>NC_142511.1:3309687-3970625 GCF_057876585.1 Rhinolophus sinicus | reverse complement strand
GTAGGCCGGTGGGGATGCGGTGGGGCGGCTGGAGAGTAGTGGGGAGATGAGTGAAGAAAGCTGAACTATGGAGGAAGCTGAGAAACTGGGCAGTATCTTGGCCGATGACAAAGAGTTTGGGGAGGGGCACTGTTCAGTTCTGCTTCTAAAAGCGCAAAGCTGTGATCTGCAACATAGAACAAAATCTCCTTGGGTGGCACCATGTCTGCCAACCTTGTAAGGCACCTGGAACCTCGCAGCCACGGGACTTCCTACTGGCCCAGCACTTCGTCCTATGCAAAGTGAGGTCCAGGGACAAACACGTGCCCCTTCCACTTTCTCTTCATCCTGCCATCACTTTCAGTTCTTTGGAAAAGTAACAGGAAAGGTACCCATGGTGTGAAGCAGCCCTGATGATGGATACATAGGCACAGGGTGTGATTCTAAGGACCCAATCTCTGCTTCCTTCCCAGTTTGAAGTGGGCTGCCAGAGAACACTAAAAAGGAGAAATTAGCAGAGCCCTTGGCCGCTTCTCCTAGAGAGGGTTTCCTCTTGTGTCAACACTTAACTTGCTTCGTAACACAAGGAGCGAGTCCTTGACTGCTCAGCAGCCTAGACCAGCACTGTCCCAAAGACGACACTGTAGAGAGCAGGAGCAGGTGTAAGAAGGCCTGCCCACCCCAAGGAAGTTTTGGAGGAAATTATTACTCAGAACAAGATTTTTCAGCGTCATCCATCCTCCCCACCCATACACAAAACCCTTGTCAATTGCCAATGAGTCAAGGTGCTGCCTTATAGTTAACACAGAGATTTGAACTTGGGGTCCATTAAACATGGACAGACTTAGTGGGTCCATGAACTTTCTGAAATTGTCTAGAAAATTCTAAGTGTGCATTTTTTGAAGAATCCTGACTATGGCTTTTACCAGACTTTCAAAGGAGGTCATGAGCCCTGTGAGAGTAAGAATCACCGTGTTAACCTAACATGCATTCATTCAGGTGAGCGAGCCTGGGCAAGTCACCAAACTCACTGCATCTCAGTGGTGGGGAGTGGCAGTGGCCCAGCGGCCCGCTGGAGAGCTCTGGGGAAATGCCAAATCGACTGGGCATTTGCTCTTTAGGGTCTCTGACAGCTCTCCTCTCAAATAATCTCTGAGAGGTGATCCTTGGTATTTTGTGATTTTATAAAACAGAAAGTATGGTCAGAAGAAAGCAGGGGACACACATGACTTGTGTTTCCCTTTCTTGGAGGTTGTCCTGGATCAGAAGTGCCTCCCCCATCCTCTAAAACCTTAGTGTTTAAAACCAGCTCACTCGCATTCTCTCGCAATTGAAAAGATTCAGTTTTCTGAAATCCCAAGTCTCTATATGTTAAATGTTTTCCTTTTTGATGGTGTTATGGTATGACGCTTACTTTTAGTAAATAATTAAGTAAAATAGCATAAACACGCGACAAATTTGGATACGTAACTTAGACTTTTATATTTAAAATGCTGTCGAAGATGCAGCTCTAAATGAAAAGAAGGGCTTTTCCCCTATTTGTTCACGTAGTCGTGCATGGATATCATTGATCAACACAACAAGCATCAATCCTATTCCTATATTTCATTTTTAAAGATTTAAATATTGAGGAACTACATGCACATGAATAAGTCAATTCTTTGAATGCCTTCCAAGTTATAAGCCCATAGTTACATAGTGATTTATCATCAACATTTACTCAATGGTTGAGCATCTGACACACTAACTGGGTCCTCCATCAAAGTTGATGAAAGGAGAGAAACGGAAACCACTGGACTTGGAAAGGATTTGTTGCGCTATCGTTTGAAGCACTCACGGTCTCAATTCCTGTACCAATATTTTGGACTGTCTCTGTTTGGCACACTAGTGTTTCTTAACATACAGGGGCAGGGCCCCATGATATATGAGTCAGATCAGCAAAAGGTGTGATTTCCTTTGTAAAATGGGAGACGGACACCCACGCTCTCAGGCAAATTGGTTTTAAGAGAAGTATACTCTGGAAGCTGGAGACCTGAACAGAGACCGACTTAAATTTTCCTTGTCTGTGTCCCCCTTGGGAAGTCAGGCTCATCCTGGTTTAAAGATTTCAGCTGTCGCACCTGGCATGGTACTTGGTGAGTGCTGGGCAGAAATGTGGTCCTACTATTAGCTGGTGATGCAACAGAATCCAGAGAGAACACAGTGGGATCAGTCCCCAGGAAGGGACTGTCAGCACACTTCCTGTGCAAATAAACAGGCCTTTCATCATAACTTTATGATTCTCTTGGTGTTTGACCAGAGGTCACGCAGCAGCCAGTTCATTACAGACCTTGCTCATGTGAACACAAAGTATGCTGACTTACCAAAGCCAGTGTGCAGGAACTCCTAGAAAGAAGGGTGACAGGCTCCCTCATCACAGATAACCCCAGGATTTGGGACACGTGCCGGCTTCAGTTATGTCTTTCCCACTATCTGGTCAGGCGGCAGTCAACAGCACACGTGCGCGCGCACGCACACACACACACTACCCCATACACCCTACATCATCCGTCACTGGAGCATGGCCATTCAGCGTGTCTACATAGCAGGTAGCAATCTGGCTGGGAGAGTGAAGAAGCCTCAATTGCAAAGCAAATGCACCATTTTTATGTGGGTGGTTATGTTGGGGTGGCTTTGGAGGGGTACCCGTGCGGCAGCGAGGCCTTGCGATGTCACATACGCTGTCATCTCCAACGACAACACATGGAATTGGAAGCCTGGAGGTTTAGGAAGGTCAACGAGTAAAGTGGGAAAAGTTCTAGCTTCAAAGTCAGGCTCTACGGCTGCCGTCATGTGTCACAGGAGGGAGGCGGATAAGATGAGCATGTAAGAACTTACTCGTCTATAAACATTTTGTAATGTTAATAGGTTTACTGGAATCCCTACAGAAGGGAATGCATGAGAAGTAATACTTGCTATAGATCCGGGGGGTGGGGGGACACGCTTATTATGTATGTTAATAAATATTACATATATATGTGCACACTCATATATGCTAAACTTTGAATAGTATTATAGACACATGCTGAAATGGGAAAGCAAGCGGACAGAATGTGGATCAATAAGACAGAATAGACAGTATAACACACCTGATATAATTAGCGATTTTCACTGTACAGGTCAGATGATATCTGTGTGGGCCAGGGAGGGTTTTCATGTGACTTCCTATTAGTCTTGGGGATGGCACACCAGTTCAAAAAGGGAGATTATTTCATAATAACAATGACAGTATTTTTTTTACATGCATATTACAAAATGTACTGTAGAAGAAAAGTGTTAGTGGCACAAACTAGTTACTCAATAAATATCAGTCAGCCGCAGGAAGAAACAACACAGTGTTGGTGCAGCGTCCAACTAGGGGAGGACTCGAAGCAGAGCAGGGACAAACAAGAAGGGGAAAGAGGGCGCGAGCTGCCCCTCCAGGGAAACAGGCGGGGTTCTCACTCACTAGAACGATTAACTGAAGTTTTTTTGGCCACGTTGATTGCACATGAATACTAAGAGGAAGTGTCCTTTCCTTTTTCCAGGCTGGCTGCCTGAAAACCATCTGGAGCTGGAGAGTTCAGAGCGTGATCTTCGGAACTGCCCAACTTCTTTACTTCGGTGCCCTGATCTCTGGTAAATGTTATGCTAACCCTTCTCGTGGCCCTGAGTCATTACGGCAACTTCTACCAGTAGGAGAAATTAAGGATGGCAGCCCGTTGTTGTGAGGTAGGGGAAGCTGCCCGGGCCCAGATTCCTGGAAGAAAAATGCACCCAACACCATTATGTTGGTAGAAAAGACGTCAAGAAGAAATTAAATGGATATATCCAGGACTGACTTATCCATTAGGGACAGTGGGCACAGGCCTACATTACTCTCAGGGACCCACAAAAATGTTTTCCTTGCTCTAAAAATGATTTCCTTCTAGGTCAAAGAAAATGTTTTACTATATAGTATTAATATATTCGTCTTTACACCGATGCATTTGTGAAATATAGTTTTTAATATATTATGATGGAGGAAGGAGCCTGCGAAGGCCAAATGACCTGGAACCCATGAAGGTCATAATCAGAGAAAGTCTTCTGGCAAAACAATGCAATAAAGGTGTCAGTGAGGAAGGGACGGCCGTAAGTGATTCTCACGCAGGCAGCTGAGGAGAGAGCTGAATAGGAAGAAGACTTTATCAACAGGAAAGGGCCATTTCCAGGCCTGACTGCTGCCATTGTACACCTCCTCATGGGGGAGCTGGCCCTTTCTGGCCGGGTGAGCTCCCGCTGCCTCCTAAAGACGTACTGCATCATTGTGCACTCCTTGGCTGCTTCGGAAGGGCACATTCTTGACTTCTTTTGATATTACAAACCTCTCTTTAAAGGGACTCTTTAAAGCCCTATTCTAACAAGGGACTAAGCAGAGACAGAGAAAGTAATTCATCAAAGACAAACAGCCAAGAGCAGTCGAAGGACTGTAAGATTGCACGTTGGGAAGTCTGATTTCTAACCTGCCTCTGCCACAGACTTGCTGTGTTTCCCTCAAGGAGTATTTATTGGACAGCTGTGAAGTGCCAAGCTCTATGCTCAGGGTTGAGGATCCAGAGCTAAAAAGAGACCAGCATCAGAATTCACAATCTAGCACATGTGGACCATGTCATAGCAACAGACATTACAATACACAGCACCAAGGGAGGTGGAGGTGGGCGCATGGGGGAAGGAACACCAAGCCTACCTGGGGAAGTCAGGGAAAGGAGAGGAGGGAACGTTCAGCAGGCATCAGTGGGGCTGGCAGCCAGAAGAGCTGGAAGAGCACGTGCAAAGGCATGGAAGCAGGAGGTCTGTTTTGCTAAGACAGTAAACATGGCGGGTGATGAGGCTGGGCCAGCAGTAGGCTCTGGATCATAAAGCATCTTGTTCTCCATGTGAAGAGGCAGAACCCCTAGATATGACGCAGCCATCAAGACACCGTATGTGTCACTTGGCTAATTACTTACTATGTTCTCCATTTATAAAAGGAGGAGAAAATTAGATGACTTGGAAGGTCCCTTCCAACTCTGGTATCTTATGATTCCAAATCTTTTATGCCAACGGTCCTCAGAAGAGGACAGTTTCCTTCTGTGACTTCATGTAGACTTTTAAGTGAAAGATGGAAACCACTCCTTTTGCTTAAAACAACTAGATTAGACATAAAAGAGTTGCGTTTGGGTATTCGTCTCCTGGTCAGAAACTCATCTGACTATACAGAAGTATACTTAGGCTCGCAGCCCCCCTTCCGGTTAGGGATGCTAACGAGGTATTCACTCTCCTTTACTTAGAGCTAATGAACCATAAAGAAGTGGCTGCGTGGACCTATAATTACAGCAGCCAAGCCTACTCATGGGACGTCTCCCGGAGTTTCTGCCAGAAGTTCTTCACAGATTTAGTGGCCATCCAGAATAAAAATGAAATCGCCTACCTCAATGACGTCATACCTTACTATCGCTCTTACTACTGGATTGGGATCCGAAAGATCAATAATAATTGGACCTGGGTGGGAACCAAAAAGACTCTCACTGAGGAGGCTGAGAACTGGGCTGAGAACGAACCAAACAACAAAAAGAACAACCAGGACTGCGTGGAGATCTACATCAAGAGCGTGTCAGCCCCTGGCAAGTGGAACGATGAACCCTGCGGGAGAAAGAAACGGGCCCTGTGCTATACAGGTAGGGTCTTCTCTACGCTGACACTTCTCTGTTTAGAATAAATACCATCCCCGGTTCGTTGACATAGCCACTGAGTCAGGAACATAGAGTCACAAAATCAGGGACATGTACACAGGGCAAACTGTGAATCAATCAGCGTTACTGAGCGCCTCGAAAAGCAGAAGGTCAGGATTAGAGAAAACTGGACTTTTGAAATGAGAAGGAAATTTTGACACCGTCCAGCCCACTCTTGTCATTTTAAAGCTGATGCGATAGATGCTCAGGAGGTTTTTGTCTCCTAAAATGTATGTCCAGAGCTCTCTGTCCCACTATGGCCTTGGATAAGAGAGAATAGACGTTGAGAGGGAACTTGGCCCTACCCCAGGAGACACAGTTGTCACTGATACCTACTGGGCGTTGTTTTTAGTTCACGTGTCATAAATCCATTTTGTGTCAGTTAGTCCCCATGAGAACTTCATCAAGCGCGTCCTCCCATAACTCTCATTTTGCAGAAGAAGGAAAGCCTCCGAGCTATTAGGAATCTGCCTGGGCTTCTAAGCTACTTGTTGGCGGAGCCAGTTTCAAACTCACGTTGACTCCAGAGTAGGTGTCTTTTAGCCACACGGGCTACCATACCCTTTGCTTTACATTCTCGTGAGACAATTTGAGAATGTGACCAAGGATCACAAGGGCCTTATAGATTACCTTTAATGGCAACACATCTTCAGGTCTGTTGGACTTTGGTGGGGGTTGGGGGTAAGGAAAAGGAAGAGGTGAATGAAGGTGTGATCCTGTAACTAGATGCTTCTCAGTCTCCCGGTTCCAGACTAAGGAGACGTGCACGAAGGCCTGCTCTTCCTGTGGCCACGCGCCTCGTGCCAGAAAGGATGCCATCTTTCTGATGTGGCTTCCCATTTGGAAAAGCCTCCCACCCTGAGCAGCAGTGGGACGCGGTGGCTGCGGAGTACTGATGGCCCTGAGTAAGGGAGCCCCGGGAACTCAAGCTTCTTCTGTAATAACTCATCTTACAGATGTCCCACTCTGCTATATACGTTTGACACTCTCTCGATTATAAACACTCCTCTCAGAGGCCCTCAACAATAGGGAGCAGAATGCACAGTACAGAGTATTCCCTCCATTTTATCCCTCTTCTCACCCAGGCTCCTAGCTGAGGGAAAACACCCATAAGTAGTTGTCATGTAGTCAGGTCTCATTTTAGAAATAATTTATTTGTTATCAGATATCGGCATTCATGGCCGATACACTCGCTCTCCAGAGGACACTGGGTTCTGCTGTCTAGCTACCTCTGTCTCACCGCAGAGGGGCTGGGTGTGTGCTTCGAACAAGAATCCAGCTTTCCTTCACACGTCCTGGCAATGTGCTCGATTCTGACCCTTCTGTGTCTATGCAGCTTCGTGCCAGGACACGTCTTGTAGCCAACAAGGAGAGTGCGTGGAGACCATCGGCAACTACACCTGCTCCTGCTACCCCGGGTTCTACGGGCCAGAGTGTGAATCCGGTGAGGCAACTGTCTTGTTGGTATTCCTGTGCGGGAGGTGAGGCCGGGAAAGAAACCACGTTGGAGACGTCAGTGAGCAAAGGCTCGTCCTAGGTCCTCACTGCCATCTGTCAGTTGCTCCTAGACACCCACTCTGGGTTGCAACACTTTATTCTTAGACAGCACGTTTGCTTAGAAAAATCTCAGAAGGGAAAAGGGGAATGTAAAGGAAGCAAAACAAAGGCCAGTTTCACTTCTTTGAGAGAAAAACCAGTGAAAGAACGATTACTTCCCAGGATGCAGCCCATCCGAAGGGACCAAGATGGCCGGGTTGGGTTAGAAGCCTAGGAAGCCAGGGTGACATAGTTCCAGCTTTCAGAGAACCTGCCCTTGTCTTCGTGCTGCAATGACAACATCATCTTTTGTCCCTGCAGTCAGAGAGTGTGGGGAACCTGACGCCCCTCCACACGTGCTCATGGACTGCCAACACCCTCTGGGGAGCTTCTCTTTCAAATCCCAGTGCAGCTTCCACTGTGCCGCAGGCTACACACTGACCGGGCCCCGCCAGCTGGAATGTCTGGCTTCTGGAAGCTGGACCAGTCAACCCCCACAGTGTGTAGGTACGTAGACCCTTTCCCTTCCACCCCACTGACAACTTGAACTTCAGAGGGGAGGACACGCTTTCTCCATCAAGAAACGCGGGCAGCAGTGAGGATCTACATTAGCTGAGGAATTCGGGTTATTACTAGTACCCGTCGGCCAGGGTAACACTAGTTTTAATTTTCAAGGTATTATGTACCTCCAGAGTGAGGAAATCAGTTTCAGTCTCGATTCTCGGGCGAAAACATCACATGCTCTCTCCCTTTGTTACTTGCAAAGCAAACAAAGTACAGTAATGGGGACTTAGGAGTCGAGTGTTATTAATTTGATCATTTTGCCTTGCTTTTTTAAAAAGGTAAATAAAACTAAGGGTGTTTGGCTCTTTAAAATAATGGCTGCCGGAAGCACCCTCTAACCAACCGAGTTCATGGTCCTGCCTGTCACTGTGCTGCGCTGTCCTGAGGCTCCCCAGGTCCTCACGCCGTTGCTCTGTGGTTGTTTGTAGCCATCCAGTGCCCTGCCCTGAAGCCCCCGGAGCGGGGAAACATGACCTGTCAGCACCTTGGCGAAAGCCCCCAACACCAGCCCAGCTGCAGCTTCAGCTGTGAGGAGGGGTCTGCCCTGGTTGGGGCCGCGGTGGTGCAGTGCACGGCTGCAGGCGTGTGGACAGCCCCCGCCCCAGTGTGCAAAGGTGAGTCTCAGGCGGCTGGGGATGTGGCATGTCTGCTGCGTCCAGCTCGTGCTGGGAGTACACGTGAAACCAGCCCGCTCAGAGACGCTGCCCCCCTTCTGCCTTCCACTCAGCTGGAGGGGTGTAGCTGGGGTACGAAAAGCCTGTCAGGCTCTAGGGAAAAGAGCTGATTTTTCTAGAAGTAAAATTGAAGAGTCGTCCCTTCCCCCAAACTTATGGCCCTCAGGCAGGTTCAGAACGACCTCATTCAGAAACTGCACATAAGTAGAAAAAGGGTGGTGCCCACATCTATGGCAGTTAGTTTCCTTTTGGAAAAGCGAGGTTTTGGGGTTCTGAACATCCTGGCAATGTGGGTAGAAAGCTGTAGCCGATCTCTCTCTCGGGGGGCTCTTCGGAGGCAGAACTTTACCCAGTTTCAGACGATGCCTTTGTCCGTTTAGCCATTGCGTGTGAGCCACTGGAGAGTCCGGTCCATGGAAGCGTGGCTTGCTCCCCGTCCCTGAGAGCATTTCAGTACAACGCCAACTGCAGCTTCCGCTGTGCTGAGGGGTTCGTGCTGAGAGGAGCTGACACAGTCCGCTGTGCTGACGGGGGACAGTGGACAGCACCAGCCCCAGTCTGTCAAGGTACGGTGACATCGTGACGTCCCTTCTGTGCCTCGCAGCCTATTAGAGGCGCCAGCATCTGTCTTCCACTTACTTACTCATCAGACATTCACTAAGAACCCACCACGTGCCACGCCCTTTGTGCTGGGCACTAGGGACGGAATGGGGAGCAAAGCCAGTCTTAGGCACGTGTCCACTACCACGTATTGCGCCTCAGGGTTGGGTTGCATTGATCGGCACGTGTGGGGTGGGTTGGCGTGAAGGAGATGGGGGGGCGGGGATAGGAATGGTGCACGCGGAACAGAGTCATGGACAAGATGTAGGGTCCAGTCCTGTCATTTCCTGGCAACAAGCTTTTGGTCTCTCTGAGGCTCCGTGGCTTCTGTAACATGAGAACACTATTTTCTGCGTTACCTACGTGCTCACGTGCTTGTGAAGTAATGTGCGTGAAAACAAGCTTAAAACTGCTCTGAGCTTTAGAAATGCAGATAAGGATAATAGCATTATCTTATGAATCGTATATATGTGACCTGAGTTTACAAAACGATCTTTCAATGGTTCGTGTTTTCAATTTGTTACTCTTACATGAGAACTAGGCATAGGATTATTTTTTTACAAGGGGTGCCCCACACAGAAGCCGTGTCCCAAAGTATAATACTGGCATCTCGTGTTGCCATTTACTGGGATCCTTGGACAGTTTATGTGAATCCCTTGGTTCTAAGTAAACCCTGATTTAAAAGCGAGGCGGTGGTTGACAGCAGGGTCTTGAAGAGACATTAGCACACCGATGTTTATAGCACATTATTCATAACAGTTAAAAGGTGGAAGCAACTAAAGCGTCCACCAACAAGTGAATAGATAAGCAAAATGTGGTACATACAAGCAATGGAATAGTATTCAGCCTTAAAACGGAAGGAAATTCTGGGACATGCTACCACATGGATGAGCCTCAAAGACATTATGCTGCATGAAACAAGCCAGTCACGGACAAATACTGTGTGATAGCACGTGCAAGAGGCACTTAGAGTAGTCAGATTCATGGAGACAGAAAGGAGATGGTGGTTGCCAGGGGCAGGGAGGCGGGGAACGAAGAGCCAGTGTCTAGTGGGTTTGGAGTTTCTGTGTGAGATGATGAAAAAGATCTGGAGACGGCGGCAGTGATGGGTGTACGTAATGGCAATAAACTGCACACTTACAAGTGGTTAAGCGGCAAACGTTATGTCACGTGTATGTTACCACAGTGAAAAAACTGGAAAATGAAAATGAGGCTGTGGAGGAATAGCTGACCGTGCACCGTGATGGCGAGGCTTAGTGAGGGTGCTGGGATGGACTGGGGGCCATGGTCTGAGAGACAGACACCAAGAGCCCTCTGCCGTGCTTAAAGGGCGGGGTCGTAAGGGATCGCAGAACCATTCTTGTCCCCGGGCAGGTAACCACGTAATAACCCAGAAGAGGTAGGTGGAGGCTCGTGTGAGCATCCGGAGATAGGGTCTCAGTAACACCCTGATAAGCCTTCCTCGTGTTTTCCCGTCTGAGAGTCAGTGTCTGCACCCGACGCGTAGCTCTAATGATATTACCACTATCGATTTCTACTACTAATATTAATAATCAGAGCAGGTGACAGTCTAACTCCATGAGGTAGTCATAATTATTGTTCCCATTGTAAAGGTAAGACTTAACAGACACAGAACCCCTGTGTTCTTTCCACATGTGACCAGCTGTTGTTTTGTGTGATGTAGATCATACAATTTATATTCTGCTTTTTCACTTAACAACACATACTATGACACCTCCCATGTCTTTCCAAAGTAAAATAGATCATTTTTAGTGACCCTTACTATTCCTTTCATGGATCCACCATAATTTATTTTTAGCCTCTGATAAGTGGCATTTGCGTGTTTTTAGCATTTTGCTCTTACAAATAATGTCTTAAAAACACACAAAAGTCTCTGCACTCATATGCATCTTGATTACACAGCATAGATTCTTGGGTCCAAAAGTATGATGCTTTAAAAATTATTGACACATATTGTGAAAATACTTAACAATGGCTCTCAGCATTTTTGTCATAAAATCCTTCATGTGTCACTGTGATTATTTTGCCATCCCCCAGGTTAAACGTGCCCAGATCAGAAGTCCCCGTTCTGGCACTAGAATGGGTTAAGGGGACAGAACCAGTGAGTACTGGACATTACTGTCTCCTCACTCCCTGTCTTCCTCCCTTCTTTACTCCCTAGCATTGCCGTGCCAGGGTCTCACGGCTCCTAACAAGGCCCAGGTGAGCTGCTCCCACCCCCTGGGCGCTTTTAGGTACCAGTCCACCTGTCGCTTCACCTGTGACGAAGGCCTACTCCTGGTGGGAGCGAGGGAGCTGCGATGCTTGGCGACTGGGAACTGGAGCTCTCCTTCTCCAGAATGCCAAGGTAAGAAGGATTGTCAGTGGGATTTTAAAAGGCTGCATGTCAGAGGTGGTAACTCTCTAGCAGCCAGAAACTTGAAATGGACTAGGCGATGAATAAACACTTTCATCCTGTAACCCAGTGATTCTGAACGCAGACGCCTTCAGGGCTGGGCCAATAACCCAAGCGGCAGGGCGTTGGGGGGTGGGAACAGCCCTGCCAACAACGGACCTGGGCTTGTAGCAGGACCTGCAGCTCCCTCCATGAGCAGGTGAACTGCTTTCAGTGGCTGAACACAGTATTTGGAAACGCCAGGGTAGAAAAACGGCTTGAGGATGGCTGTCCCAAGGGAGACCTGGCACTGTCCTCCTGGGAACCACAGAGCATCAGATGGAATGGGGACTCCCAAGGGGGTCACAGTAGAACGGGAGGGGCAAGCATCGTCTAGTTCTGTGTAAGGCTGAAGAAACAGACTTAGGATACATGAAAAAGTGGTGAAAAGAGGAAGAAACTAATCTATACACGCAGGTTAAAAATTCTCGGAACAAAAAAAGTACAGATTTCACTCATGTGGGATAGAAAACTGAAAGCAACAAACAAACAGAAACTCATACACACAGACAACAGTTTAGTGGTTACCAGAGAGAAAGTGGGGAGGGAGGAGGTAGAAGAGGGTAAAGGGGGTCAAATATATGGTGACAGAAGGACATTTGACTTTGGGGGGTGAGCACACAATGCAATAGACAGATGATGTATTACAAAAGTATACACTTGAAACCTACATAATTTTACTATAATATAATTTTATTATATTTTATTATATAAATCTAATTAAAATATAATAAAATACATTGAAAAAAAGTGCATATTCAGCATAAGCATTTATATCTGCTTTGTACATGACATAAAACGAAACCAGTGTGTTCTATCAATATCGTATGAAATCCATTGGCTCTAGTCACCGTGTTTGGGGGCTAACGGATGGAGATATGCTTTTCATTTCCCTTTCCTTTTTCCATTCAATGTTTCCATTTTTGTTGGCAAATACTGCTTTTAAATTGCGAGATTTTCATTTATAAAAGCTAGAGGAAAATAAGAAAATAGGGAAATAAAAATCCTCTTAAATACCCCCACCTTAAAATATACACAGTCAGCATTGTTGTATGAAGTCTTCCAATATTTCCCACCCACTTTCCCCTCCATGCAATTAGGATTTTTATGACACTTCCACAGTTTTACTAAAATTAAATAGGTAAAATACCCGATAATTCTGCAGTGTTGGCTGTTGCCTTTCACTTTGCATAGGCTCTCAACATGGGGGTGAAAGCAGGTAGATCCGTGCTTTTCATGGAGAGGAAGACCACTTGCTGTTCAGGGTACACACAAGCACACACACATACACACATACATATGTCCCACTGTTCAGTTAGGTCAGTAAATAAATGAGTGAGTAAGTGAGTGAATGAGCTCAGCAGCACTGGGTGTCCTTGATCCCCAGGCAGACAGTGCACAGAAAGCCACTGGAGCTGGGGTTGGGGACACCTTCTGAGCTGGGTCTGGATAGACCAGGGTGAGGCTTCTGACCTTGTCCCCTCAGCTCTCATCCTGGCTCCACTGAAGCCTGGATAAGTGGCAAAGTCCACACAGCTTTGGGGAAGAAGGTAGGGTCCCTGGAGAGGGCTAGTGCAGTGACCAGAATTGTCCTGGGCCACCTGCTGCGCGGGGCACAGATTACACCTCATTGCCCCCTTCTGCCCGGGTTGTGGGCATGTCACAGCAGGAGGGTGACATGCACCACGGCTTCCGGTGAACTTCCAGTTCCCTTCTGCTTTTAGTGCTTTGTTTACTCTGATTGCACTTTCTCCTCTTGTTGCTGGGTGAGCATCAAGTGAAATACCCACATGTGGGCTGGGCAGAGAGGTACCGGGAGGCATGCAATCCGCTAGCTGTTGTAATCCTTCTGAGAGAGTATATCAATTTCCCTTTTCAATGCCCCTCCCACCCCTACGTACCCACCCAGCTATCAGAAGGCATGGCCACAAAAGAGCTGGAAACGGACTCCATGGCACAAGACCCTCCCAATTTGTCCTTACAGATTATATGCTTCTTGACTTGCTTCCCCCACTGCACCACCACCACCACCACAAACACATACACACACACACACACACACTGAATACAAAAAGACTTTTCAAGTGGCAGAAAATAACTAGGTCTTCGGAGAAGTTGATCAGATTGGGGGAAATGTGGTTGGAGAGGGGAAGTGATGAAGGGAAGAGAAAGGTATAGAAAATGCTCTCGAAACCTCAGGCCGTTCGTCAGTGGCTGAAGATTCAGCCATAGTGCCACCGTCCCTGGCCTAAAGCCATTGCACTGCTCAGTCAGGTCAAAGAGTGAAGAAGAAATACCCCACACCATGTGTTCTCTTAGTCTTCACTCTTTAACGTCAACATGTTTAATCTGGGCTTTATCATTGCATTAATCAGCAGAGGGTCATCTCACCAGCTATTAACATTTGCATGCAGTCTTTTCACTTTTGACCCTTGTAAAAATCCTGGGAGCTATGTAATGCTATTCTCCACAGTTAAAGGGAAAGCTACTGAGGCTCTGAGAGGTGAAGTGACTTGCCCAAAGTCACAGAGCAAGTCCCCTAGCACCTCAAACTCTACAGGTATAAACTGTGGCAAAGAACTGGGAGATCTAATTTACCTTTTTTTGCAAGTCATTTGAGGCTGGTCATTGCATGCAGGATGAGACGGGTGGAAAGAGCATTTGCAGGTGGTCATTTCTATCAAGAGCCTATGTTGTGTCCATGAATTAAAAACTATTTTTAAATTTAATTTTTACATCTAATTTAATTAGCATATTTAAAAAAATAAAACTGAGGATCCCTTCAAGGCAAGGATGATTATTTTCCCAATTTCCTAGATGAAGCAACTGAGGCTCAGAAAACTCTTTGTGCAGAGACACACTGCTAGTGAGTAACAGAGCCAGGATGTGGACCCATGGTCTTGACACCACTTGACTGGGGAAAGGACATTTGGAGGGGAAGGAAAGCACTGGCCTCCATTTTCCTCTTTCCAATCGCTTGTCTTTGTGTTCTGGTAAGGTTATTAGGTCTGTTTCCAAAGAAGAAAGTAGCCAGGAAGCAGCCACTTTCACTCCTGTCCAGAGGCCACTGAAATGAGCTGCATCACTCTTTGCAAACAAAGCACCAGCTCCCTTTTAAAATTACTGCAAAAGCTCTTGGAGGGTGAGCGTTTCAGGCTATCAATCAACTGTAAGCTGCTGCTATGTTACATGACCTCGAACTGGTGATAAAGCACGACCAAACTCAAACAATGGTTTCTGACCAAACGCTGCCCTGTGTATGAAGCACACACACCACACACACACACACACACACACACACACACACACACACACACACACACTGATTTCAGGTTGCCGAGTTCTAAAACAACCTCTTTTCTCCTCCTCTGCCACCTCCATGGTAGCCATCACCTGCACACCTCTGCTAAGCCCTCAGAATGGAATGATGACCTGTGCCCACCCTCTGGGAGATTCCAGTTATAAGTCTACCTGCCAATTCACCTGTAATGAGGGATTCTCTTTATCTGGGCCAGAAAGACTGGACTGTACTTCGTCTGGACACTGGACGGGTTCCCCACCAACGTGTGAAGGTAGGATTATGGGTCTGTGTTTTCTCACGGCTTCTTAGGTAACGCCACAGAATGGAGAATCATTAGGGATTTGTGTAAAACTGTCTGAAGCTTAAAGGAAACACACTCTCCACCAAGCCTGGTGATCTCGACCGATAGCAGCTTCTCTCTCTCTCTCTCTCTCTCTCTCTCTCTCTCTCTCTCTCTCTCTCTCTCTCTCTCATAACAACTTCAGTTAAACATTTCATAGTTTTATAAACTGCCTGCACGTCGCATGGCATTAGATGTTTACCACAATTCTGAAATAGTGAGGAAAGGCAGTATCAGCTCCATTTTACAGATTAGGAAACAGGTTCAGAGAAGTCAAGTCACCTGTCAAACTTTGCACTACGAGTGAGTGAGAATGCTCAGCTGTGCCACTGGAACTTCCATTTCATTAGAGTCTTTCTCGACCACTCTCTTCACAATTCATTCCTCCATTCGCCTTCACCCAGCACACTACACCCCATACCCCGAGTCTATTCAGGGTGGATGTGCTTTCATCCCAGCCCCTCGAGAATCTCACAGCCTAACCCCTGTGTACTGCTCTCCTTCCCCCGCTTCCATATGGATTATAAATTCCTTGAGGGAACTTACAATTGAATTGAAGTTTATCACTCACTGGTAATATTTACTCAAGCACAAGCCCTACTGATAATGAATTAGTGGAATTGTCAAAGGTGGGGCCTAGATCTTATCAGTCTTTGGTTTCCCCAAAACATCTGGCTGACACAGTACCTAGTACACAGTATCCTCTAAAATAGAAATTTACTGGATTAATTAATTCACAGCTCATGTTAACTTTCAAAAAGCACCACTGTGCCAATTTATTGTGCAGGGTACTCAGCAATAATGAGACCAGCACAAACAGCTCATATTTATTGCTTGTGTAATAAGTACTGGCTGTTTCATATGCAGCATCGCCTTCAACCCACACCACCATCTTGAACGTGGTTGTTTTTATCTCCGTCTTAAAGATGGAGACGCTGAGGCTTTGAGAGGATAAACAGCAGACAAAGGTCACACAGCGAGGAAGCAGAGAGCTAGGATCCAAAGCCAGGTCTAGTCTGACGAAAGGGCGGGCGTGTTTCCCACTACACTACACTGCCCCCCAGCGGCAGGGCTTCTAAATCCTGGGGCAGTCACTAGTCAATTTTTTCTTTTCCACTCCCCGGGGTACAAATACAATTGCTGAAATGAACTTTAGAAAGAGCAATGCCTGGTGATCAGACGAGAGAACGTGTTGATAGAAATTCATTAGCATTATATGCAAAACAGCTAAAATATTATATATTCTTCTGTGTGGAATGCTCACTAGATTCATATCCCAAGATCTGCATTGCTCTCCCCGCCATCATGTGCCATTTTAGAAAGTCATGTCACGCCTTTAGATACCTGTTTTATTGGTTCCAAAAGGAAAGGAGTGGACAAGATTGTCTCTGGGGGCTCTTCCTTGGTCAAGAATTCTGAAGGTTAAAGGGCATAAAATGCTAACATCTGCTGTCAGAAAGATGGATTACAAGCCGCCCAAGACAAACTCAGGGGTGACGGCAGGAGGTCTTCATCGCTCACTCACTCATGTTTCACTCAGTCATGTATTCCATCGACATTTATCTTGAGCCCCATTGTCCCACATTCTGCTTTAAGGTTAAACATTGAAAATATCCCTAAGAATGATCTCACTACAGTTTTAAGTCGTATATGCAATCAACATGGTTGTTAAATCTGTAAGCTTTGAAGCCCCTGTTTCCCCTTATGACTTCCGAGCCCCCCTTTCTCCACGAGAAGAGGCCCAGCTCTGCCCAGCGTCTAGAACCAACCCTGACGATGGAAGGCAGCTTGAGCCGACGAGGGGCCTCAGCACTGTTGGCTGTGTCTGCGCCCAACCTTGGGCTCTGGCTTTTTATACCTGTGCTTCTACCTCCTTCTCCATTATTTGCTTCTTCACTCCAACATTTCTCTGACTCCATGGGGATTCCTAGTCTTGATTTTTAAAGTTTGAGTTTAGAACGCCCAACTTAAACGTATTAGTTACACCCTATCTTGTTTCCAAAAAATTCTCAACAAATCTGTGTTCCACTCAAGTAAAAAGAGACAATAAAAAGAAACAGAGAAGAGTTGACTAAATCTATTTAAAATAATAGGAACCAGTACGTTGTGAGTTGATGGTGGAGTGCCAGGGAAGCCAAGAATTCATACCTACTTCAAGGATTACAGAAAACACTAGTACTGACGCTGAAGGTAGACAGCACTGCCTAGAAAATCCATGACAACAGAGCGCTAGGCATGTGATAAGAGCAACCCTCGTCTGTCTGCTATTCCTCTTACAGTTACTCAGTTTTTGGTAAAGTTTTACAAGAGGCTCATGGATAGGACCACTTTTAAAAGTTACTCACAGAGCTCATGCCCTCGTCAAACAAACATCTCTTCCTCTATGTCTGCAGCAGGCCCCTCCACCCCAACAACTTCCTTGGTAAATCCACAAATTGAATTCAGCCCGTGTTTGCTGGGTGCCCACCAGACACCACATCTGAGTGAGGCGTCCATATACCTCACTCAGCAAGGCTGCCTCCTGGACGGGAAAATCTGCTTCCTTACATGACTCAACGTCAAACCCTTAAGGTTATTTAGAGGCCTTTGGTTGCACAAAGTTGGTTTTTACATAAGAGGGTCCAGAGACTTTCACAGATACAAAGGGCAGCGTCTATAATCTTGGCAGAGCGAGACCGACAAGACTGAGACCAGAGAAGGATCTCCCAGGTGACTGAATGCTGTCATCATTCTCTCTGTGTACCTGGGGTGGCTTGAATCGATTTTTTAAAACAGTAACTTGGTTCTTTTCTCACCAGGTAAAAAAATTTGTCAGAAGGCATCCAAATTAAGTTGTGCCCACTAACTTATTCGTTCACTTGACAAATATTGTTAGAAGTCCTACTATGGGCCAGGCCCTGTTCCCTGGAAAACAGTGTTGGAAAGAGCTGACAGGGTCCCCGCTCTCAGGCAGCTAACGTTACACATTTTCTTGGGTTTAAACATGAAATCCTGGGAGATTCTTAAAAAGTTATTTTAGTGACAATATTCATAGATGATTTAATGTCTGTGACTTACACCGACAGATATACTTAATAAATGTTTAATAAATGGAGCTGATCTGCCAGATAAGGATTTATCAATGACTCAAAAATCTGAGACTACTAAACTGAAATTCAGGATGTTACTTTGGCTTTTGGAATGCATTCACACCATATGCATCCACAATCCTTCAGTGAAGAGCCTGTCACTGAAAAGCCCATGAGCCAGTATATAAAAGCCAAATATATCACTTTTCTTTTTTCTATTAAAATTTACTGGGGTGACAATGGTCAGCAAAACTACACAGGTTTCAAGTGTACACTTCTGTAATATATCACCGATGTATTGCATTGTGTGCTCACCACCCAGAGTCAGTTCTCCTTCCATCATCATAAATTTACCCCCTTTACCCTCTTCTATGTTCCCCTCTCCCCCCTTACCCTCTGGTAACCACTAAACTGTTTTCTGTGTCTATGAGTTTCACTTTTCCATGAGGCCACGCAGAGGACTTCAAGAAGTTTGTTTTGTTTTCAAAGCAAAATAGCTAGGCAAAATGAGCCTTATCTGATGAAAGCATTGCTTTCAGAACAGCCTTGGATATAAAGAAAGAATAGTCACTCCGTTTATCAATAACCCTATATTTGTTGCTAAATAATAACCTTATGTCAGAGAATTTAATGGGGATATAGACATGATGCTAAGAGAAATATGTAACTGCAATAATTTGTAAAAGAAATTTGTTGCGGAAATGGTAAGTAAATTAAGATTTTATTTATTCATCCACTTTGGCAAATGGTTGGGAAGCACCACTTGAGATCTTGCCGTGTGAGCTGCAAGGATACACAAAGATTTATGGTTCTTGGGTTTTAGGAGCTTTCCAACTAGTAGCAGAGGGAAGAAAGGACATGTGATATGATAGCATATGTGTCCAAACAAAAAGCTGATGTGCTCAGAGGAGAAGACCTCAGGCTGCAGTGGTCAGCAGAGGCTTTGGCGAGGCTGTGTTCAGTTGGATCCTAGCGGATGGGTGTGATTTTATTCAGGGGAAATAGAAAGGAATTCAGGGCAGTGTGAGCCAAGAACCAGAGGCAAGAACCCAGGTCAGTTCAGGAAATTCCCTACACTGATGTAGCTTGGCCGGGAGGTTCTGAGCTTTCCTGCGCCTCAGAGTTGTGCTGGAAAGAAACAGCCTGGGGATCGAAGTGGAGGAAGCAGTGCAGGACAGAAGACGACTGCTGTGCATTTAGATGGGTTGGATTTGAGGAGACAGCAGGATACCTAAGAGGAAGTAGTGTCCGCAGAAGTGAAATCCTGGGCTGCACTCACACAGATAGGACAGTGAGAGCCGAGGGAGCGCCGAGGTCCCTGGGCACAAGGTGTACGGGGAGAGGAGGAAACTGTGAGCCCCTGACTGCTCCAGCCCTAGACCTGTTCACTGTTGCGTCTCCTACCTGTACTCCCATTGCCAAGCCCGCCATCCCTCCTCCCGTCCCCTGGAGTAAATGATCTGTCGCATTGATTGTGGGATGCCTGCTGCCTAGCGAGACACCTGACAGCAGGTACTCAATAAATATTGAATATATGCAGGAATGAATTTGGTGTGAAACAAAGTTTCTGGAGAAACTGGAAGACTCTGACATTCTTCATTTGATTCTGCAGCCATCAGGTGCCCAGAATTATTTGCCCCAGAGCGGGGCACCCTGGATTGTTCTGACGTTCATGGAGAATTCAACGTGGGCTCCACCTGCCATTTCTCGTGTCACAAGGGCTTTAAGCTGGAGGGGTCCAACAATGTCAAATGCACAGCTTCTGGAAGATGGACAGCACCTCCACCAACCTGTGAGGGTATGTAATATACATCCGCTAGGACAGCTCTTCTGGAAATTTCTTCCACAATAGTAACAAATAGTTCTTACTGTGTGACAGGTTTATATTACATTACATTATTGTTGTTATTATTATTATGATAGCACTAATTCTTGGTATGAAACAGGGTCCAGGCGACATAGAGTATGTATTTTAAAAATGGATAGGGAGCGACAGGACTTTTTACATTTGTGATAAAAGATACATTGATTCTTGCGCAGAAATTTTCTTTCATGACTTTGGCCTCTTTTTCTCAGAGTTGCATTGGGTAGATGGATTGGTCTCCATTGCTTCATTGCGAGGAGAGAGTACAGGGGTGGAGTCACTGGCCCAACTTTTCAAAGAGCTGAAGTACAGAGAAGTTCTCTCTCTGTATGAAAGGAGTGGACGGCAGTTATTCCACGACAGCCCTCACTCTGTTATGCTCCTTTGAATTGGAAGCTCCCTAAATTGAAACATTTTCTCCCAACAGGTGCAGCACCAGCTCCTTCGGCAGAGGTGCGATGCCCAGCTCTTATCACTCCGGGCCAGGGAACAATGTCCTGTAGGCATCGCCTGGGGATCTTTGGTTTGAATACCACGTGTTACTTTGGATGCAAAGCCGGATTCAAGCTCCTGGGAGACAGTGCTCTCAGCTGCAGGCCGTCAGGACAATGGACAGCATTCACACCGGCCTGCAGAGGTGAGGTGAAAGGAGGGGACGGGTCCTATGCTAACTGCGCAGGCGGAGCATACTGGCATTGTACCTGCCTGCTGAAATTCCTCCCAACCGCAGGGACCACCTCAAGTGTCCGCTCCTCCATGAAATCCACACGAATCCCAATTAGAAATAATATATGGCTAGCACCTCGCTTCTCTCCTTTCTTGTATCACAAACGAATACCCTGGTACTCAAAGACCTAAAGGAGAAAATGTTTGTGAATGCCTGACAATGTGTCGGAGCAATAAGCACGCTAAACATGAAGAGATTTTACCAAGGTGCAATTCTATTAATCATGTGACCGTGTAAGCATCCATATTTTAATAACAGGAAGCTCAATGAAAAGACCCAGCACGTGTGATGCTCTGAAGAGCTCTGAGCCTGCACGTGCAGTACCGCGTCTCTCTCACCTGTGCAGTCCCCGCAAAGCAACGCACAGTGCTTTGCAAATGTCACTGTTGCCCAACAAAGTTTATTTGAATTAAGTTTAATATCCTGCGCTGTGGTTTCCTGTCCACAAATTAGGGAGAGTAGCCTGAAGTTCCCTGAAAAACAGTTTAAAGAGGGTGGTGGTCTCTACTTCTTTCAAGCTTCCAGAGTCCAGCTATGCTGAACACTTACTAAAATATCTTAATAAACACGTGCTGACACGCCAGTGAATTGCCAACTGTAGTCAGAATAACCTTCAGAAGAGTATTTTCGAGAAGGAAGCTTTTATCAATAGTGTTTTTCTAGACAAGATCGATCGATCCCTTAGCAGGTATTTGTTGGATGCTGCTATGCGTTCACCCTAGGTCTTTGGCCGCCAGGCTCGGAGTGGATGTCTTAGTCTGCGTGATGTTGGCTGAGCTTGAGTGAGCATTGGAAGTGCCTCATCTTTCTGACCTTTTCTATTCCACGTCACCTGCCGGCAAGGCTAGCCAGGTTACAAACAAAACCACAATCTCTTTTACCATCACTCTACATGTTTGTTTTTCCTGCGTTCTTTTTTCCTGCAGCTGTCAAATGCTCCGAGCTACACATCACTGAGCCAATGGGCATGAACTGCTCCAACCCTTGGGGAAATTTCAGCTATGGATCAACCTGCACCTTCCATTGTCCAGAGGGTCAACTGCTGAATGGCTCAGTGAGAACAGCATGCCAAGAGAATGGCCAGTGGTCAACTACCATGCCAACCTGCCAAGGTATAGTTTTCACATAGTTCAGGAAGTCACGTGTGGAAAATAACAAAAGCAGTGTTTTTTCTCTGTGTGTTCCTGACAGTGATCTCACTTTCCATCACTGGGTTTTCCCTGCCTTTACACGTTTCACATGAATCGAGCAGAATCTTGCCTTATCACAGCAGAGGGAATGAAAATCAGTGACTCTATGCAGACAGTCACCATTCCTGTTTCAGAGCTCAGATTTGTGACAAAAACCCTCTCATATCTTTAAAGTCTGTAGGTGATACATCTTGAAGTTCCAAAACGCTTTCAACTGGAGGTTATTTCCTGCAGATCCCTAATTTATCTCAGAACTTTAACGCACCTCTAAAAACAGAGCTCTTCCTTAATGAAGTTCCCTCTGTTTGTAAGGTTTCTTTTATCCTCCATCTTTCTTATTTTTTTTCTCATTTTCCCCCCTCTATAGCTTGTCATGACTACTTTTTGTTTTATAACTATATCTTTGATTGCAAAAAAAAAAAAATTACCCATGGTTTATTTTATTTGCCCAAACTTCCATTTTTGTGTCTACCATTTCATGAGTTAACTCCTTTTATTATATCCTTAGCATAACTCCTCCGGAAATTGTGGTTACTATTTACATGTTAGGGATGAAATATGGTCTTTATGACCTTCTCTCATGCCAGGCTATCGGCAGCGCCAGGACCTCAGGCGATCCTACCTATCTCACCGCTTAGAATTCTTAGCACCTTTCTGGGAGAAGGATGGCTTTGTCCACAATACACGCCTAAGTCTTGCATGTGTGTGTGTGTTTGCTTTGCAGCAGGGCCACTGACCATCCAGGAAGCCCTGACTTACTTTGGGGGAGCAGTGGCCTCTACAACAGGTTTGGTGATGGGTGGTACCCTCCTGGCTCTGCTGAGAAAGCGTTGCAGACAAAAAGGTAAATAGAAGGGCATCTTCTCCTTATTTTCTTCTTTCATGTGATTTGGGATGGGGTGGTGGAAGCCCAACTTCAGTTGTTCGTGTTTGAAAACATTTGCATTAGAAGAAAACAAGGCCATGAGAAGTGATCTTGAGAACTGACTGCCCATCAGAATCACCTTTATTAAAATACAGGGAGATCTGGAGATGGGCCTGGAAGTCTGAACTTGTCAAAACCCTCCCATTCATATGCACCTCGGCATTTGGGGGCCTCTGGTGTGGGTACCCTTAGTTGTCACCCAAACTAATTAAAATGGTGTCACGCTTCTCGCCTTCGTGCATTCTCTCCACCATTCTTTCATGGATCAGTCACTTATTGACCAGGTAGTGGGACCGTGAATGATGGTACCTGAAATGAAGGAACGGATAACCCAGGAGGGGCGATACACACGTGAAATCAATGCTAATATTGAAAAGTAAGACTGCGTTAGGACACAAATACAACCTGACTGTCACTGGAACACAGACTAGAGGTGTCCCAACCAGACTGCTAGGTCAGAAAGGGTCTTCTAAGCTTAACTTTGAAGACTAAGAGAGATGTTGCGAAGGGAGAGAAAAGGAGTGGAAACAGAGCTCCAGCAGAGAGAACGGTGTGCAAAAAGGCCTAAGAGGGTGCGAGAGCTGGGAAAGTGCTGTGTGCAGCAGTCTACTGCATCTGAATCAGAAAAGGCTTGTGGAGGAACCGAGAAAAGCAGCGAGAGGTGTGAAGAGCTGCTGCTTTACTAATAACTTGGTGTGAAACGCTGAGACACACATGTGCTCATGCAAACGTGTGCGTCAAGTGTAGGATGAAAGCAGGGAAGGGACCAAAGTGGACGAAGACCCTGTAAGGGAAACTGTGCTTATCAGACTGTTCATCATAAAGAACGCAAGCCAACGAAAGAGGGGAACCATGTCTTTGGGGTTAAAACATCCTTGGCCTGTCTGCCTCACATGCTTAGCCTGTCCATAGTTTAGAAACTTCTCATAAGCAAACGGGGCTGTTCCTCGTCATTCCTCATGGAAAGTAACCAGGGGCCTCAGCGGGGTGGGGGATGCGCAAATCCAGTGGCTCTGTCAGAAGTCGGTGACACAGTTGCCATGGAGTTGAGGAGTTTCAACACCTACTCTTAACTGCTCAGGGCGGAGCCACTTGCTCCCTTCCCTTGCACTCTGACCACTTACGACCACCATTGCACGGAGGCTGGTTTTCTAAAATGCCTTCATAGACTCTCCCGGAAGTGGGTGAGTAGCACAATCAACAAAGAGTGACACTGTTTAAACACCAGGGAGCCACAAGCAGCCCTTCCATGTAGCATTTGCGGTTGCTTCCCCCAACCCCAAAGGCAGAGGCAGCAGCTCCAAAGACCGCGATCCCAGTCTCCATAAGCATGAATTCCACTGTCCCTGCATTTCCCCCCAGCTCTTCCTTTCATCTTAAGACATTTCTAGGGAACCCTCTGAACCATGAAGAGGGACCAGCAGCCACTATCTTTACTAATGAATACATTCATTTGTGAGGATGGGTGATTTTTCCCTTGTCCTGTCCCAATTTGATTTTAATGTTTCTGGGATTCTGTGGTCAAATAATAAGGAAAAAAAACTGCCTACAATGTCCTTCTGCTGAAAATCCAAACTGCACATTCATGATCACCTTCAAGGCTCAATAATGCCCTGTAATAAATATACTTGTTCACATTCATTTGACCTAATATTTTAAAACACTTTTACCCATGAGACACTTTGACCGACAGGCCTGCTGCCATAGTTTAAGTGTCCACTCTCGGAGTTCATGGTTTGGATTAAGACAGGACGCCCCTGATCACGTATGTCACCAGGGAACGAAAAGTCCAATGTCATGTTGGTATGGACTTGTTCATGAGGGTAAACGTGCCTAACTGATGGCTGAGGGAGTGTGACACAGGATGCACCTGAGGGGACCTCAAGCGCGAAAGAAATGGGTTGTGAGAACCAACGATCTCAACAACAGCCAAACATAGCCAAGGGGCTGAAGGCAGGGACCCGACAGAGGAGGAGATGCTCTTATTGAACGGGAAGAGGAGACAGCTGAGAGGACTCTGGGTTACACATTGTCAGATGCTTAGTTTAGCCCAACGCAGGAAGTACCTCTCAGGGAGAGAGGGTTCCCAACACACCCCTTCTAACGAGCCCATCTGAAAAACAAGTTTACCTACTGGCTTTCCCCAATAATTCCCATCATGGATGACCTTTCTCTTTTATCTTGTTTTTTTCTTTTAAACCAATCATTTGTGTCTTCTTGCTTATTTCAGATGATGGGAAAAACCCCTTGAACCCTCACAGGTAAGAGGAAGATGTTTTATGATTGAGCACATTTTTCTAGTTTGACTTTTTACTGTAACGTGTCAGGATGATTATACAGAACGCCCCTTTTTTTCGCAACAAATCTTTTGCAATGTCCCCTTTACAAATTCTGAAGTAAAACACACAGATAATATCTCCTCTCTACATGTTTTTTAAAAATCAGTGTGCCCTAATGATACACAAAGGAGAAACAAAAGGGACAGTGGTTTATAATAGAAACAAAATCCTAAAGCTGGTGCACTGCACTAGAAGATGCTACGAGGTCATCCCAGATTGCACCTTTGGTAGAATCTCTACGAAGCCAACAGCCACCGAGGCCAATTGACAGGAATATCGTATCAGTGACGCCAACAGCATCGGAGGCACTGCCAATCTGATTTTCTAAAATCATTAACAACTCCGATCAAGAGTTGGAAATCCTGTTATAATCGTCCCTCAGTTCACATGACAATTGCATTTTAAAAGATGCAAAAACAAAATACTTAACGGTGAAGTTCCAGGCTCAGAGATTTGTTGCCTATGTAAATACTGAGTAGCTAGATATTCTAAGTTGTATGGCGCGTAGGACAATTCTTTTGCGTCCATGCCTGTTAGGACATGAGCACCCATGGTCCCTGCCCATAAATGCTCACCCAACTCCTGATCATTATGAAAAATCACACACTGCCTGTAGGGGGCAGTACAGCCACTCTGTGAAAACCACTGCCAGCTACTCAAGTATGGAGGCTGGGCATTCTGTAAGGACTTCCTCTCACCAAGAACAGGCTGCAGCCCCATAAGGGCATGGCAGGTATCCAGTACCTAGAGTATCATCAATAACCTAAGCTGGGCGTAAAGTGCAATGCAAATTTCCCAGAACTGGTACGTGGGATCTAAAAAACTCTCCTTGGCAATTCTCCTTTCCCTTTTAGAGCAGAATTCTGGGGGTGGGTGGTAACCCGTGGTCCTGGAGGAACTAAGAGCTGGACTGGGGCCAAGAACTAAGTGCTTTAAGGACTAAGCGGGTCATTTTTGTGTTTCTGTTCTTTAGCCACCTGGGAACTTACGGAGTTTTTACAAACGCTGCGTTTGAACCAAACCCTTAAGGTAAGTTGCCTATGAAGGTATTTTTAAAGGAAGTAGGACAGAAGGGGAAAGGGGCAAGATGTAAAACTTGACTGTTCTCTATATGATCATGAGTTAAATTTTGAGCATGTATGAAATTTTAAAGCCGTGAAGGGAACTGTTGGCGTAGGACGTAGCTATGGCGGCAGAGTAACAATAGAAAGTGAGTTCATGTGAGGCTCGCCTTTTCCTCCAGAGTAGAAAGGTTCTAATGGGACCTAACTTATTGCAGGATGTTTGACATCCCCACTAATGGCTGCTGGGTGGTAGTGACACTGGCTTGATAACCAGAAGTCACGACTGCTGGAAAAGTTTTACAAACTTTATGGAGCCGATTCCCTGCATGGCCTGCTGGGAAAATAAAAATATTCCTGACACCTTCTCTCTCCCACAAAGCTCAGTGAGTAGCTGAGCTTCCTAAGAAAGGTCGCGTAGATGGAGGAATATCTGGAATCTAGAGAGATTATGCTGAGGAGGGGATGGGTCTGATGCAAGCTTTCTTTTTCTCCTTTACTTTTTAAGGGAATACAATCATTTTAATTTCTTTTGGCCCATTTTCAGAGAGTTGTCCTCCTGGTCACCGCACTCAACCTCAAGATTCTATTGTTGGACATCAGGCTTCCTGTTAGACTTGACATTAACTGGAGTGTATCCACTGCAGTTTTCTGTAAATACTTGTGAATAAAAGACCTGGAATTTCCTTTAGATTAGCTCTGGAGCAGAGCAGAAGGATTATACCGCAGTCTGAGCGCAGACGCCCCACCCACCACCCCTTCCTGCTCCCCCGCTCCTCTTCCCCCAACACCACCTCAGCACTAAATGTCTCTGCGGTGGTCTGTGGGCTCTGGCCCGGCTGTCACTTGAAATCCTAATTAGCCAGAGACTGGAATATCTGACTCACCAGGAGCCCAGACTGCGGAGGAATAAAAATGCCTCTCGTTTTGAACTGGGGGATGGCATCCTCTCCTTTGTAGAAAGGCACGCGGTGTCTCTGACGTGACGGAATTTCTGTAAGATCTCCGGGGTCTCCAGGGCTACTGTGTATGAAGCCTGTGAGCCCTCTGCTGTGGAAGCTTCCGGAGAGGCCTCTGGATGGCACCAGAGGCTGCAGAAGACCGAGAATCAAGACAGGAAGGCACATGATATCATTGTGGACAGTTCCTCTACTGGTCACTCTCCCCCGAAATCAATATTCAAATGAGTAATTAATTAAATGGACTCCCTCCAAATGGCATATTCCATTATTTGATGTTTTGTTTACTAAGGTCTGCGTGCGTCACTTTGTTTACGTCCACGTGATACACACTTACTGTTGCCCCAGTCACAGGTCTACCCTTTAATCAGTCAGCAAATACATGTCGTACCAGCTTCCCACAAGGAGAGAGTCAGAGGAGCTGAAAGAGTCTTCACCACCCATTCGGCATCGAAGAACAGATGTCTTTTACATGTTTCATAACTAGGTTGTTGAAAGTTACACAGTAGTTACCTGGAGCTGATGCAAAAATCGAGAACCAAAGAGTACGGCTACCTTGTCTCTGAAATGTGAGGCAATGAACATGTCACGCAGACTGGATGACACACAGGCAAATGTGCAAATAAACATGGTGAAACAGTCTCACTAAAGGTCACAAGAATTTTGCAAGAATTTTGGTAGTAGCCTTGGGATTTAGGGACACAATCCTTTTTAAAAGATTTCTCTGATACACTGTCAAGGACCCCTCTGACTGCCCGTCACTGGACGAGGTATTACAGGACGACGGTTATCACCCTGGCTCCTGAGACAGAATCTACATTTCGTAAAAGCTTCCCAGGGAATTCGGAAGGTTTACTAACAGACACTGGAGATCCAGGAGAGTAAAGCACTGTCCTCTCCTGAATAGCTTACAATCCAGGGGGGGAGACAACAGACACCCAGCCAGTCATCAACGCGAGTGTATTGTTTGAACAGTGTTGTAGGAGTTCACAGGCTGGAAAAGCCCACGTGAGCCCAGGACCAAGGAGGCAGGTGGGACTCTGAGTGCACTTGAAAGAGTGGGCAGCAACGAGGAAGAAAATGCGGACTTGACAGAATAATGCCAGCGGCAGAGCAAAGACGGGAGCTTGTGTGTAGGGGAGGAAGCTGCTGAGACCTTACACCACTGTGACCTCCTGGGAGGGGCCAGGGGCCACTACGGAATCTACTGAACAAATCCTAAGACAGAAGCGTGGAGGCGTGTAGGTTCCAGAACCCTGGGACACGTCACCACGATGCTTCAGACAATATCCTTCCTTTTCAGATTCTCTAGGAAAAGCAAAACAAGATCTTAAGGCGGTGTGGGACAGCCAGACCCCACGGGAGACATAGGGGGCCCTGGAGGCAGGAAAACCACACTCGTAGTAATGGACACGACGTGCTCAGTGCTTTCCAGCTGCTAGGAGTTACACACTTTACAGTACTATTTTATCCACCCAAAACCCCTATCACAGAGAACTATTATTACCATCCTTATTGTGCAGATGTCAAAACTGGGCTCCAGAGAGGTTGAGTAACTTACTCAGGACCACACAGCTAGTGAGTGGGATGGGAACCTGGTCTGGTTTTCCCAGCCTGTCTCTAAGCCCTCTGCTCCCCCACTTCAGCCTCAGTGGCTGCAGGCCCTGATCCAGAGGGAACTGTGCTGGCTGGGAGTCGGTCAAGTGGCGCAGGTCCGCAGCCCGGCTGCCTCACCACCTGTACACATGTTTCTGTGCCAGTAACAGTCCATAACGCCCTTTCCCTCAGATGGAGACACTGGTGTGGCAGTGTGAACTCTGCCCCGCAGGTCTCACGGAGGGTGGTGAGGGGCTGCAGGGGCAGCGGCTTAGCGGGTGGAAGGGCTGGAACACAGTTTTGCCCGAGGTTTGGGAATCCCTGGGCACTGCCCTCCTGAGCACAGCCTCTGACCTCTGCCCTGTCTTCAACTGTAGTAAAACAGTCCCTAATCTGCTTCCTCTCCCCAATACCTCTTGTCACCGGGGCAGTGATGTAGCCAACCCAATGGCTGGAAAGGCCCTGGGAGGCGGGGACAGCCCCAGGCTGCAGCAGGGCCGTGGGGGAGCCACAGGGAAGGAGGACACTGCCACCCGCAGCCTCCTGGAGCTCACTGCAGCTGGGACAGCAGACCCCCGGCGGCACGGGGGGCAATCGCGGCTGCGGGGAGCCCCGCCCAGGTCCTGGGGTGGTGGTCGCGGGCAGGAGCTGGAAAGGAACCATGTTCGCGGGCTGCCCCCGTCTCTGGGTCCTGGTGGTCCTGGGCGGCTGCTGGGCAGGCGCGGGGAGCCTGGGGGCCCAAGCCGCGCCGCTGAGGCAGTTCTACGTGGTTGCTCAAGGAATCCTCTGGAACTACCGCCCTGAGCCCGCCAACCAGAGGTAAGGGGTCCAGGGGGCTTCTCTGGGGAGCGTAATCGATGCCCTTTAGAGAGCATGCCCTTTGCGATTCCATGATTTTTGTGTGTTTGTTTGTTTTTAACATCAGGTAAGTAAACAGAATTAACAGAAGGGGATAATGAGTAAAATAAACTTGGTGGGTGCTACTGTTGCCTCCAATAATAGTTGATCATTCTGAGGATGTAGAAAATACTCAGTTTCACTGGCTGGAGGCTGCTTTCAAGAATTTGTTGTTAACACAGTCTCGTTAGCGTGATTCATTGTTGGTTTAATGTATCGATTGATTCAACAGCACCAGGCGCCCACACCCCCTCATTAGCCCTTCTGCAAACTCCTGTTCCAGATTTTCAGTAGTCTAGCATTTTTATGGAACTTCTGGTTACATGTCATTTATTCCACTTTGTACATAGCTTCATCTTCTAAAACTAAAGATGGACACCTCATACTTTATTATAAGCAGGTTATTCAATAACAGTTGCCATAATTTTGATGTTTTCTTATATGTAAATGACTTTCAAAACATCATCAGTCTATAAAAATGCAACATTTTTGTTCTTTCATCTTTTCCTGTTTCATGTGACTCTTCGTTTTTCTCCCATACGTAATGGCTTCCTGGGATATGGTCTACCCTGGCTATTTTGGTGGGGTCGCTATTGAAAGGCATCTGTAAATGAGAGGAGGTTTAAATAACAAACTCTATCTTTGAGTAGCAAAGTATTTTTCCTAATTGAAAGGCTAAAAATACAACTTCCCAGAAACGAGATAAATTATAGGATCTACTCAATATTTCCAGTTGGTTATATTTTGACTTGTTTTAATAGTAAGCCGCTTAGTGTGACTCAATTTTTAAAAACTTAGCATTACACTTTAAAGGATTGTGAAAGATGTGTTCCTCTTTTACAATTACAAACCGATTTACCAAGAAATATTGTAAGAGCCTTTTAGCATATAACATTAACCCTTTTAAAGTTTTCTTTGTAACTGGGTTATTTTGGAGGGCATTTGCGCACTCTCTTGGTATTGTAATAATAAGAAGTCCTTCTTTTTAAAAAATCATTTTAAATATTGCATTTCAAGGTGATAATCTAGGTCCCTTAGAGAACTGCCATGAACTAAAACCCCAAGGAAAATAACAGTCCTTCCAACACTAATCTTTCCTGCTCCTGGGTAGAACTAATTTGGTTGCTGGCTTTCCTGTGGCCTGCTGTGTTTGATTTGGTCTTCCATAGTTAACACGGAAAAAAACATGCAGGAAACTGGAGGCAGAATCACCCAGGTCAAAAGCCTGATTCAAATGGTGAGTCTGTTGGGAGCCACGATGGGTCATCCCACCCTCTCACTCTGTGGCTAAGTTTCCAGAATTCTGGGAAGAGCCATTCCTTTTGGTGTCAATTATTGAGTCAAAACCACAGAATGAGACCCCAGACAACTCGCAATATTTTTGAGCCTCAAATCATGTCATTTCTCTCTAGTACTTTCATGTGAAAAGTCTAACCTGCTTAAATGAAGAACTTGTCTGGCACCCAGAGGTGAAGGATACTCACTATAGGAAACTAACAACAGACGATGCCACCCTTTGGCAAAGTGTGTTTTTTAGCATGAAGGTCTTTCATCTTATTTCATCTAACATTAGCAAGACAGTGCCTTTTAGAGGTGAAATGTGTCTATTATTCTTGCTCCAGGTCTAAAGTAAGGATTTTGACAATTTCCCTAAGGAAATCACTTACACGCATGTAATAACAGAAATTGAAAAAAAAAAAATTTCTATCTAGGGCTCTAGCATTATATGACTTTTACCACAAATAAATCATCTTTAAGGAATCCTCACAAATGGAAAATTCATCATGCACATTATTTGAATTCATGTCATTTTTAACTTTCTGTTCAGATTATTTTCCAACAGCAATTCAACTGTTCAAAATCAAAACAGATACACCTCAGTACGTACACACAATATATGCAGTGAAATATGCTAAAATTACTCCACGCAAAAGACTAATTTTCCTTAGTAAAGCTTTTGCATCATCATCTCTAGTGCTGTATTTAAAGATCTGAAGTGGGGGAAGAAGAGTAACTTTCAATTTTACTAAAAATAAAATAAAATAAAAATGGAATCCCACATTAGGGACTAAATCAACACCTAGAATCCTAGGTTGCTTGGGCTCTAAGAACTCTAAGAGGTCCTTTAATTCATTTTCAAATGCTGCGTTTTCCCTTTCTACTTTCCCCCACAGCCAAGCACCAAGACGGCTACCGTGGGCCCCGAAAATAAGACCTGACCGGAAAAGAAGCCCTAGCATGATTTTTCAGGAGGACATCCCCTGAACATAAGCCCTAATTCGTCTTTTTGAGCCAAAATTAACATAAGACCCGATCTTATTTTCGGGGAAACACGGTACCAAGTGGTTGTCTAGTTTCTCCTTGAATGCCTCTCATGACTGAGAACTCACTACTTCTAATAGCCAGCCATTCCAAAAAGACTTACTCATGCTTTCTTTCATTCTGCCCTCAACTATCAACACAGCTCTCGAATCCCACATTAAAAACGTTATGACAAATACCATCGTTACAGATTTTTCTGCTTTCTGGGAAAACCTGAAGGCTAAAAACCAACTCTTATTACACTCTTATTACTTGTTAATACTCGTAAGGATTCCGTCAGGGAGATTTTACGATGATTCCCATCTCACAGCTGTAGCACCTTAGGCACAAATGGATTTATTTAGTATACCTCTCAAGGTTATACAGTTACTAATACGTGATTTAAATTCAGATGGTGAATCCCCACCCTGTTCTCCTGGCCACTGTGCTAAACAGAAGTCCCGGCGAGTGGGGCTGGCGTCCTGCTCTGTCATGCCCTGGTCACAGCTGGGCCGCTCTCTGGCTGAGGAAGTTTAACAGTCAGTCTGGTCAACTGGTTCAGACATTTGTAAGAAATGCCCCCCAATTCTCTTCCCTTTTACCTTCGTCTTTGGGTTGAAGACAGGGAGAGGAGTGAGGTACCTGTCTTTGGAGACACAGAAGCAGCAAGACCGGAAATTATCCCATTCTCCCTCTCTGAATTCTTCACCTCGAATACAATGGATTCAACTTTTTGAAGTTTGGCTCTGCCATCTATCTGCCGTTTCCTTGGACAAGTTACTTAAACTTCCTGAGACTTAGTTTTCCTTGTTTGTTTGTCCCCAATAAGAATACCAGGGCTTTTCCTCCATTAGCCATCGCCAGCCTGTCGACCGGAAGCAGGGTCCCCCAGGCAGCAGATCTTTACAATGCCCCCAGCAGTGACCACTGTATTCGATGGATCCATTAAAAAACAGCCCACATACTGATTCATAAAGGACTTGGTCATATTTTCAATCAGTTAGAATCTAAACCTAAAGTTTATGATCTAGGGCTCTTTTTTTAGAAAATTGATTCTGAACAACAGGATTAGTTTGGGAAGACTTAACCTGTGATAGAATGATTATCACAGCAGAATATTCTTCAAGAGAACAATTATTTTATTAACTTCATTTATCATTCAGATTCATAAAACCATGGGTTTCTGAAATACAATGAAAAATACTGTTACTGCTAATGCAGCTCTTTTTTTTTTGTAATGTGAGAAGTAGATGTCATATACGCCTTAAAATTAATTTTTGCATTTTATTTCCAGTCTGAATCCTTTTGCAACTTCCTTTAAGAAAATTGTCTACAGAGAATATGAACCACATTTTAAGAAGGAAAAACCACGATCTAGAAATTCAGGTAAGCCTGAAATATATCTTTTAATTTCAAGATAAATCTCTACAGATAATTTGGTATTTATATCTAAAATATCCATTTAGTGACATTTTATAGAAATGTGTGCTGCTGTTGTTTTTAACCAATGCAAGCTACATAACTCGTGGGGCCCTGTGCGAAATGAAAATGTGGGGGCCCCGTATTCATAGTATTGAGAATTTCAGAACAATGACAGCAAAAGATTAAGCCAAGCAGGGGGCCCAGTGCAATTGCACAGGTCACAGGTCGCAAGAAGCCAGCTGTTTTTAACCGGATCAAAAAGCTAAAAAAAAAAAAAAAAAAAAAACCACCACTTTTAAGTGTTTGCATTTTTAGTCATTCATCTAACAAGCTACTGTCTACTGTCAAGCGCGTGCTATGTGCTGGGCATTGACCTAGGTTCTGTGGACACCATGAGAGACAGAACAGACTCCGATCCCGCCTCATTGGAGCTTATGGTCTAGTTTGGTGAGTGCAAATGAGCCTCCACAAACGGTCTTTTGCTTCCATCTGGCCTCCTACACTCATTCAAAGGAGCAGCATGTGGCTGGTTCTTTCGTATTTTCCCCATCCCTTCTCCTGTTTTATTCAGTGTGATGTGCGCAATAGCTATCATTTTTGTAAAAGAAAATCTCTTCTTTTTTTCTCATCTCTTCTTTATTCAAGGAAAGTAGGTTGAATGGGGTTGGGGATCTTAAACACGGTACCATATTCCATGGGAATGACAGAGGCCATTAAGAAAAAAGTCCCTCCAGTTGCGTCCCCTAGTCAATAATTCACTCATCCCTCCCCCAAACCAGGTAAAGACCAGTCATTTGTGCTGGACTCATCCTTCCACCTTGCTGCTTATTCTTTCCTGCTTCCTCTGATCTCCCTGTGTCTTCAGTTTTACCCCGACTGAAGCCTTCCCTCCAGTCAAAAATCAACAATAAAACCAAACAACTGTGTTTCGGTTAACCTCAATCTAGAAAAAATGTCCCCTTGCCTCTGCCTGCCTTTCCTGTTTCTCTTTCCTTCACTACCAATTTCCCACGTGAATGGTCCATTTCATTCTCTGTCTTACCATTTCCTCTCCTTAACTTCCCTCCCTAATCTGCTCTAATGAGTCCCCTAAAATTACCCCCAAAAGAGGGCACCCATGACTGTCTAGATGCCAGAGCCAGTGGTTTCTTCCCAGGTCTTTGCCGACCTGACATTACTGGGACATTTAATGCTCCCGCTTCGTGAAACTTTCTCTTAACCTGCTTTCCCTAGTGTCACTTCCCCTGGTAAATGGAAGTGAACAGAGATAAGTAAATGGAAGCAGGACGAACTGATAAATAACTCCTTCCTGCAACTTGGCTCCACACGGGAGGAGACAGGGTACTTCTGGAAGGGAACAGAGGTTTAAGGATATTTTGGAATTTTTGTGAAAAAAGAATACAGTGACTTAAAATATCCAAGTGCCCAAGGAAGAATGTAATAGAAAAGGAGAAGGTAAAGACATTTGAGAGAGAATCATCGATAGAGCCAGAGTCAGAGGAACAGGAAGTGATGGGATTCAAAGCTTGAGCTGGGTCAGCCTGAGGAAGAAGAGACAGGACCTTCCCTGGGGACCAGGTAAAGGGATGAGGCAGTAAGGTCACTAATAAAATTCAGTTTGTCGTTGTGTGCAGGGAGTTAAAGGATCTCCTGCCCTCTGTCACAGGCTCCTCATTTTCATAGCCCCACCTCCAAGTTGAGTGTAATAGATACCTAAGCACCATCAAATTAAAGGCATTTGTAGGGGGGTGAAGGTAAAATGAGCCGGGAAGCACATTCATTAGGCCTGTGCAAAGAACTGGGCAGACATTTAGAGCCGTGCCTGTGTGGCTTTTGCCAAGTACACTGAACTTGAATGTCTGTGCTGTGTAAGCCGTTGTGCAGGTTACCGGCCCGGAGCGCCAGGACCTCTCGGTAAGCAGTAAGGAGGCATGGCTATCCTGGGGGAGGAGAGAGCTGGGATCCAAATCCTTTCTGATTCAGCCTCAGTCATTAGAAGGAAACCCTGACAGTTGATTTATGGTTAAGCCCTGTGCACTTAAAACATTACGAGATTGTGCAGGTCAACAGATTTGGTTTATACGAGCTCCGCAGCATTTTACATCCGTCTGTATGCAGCTTCTTCCCAAACTCCCAAAGGCGCTTAATGAGGCGCCCCTGAAGGGCAGGGCTGGTAACTTACTCCTGTTCGTATCCGGAGAGCAGATGAGACAAGGTGGCCAGGCCGGTGGACAGAAGAAGCCTCAGACACTGGAGGGGAACACTGTCGCTGCCGTGGCAACTCCCCATTGCCCAGCCTAGCTCTGTGTCACGGGCCCGTCCCCACCTCCCTGCTGCACTCCAATGCTGTGGATGATTGTACCTGAGCCCGAACAGGCCATGTGCCCACCTGTCTTTGCCGCAGGAGGCCGGGCCTCACCGTCACTGCGGCGGGGCTCAGCTGGTGAGGCTGGTGGCCGTGTGGACAGGTGGACGGGCTGCACTCATTTCCAATTCTGTCTTGGGCTTTCAAAGGGCCAGTTTTGAGTCTCAGCATCTTTTCAAGGAAAATTATGAAATGTTTGTCCCTGAAGGAGTTTTTAAAAAGCTGCAGCCATGGGTCGCCCTGTGCTCTGTAACACATTGTTCCCCTCAGCACAGGGGACTGGGTCAGCTGACCCTGCAGTCCTTCCCAACTCCAAACCCCTATGAAATGGGGCACACGCGGTGTGCTACCCTCCTGGGAACCCAGCGTCGGCTGCGCCTTCCCCCAGTTTGGCTCCGGGCCCTGGGGACAGAGTAGGAAAGGTCTTAGGATGCCTGGCTGATGGAGGAGCTGAACAGCAGCTCAAACAACAGTCTTCATGCATGAAGGTATTGGATTTGCATTTATGAAAACATTCCTTTGTTTTGCCTTAATTCTGAAGAAGCAGAAAGGGAGGCTAACTAATACCCCCAAATATTCACTGCAGTAGGAGGTCTTATTAGGGTAGATAACTTGGAAGACTTATTCGGGGCATCTGGCACTTGCAGCCATGTGATGGCAGCCAATGAACCTAGCAAGGTAACAGGGCAGCACACTGCAGGGCACACTGTGCCAGCACAGGCAGCAGCCTGCTGGGACCAGGGGCACCCCGGGCAGGTGGGAGTGGCCAGCGGAGCTGCCCTCGGAGCCAGGACTGAGCGGAGCAGCCAGGAGATGGGCCAGTCAACCGATCAGAGGTGGTCAGGAGTCAAAAATGGTGTTGACACTGGGGCTATTCCAGGAAAGTGGGGGTCTGAACCTGCCCTGCAGGAAGTGGCAGAGAAAGCTTTGGTTCAGGAGTCCAGAGCTGAGTTGCAGTCCCAGCCATGCCACCCAATCACTGGCTGACCTTGGGCAAGACACCCTCCCTGCTCTTCAGAAGCTTTATAAACACAGAGACAGCGTCTGTTTCACTCACCACTGCAGTTTGGACCTCTAGGATACCGTGGGCACCCAGTTAGTATGTGTTGAACGAATAAATGCATGACCACAAGGTGCAATATAAAGGGGTGGTGAGAAGCTCAGGATCTAGAATCAGACAGATTAAAGTGTAAACCATGGGTCTGCATCTTCATTAGCTTATAAAACTGGGTAAGACATGCAAATGCTCTGAGGCTCAGCTTCTTCACCTGTAAAATGAGGATCGTAATATCTACCTTAAAGATTTGTTGGAGGGATTAATATAAGAACCTACAGTGCTCAGATACATTAAGAGGGACAGTAAGTGGAAGGCCTACGATTATAATTATCGTCACTACTGCCAAGGAATGCCGGACGAACTCCATGACTGCTGAACTGCCGTCTGCACCTGTGATTCTTACAGGGCAGAGCTTACGCATGGTTTGGAAGTGGGGCCATCAGTTCCATCACTTGTCTGAAGTAGGGCTTTTGTTGACAGGTCTTCTAGCTTTAAGGGACCTCAGCATCACACAAGAACATATGCTAACAATCCAGGTTCCCCAACTCCATCTGCAGAGACTTGGGTTCACTGGGGCTGGGGTCCCTGAGCCTATCAGTTGGGTCCCAGGGGATTCTGATGCAGAGAACCCAAGGGCTACACTTTGGGAAATTCAAAATATGATCCTTCAAAACTCTAACTCAGATATCAACACTTCCCCGAACCACTCAGGCAGACCTGGCCCCCATCTTCTCTGCCCCTGTAGCATTTTGCCCGTAGTTCAGCAGAAGCTCCTCCCATGTGTCTATCTCCAAAGCAGCTGGGGAGCTCCTTGAGGTCAAGGATGGTCTGACTTATCCCTGTGGCCCCAGGACCTGGCACAGCGCCTGGCAGGCAGGAAGCGAAATTGTCCTCTTAGCTTCTGCACCCTTCCCCCACTGTCCCCGCTGCGTTCCCCACTGAAGTAACTGATAACATTATTTATCCAGTGGCTCAGATCAAAAACCTCAGGGTCATCCTTGACTTGTCACTCTCACATCCAACCTGTCAGCAAACCCTGCTGGCTCTACCTTCAGCATGTCCAGCATCCAACCCTTCTCACCTCTTCACTGGCCCATGTCTCGTCTACACCACTCCGTCTCAGGCTTCCACTCTTGTCCCTGCACAGCAGCTAGGATGGATTTTTTGTTTTTGGGGGTGTTTTTTAGGGTGAACTCTTAGAACATGTCAGACCCTCTCTCTTTGTTGCGCAAAGCACCTGTGCTTTTCCATTCCTCTTAGAAGAAAATGCAGAGTCCTTACTGCGGACGGGAGGGCCGGACGTGACCTACCCCCACCCCCATCTCTCCTCACTCTGCCCAGGCTGTTTTCTTAGTGTCCTTTGGATGCCTCAAGCCCCCTCCTGCCTCAGGGACTTTGAACTTGCCTCTGGAACAGAGAACTGGGTGATGTGCTCCCTCACTTCATTTAGGGCCCCGAGGTCTCCCAGCTCAGGGAGATGGCAAGTCGCCAGTCACCCTCCCTCCCAGGACCCTGGACAATCCAAACCGAACATCCTCTTGTTGACCAACGACAGTGGATAGTTTCTAAAGAATGACAGTGGGTCAGCAGGGGTGGACGTGATCAGAACAATTTCTCCTACTCTCCTGATTTGCTTTGGGCCCAAGCCAAGTGTTTCTACCTTCCTGTCCTTATCTGACTGCGTGTAATGTAGAGTTAATGAGCTGGCAAAACCTTCTAGATTGAAAATGAGCGTGTGGAGCTCAGCTCTTGGAGGAACGACAGCAATCGCTCCCGTGGTTTTCCGCACAGTGTTTTCTGTTTGTTTTGTTTGTTTTGCTTCACAGCTCTGTTTTTGTTGATGCTGACGTATTTTAAATCTTTGCTTCCACAGGACTTCTTGGGCCTACTTTATATGCTGAAGTTGGAGACATCATGAAAGTCCACTTTAAAAATATGGCAGACAAGCCCGTAAGCATCCACCCTCAAGGAATTCACTACAGTAAATTCTCAGAAGGTAAGAGGCGTTTCCTATCCCTCTGACAAGTAACGTGCAACTCCTCAACGCCAGTGGCAAACACTACAAAGCACATTATTAACCACATGTCAGAGAACTCTCGTGTCCTGCAACTAATCGTTACAAAAATCGTTGCCTTTGTAAGTTTCAGAGAGGAAATGGAAAAGTTCTGGAATCATCTAGACCTCAGTTTTTCACTAGGTTCTTGTTCTTTAATAGCTGGATGAAATAAAAATTTACCCAAGACATTTTGAAAACAATTGGGAAATTAGAATAGGGGCTGGGTATGGATTATATTATAGAGCTGTTAATTTTATTAGGTATTATAATGGTATTGTAACTATGAAGGGGGATGTCTCTATTCTTTTGGGGGGAGATGTCTTAGAAGATGCAGACTAGAATATTTAGGGGTAAAGTATTATGGTATCAGCAACTTATTTTCAACTAGTTCAACAAAATGTTATATATTTAAATATAGAAAAAAGTAAATGTGAAAAACTGTTAACTGGTGAATCTAAGTAAAGAGTTTATAGGTGTTTATTGCGTGATACTTCAACTTTTCAGTAGATGTAAATATTTTAAAATAAAAAGTTGGGAATAAAAAAAAAATAGTTGGATGGGCAAGTTACCTAATCTCTCTGAATTCTAATACGTTCGTCTGTAAAACAAGAATAGTCATACATACACTGTCAGATGGTTTAAGGCAGGGTCTGCAAACTTTTCTGTGAAGAACCAGAAAGAATATTATTTTTGGTTTTGTGGGCCATGGGATCTCTGTTGCAACTACTCAACTCTACCTTTGAGCACAAAAGCAGCCAAAGGCGATATATATGTAAATGAATGAGCGTGGCTGCATCCCAGTAACACTTACGTGCAAAGAAAAGGGAGGTGGCTGGATTTGGACCTCCAGCCATCATCTGAAATAGGATGAGCCTGGCACATAGACGACACTTAATAAGTAGCATTACAGTTTTGGACATGGTGAAGTGGTTAAGAACATAAGCTTTGAAGACAGACGTAGGTTCAAGTTCCAGCCGTGTCATTGCTGGTTCTATGACCCTAGCATCCCTGAGCCTCAGTTTTCTCGTCCGCAAGGTGGGAATCGTTATACCTAGTCCATAAGGTGGCTTTGAGATTAAATGAGATCATGTAGGCAGTATCGTAAGCATCACTCCTGGAACCTGGTGAGCCCCCAATGAATGATGGCAACAGTGATGTGATGACGACAGTGGGACCATGAAGATGATGGGGATGAAAGTGACCACATGAGCCACAGGACAATAAGCGCCTTTGTTGCTATTGCTCTGATTATTTCCATTACACTGATCTTCAGAGCACAATAAGCAGAGTAGAGTTCTGGGAGGAACTGATATAAGAAAATTGTATCCATATTGTAATGGATGTTGGTATAATAACATTTAAAAATAACTTTAGACCTTTCACGACTCCCAAATCTTCTTTCTACCGTATGTTCCAGCCATCACACCTTGGAAGAGAGTAACTGAGTAGAAGAGGGGTTTACAGAGCAGTTTCTGGAACTAGACTGCTTGGGGCAAACCCTGCCTCAGACTCTCACTAACTGTGACTGCTTAGGCTCTCAGTGCTTCACCTTTCTCATCTGTAAAATGGGAATAACAATCACACCTACCTCATACAGGTTTGCAGTCTCAAAAACTTAGAACAATGCCTAGCATATAATAAGCACTTGATAAATGAGCTATGATGGCAAAGGTGATTCTTCAATCAAAATGTGTTCAAATTATAATGTTACATATCAATTATATCTCAATTAAAATGTTTAAAAACGTTTCAGATAATGTAATATTTGACAATTTATGGATGAGAACGTGACTTTTACATTTACTGTTTCCTGTGTAAATGACTGTGACACTCATTCCGACTGAGACATACATGACTGATAATAGGTCAGTGACCTGCCTTCCGCCGGAGTGTTTGTATTAGTACTTAATCTTTGCCTTGAGGAAAAACAATGGAGCATTAACTGTAAAATTTCAGGCATCTTAAAGAGCCAATAGCCGAACTCTGGGTGAGGTAGCATGCACAGGAGTCTTTCCCATGTTCCTAAAATCATATGGTGACACAGAACAGCACTTAACCCCCGTAGGAGCCTTCTGGGTGACGGTCAGGAGTTCCGCCCCGCAGTGCCAGAGCCACTCAACGTGGCCCATGCAGGCTCCACTTCCACTGCGGGAGGAGGTAAGTGGTGTGGACTTTGTATCTCACGCTGGGCTGTTTGCTCAGGAAGTGAACCTTGTAACATGAGTCCCCTTCCTTTACTGTTTATTTGCCCCCACACTCCCCCACAGCCAGCCATCATTTATGACCAATTGTTTAAAATGCTCCTGCCACTTCCATTGGTCACCTGATTATTGCCCCAGCTCCACGAATGGGAGAAAGGTAAATACAGATTGGTGGGGAAAGTCAAATTCTGTCTTGGAAATGAGGCGCAAATCTGGTAAATACAGAAAGAGTATCCCTTATGGCAAAAGACAAGCCTTCTGTCCATTTTATTGTGCCCGATGCGTTAAAAAACGTCATCTCTTTCAGGTCTGACATAGCCTCATGCATAGCCTCCCCCGGCGGTTTGAATTTTTTTTTCAGGAGTAGAGATAAACAAACTACATGCGGAGCCAGCAACCATGAGAATCTAGATTTCCTTACCTCAGAGGTAGATATTTGAGAGATGGATGGTGGGAGACAATAGGACAGGCTGGAGAGAGGACTCAATCCCTGCCCACGAGTGCATGATCCAACCGAGACAGCAATCTTCCTTATCTGGGAGTTAACCCTTGAGCCCCGCCATGGATTTGGGGATCTTCTCTCACCCGCTAGAAGGAAAAGATAGCCATGGAAAGAATGCTGGCTTTAGAGACAGAATGTCCTGGATTGGAACCTCATGTACACTTTGGCAATTTCCTTTACCACTAACACTCAGTTGTGTATCTGTAAAATGGGGACCACAGTTCTTCCCATCCAAGGCTATTGCAAGGATTAGTCATAATATATGTAAAGTCGGCACACAACAATGAGAGGTGTTGTTGCTATGGTTATTTCATGGCTATTTAATGAAGGCGCTGAATTTTATTTCTTAGAAGCTTAGATTGAATGAAAGCCTAGACCTTGGGTAGTGCTTGTCATTTTATTTCTTCTCGAATGAAATAAAACTCTCCTGTAGAATTCAGATGCCAGAATGAAGTAAACTTGCACAGAAAACCTCAGTTATCCATAGCACATAAGGAACGAGTCATTTTTTTTTTTTTTAAAGATTTTGTTGGGGAAGGGGAACAGGACTTTATTGGGGAACAGTGTGTATTTCCAGTACTTTGCTCCAAGTCAAGTTGTTGTCCTTTCGATCTTAGCTTTGGAGGGTGCCATTCAGCTTCAAGTTGTTGTCCTTTCAGTCTTAGTTGTGGAGGGCGCAGCTCAGCTCCAGGTCCAGTTGCCGTTACTAGTTGCAAGGGGGCGCAGCCCACCATCCCTTGCGGGAGTCGAACCAGCAACCTTGTGGTTGAGAGGATGCGCTCCAACCAACTGAGCCATCCGGGAGCTCAGCGGCAGCTCAGCTCACGGTGCTGTGTTCAATCTTAGTTGCAGGGGGCGCTGCCCACCATCCCTTGCAGGACTCAAGGAATTAAACTGGCAACCTTGTGGTTGAGAGCCCACTGGCCCATGTGGGAATTGAACCGGCAGCCTTCGGAGTTAGGAGCATGGAGCTCTAACCACCTGAGCCACCGGGCCAGCCAGAACGAGTCATTTTGAATAATTATATTTTCCAGGTAGTTTGAGGTTTACTTCTTTAAGTGTCTAAGATATTTTCTTTTAATCACTCTGGGTATATTTTTTTCTAAATGTTATACTTCCCAGACCCTTTTAAAATATAGGATGAAAAGCAAAATTCTAATTCCTTTCTAAACCATTCTGTGAGATTTTACAGATATCCACAAATGTGAAAACCGTATATAGTCTAAGAGTAAACAGACTCTAAATGAAAACCTATGAGCTGTCCATGGTATTATTTACAGGGAAAGACACTGAGCTTTCATTCGTGGGTTTTGCACATAATTCTCTAACTGACGTTACCCATGAGGCTTGTTGCTTTTTGAAGTTTTGGCTATGCTATGGTTAGGAGATGGGTGGAAGGCTGGCCAGGAAAGGCGTCACTGTACTCAGCATGGAAGTCTCACGCTGGCCTTTCCTCCATAAATTGGCGGCATCTGACACAAACGCCAAATTATAGGTTGGTGTTTCCCGACTGCTCCCAGAGGCACCCCTCCCCAGGTGTGCCTGAGAGAATAATCAGTGGCCCAGAGGGCAGCGATGAGTGACCCTTTTGACAGGACGGACAAATGGTGATTTCTAAAACTGTTACAAGAACATTTCCTTTAGAAATGGATTTCATAGGAGGATGTTTAAGCTGTACCCACAACTGTACCTAATCATTCTAAAACTCGTGATCACTAAAAGTTTTGATTTGAGGCTCAAATTTCAGAAACTCTGTAACTAACATGCACTGACAGACCGTAATGCTGAACCTTCAAGCAAATCTTGTTGTCCATTAAGATCTTTGCAGTTCTTTGCACAGTTACCTTCAAACATTTGTTTCAGAGTGAATCTTAATATTGTCCTTTGGTTTGATTTATATTCTCCTATTTTAAGTGTGTGAGTTGTGTTATAAGTACTAGACCACAAAATGAGTTCTAGAACGCTCAGCAGTGTGCTGGTAAGCCAACTGTCCGAATATAAAATTAAGAAGTAAAGCTTCCACCAGCGATTGTTCTTGGCATCTAAGTATTGCCAAATTCTCTATATGAAAACTTAGTCTCCTACGTTTTCCCCACAAGCATTCCAATGATTGACATAATGTAGGCAATTGCATTTTCCACTTTTCATTTGAGTACTTTGGCCTTACAGAGAAAGTTCTTTGAGTATATGATCACTACCTGGAACAAACTATAATGGCTCATATAATAATTCTCATTCATCTCAAAAACGCAGACTCCCCTGCAAAAGGAACTTGTATGCCCCAGGCAATGGCACCAAGTGCTTGATAAAACATCAACACTCTAATTTGTCTATCACCTAAGTCATGGTGTCTAAAAGAATGTTCTCAATCTTTAAATGCGCACTGAAGCATTCCTTGAGTTTATTAAATGGAGAGGAAAAGAGCTGTTCAAAAAAAGAAGTAACAAGGGAGGATTTCACGAAGGAATACCCAAACGGTTGACCGAAGTGGCTCTTTATGGAATTCCACTTTCCCAAAGCTGGTCAGCAAGATTTTACATTTGAAAAACAAACAAACAAAGAAATCTACTGACAGCCTTTTGGCAAATAATTAGTTCATCAAGACAAGAGTAAACAAATTACAAAGCTGACTATGGACTGGGCAGGAAGTGAAGGGAACTGAAGAAATACAAAATGAAGGGCTACCTTCCTGTAAAGAACTGACCGAACAAGGGCTTTTTGTGCTCCAGCCCAGTCGTCTTTCCGGTCCGTTTCTCCTCTTTTTAGTTAAGAGGTTTAACCGATTATGATTCCAAAGTCAAAGTTAGATTTACCAAAACTGCATTTCATAAATGCTTCCCCTCAATATCAGCTGTTTATAGCTCATGCCTCATATTACGTAGGTTGCAAAATCAAAGATACAACATGCCTATTTTATTCTAAAGGTAAAATAAAATAGTTTGAAGTGAAAAGAAAAAAAGCATTGATAAAATTATCCCCACACTATCTTATTAGTAATCTTCACTCGGTAAAATTACAGGATCTAGCCCCTTGTACAAATCTATATGGTTACCTATTTGTTTCAAGACACCCATAATTCACCTTTTGTAGATTGATGAAAATCATTCATTCAATCATGTGGAGTTTATCTTATATTTAACACACAAATGTGAAATTCACGGGAATTTACTTTGGTCAACTAGGTGGACATTTAAAAACCACTATGCATTCAAATAAGCCTGGATATGAAACCGTGACCATTTAAAAAGAAGGCTGATATCATCAGGAAATCAGTCACACTGCTCTATCTAGCACGTGTTATAGCCTGCTAGGTGATTCTTAGATATTTATATTGGTTGGTTCTCCTTACAGATGGATAATGTGTCTAATTGTGGTGCCCCCACTGAAGTGGCGCTAGAAGAAATCTAGTGGTGAAATCCATCACAATTAGGGCACCAGCCGGTACCCTACTGTTAACTGGGCTGTGAGCCCCCCAGGGTCTCGGGCTGCCTTCTCTACATTTGTGCCCTGGCACCTAGCACAGAGCCTGGAACTTAGATGATGGTGATGGTGGTGGTGATGGTGGTGATAGTAGTGATGATGATGGTGACTGAACCAAACTGAGGGACTAGGGCTGGATTAGAAAGTAGGCACTACATGTCATTTTCCCCTTGCTCTGAAATTTATTAATTTCACTGGTGATTGTGAGCTGTTACTTAATCTTATTACCAGTTTTTACCACCCTTAGAATAGAGCACCACCTCAGTCTCTCTCACATGTGTGCAGAGAACTCAAGAACACTTTAGATACATCTTCTCAGAAGTAAGATGTAAGGACAGAGGCTGCATGAATTGTAAAATGGCTGGGAAAGGAAATAACAGGTTGCCACAAGCACTGGTTAGGGGCCAGACACTGCGTTTATTTCCTGGTCCTCATGACTCATCAGAACTGATTATTATTGCTAGAAAAGGGATTATGGTAAGTTATGAATGAGAAAACTGAGGCAAAAAGGGGGTTAAGAAACTTCCCCAAATTCACACACTTAGCAAGTAATACAACCAAGAAATGTCAGTTCTGACCCCAAAACTCACGTGCTTTCTCCCACAGTGTAACAGGAGAAAGTATCATTAATCACACAGTCTCACAAATATTTGATTAACACTGTGATGAATCCTGTACGTATATAATGCTGTAGGTATACGATCTATACCTATATATCGTATGGATGATATGCATACATACACATACCTATACTGGGTTATACATAGAATCAGAGATCAGGCAATGAGTCAGCTGACATTTAAGCTGACACCTGAAGGATGGGCACACACGTACCCAAAGAAAGAGAGGAAGCAGTTCAAAGTGCTCTCTCACCCTACAAACAATATTACGTCTTGTCCTGTTGAGCGTTTGTGAAGGCAATGGAAGGACGCTGTTTTCTATGACAGGGATCCCCTGTGCTGTGTTAACAGTTGGAACAGTGCAAGCGTCATGTTCAGAAACATCATTTTTTAACTTTTCAAGGCCACAAAGCATGAAGCATTGACTGCGGGCCGGCTTGCTCAATTTGAGACAGACCTGGTCAGCAACTTGCCACCCGAGTTCCACTCAATAGACAAGGTCGGGCCTGAGGCCAGCTCTCCGTATCACTCCTGTCTGCGCTGTGTGGCAGCTTTACGGAGCTAATCCTTCCTGTTTAGTAGCAGAGGCTCTTCTTCATAAACGCTTTTTTCTTTTTATTTAGACTGGAACAGTATTACTCACAGGAGGTTACTGAAGCTTTTAACATTTTTGAGCTCCTGATAATTTTAACACTCAAATCCTTTTTTATCAACAGAGTGAAAGTTCGGCCTATGGTGAACATTGGTGATCAATATCAAACTATCTTTTGGGAAAAAGATACAACAGAATCCCATGTTACGCCTTTTACTAGCACAAGGGTCACAAACTCAGATACATATAGTATCCAGGAGGGCAATTCAAGCACAAAATAAGTCCATAGGGACTGGTGATCAGGGAGCCAGTGTCCTATCTGAAGGAGTGTGAGGACTCAGGTCCAGCCAAATTCTATGCAAGAGTTTGGTCCAGTATCACCAGATCTCCAGGGTTTGTTTGTTTTTTTAAGAGGAACCAGCAATCCAGACTCTTATATGCTATCTCCGTAGTATTATTGTTGGAATTTAGTCTGTTTTAATATCAGGAAATGCTAACAAAACACACCCATGAGCTAAGACTTGAGACCGTGGTTCTAGCCCACAGGACCTCACATCCTAAGGTTTCCGTAAACATTCCCTGAGCATCTTCCACGTGCCAGGTACTGTGAAAAGCACCAGAGATGCTAAGATTGTGTGCAGGGTGCAAATCATTCTTATCGAGTAGGACAAGAAGAACTGAATCATATAACATCACATGTACTTAATTATAAACTGTGATAAGCTTGCATTCAGGTGACATCTGAAGGATGAGCTCGCATTTATCCAGAGGAAGAAAGGGAGGCAGAGCACCAGGCAGAGGGAATAGTATCGGCAAGGACCCCAAGGGAGGCTGGAACTGGCGCGTCCAGGGAACTAAAGAGGCTCGAGTGACTGTCACATAACATACAAGGGAAAGAGTCCCACAAGATGAGAATGGAGAGAGAAGCACAGGCAGGTCATACCTGGACTTGTGGTTCCTGTTACAGATTTTGGGAAATAAGAAGCCATTGTCAGGATTTTAAACAGGACCATGGGGAAGAAATCTGGGGTTTTAAGGGCTCATTCTGTTTACAGGGTGGGAAACAAAGCAAGGAAAATAGCCAGTAGTGGAGATAAAAAAGGAATAAAAAATACTCAAGTAATCCAAAAGAAAGCAGGAAAGAAGAGAAAAAAAGCAAAGACCACATGGACAAATAGAAAACAATAGCAGTGTGGTATAAACCCACCCGTTGCAATAAAATGAAGAGCGAATGGGAAGGACACTATAACCAAGAAAGAGATTGTAAGATTGGATAAAAAAAGCAACACCCAGCTGTGTGCTGAACTCAAGAAGTCCACTTTCAATCACAGGCAAGATAGCTAAAAAGTAAAGGATAAAACAAGATATACCTTACTAAAACTAATCAGATACAAGGGGCTATTGAATGCATTATTCCATTTTTATGGCATTATAAGAAAACAAAATATAGTGACAGAAAGCAGATCTGTGGCTGTCTGGGCCTAGAGGGTGGGAAGGTATTGACCATGAGTAGGACAAGTGACAGAAGTTTGGGAGTGATGGATAGAGCTGTTCTGTACCTTGCCTGTGATGGTAGCTATAGGTCTGGATACTTTTGTCGAATCTCACCAAATAGTACACTTAAAATTTGGTGGACTTTATTGTATGTAATTTATACCTCAATAAAGATGGTCAAAGGAAGGGGGGACAATTATATCTATATCTAGCTGTATCTATATCTATGTATATATTTATAGAGAGATTGGAATAATGAGAAGAAAAGGGAAAAGGGAGGGGAAGGACAAAATTTAAGCATTTCTGGTTTCAAAAAGTAGTTACTTCAGTAAGAATACTTTCCACTGCCTTTTGCCCCATCACGTAAAACATTTTAGCTTCTTTTTTTTTGATCCTTATTGTCTGCCTGTATCCACATTCTGCTCTGATGGTCTCACCTTCACCGCAAGGAACTTACCAAGCTGTTGTACCAAATAAAGATAGTTGTATCCCAAAGAGAAATTCTGGCACCAGCTGATGATGGTGTAACTTTCACCCAGTTAAATGAGACATGCCCCAGACAGGGGAAGCTGCCCATCCTACGTGGCCATCTATGACACTGACCTCCCCCTTCCTGACCTCGCTTGCTCCATCACTGGCCACTTCTTCCTTTCGCTGTTGAAAGCCCCACCCAATCCTCTGCACTTTTTAAAACTCTTCGGAATGTCAGTTCCCTCTCTTCAATACGGAAGACCAATTTCTACATCCTCCCCCTCTTCCACTAGCAGAAAACGATGAGTGTACATACAAGTGTTAATGGTGGGTGTTTGGGAACACAAAGGACGGAAATAAGACATCTCAGCTTCAGAGGGTAGGCAATTTCACACTCACTAGACAACTAGACTGTATATAGAAGCTAGTTTCTAAGCCTCTGGGGAAAGAGTTGGGATAGTCAGGTGGTGGAGACATGATAAAGCAATAAAACAGGGCTGAGGGTGGCGGCAGTTGGAAAGGAGATTTGAAGTACTTACAGATCAAAACAAAACAATATGTAAACAGCTCTGAGCATAGTCATGGCCCATGCTAATAGGTGGTTAAATATAAGATGTCTTGTCAAGGACCGCAGAGAATATATAACCCACTGTCATAATCTGAGACGATTTACTGATCAAAAGTGATTCAAGTCACTGATTATATTGAAATAATAGTTACTTAGAGACCCTAGAAAATTAACTTGCGAAACCTTAAATAATGCACTCGTAACGTTTCTTATTCACTTCAAATCACCATGGACTGCAGGCCTTTATAATTATGTAGACGTAGAAGGGGACATATAGGAATCTTTCCAAATAACGGAGGTTCACTCGGAAAGGCAGAGGTATCTCTATGGAGAACTCATGTTCCCCTGGAGAGTATGAAACGGCGGGCGCTGCTCGCCCACTGTCCAGACGTCTTCATGGCTTTTCCTTCTCCAGGTGCTTCCTACCCTGACCACACATGCCCTGCGGAGAAGATGGATGACGCTGTCGCTCCAGGCCATGAGCACACCTACGAGTGGCATATCAGTGAGGACAGCGGGCCCACCCCTGACGACCCGCCGTGCCTCACATATATCTATTACTCCTATGAAAATCTGATACAGGACTTCAACTCTGGGCTGATTGGACCTCTGCTCATTTGTAAGAAAGGTAAAAAAAAAAAAAAAAAATCAACTACAGCCAAGATGCTGGGGTTCTAAGGAGTACTAGAACGCAGGGAGGCCTGGGAGAACCCTGGAACCTTCTGTAAATCAAGCAGAGGGAGAAGGGTGCGGAGACCAGACTGCTGCTGGACACGGGCACTGAGGGCTTGGAATCCTGTTTCTTGCAACCCCTCCTTCGTCGCGGCCCTGGAGCGGCTCCCAAGTACAGGAATCCCTGTCTGAAAGCATGTTCTGATGTCATGCCTGTGTGATGCGTGAGGCTCACCTCACGGCAAGTGCTTCTGAATGTGTGCACTGCACTCTGCGGAAGGGACTTGGAAAGAATTCTCAGTAACATTTCTGAGGTTTGCGTTGCTAATTTTGTCCACAAACACGCAGAACTCTCGCTCACTTTCTTAGGGAAGAGCTGAACACTTTGGGTGGCAGCTTTCAAACACACTCAGCTGACTTAAGAAATTTCATAGGCTGGGCTTCTTAGGAACAAGCTCGGACTCTCATTTTATGCCAGAAGAATTCAGCTCATCTCTCAGTAAAACAAACAAATGGCCACAACAAACTGCACTGTGGGAAATAATGCGATGGAGTCATTATTTGTCTACACATACGTGCATACCACTCCTACATAGATTCCTAATTCATTAATTCACTACACAAATACATCTTTTCATTGCCTGGGATATAGAAGATAGTGTGATGGCACGGAAAAGTTAAAACTTCTAAAAAGCTCTTCTTTCATTTTATTTCAGCTGCATTGTTTCCTCATGCACAAATGGATTGATCTGGGCCCTCAGTCAGTTCTCTCATGCCCCATGATATGTACAAACAAGATAGCGGAACTAAACTCAGAGCGTGACGCATTTACCAGCCAAGCTACAGTCCCTACGTAGCGGCCTATTGACACTGGGGGCAATGGGTATTTTTATTAAAGCCTTGACAGTCACCAAATGCTTTTTTTTTCTCTCTCTCTGTGCCGGATCAAATTTACCATTTACCTTTAAAGCCCCATTCCTAGGGGCATGTGGGTCCATTACATGTGGGTTCTTGTGAAAAAGCAAGGAGGTGCCCAGAGAAAACATTTCATGTGGCACCAAGATTGGAAGACTCCTCCAATCATCACTACTTGATAAAGATGCTATTTCTTAAAAGAAGAACTTCTTAAAAGTCGGTCTCAGTCTGCTTGGCTACTTGCCTGAAACTCTTTGCTGTCTCGGACCAGCAAAGGAGAGTCTCCTCTCTGGGACGCTGGTGACAACTCTTTTCCTTCCCAGGCACCCTCACAGAGGACGGGACTCAGAAGATGTTTGCCAAGCAGCATGTGCTGATGTTTGCTGTGTTTGACGAAAGCAAGAGCTGGAGCCGGTCACCCTCCTCCCTGATGTACACCGTCAATGGCTACGTGAACGGGACGATGCCAGGTAACCTGTGGGCCGCCCCCCCCCCCCCCAACGACAGGGGAACCATCAGTAGCTTTGGGCCTGCAATTTTCTCCAGGGCACTAGGAAAGTGGATCATACTCACTATATTTCAACTCTTAATAAGAAAGGTAACATAACCTAGCTCAGTGGTTCTCAAGATTCTGAAAGTCCTGCATCCTGGGAAACCCTCAGCCCCTGGTAACCAGGGTGGTTGGTCACCTACATGGCCTAACCCCTTGGCAGTGCTAGTTTGTGAATTAATGTCCATCCTCCATCTCTGGGCTCTGTTCTCACCTCTGTAGCACCACTTACTGCAGTGAGCTGTGACTGCTTGTTGGCCCGTCACTTAGACGTCTGCTTTTGTAGAGCAGGGACCAGGTTTAGGGAGCGTGTAAACCTCAGAACCATGCACAGTGCCCGATGGATGCCCAGCAGGAGCTCAGTATGTACTTGGTGAGTGAAGCTTTTTATCACAGAGTGCTGGCTGCCTGTTTTGACCCCCATCTCCTCCTCTCTCTCAGATATAACAGTTTGTGCCCATGACCACGTCAGCTGGCATCTGATTGGAATGAGCTCTGGACCAGAACTGTTCTCCATTCATTTCAATGGCCAGGTCCTGGAGCAGAACCATCACAAGATCTCGGCCATCACGCTTGTCACTGCTACGTCTGCTACTGCAAACATGACCATGAGCCCAGAGGGCAAGTGGACCATATCTTCCCTCATCTCAAAACATCTTCAAGGCAAGAAACTTTCCCAACAGTCTTGCTTATGAATGTAGGATCCTTTCTTCCCGGGCACCAATTCTCTCCTTCCCCTGTGCCTTTTCAAGCCACCCACACTCCAGACATACATGCGTTGGTCCCTGAGACCAGAATTTAGATTCTCCGCTCTTAGACTTGGAACTTTCACTGGGGATGGAGGAAGTAGAGGAACTGACAAAGATTTTTAAAAATTAAGTAAAAGCTGAGGAGGTCTCTACTTCCTTGAAAGAAAAAGGAAGAAGGAAACCAATACATACATAGAGATACTCTTTTGGGGGTTACTTAGTGTGTAGCTAAAGGAAAGACCTGGGTATAGAAGAAGACAAACATCTGTACCTTTATAGAAGCACCAAGGTACAGGAAGTATAACAGTGGAAACATGAAGAGATGATCTGTTGTAATGAGATGAGCACAGAGGAGGCACGAAGAGGAGCCCGATGGATGTGTGTTGCATGGATCCAATGTCTAATCGAAGCAGCTGAGGCATGGCTTTTAAAGAACACCAGTGAATTCTGCTGGTGAAAAAAGTCAGCCCGGGTTGTTATGTGTTGCCCCATAAACAAAACAACTAAGTGTTTTATTATACATCATTGCTTTAAAGCAGTTGGGAGGAGGGTTCATGTAAACAGAGACTAAAATGTCACTAAGTGGTATTACTACAGGAAATCATTCTGTTACCAAAATAATGGGTACGAGCAAAACACCTAAGAAAGAGACTTCACGGGATCATCTCATTCTCTTTTTGCACTGAGCAGTCAACATTATATTTGAAGTAATGAAACCATCACAATATCCCTGGAAGATAGAGACCTAATAATAATACAAAATTAACGTTATTGAGGTGAAGTGCTGTTTGTATTAACTTATTTAATTTTTAACAATTTCATACACTGTGTCCGAGGATTATTTCCATTTTAGAAATACAGGGACAGATGACAGGAAAAATGAGAAATGAACAAGACCTAAATCGTAAGGTTTGGAAGGGTCTGGCAATTACAAATGTTCTTTCTCTGGAAGAAACAAAGGAAACTTTCCAAGTATTTTCCCATCCTCTCTTTCCCTTGCTTTTATTCTTGGACCCTGTCTGTACCGCACTAAGAGCTCCCAACCAAAATGTCTAACACTTGCCCAAGCACTCCTTGCACTGTTAGTATTTAAACCTTCCACAAATTTGTGTAAAAGTAACACATTTTGATGAGCCTTAATTTCTTCCCTCAAATTCTCTCCCTCTCTTTATGTACTAACTCAGCTGGGATGCAGGCTAACATAGACGTTCAAAACTGCGCCAAGAAAACCAGGAAGCCTACGACACTCACTCGCGAGCAGAGGCGGCACATGAAGAGGTGGGAGTACTTCATTGCTGCAGAGGAAGTCATCTGGGACTACGCACCTGTAATACCAGCGAACATGGACAAGTGAGTTCCGGGGTCTGCCCACGGCACAACGTTCAGACATGTTCCACGGGGGCCTGTGGGCCTGGGGTGAAATGTCAGGAGTTGACAGCTCTCAGGAGAATATATGTTTTGGATTCCATTCAGGTCTTGTTCAAATCAATCTGGAATTACCCCAAACTCACCACAGGAACTAATAATAAGAGTGATAGTAATAACAGTAGTGGTAGTAGTAGGAATTGCAGCTACCACTTGAGTATTTGCTACTGCGAAGTCTTGTGCTAAGCCCGTTCTGAGGGCTTCACTTTAACTCTAGAAGTTAGAAACAGCTCTTATTTATTTTGTAGATTAGTAAATGGGTCAGAGAGATGAAGAAATTTGGAAATTCAAGTTGGTCTTAAACACATGAAAAATACTCAAGCTCACTCGCAGTAAGAGAAATGCAAATTAAACGTCTCTGAAATACCACTTTCCACCTAACATACAGTCCAGGCGACATAATCTGTTGGCAAGACTATGAGAAACAAGCACTAACATCTTTTGCTGGTGGAAGAGTAAACAGGAAGAGCCATTCTAGAGGATAATTTGGCACTAAGTATCAAAATTATAAATGCCTACACCCTTTGACCCAGCAACGTCACCCTAGGAATTTACTAGAGAGTGATGCTTGTTCACAAGTGAAACAGGTGAAACGATATGTGTACAGGAGAGTCACTGCTGCACTGTTAGTAGCAGCAAGAGATTGGAAACAACCCAAAACATCCCCAAGAAGTTTAATAAATAATGGTGTATCCACACATGGAATACTGTGTACCTGTTTTTAAAAGGATGCAAATATGCTCTATGTACTAATATAAAAAATTCTCCACACACATTGTTAAGTTAAAAAGTCAAGGGAGCAAGATAGCAGAATAGGAGGTCCCCCACTTGTGCACCCCACAGCAATAATAATTTGGCAGCTATCCACACACAAAAGTGCCTTTGTGAGAACTTTGGAATCCAAGTAGGAACTTGCAAAATCCAAATGAAAGCCAAGACCAAGGAGGGCTGTTTTGAGAAGGCAAGTCCGTGCTCAGGTGGTATAATAGGTTTGCTGTGGACCTGGTTACAAACGTGGAAACTGCTTCATCCCTTATTAACTCAACTATAGCCCCACTTGGCCTTGGTCCTGCTACAACACCACTTTATAAGGGACCCAGGAGGAGTCACAAATGTCTATGACCCTGGAGGCCTGCCTAAAGAGCTTGGTCCCACTGCAGATCTTGCAGTGGCCCTGTAGGCCAGCTCCCGCCCTCCCAACTGCAGTCCCATGCAGAGACCTACCCAGTGACTTGGTGAGAGCCCTCCCAAGGACCAAATGGGGACCATACCCATCTACACACCTGGTAACCAGCCCACCGTTTGCAAACTCGACTGAGGACTTTGAAGATCTGTAAATTGGAAATCTACAAATTGCTTGACAAATAATTAAAAATAATCATCTTAAAGAAGCTCAATGAGGTACAAGAGGACACAGATAGGCAATTAAACAAAGTCAGGAAAACAATGCATGAATAGAAGGAGAAGGTTAATAAATAGGAACCATTAAAAAATAACCAAACAGAAATCCTGGAGCTGAACAATACAATGACAGAACTGAAAATTTCAATAGAGGGCTTTAATACTAGACTCAAAAATGCAGAAGAAAGATTCAGCAAACTCAAAGATAGGTCTTTTGAAATTATCCAGTTACAGGAAGAAGAAGAAAAATTAATGAAAAAGAGTGAAGAAAGCTTACAGGAATTATGGGATATCATCAAAAGAACTAGTATACACATTGTAGGAGTCTGAAGGAAAAGAAGGAGACAAAGGGGCAGTAAAGCTTACTTAAAGAAAATGGCTGAAAACGTCCCAAATCTTGTGAGGGATAGGAATATACAGATTCATGAAGCTCAAAAGAGTTACCCAAAGCATGATCAACCCAAAGATTACCCCAAGACACATTATAATCAAATTGTCAAAAATCAAAGACAGAGAGAGAGAATTCTGAAAGTGACAAGATATAAGCAACTTGCCATAGACAAAGGAACCTCCATAAGGCTATTAACAGATTTCTTAGCAGAAACCTTGGAGGCGAGGAGAGTGTGAGATTATATACATTCAGGGTGCTGAAAGAAAAAGAAACTGCCAATCAAAAATATGATACTATACTCAGCAAACCTGTCCTTAGGAAATGGAGAGATAGCAACATTCGCCCAGACAAAGGAAAGCTGAGGGAGTTAAATCACCAGACCTGCCTTACAAAACAATGCTAAAGAGAGTTCTTCAAGTTGAAATGAAAGGATGCTGATTAATGACATGGACCAGCTGAGACCTAATATACAATGTGGTGACTATAGTGAATAATACTGAACTGTATACTTGAAATTCGTTAAGGCAGTAGAGCTTAAGTTTTCTCACCACACACACACACACACACACACACAAAGAAAATAGTAACTAGGTGAGATGTGATGCAAATGTTCATTAGCTTGAGTGGTAACAATATATAGACATATATAAGGCATCACATTGCACACCTCAAATATATACAATTTCTTTTTCGTCAGTTATACTTCAGTAAAGCTGGGAATATGCAAAAAAAGTGAAGGTGTAGCACAGAGTATATAAATAGCTGCCTTGTGTTAAAGGAGTGAGAAGATAAGAATATATTTGCAAGTTATATTTTCACAAATTTACAGAAAGATTCTCTGGAATGATACACATTAAGACAAGTGAATACTTGGAAAATGCAGGGAGGGCTAGAGAGGTGGGGTAGAGGGGATGTAGTACGTGAGTGAGAGTTTTCACTAATCAAAATCATCTTAATGTATTTGCTATTCAAAACAAATAACTGAGAAAAAGAACTGCTCAAAATTATATAGTAACTGACAGCACTGAGATAGGAATTCAGGACTCTCTGGCAAGAGTCAGTGCTTTTTATTATGCAAAATAAATGCATGAAATGGATACATTCTATCATGGAGCTTCTGCTTTTGCAAACTAAGGTAATAAAAAGGACCAAGGGGAAAAGTGGCTTTTGTTGCTGCCCCCAAATCATTTATCGCAGTGCTCTGGAAGATGGGCAAAGGTGGGTGATTTTCAGTTGGCACCAGGACTGGCTGGATGGGAGATGGGATAGATCAGCAATGCAGAAAGAACTAGAAAAGATAGTTCTAGTAAAGATAGTGAAAGTCTAGTAAAGTCTAGTAAAGATAGTGAAAGCTTCCTAGAGTGGGAAAGTGCTTTTAGAGATTGAGAAATATCTCGAACACCCAATAAAAGTACCATAAAGTAAGTGACAGGAAAGACTTAAGAAAAATGCAGTGTGTCCTACCCTTGCATCCAGGTAGAACTTTTCCCCAGAGCTAACTAAGGTCTTCTCCAGTGACCAGAGTGACAGGAAGCCCCAAATCACTGCTTCTAACCATGACTATGACTTTATCTGGGTGAGGAGACAGATCACAGGTTTCCAGTTTTCTAACTAGAGGGAAGGTATCAGGACTCTGCAAACCATGTTAAGAACTTTTTAGAAAATGCTTAGATTTTCAGCTAATCTAAGAGCAGAACTTCTAAGCACAAGGGTTTCCCATCCTACGGGGTCTCTAGTTGAGAAAACAGTTTAATTTTTTTTTAAACTTTATTTCACTTAAGAAAATACAGATCTCTGCATTTGGATAACTTCTCAAACCAAATTGGAAAACATTATAAGAAGGTTGTGTACAAACAGTACCAAGATGAGTCCTTCACCAAACGCCTAGAGGACGCCACCATCCGAGAAGATGGGATCCTGGGCCCTATTATCAGAGCCCAGGTCAGAGACACGCTCAAAGTAAGTAACAAAAACATAGAACTGTGTGGAAGAAATTAAATAGTGAAACACAGCTTGTAAATACTGGTGATTTTAAAAGAAACATGTGTCCGTATAAGTTTTAAATCAAATGCAGCTTGTAATCCTTATTTAGTATTTGTACTTATTTATAGCCTACCTCATAATACAAAGAATCTGAGGCAGTTTTTTAAATTATAAAGGAATGGAACAAAGAGTCAGTATAATTGGGGTGGATAATATAGGGACAAAGAAAATAAAAGCAAGGATTAGGATAATGACACACCTACCACTTGCTCCTATAAGGCTGTCTGCAAATTTTGTCCTGAACTCTCTAGCAGCCAAAGCAAGAAGGGAAATACGTCAGGACAAGAACGAGAGTAGTCACAAAAGAAGCAGAGAGACCAGAGGAGAATTTCTCCCACAGATCCTTGAAAAGAGGATCCTGTGTGATGCAGTGGATGGAACCCTTGATAAAATGCCTACAATTGGTACAACCAATTAAAAAGTTGCATAGTCCTTTAAAACAATATTTCTCATTAGAGCTGAGAACATCACAGTAAACACCGCTGAGCAAAAACAATTCTTCGCTGTGATGTAGGTATGTAGTTCGCTGAAGACTAGTCTCTGATGGAGGTAAATTTCAATATGTATAAAGAGCACCGAGTGTTCTTCAGACAGTTTTCCTTAAATGTTACGGCACATCATCAAGCTTTTTATATGAACTGGGAAGCAGAGAATTGAAGGTTCCAATCCTCGGCAAGATTCTAGAACGCAGTTAATCTACAGATGAAGGGTGGTAATCCCAGTGCTCTGGCAACCAACCAGGCAGAAGATTAAGGCTCTTTTGAAGCTGGAGGAGAATAACTCACAGGAATGATGTAGGAGTAATGCTCCTCCCTTCAGCTCTGCATGGGGGTGAACTAAGGGGATAGCTGCAGACAAGGCCAATTCTGTTCATTTAAGAGGAAAAGGACAGAGAGCAGCCTCTCTGTTCCTCTGTCCCTTCCCCCATTGCTGAATCCTTCAGGTGCTCTTGGCGAGTATCAGTACACCTCACCTCAAGAAGATGGCTGCCAGGACAGCGGTTCGCGGAGCTCTGGCAGGCTGGACAAGGGGGTCATGGTCTAGCGAGAAGGAGCAGATGTGAAGGCAGGGGCGGTCCAAGCTGAAAGGAGAGGGCAAGGGGGGTGGGGACCAGCTTGGAGAGGGTGATACACTGTGAGGAAAATGTCACTTCTAAGGTCAGACTGCTCTTTCCATTTTCCACCTTACTATGGGAGTGAAACTCTCAAATGCTTCTTTCAAGTAATGGCAGAGGTTGTTGCCCAGATAAACATAAGTAGTTTACACACAGACACACACACACACACACACACACCATCCAACAAGCAAATGTGCAAAGTTAGCATCCTCTATTAATTCTCACGATCCACCTTAAATCCTGAAATAATGAACTTGAGTTCACTTTGTAGATTGTGTTCAAAAACATGGCCAGCCGCCCCTACAGCATTTACCCCCACGGAGTGACCTTCTCTCCTTTTGAAGATGAAGTCAACTCTTCCTCCACCTCAGGTTTGACCCTTTCACTTCTGTTGAAACTACTGACCTCTGAGAGGCTACCATATTTCTCTGCTGCCCTCGTTGCCTAGTATAACCGTGCGGTCAGGTCGTGGTACCCTAAACGTCACAGCCAAACCCTGCTCACTCGAGGGTTTTGTTTACCGTGGTGGTGGTGGTTCCCAAACATGGTGTCCGGTTAGTGCCATAGCGGCCTCTAGTGGAGCAGCATGTGATGACTGCTGACATGCTATCCAGGGTTCTAGGAAGTAGAACTTCATCTAAAAAGAATATTCCGTTCCCAATATTAATTGGCTGTAATGAGAGCTCAATTACATTATTTATTCATTCATTTATTCATTTTCATAAAATAATTTTGAAAACGAAAACAGTCCTGACTATAATTTCTTTCAGGCAGTAACACCATGATCAAAGCAGTTCAACCAGGGGAAACATACACTTACAAGTGGAACATTCTCGAGTCTGATGAGCCCACAGAAAACGATGCCCAGTGCCTAACGAGACCGTACTACAGTAACGTGGACATCAGCAGGGACGTCGCTGCTGGGCTCATCGGGCTACTTCTAATTTGTAAGAGCAGATCCCTGGACAAGCGCGGCATCCAGGTATTTTGTCCTGGACATAAACTTTCAGAAATGCCAGGAATTCCTTCTGGCTGCAACAGATTAGATCTCCTTGCTACATAATTGGGTGATTTTCGAGAACAGAAAACACGAAGTAGTCCTCTTTGATGTGAATGTGGTAATGTTTATTGCTTTGCTTACTTTTTTGTCTTGTTTATTTTCATGTGGACTCTCACTGCAGAAGTGCAGCCTACAGTGGGACACTGTATTTTGTTATAGTTTCCAATTCCGGGTCTGTTGGTATTGGCTGTGGGATAAGCAAGTCGCTTAGCCTCTCTTAATTTCTTCCATTTATCAAATGAGTAAAAACCATCCTGAAAATTTTACAGGGTTATTTGGGGTTCAGTGAGATACACCTGGTAAAAGTGTAAAGCTGTACCAACCCTTGTTATTTTTAGATGTCTGCGTTAGAGAGGTGAGACAGAGATACTGGAGACATTGCTGCTAATGAAATTGGACCTAGACAATGGTTCATCTCTAGTGAGACTAAATTATCCAGAAGAATGTGAACAAAATATGGATCTTCTGACTTAATGTTCACTGACTAGTCTCATATTACTAACTTAAAATTCACAGGCAATTAGGCTGAGTTAGAATTAAAAAAAGTATCATCCCCAGGCACATGAAATACATATATGCCTAGAAAAATCAGAAACGGACATTTGGAAGGCCCTGATTTGTTGAGCTGGGAAAGGAAACAGGTGGAGAGAGGTATAAAGCTTTCCTCTTGCAACCTCCTGTTTTATCTTCTGCAACTAAGAGGAGCTGACAGGTGCAGAGTCACCAAGATAAACAGAATTCCAGTTGCCATGATACAACGGGATGTTTCTGTTAGGATATTTCAGTCTCTGAATTTTCTGATCGGCTGTTTGCTTTCGCATAATGCCTTTGGCTTCAGGGGTCCCAACGGCTGTGCCCCTTCGGTTTCCGAGAAGAGCTCAGGGTTGCAGGTACTGGGCTGGCCGGTGACTCACTGAACACGCGCTTTTACCCCGCAGAGGGCAGCAGACAGGGAGCAGCAGGCCGTGTTTGCCGTGTTCGATGAGAACAGGAGCTGGTACATTGAGGAGAATATCAACAAGTTTTGTGAAAGCCCCGACAAGGTGAACCGGGAGGACCCTAAGTTTTATGAATCGAACGTCATGAGCAGTAAGTCATGGACTCCTCGTTCCGCGGTTGACGCATGGCTGTGCCTGGAGGTGGGCAGAGACGTGGATTAGAATCCACTCACCTCTTGATCTTGCTTCCATCCAGGCATTTGGTGATGAAATCACTGGGTGACATTAGACAACCTTTTGACAGCAAGAGGCCAGAAGCTTGTTATCCTCACAAGTCTTCTTGGTTTCCTGCTCTGTGTGTGTGTGCGCTCGTGCCCACGTGCCTGCTTTGGGCAGAGGAACAGAAGGAGGGGCGGGGGTGGCGAGAGAAGGGGCTACAGGCCTTGGTGGGTGGTAGCTGGGAATTTACACTGCGTGCAAGATGAATCCTCTTTATGGGCAGGCCAGAAACAAGGTAAGTAATCCAAAACTGGGCTGTCAAATCAAACCAAGAGGGTAAGCGCGTGTGCGAGCCAGGAGCTTCGGAAAGTGCACAGTAAGAAGTTCAGAAACGAAGGAATTCCCGGAGCCACGGCTCAGGCATGTGCTGCAGTTTTAGGTTCAGCGCCCAGAGGCCCTGCTGTGGGAAGTCAGTTTGATCTTCCAGTCACGTGTTAGACCTGGTAACGCTTATCTCAGATAATCACTGCTTTGATGCAACCAAATTATCATTGGGGCATTTATTTCATGTATAACTAGACACATGCCCTTGTGGGGATAGGCCTGGTGCTTTAACAGATTTTATTCTTTCAGCTATCAACGGCTATGTGCCTGACAGCATACCCACCCTAGGATTCTGCTTTGATGACACCGTCCAGTGGCACTTCTGCAGCGTGGGAATGCAGGATGACATTCTGACCCTCCACTTCACGGGGCACTCATTCATCTACGGAAAGAGGCACGAGGACACCCTGACCCTCTTTCCCATGCGTGGGGAGTCTGTGACCGTCGCGATGGATAACGTGGGTAAGAGCCTGGACACTGCGAGAGGAATCTCTGGCCGCTGAAGGTCTGCCGCAGCTCCCCGGACTGCTACAGCTCTTGGGCTTATCTCCTGGGTCCCTTGCAGGCGTTCCTTTCAATACTTCTATTTAGGCAATGAATGACTTCCACGAGTCCAGTCCTTTCATGTGGGTCCCATGTATGCTTTTCTGGGCTAAGTGAGAAGTAAAGATACACACCCACAGAAAAATCAGGCATCCCTTTGGGGAAGAAGTATGGGCCTTCGGTCACAAAAGAACACTTCTTTGATCAAAATGCCCTTTTTGTTTTTTTAAGCCAGCCGCCCCACCCTAGGGTTAAGGATCCTCAGATATGGTGCCTCAGGGGGGCATCACTGCCAGCACCACGTCCTGGAAACACGGGGGCTGGGAGCTCATCAGACGCAGGGGTGGGTGGCTCAGGTTCTGCTCTGCCCCTCAGCATCCTGTAACCTTGGGCAAGTGACTTGACTTCACTGAGCCTCAGTTTACTCATCTGAAAAGCAACAACCACCCCTACGGACTCGCTCTGACAGTAATTGTGGTATGGGCCAGCCCTCAGGAGACGCTCAACAAGTGGCAACTACCTGGGCCTCCTGGGAAGTCTTCGCTGTGCCAGCAAATCACCATTTCAAAGAGATTCAACATTTCCCTGAAGGACCTGAATGACGCACTACCTAGAAATATGTCAGTGTCTCTTATTTCGGAATAGACATCACCATCCTGCCCCCAACCCTAATTCCCAAATAAGATGTTTATGACGTTCAGAGTCCATTTTGTTCTCAGTTCATCCCTTTTCAAATATATTTGGAAGCAGTGACTCTCAGACTACCTGAGCTAAAAGCTTTTTTCCTCCCTCATCTCCACTGACTGCTACTTTCGGTCTCGATTCTGTTGAACGAGATAAGGGCACTAATCACCTCCTTGGGTGTCACAGCAAATTCAAATGGCTCAAAAGTTCCCTAAATGCTCCTCTCTGGTTTTCTCCTTCTGTCATTGTGGAACAGGCAGTAAATGACAGTTCTCAGACCAGCCGTGGCCCAGGGGCCACACCTGAATGTCCCTGACTAAAGTTCACTGGAAGGTACCTGCCACAGGGGGTGCTAGGGCTTTTTATATCTTTTTCTGGCCTTAGAGCTCTCTAGCCTTTGTCTCTCTTCTACAGGAACTTGGATGTTAACCACCATGAATTCCAATCCAAGAAGCAAAAACCTACAGCTGAAATTCAGGGACGTGAAGTGTATCCGGAATGATGATGAAGACGTATATGAGATATACGAGCCTCCAGCGTCTACAACCATGAGTACACGGAAAATGCGCGATTCTTCAGAAAACCAAGGTGAAGGGATTGATGATACCTACGATTATCAGGACATTCTGGCTTTATCATTAGGAATTAGGTCATTCCGAAATTCATCATTGAATCGGGAGGAAGATGAGTTCAATCTTACTGCCCTTGCCCTGGAGAACAGCCCTGAATTCCTTCCTCCAAATACGGAAGCAGCTGTTGATTCAAATTCTTCTTCCCCTAGTAACATGAGCAGGCTCATTGCTACTAACTTTACAGAACCTCACAACACCCTGCCTCCCCCAGAAGCCACCACAGCTGGTCCCCACGTGGGACACATGAGCTTAGAAAAGAACTCAGTTCTCAACCTTTCCACAGTAGAGCATTCCAGCCCTTATTCCGAAGACCCTATAGAGGACACTCTATATTCAAATGTCACGGGGATAAGCCTACTTCCGCGTGGTGCAGAAGGAGTCAGAAGTCAAGAACATGCTAAACATAAGGGATTCGAGGCAGGAAGAGACCGAGGAGCAAAGCACAGGTTCTCCCAGATAGAATTTCCAGCACACAAAACTGGGAGACACTTAAGCCTAAGCAACTCTTCTCCTTCCAGAACGGGGCCGTGGAAGGACCTTCCCAGTCATCTGGTCCTCTTAAAACAAATGAACCGATCTAAGATTTTGAACGGGAAATGGCATTTGGTTTCTGAAAAAGGTAGTTATGAAATCATCCAAGATGCTGGTGAAGACATAGCTGTTAGTGAGCTGCTGAACAGCCCCCAGAGTGCCTCAAGGACGTGGAGAGACAGGATCCCTCTTACAAACAAGCATGGAAAGCAGAGTGGCCACCCAAAGTTTTCTGGAATTAGACATAAATCTCTACAAATAAGACAGGCTGGAGGAAACAGTAGCTTGAAGAACAGCACTGTTTTCATTAGGACACGAAAAAAGAGAAAGGAAGAGAAGCTTGCCCACCATGTTCCTCTATCTCCAAGGAGCTTCCACGCTCTAAGAGGAGGGGCCAACACATTTGCAGACTTACTTCACAAGTCCAATGGGACGTCTCTCCCCACAGAGCTCAATCAGACATTCCCCTCCGTGAATCTCAGCCTGATTGCCTCACTTCCTGACCATAATCAGAAGCCCCCAAATGACACCAATCACACAAGCTCCCCTCTAGATCGTTATCAGACAATGGCCCCAGAGGAACGCTATCAAACGTTCCCTATTGAAGACTCTGATCAAATGCACTTCACCACAGACCCCAGCCACACATCTTCTCCAGAGCCTGGCCAGATGCTCAACTATGATCCAGGAAATAAGTCCCCCCCTACTGACATTGGACAAACGCTCCCTTCCTTAGAACTTGAAGTCTGGCAGACGACCATCTCTCTAGGCCTCGGTCAGCCATCTGTCTCTCCAGAACTCAGTCAGACAAGCCTTTCCCCAGACCTCAGCCAGGAGACTCTCTCTCCAGACCTCAGCCAGGCAATGCTTTCCCCAGACATCAGCCAGGAGACTCTCTCTCCAGACCTCAGTCAGACAAGCCTTTCCCCAGACCTCAGCCAGGAGACTCTCTCTCCAGACCTCAGCCAGACAACACTTTCCCCAGACATCAGCCAGGACACTCTCTCTCCAGACCTCAGTCAGACAACGCTTTCCCCAGACCTCAGCCAGGAGACTCTCTCTCCAGACCTCAGCCAGACAACGCTTTCCCCAGACCTCAGCCAGGAGACTCTCTCTCCAGAACTCAGTCACACAATGCTTTCCCCAGACCTCAGCCAGGACACTCTCTCTCCAGACCTCAGCCAGACAACGCTTTCCCCAGACCTCAGCCAGACAACGCTTTCCCCAGACCTCAGTCAGACAAGCCTTTCCCCAGACCTCATGCAGACATCACTTCCTCCAGACCTTGATCAGACATCCTACACTTCTGAATCTAGTCAGTCGTTGCCTCTTCCAGAATTTGGTCTGACTTTCCCTGACCGAGACCTTGGTCAGATGCCATCTCCTCTGCCATCTCTTCCGCTAAATAACACTTTTATACCACCAGTTGTATTAGGCTTCAGTGGAGATGACGGAGAATACACTGAGATTATTCCAAGGGGGAAGGAAGAGAGCAGTGAGGAAGACTCTGTTGAAATTGATTTTGTGACCTATGATGACCCTTACCAAACAGATATTAGGACGGATATCAACTCCTCCAGAAACCCCGACAACATTGCAGCATGGTACCTCCGCAGCAAAAATGGAAACAGAAAAAATTATTACATTGCTGCTGAAGAAATATCCTGGGATTATTCCAAATTTGCACAAAGGTTTGGCCAGTTTTCTCCTTCTATATTCTCATTTTTCCACTATTTCTTAAAAAAAAAAAAGTAATTACGACAGTCCAAGGAGATAATTCTGGGCAAATTATGCTAAGTATAATTAGTTCCCGTATTGCCACTCGGCTCATAACTGTTCCCTTTGTCAGTTCCAAGATTAGCTTCTCTCCTTCAGATGACATCAGGACAATATCAGAACAACCATTGTAAGAAGTCTAAGATGATCTATAGTTAAATAAGACCTCACTTCTCTCTTCTTCTCTCTTCACAAATGTTCCTACTCCCTCCTCTTGCTATAATGCAGTAGCCCTACCCATCCATAGCTAGCCACTGCTCGATTTCATTGACGTTCGCTTGAAATACAAGTGTGTGATGTAGTAATCTCCTTTTGCATTTACTTGTTTACCACAAACATTTTAAAATTGTTTACTGACCAGTATAAAGTATACAGCCTCTTGGTAAAGTTTAATTTAAATTCCATGAGATCCCAGTAGCGGAGGCCAAGCATATAAACTAGTTTAGAAACAAAAAAACAAGTTTATACCCTCAACTGAGGCAGTCAATGGATAATGATTTATCTTGATTCAAACTTGATTTTTAACTTGGTTTACAGAATCATTCATTTAGTAACGCTTGGGTGAGTGCTTATTCTCTTCTACGCATGGTGCTAACTGCTGAGAGTATAAGAGAATATAAACACACGTGAGTCCGACCCTCATGGAACTTTTTGTCTAGGGGTGCAGGTAGATGTGAGTAAATCCTCCCGTGAAAGTGTAAAATGTAACCACGATAAAGACTAAGACGGGACAGTAGCTCTGTGGTGATATGAGAATTAGGGAATCAGACTCTGAAGAAGCAGCATGTTGAGTTGAGATATGAAGACGCATAGGAGTGAACCAATCGGAAAGTGGTTCTAGACAGAGATTCTAGCCAGAGAGAACGGCATGACCGGGCCCTGTGGAAGAAGGAAACCACGGAGCTGCAGGCTGTGCAGCTGGAGCTAAGGACAGGGTGGGCAGTAAGAAAGTATTGGCTAGCTCTGCAGAGACCAGGTGGCATTAGGCTTTGTAGGCCATCGGAAGGATTTTGGTGTTTATCCGAACAGCAAAGAGTAACCCTTCAACAGCTTTAAGCCATTCCTAGCTTCCCGGAATATGGCAGTTTCTTTCCTGGGTCTTGTTACTTTCATCTTTTAAATGAATGCGTTATACCAAATGACCCCCAAGGTCCTCTTCGGTTCTAACATTTTAGGGTTGCAGCCACTCTTCAATCATAGAGTTGAAGGAGTTGATGCAATTTTGTAAATGGCCTGACTTACAACAGAGAGTCTGTAAGGGATCCATATACATTTTAAAAACATAATGTTCAATTAAATTTTGCTTCAGGGTGGAAAGCCATAGTGGGCTGGGCTCTACATTCTGGAATGACACTATAGAGAAAGAAGAGAGATAGGGACAAGGAGCAAAGCTTAGTCAACTACAGATTCTCGGGGACATGGCGTGAGAACCGTGCTTAAACCATCCAAATGTAGTCAACAGCTTTTATAAAAGCTAACTGTCAGATGCATAAATTATAAACCAAAGTGTAATGAGAATAAGCAAACACAGAGTAATGTGACTCACAGAAATGATTTCATTAATCTGATGCCTGACATTTCCGCATCAGAACTCTATTAGTTTAAAACACCTTCTCCCGTGACTTCCTATTTAGATTAGTACACATTACTACATGAGAATAACCAATTCGTCTGAGGATTTCTAAGCAAAGCCCTCAGGAAGTAATATTTAGGGCCTTTCTAGAGTAGGAAGTAACGGAATCGGTTCCTTTCAATCTTACATCCTGCTCCAGATGTGCCACCTCCATTTACGGCAGTCAGTTGTTTTCATTCACATGTGTTTTACGAGACTCTATGTTATGCTTGGAGTCTGGATGGATGAGCTTAATAGTGTAGAAAGGCTGGGAAGAAGGTAGAGTGCGATTCTCTATTGGTGACTCATGGTATATAACAAATACTACGAGATTGATGGATAAGCTTTTGGCCTGTTCCCAGAGGCTTGGGAAATTTAAGAGTCAATGGGAAAATTTGATGTGCTCTGGCCCCAGACTGAACAGCTGGTAAACTACATGAGGACTAATGTAGTTTAGCAAAAGGAAATGTGAGATAGTCGGTAACCACAAGATGGTCATGGGGGTTTGAAAATTAATTTGGGGAACGTACAGAGGGATAGTGGATGGGGGGAGGGGGGTTCACACAGTGTGAGGGATATAAATGATAAACGTCTAAGTTTTGCTTTGTCTTGTGCACCTGAAACTAATTAAAAATAAATAAATTAATTAATTAAAATGAAAAAAAAAAAGGAAATGTGAGAAGAGTATAAAACACCCATCCATCCAGTGGTCTTCACAGGGGTGGTCTTCTAAGTCAGCTAACCATGGTTACCTGACAGCCCCAAGCCCTGGCAGTGTCCCATTGCATGGCTTTGTCTGTTTGTGATATTAAAATCTGCTATGTTAATATATGATTATAAACAAATATTTATGAAGTGCCTACTATGTGCCAGATAAACCTGCTAGGCACTGGGAATAAAATTATAAGCCAACTAGACCACTGCCTGACATCATGGGGCTTCTACTCTAGTGTCAGAGTCAGATATTAATAGATAATCTCCCGAATGAATGATACGTCATTTACTACATCTCCTACAGAAATAGAATAAGAATACCGTAGGGATTTAATATACATATATATTATATATAACATTATATATATATGGATACACATATACACACAACGTACATACATACTGTAGTCATGTTTTGGAATGCTACAGAGAGGTTTGACCTAATGTAAAGGATCAAAGGACTTACCTATGACATGATATGTGAGCTAGGAGTTGAAGGATACTTACTGGCTTGTGTTTTCAGTCATTTATATTTTCATTTATTTGTTCATCAAATATTAAATATCTTCTTATGCTAGAGGCTATATTCAGAAATGATTACTCAGTCAATCTCCTAAATGGCAAGAGTCGTCTTTCACTTGTTGTTTTAAAACAAATGTCACTATTATCGTTTCAGTGACATGGACGCTGAAGACATAGATGATGCCCCACAGGGCACCGTATACAAGAAAGTCGTTTTCAGGAAGTACACTGATAGCACTTTTACCACACGTGACCCCCAGGGGGAGCATGAAGAGCACCTGGGCATTCTCGGGCCTGTCATTAGAGCTGAAGTGGATGACGTCATCCAAGTAAGTCAGCTTCTGAGCGCTGCTAAGGTCATCAGAGGCTTTGCCACAAGCACCACAGGGTTGTAAAGATGAAGGTGGCGGGACCGCTATACACTATTTATTTATGTTCCAAAATTAAAAATAATGACAAGCTTCAAGAAAAAAAAAAATCTCATAATTTTATTTCTCCCTCTGCTAAGCTCTTGCTCATTCTATAGGTTGGTGCGAAAGTAGCTGCGGTTTAGAAGGTTAGAAATAATTGCAAAAGCCGCAATTACTTTTGCACCACCCTATACACGGGCCAGTTCCATTTCCCCTAAGACGCTTTCTTTAGGAGACACGGTCTGTCTCCTAACCCCAGTTGCTCCTGCCAGGCACCCCCGCTCACCCCACTCACGCATTGCTTACAGCACCTTTTGTCTCCAGATTTTTAGCTTGAACTCACATGTGCGTGCTGATCTTCACCAGTGTGTTGAAAGCTTACTGTGAGCAAGAACCGAGCCCCATTCCCTTCAGAGGTGCAGCACTTACCAGTATCATTTTATGTGTAATGTCAACACTTTTGCTTTGAGCCTATGAACAAACGTGTGTTGGTGCTTCTGGGGAAAACCACTTGGGCCCTATCTCACGGGATGGTTGTAAAAACGAGACGAAATAATATACACAAGTTTCTTGCAGTTTTAAGCAATTTTAAGCATTAGGTCTCCTTTAATTACCGTGCACGTTGGCATTTAATGCTGACTTTTTGGTTTGGAGTTTTGTCAAGCTTAAGTACATGTGTGGATCACTGTTTTCTCTAGGTTCGTTTTAAAAATCTAGCATCCAGACCATATTCTCTTCATGCCCATGGGCTTTCCTATGAAAAATCATCGGAAGGGAAGCCTTATGACGATGAGTCTCCTGAATGGTTCAAAGAAGACAATGCCATTCAGCCAAACAGCAGTTATACGTACGTGTGGCACGCCACCGTGCGGGCGGGGCCAGAAAACCCCGGCTCTGCCTGTCGGGCGTGGGCCTACTACTCAGCAGTGAACCCGGTGGGTACCTAATCCGTTGAAAGGTCTTGTCATTCCCCAACCTTATAACCCGAGTCCACCAAGTGGAAGGGTCAAGATTATTTCTTGTTAAATGCCCGTCTTGCCAGCCATAAGGAAGGTGTAAGGAATGTGGTCAACCGTCCACAGTTACCACGGCCACATCTGCCAAAGCCAGTGAAAGCTAAACGTTTGTTCAGTGAAGGGGAGTGAAGATTACTGAGATGGTAGGCCCCTGTTAGAGTGACTACTTTACAGATGCAGACGTTTATTTGCAATGTTCTTGAACAAGTAAGTATTAGCTTTCTTCTGCTCCTTCTCTATGAAAGAACCGCCAAGTCAAGACACCTTCATTTTGGGTGTGGCAGAGACTGCACAGACCTCGATTTAAATTCCTGCCCTGTTACTTACTGCGTGGCCCTAGGAAAGTTACTTGCCCTCTCTCAGCCTCAGTTTCCTGAGTTAAACATGAGATAACAACAGTATATAGCACATAGTAGGCACTTGGTAATATTTGTTTAATAAGTGAATTCTTTTTACCATATAGGATTGTTGTCAGAATTAGAGGCTATAGGCAAAATGTTGAATATAGTAGTAGATACTCAATAAATAGTATTTGTTATACTATCAATATTATCATCATTATCATTACTACCACGTTGAGATAAATGATTAATCAGAGAAAGGGAATACGAATGCCATAGAATTAGATGATAAATATCCAGCCTTATTAAGCTACTCGTTTATAATCCTCAGAGCCTCTAAGAAGGTTTCCTTTCCCATGTGATCAGTGATTGTCAGAGGAACAAAGACAATTCTGAGAAAGAACGTTTGCGATTTGCTCCCACTGTCTTCCAGGAAAAAGATATCCATTCAGGCCTGATCGGTCCCCTTCTGATCTGCCGCAAAGGGACACTTCATAAGGAGAGCAACATGCCCGTGGACATGAGGGAGTTTGTCTTACTTTTTATGGTCTTTGATGAAAAGAAGAGCTGGTACTACGAAAAGAAGCCCCAAAGGTCTTGGAGACGTGTATCTTCAGAAGGAAAACATTCCCATGAGTTTCATGGTATTTTCTTCTGACTTGGATCTAATCTCTGAACTTAATCCCACTGGGTGACAGTGACATCTGCCCTCAGGTCTCCACAAGATTTAGACATGAGATACTTCTGAGGAGCCAGGAGTGACAACAAGACTAGGTCCTTAAATGTCTCAGGGCTGATGGTGACACCAACCCAGCCAGCAGGTGATACTGCAGGGGAAAGAGAGGAAAGTCTGACAGACAGACAAGGAGGCTGCTGCAAAACGAAGCCAACAGCAACCAAAAAAGCCAGTGTGCTTCAGTTAAACATAAACTGAAAAGGAATTAGCATTATTCTGCAATTTAAGTAGTTAATAACCCTGTTCCTTGACCTTATAGGAAAAGTATTTCTACAGAAGTGATCACCCATGTGTACTTTCTAGGATAAGAATGATTGTAAGTTTTAGCATTCAGCAGTTCCCAGGTGGAACCGAAAGTATGAGAATCAAATGGGTAGGCAGAAGGAGCTCAACTCCTCTCCCTCTAAAAAGTCACTTGCTGGGTTCCTGAAATTTCACGGCGGTTTCTTTAATTTTAGAAGAATAAACAACAAAAACGTCCCTTCCTTCCCAGTCAAAGGCACGGAAGCACTAAGCTTTATCACAAAAATGTTGTATTTTTAAGGTGATCCAATTTACCAGGTGCTTTACACACACACACACACACAACTTCACTGAGGGGGGAGTGGATAAAGTCAGAGAACCCTGGACATCAAGCTGGACAGGGGACAGAGTAGCTGCCACATGAAGGAGAGAACAAACGTGCATCACTTTGGCTGTGGGTACCACCAACATGAAGTCCGACTTCCCATGTTTGCCTAGAAGTACCTCTTAATTTAGGAGGCCTTAGGGTGACATGCTGCTTATCTCCTTGCGTGTCTCTTTCCTCTAAACACTGGAGTGCCCTTTCCTGGCTCATGCTGGTCTTTATCTGTTTGTAGAAGAGGCAAAATCATACTATAAATGCAAAGGGTAGATGGCCGAAGCACAGAGCAGGAGCAGTGGAAGGTCTGCGGAAATGTGGCAGACGGCTGGGGAAGGCGCTAGTGTGACAGGAGCTGGCGGTTCCCACTGAGACTGTGACCCACCAGGGCTCTGGAGCTGCATGCTGAGCGGGACCTCCCCCCCCCACGTGTCCTCACCAGCCTCTGTCCTGGGGCACAGATTTGTAATTGATCACCATTGTCTGTCCTTTCAGCCATTAACGGGATGATCTACAACTTGCCCGGCCTGAGAATGTACGAGCAAGAGTGGGTGAGGCTGCACCTGCTGAACATGGGCGGCTCCCGGGACATCCACGTGGTTCACTTCCACGGCCAGACCTTGCTGGAGAACGGCACTCAGCAGCACCGGCTGGGGGTCTGGCCCCTTCTGCCCGGTAAGACCTGGGCCCTAAAAAGAGGTGCCCGCTAAAAAATGGTGAGAGAAGGCCATTAGCGTCCATAATTCTCTCTCATTCCCAACTTGGGCATTTGTGCCTAAGGGGTCGGGCATGGGTTTGGGCACAGAGCCCGGCAAGCCACACCCAGTGCTGCGTGCAGAGGACCGAAACATGGGCTAGTACAGCACTGGTCTGCAGCCCCGCCCAGGCTCCGTGGGGCCCCGATGGGTCTCCAGAGGTACTGTGTCCACTGCAGGTCCTTCCAAGCCACCTACGTCATATAGGACAGGCCTTCAGCCGATTACAAAAGGAACCCCACAGGGTTCAGGCAGCCAAAGCTTTCCGCTGGGGGGAGGGAGACGAGAAACTTACTGGGGTTTGGGGCTTCTTGATTTCTTGACTTCTCCTCACTCTCTCACCCTGATATTTGCTGGCAAGAGACTACAGGGATCTTAAACTGACTCATGAGCCTGTTTGGAGGAACATTTTGTTTTTAATGATTGTAAAAGCTAAAGAATAACAAGGGTATTCAGAGATTTCCATGTGCAAAACGATGATAAGGTTGAAACACACTACAGTCAGTTAAAAGACTGTTAATGTGCCAATGAGTTCTTGGTAGACGGGTCTGTGCGTCCCAGGTATGTGCGGGGGGTGTGAGTGCTGGAAGCCACTGACTCCCAGGCGGTCGTGGGCATAATGAACACCTCGGCAGCCGGTGACAACGCAGGTGCTGAGGCAGAGATGGATCCTGCAGGTTTGGGCAGGGGCCCAGGAGTCTGCATTTCTAACAAGCAGCCTACCTTCCACAAATGACGTGGCAGAAGCTAGGTAGTGAAGGTGGTCCCTTGACAGGGCTTGGGTGGGAGAGCTGCTGTGTGAATCAGCCTCAGAAGGAGGCACAGAGGTCCAAATGGGCCTGGTTTGGTTCAAGGTACAGAAAAAGAGTGTTCTTGTTTGTTATAAACATGCCAGCGACTCACTAATAAAGCTATAAAGACCCACTCTGTTAAAATCAGGACAGAGCGGATTAGGTCAAACTCCTTGCTTTTCACCAACAATCGTTTTCACCAGAACAGCCAGCCTCTCCACAAGCCTGCGAGAAACACTGAGTAGCTGGGACTGGCTGGTACCTCTCAATCTTCAAACCTAAGTACCTGCGTCGGAGAGGGGAAGGCTGAAGACCTTTCTAAGTGTTTGAGGAGGATGACCGTCCGCTATTCATTTTTACTCACAATCTGGGAAATGATCACAAACTATAGTCCGTAGAATTTAAGTCTTAACTGGCAGTGGGTAGTATTCAGTATCAGGACGGACAAGCATCATTCTTTCAGTGATGTTCTGAAACACTTTATGTGCATCTCAATCCAAATATGTAAACTTTATCGAAAATTTGAAACATGGGAGGAGGATATTTGATTTTCATTTTATTATATAAAAAAGAAACACTAACGAAATGACAAGAGAGAAAGGAAACATGGACAATATTTTTGAGGCCCAATGATGGGTCATTCAAGATTGCTTTGATACTTAGGACTGTGAAGTATTATGTGTGGGGTAACTTGCAAGAATTTATTTAATTAAATGAAAGCTTATTTCTAGTAAGGGGTATTAGAGATTTTTTTTTAAAGTCCTGGGGCGATTTACTTGTAGTAATGTGTGTGTGTGTGTGTGTGTGTGTGTGTGTGTGTGTGTGTGTGTTATTATTGGTGTTTTGATCTGTTTGGTACACCTCTAGTTCTCCCTAAAGAGAAATAGGTATCTCTTAAGTTCTAAAGCTTCTTGTGATGCAGTGATATTAGGATTCTTTGATAGCAGTCAACCAATAGCAATTTTGTTAGCCTTTGAGTATGTAATGTTGTCCTTCACCCTTTATTTTAGGTTCATTTAAAACTCTTGAAATGAAGGCATCAAAACCTGGTTGGTGGCTCCTCGACACGGAGGTTGGAGAAAACCAGAGAGCAGGGATGCAAACGCCATTTCTCATCATAGACAAAGGTATCAGCCAAGAGTCACAGGATATTTTTTAGCAGCAGAGTCCTATTACTGGACTATTACCAATTTTTAGACAGAAGGAAATATTCGACTCGGAACTCTGATGGGACAAAGACACAATCTGTAGCAGTAATTGCTTTCCTTCTGGCTAGGGTCTGATTACACCGCACACATTAGTCATCTAGGAAACTGAAATCAAATGGCCCAGCCCAAAGGGATTCCCCTCAATGGAGGAAGCAATGCAAAGCATCCTCCTTCATGATTTTTGATCCACGGGAAAGTGCATGTAAGAAATTCCCCAGATGCCTAGCACAGAAGAGGGAAAAGATACCGGGAATTCAACAACCAAGACAGTCACTGAACTTGGCATCTCAGTACTTGAGAAACACAGTTTCTATCTGTCTGTCCAACCATCCGTCCAGCCGGAATTTCGTAAGCACCTGTGGAGTACCAAGCACAGTGCCCACATCCAGTGGCTGGTATTCCCGTGGTTGGTATCCCTTCCATGATCAGGATGTAAATAACCCTGTAACTTTCAGGTGAATTTTTTTTAGGACATAGTCTTTTCAGGGATAATACTTAACGCTGTAAAATGGCTTCTTTTAAGATATAAGCATAGAGGGGCAGCCAGTTAACTAAGTTGGTGAGAGTGCAGTGCTCTGAACAACAAGGTTGCCGGTTCGATCCCCACGTGGGCCACTGTGAGCTGCACCCTCCACAACTAGATTGAAACAACTATTTGACTTGCAGCTGATGGGTCCTGGGAAGACACATTTAAAAATAAATTGAAAGTTTAAAAAAAGATATAAGCCTATGGAAATCAGTTTAAAAATGAATTGCATTTGAGGATTTCAGTCGTTTTCCTCTAGGATGTCACTCTTTCTATTAACGCACCAGTCTTGTTAGTGCATTGACCATTTTATCAGATGTATTTAAGTACGTGCTACACAAGGCCAATGACAATATCTAATTACTGACCCACCAGAGGTATGGATAAAAGTCATGGAGCTTTTATCTCATTAAATGTATTTTCCAAGCAAAAAGTATTCATTGTTCTGTTGTTTTGCAGACTGTGAGATGCCACTGGGACTGAGCACTGGTCTCATAGCTGATTCACACATCAAGGCGTCTGACTTTCTGGGTGAGCAGTAGACTCATAGCCTGTGAAAGGCACCTACAAGCGTGCAGCACACAGCCAGCCCCACCATACACGACAGCCCTGCCTGCTGAATCTATGCATCGTTGCTCCTCTCCAGGCTTTTCTCCATCACAACGTAGTGGTAAAGCAGCTCCATGCTAATCTGGTAGAGGAAGGCGCCAAAAGCCAGTTGGCACCCCCTTATCACCGCCACCCCCTCCAGTGTATAGTGTTCCCAAAGAGTGCCTCCCAAGGAAGACCAAGAGCTAAGGGTGCTTGGTCGCTGATGCAGGCAGGCTGACCGGTCAGCAGACTGGGCAAGAGTAGGTAGTTTGCTCTTATGAGTACGTGCCCTTTTCCAAAACTCTCCCCTCTCATTCCCATTCTGGGTTTGACCACACATAATATTGCAGCCACATTCCCAGGGTCTTACGAGCCATGTGTTAGAGTCCCCATTACTAGGGTGCTTTGCTGCGTTAACCATTCATCTATTCAGGAAACTGTGTTGATCACACACTGAGTGTCAGGAATTCCTCCTAGTTTCCCTCATTCTGCTCAAAGCCCTTCCAAAGATCAAGAGGTCAATTGCAAGGGACCACGAGGCTCCCATAAATGCCTCCCATGTCTTCCTGTTAAGCAGGCACACTCAGCAGCAAGCACATCCACATAACTGGGAAAAGATAAGCATGACCTTTGTGCAAGAGAGCGGGTGGGTGTTAGTTGACAGCTGACCAAGCATAGACCTGAAGCTCACATTTCATCACCATGGATGAAGTCCGTGTCTGAGGCCTCTGTCAACTGCCTGGTCTCCCTAACTGCCAAGAAGGCCCTCTGAGGATCTGGTTTTCCTCTGGGACTGAATTCTCTTCAGATGTTGCTAATTGTAAGTTTGTTTGTTTTAATTCAGAATAAATGTTTTTCTTCCTTTGGATTTAGGTTATTGGGAGCCCAAATTAGCCAGATTAAACAATGGTGGATCATACAATGCTTGGATCACAGGACAAATGTCAGTAGAATTTGACTATAAACCTTGGATCCAGGTACGACTTACTAATCTGACAATACTTCTTTCTATTATAATAATAAAAGTGACACTAATTTAATAATTTCTTCTTGTTGTTCTTGCAATGTTATTTGGGGAAAAAGCAATTGCTAAGTGTTAGGCATTCTTCTAAGCACCTGCCATACGCAAAATGAACCCTACGAGGTTAGTTCTCTTATGGTGATACCCCATTTTACAGATGAAAACACTAAGATACAGAGGCACTAAGTAACTTCCCAGCGTCACACAGAGCTAGTTAGCGGTTGAGCTGGGACTCAAGTCCAGGCCCTCTGTGCTCAAATATTAGTTGCATCTAGCCATTGTATTAGTTTGCTAAGACCTCAGGTGCTGACTCTTTAGTTCTAAAGAAAGCTGGCTGCACAGTGAATTCAGGCATTGCGTGACTTGTTGACAAGGACAGTCTGTTTAATGGCTTTGTTCCATCGCAGGTGGACATGCAAAGGGATGTCCTGTTGACGGGGATCCAGTCCCAAGGTGCCAAACACTACCTGAAGCCCTACTACACCACTGAGTTCCAAGTGGCTTACAGCTCCGACCAGGCCAACTGGCAGATCTTCAAAGGGAACAGCCCAGGGAACGTGATGGTCTGTGTCGACGGTTTCTCTCTGAGTCCCCAGAGTCACCCTAGGGTTACTATGACTATGTCCATGACTATTTTAAAAAAAACAAAAACACTTTTTCTGGGTGTTAGAAGTATGAATGGCCTTCTCAGGGCCTTATGAAGAAAAGTGGTACAATGATGAGTCTGTATGTTGCAAATTAAAGGGATAAGCTTGACTCCTGACTCTTCCAAACTCCACAAAACTTTTCAAAATCACTTCATCCTCAAACTAAATACGCAGACTTCTCAGACTGGCACATGGTATACAGCTGAGGGGAACATCTGCTCTTGTGCCTAAGGAGCTGACACTGAAAATATGTCACTGAGAGTTGTGATTTTTACTACCTTTCTATATTCTAATTTTTTATATTATCCATACCTAATTTTCTATATTGTCACTTAGCTATTTCTAGTAATAATTATTTGCACCATACCTTAAGACAGATCAGAACAATTGTAAATTATGGTTCTTACTACTAATCAGTATCGGAGAGAGAACACAGATTAGAGTCCGCCGCTTAAAGATTTTTGCATCTATATTCAAGAGGGATATTGGTGTGTAATTTTATTTTATTTTATTTTTGTACTGTCTTTTCTGATTTTGATATCAGACTAATACCAGCTTCATAAAATAAATAGGGAAGCATGCTCTTTTACTCTATTTTCTAGAAGAGATTGTCTAGAATTGGTGTTTATTCTTTAAACATTTGGTAGAATTCACCTGTAAAACCATGTGGGCATGGGGATTTATTTTCAAGGAGTTTTAAAATTACAAATTTGAGTTATTTAATAGTTATAGGCTATTCAAATTATCTATTTCATAGTGGGTGAGTTGGGATAGTCTGTTATTCAATAAATTGGTCCATTTCCTCTAAGTTGTTAAATTTATGGGTATAGAGTTATTTTCTAGAATCCCCTGATTTGTCCTGATGTTGCAGGGTCTGGAGTGGAATTGCCTCTTTCATGTCTGTCTGATATTGGTAATTTGCATCTCTTCTCGTTTTGCTTTGTTAGTCTTGCTAGAGATTTGCCAATTTTCTTTGTCTTCCCAGAGAACTGGCTCTTTGTTTCATTGCTGCTATCTATTGTTTTTCTGTTTTCAATCTTATTCAGTTACTTATTTAATCTGCTCTTATCTTCTGTTTCAGCTGCATCTTTCTGCTCTGTCAGGGAAAGGAGATAGGGCACGGCCTCATTACTGCCAGGGGGCGTTGAAGTCCAGGTTCCCCCCCTAAGGGGGGATTACGCCTCTTTGCTGCAGGGTGGGGATGGATGCTCTCCACTGACGCTGCAGCGGTGGGAGCTGGCGAGAAGGCGAGTGCTGGGTCCCTCTTTGGCCTTCTCTGCCACAAGCCCAGTGAGTGTATTGAAGCCTCATCACAGTCTCGCGACCGTGGAAGTCAAGACTCCGCACTTGGCCTTTGCTACTGTTGGGTGGGCAGAGGCCATAGTTGTTCCTACGGTGTTTAGCTTGAAGTAGGTCAATTGTTGTCTCACACTTTTCGGTATTGCTAGGCTGCCCTTCCTTGATTGTGAAGCTAGAAAAAGCAGGTTTTACTGGGGCTGTTTTCGTCTGTACCTATTGGTATTTCCTGGTTGCTGGCTTCTTCACTTCCAAGTCTAGGATATAAGGCAAAAAGGAAACCCAGGAACCCAGGACCATGTTCCTTGGGTCGTAGGATCCTGGCCAGTCTCCCTTCTTCTCTCCACCTTTCAGAGTCTTTTTATGTTCTTAGTTTTACTTAACAGGAGGGATAGGCCCAAGTACGTCTATACCACATTCCTGAAGTGAAAGTATCCCCAATTATTTTTTTAAAACCAAATTGATTTGGTTCTGGTCACATGAAAACTTAATATTACAATATTAAATTAGACCAAAGTTTTAGTATAAAATCACTTTATAGAGAATTTTTACACAGTTAAGCTTTTCTCTTTTCCTCTAGTATTTTGATGGCAATTCAGATGCCTCTACAATCAAAGAAAATCGGTTTGACCCACCTATTGTGGCTAGATACGTTAGGATCCACCCGACTAGATTCTATAACAAACCTGCCCTTCGATTGGAGCTGCGAGGCTGCGAGATTAACGGTAAGGGGAAAGATGCATGGTTATCTTGCCTCCACTCAGAGAATCAAGATTTGTGAGGTGTGGGAGGGGGTAGAATTTTTAATTCTCTTCCGTCACTTAGGCTCCTAGAAAAACCTTTGTGAAGCAGAGGTTCCACTCAGGGAAACTCTCCTTGTGACCTAGACCGACACTGGTTCTGCCAGCCAGAGGGCAGGCACCATCTCTCTGACTAATGCCTGGATGATACAGACAGCATCCTGACCCTCCAAGGAAGGGCCCCACCTTAGAATGACCGCCATCGGCCCATTTTCAATAGGAACTGAGATTCAAACTAGACCCTACTCTTCCCAAGTCCTCCAGATCGCACACACTTTAATGTAACAAAAGTATCTAGCGACATTTCTGGCATGTACTAGGTGTTCAGTGAATGTTTTGGAAATCTAAGTCTGCCTCCCAACTCCCTGAAACCTGAGACTACTCTATAGTCTGTCTCACACCCTATGGAAGTACCACGACTTTTCTATGCAAGCCACTATTTTTCAGGGGATGTAATGAGACCTGCAGTATAAATAAATCCAGGTAACCATAAATGGCCATAATGAAATTCTGCTCTATGTAACAGATGCTTAATAAGAGTCTTAACAACCATTCTCCTTCTCTGACTGTTAAAGGAGTGCTTTCCAAAGGTTTTTCACTTCATAGCACATACAGAAAATAATATTTGTCTAGCAGTCTTAGGTAAAAGAACAAAGCAGGTCGCCCAGGGCTGGGCTCATCCAGACACCACCTGACTGCTCAGGGCACGGGGGGAAGGAGATTGATATAGGCACACCTGAAACCTGCTGTGACCCACCTGTTGGGGAGCTACAGCACCTTCTCTCAGGTGGAGGGAAGAGGCACGGCTCACAGCGGAGAAAGTGGCTGAACTTGGTATCAGTTTATCAAAGCAGATAAGGTTACAGTATACGCTTGATATCCGTGAGGGATACGGATATGGGCATTTTGCCAATGCCCAGACAGTAGCGATGTAACATCTCCCCATGAAATGCACAATTCGTACAGGCAGGAGCGCTCCTTGAAGCAGCTCTGTAAGTCATCGTGTTTTTTCTTGCCATATGGTATATGATGTAAATGGTAGTTTCTTCAGATGACAGTCAAGCTACCCTAAAATGGGACATTCAACTCTGTTAATCTATTAAAAACCTCTATTTTCTATATAAGAAGCATTACTTTTTAAAAAATCTCACTTTCTTTATACTTAGATAATTAGCATTAGCGATAGCCTGTCTTCTTTTTAAGCCTTTTTTTTTTCCATGGAGAAAGTGACATATCAATATCACTTAAACACCTGCGTGATTTACCAGCAAGAACAACATGTCATGGAGATGACGGGATGGGCTGTCAGCTGGGCCCACTCACTAGCGACGGTGCTTACACTCACAGATCAGTCTTGCTGCCTATGACATTGCAGCTCGCAACTTGGCGAAATTCTAAACGGTGTGTAACGTGAGTCAGCCTCCAAGGGCTGAACATAAAGTACTAGATGTGACTACCAAGTATCCACTCTATCTTCTGTGTAGCCGTTGTCAGAAGAAGAAATGGAGTTTGTTTTTACACACAAAGATGGGAGTATTGTGGATCTCAAAGCAAAAACTTAAGGTTCCATGACTGTGAAGGAAGGAAGAGTTTAGATGCTTCAAACACGGTGTTTGGTGTCAGGCTGCCTGGCTCAAATTTAGTTTCTGATTCTTCTCGCACTGTTACTTTAGGTGTGTTGGTTTTCTTGCCATGCTTTTCTCCTTTGTAAGATGGAGATAAACAGGAGCATTAAGCAGCAGTACACATAAAGCCTACAAACAAATGTGACTTGTGCTTGTTTCTGCTGCTTCTTAGCAGACTGGTACGCCCCACCTCCCTGCAGCTCACAACGCAGTGCAGGAGACCTGGGGGGTGCGTTTGTAAGTAGTCACATTACTTTTCTCTTAACAGGATGTTCTACGCCACTGGGGATGGAAAGTGGGAAGATAGAAAACACGCAAATCACAGCTTCCTCCTTTAAAAAGTCTTGGTGGGGCGATTACTGGGAGCCGTCCCGTGCCCGTCTGAATGCCCAGGGCCGTGTGAATGCCTGGCAAGCCAAGGTGAATGAGCCCCTGGGAACAGAGTGCTCTGAGTCTTCCAGAAGAAAACACAGGCTCTCGCTACAGGGTACACAGGGGGGAGACGGGGGGGAGCCAGACAGTTATCTGTTTCTGCAGATTATGATCCTAGGTCTGAGAATCTAGGATGATGTCTTGATAGCTTTAGCTCTAACGTTGGTTCACAGAGAAGTTATTTATCATTTCTGTGTTTCTTCATCTAGCCTTGATGTAGACCAGGAGTGGGCAGTTTTTCTGCAAAGCTCCAGATAGTAAATATTTTAAGCTTTGTGAGTCATGCATTCCCTGTCATAATGACTCAACTTTGCCACTGTAGCAGGAAAGCAGCCATAAACATTATATAAATGAATGATCGTGGCCGTGTTCCAATACAACTTTATTTACTAAAACAGGCAGTGGGCCAGACCTGGCCTAGGCCTACAGTTTGCAAATCCCTCTTTGAAACAACTTACATTAGTGATAAAGATTCGCAAGATCTTTTTATCCCCCCACAATTTAGCAATATTTTTCATTTTCTAAAGAATGCCATTTAAATTTTTTTTGTTCCCAGTTTTTGAGAACTTTGTGACATTCCTTTAGAGCATTGGCAGCACGGTGAAATGCTACAGAACCAGGGTTATCAATCAGTGATCTAAGCTGAAGAAATATCTACCAGAGAGTTCTATTGCCTCTAATATTAGCCATGGAGTAATTCAGGCAACTTAGTTTTAGGATAACTATTAATTGAATCACTTCTATTTCACTCTTCAACCGGCCTGAGAAATCAGGATGGCCTGAGAAATCAGAACAATCCCATCAACCGACCTAATCAAGTTCCCTGTTTTCTGTCCTCCTAACTCCCTTCCTTAAGATGGCGACACTCCACCTCGCTGGGCTCCTATAGATTTCCACATCCTATCCTTACATTAGGTCACCAGAAAAGAAAAGGCAGTTGTGGTGTGAGCAGAATAATGGGAGGCGCCTGGACCCCATACAGACAGCGGTGGGAATGAATCCATGTCTATGCTTGAAACTCATTTCTGGGCCATCCTAGAAACCACAGACGGTCAGAACGGCGAGGGACTCTACAAGGCATCCGGTCCAGACTTTTTAAGTCTAAGCACAGAGGGGAAGAAATAATTTTAGCTCAGTCTGGTGGCAGAACCAGGAATCCCATTCCCCCGAGACACAGGTCAATGCTCCTTCCACCATATGAAGCAAATCAAACACCTCCATTGCGCAGTTTTGCAGAGGGGGAAACTGAGACCCAAAAAGCGAAAATAATAAAAGTAATAATGTTACATTATATTTATATAACTTAAAAAATAAAATAATTAAGAAGTTACATAGAGAAAGGAGGTCATCGAATTCTTTCTCAGGTGACCCTTTAGGCCTGCTAATGGTATAACCCCCGTCACCCCACCCTCCATTTTACAACCTTTAAAAATAAATTTGCTCCGTATGTAATTTGCTGTTAGACTTTGTGACGTCATGAAGGGTCCAAAGATGAAAGGCTAATTTTAATTTTTAATGCTGTCATTTTAAATCTGGAACTATTTGTTTCACTTAACCTATTGGCATGAAATGTGTTTATAGGGTCCCTTTAGAGAGGCTGAAAACTGAAGCTACACATATGCAGGTACAGATGCGGCCTGAAGTGTCTCCGCCTCTCTTATGCCTACAAAACTCCTCTAGCTGCCTATATTCTGTACCACTAGTACAGTTGTGACTTGCAGACACACTAAAACACCACCAAACGTCACTAGACGGTGTTATAAAATTTACAAAAAATGATCTCATACAATCATTTTAATGTGATTAATTTTCTTTAAAAAATACATAAAGCATGTGACTATATGTATACATACATGTGTATACATATGTACACAGATAGCCATGTACATATGAGCAATGTTGAGAAAATTTATCAATATTCATTATTTCATGTAGAATTGAATGAGCACACAGGGTGTGATAAATCTCCCGAAGTTGAAAATTCACCTCCCGATTACTTCTGATCCTCTTTCTCCGAGTGCATATCATCAAACATGTGATTAGGCATTTGTTAGGCCAGACACAGGACAATTACTATGTCTTATCGAGCCTGAGGTGCAGCTTTCTTAGGTCTCTCAAATATGATATTTATTTGAAACCAAGAAATTGGACTACTTCTCCTCCTTGACGTTAGCAGTAGAATGAAAAGTGGGGCTTTTCTAAAATAAGTAGAGAGAGGATACTATCCAATTCCTTCCCAGATAATAACCCTTTGGTAATATCAGTAATAGCATCACAGCATTTAAACAAACTCATTTAATGGAATAATATTTACAGATAATTTATCAATGCAGTATTTTTTTCCTCAAATATATTTCATTTATTTGTTTACCACACATATTTGTCGAACACCAACTGTGTGTCATACATTGAGGTAAGTACCTGGAAACAACTAAGTCAGTCCTTATTCTCAAAGAGTAAGGGACACGCACAAGCAAACAAATAACGATTGCAGAATGTGTGACATACTCCAGTAGAAGCTAATCTGTGTGCTGGGACGACACACAAGAAGGAGACAGGGAACCCTAAGGGATGAGCTCTGTGCATTTCTAAGTATCTTGGTCTAAAAAAGCCAAGGGTCTAGCTTCTGTCTTATGCGTGTACTCTTATCACGTTCATAGGCAAACAACAACAAGCAGTGGTTACAAATTGACCTGCTCAAGGTCAAGAAGATAACTGCGATCGTAACACAGGGCTGCAAGTCCCTGTCCTCTGAGATGTACGTGAAGAGCTACGCCATCCACTACAGTGACCAGGGAGTGACATGGAAGCCGTACAGGCAGAAATCCTCCATGGTGGACCAGGTACAGGGTGGCACCTGGGCAAGAAGAAAACGATTCGAAAACAGTGCGATGATGAGCATGGCACCTGCGTTTGCCGATAGCTCTTCGCTGTAGCTAACCATTGATTGGTGCCACAGCCTGGCACTTACTGGGCACTTGTCGTATGTTTACATACTTTTTTTAATCCTTACAACTTCTATGAGGTAAAATTGTATTATCCCCATTTTGCCACTGGGGAATGGAGAATCAGAAAATACAAGTAACTTGCGCAAAGTCGCACAGCTGCCCAGGGCCTAAGGGCAGAGATGGTTGTGAAGCTGCTCCACTGCCCCACATCAAGTGTCTATTTCTCCCTACCTCAGCTCAGATCTCGGGTGAGGTGAAATCCCTAAAGAGGTCTGCCTGGAGTGTGAAACCATAATTGATTCAAGGTCATCTCAGTGCTAATGGCGTACGTTGTGTGATGCCCTCAGTTTGAACTAAAAGGATGGAAAAAAGGATCTATAAGATTTTTATACCCTTTATACCATCGTTAAGGACTTTCTCATATTTTGCTTTCAGATTTTTGAAGGAAACAGTAACATCAAAGGACACGTGAAGAACTTTTTCAACCCGCCAATCATCTCTCGGTTTATCCGCGTCATTCCAAAGACGTGGAATCAGAGTATTGCTCTTCGTCTGGAACTCTTTGGCTGTGATATTTACTAGAACCAAATTCTCAGAGAGACAGGAAGGACTTGTAAAGGTATCGAACCAGTTAGAGTGGGCAACGCATTTTATAGCTATGTTAAACTCTCTATTAGAGAATGAAATTTATATATGAAACTTTTATAAGGTAACTCCTTGCTACCATTAAATAAGATGACAGCTATTACATCTGCATTAATTTGAATATAAATGGGAAAATCTCAAGAACCAACAAGAAAATGGCGTATCTTTCACAATGATTAAATATGCTGTGTAAAGTAATATTCATGTAGTTAAACCTCCCCATGGTAGTTCTTTTAAATGATAAACACATTAATAAAATAGATATTACTTTTTTAAACAACCTCTAGACCTGGACAGCTTTCACTCCTACATTTTTCTTTAAAGAAACTATGATTTAAGAGTAATGGAAACAAATTCTATTTTTCAATGGCTGACTTTTCTTAACAGCGGAGAGAAAAACAATGTGACCAAATGAAACAGCGAGGTCTTACAATGCTCAGTCTCACCCACATGACAATGAGTTTTCTGACCCTCCATGAGGAAAGATACAAGTAAACATATTTTCAGTAGTCCTGGGGGCACTTGTGAATCTGGCCTGGTCTCCCTTGGGCCTGATGGCACATACTGATGTTCAGATCAGGGGTCATTAGACCCAGAACAGAAATAACCCTGGGAGAGCTGAACATGAATGCTTGGCTTCTCTTTAGCTGACACTACATAGCACTGTGTCCCACACTTTCAAAATATAGGTTCACCTACGGGAAAGCAATTATCAGCAAAAGAGGCATTTTTCACTATATAATGGGCCCCACACTTAACATAGCTAGTCCTGGGTCCCTCTACTGAAGAAATGGGTGGGAGCTCTTCTGTTCTAGAATCTACCGAGGTATAACAGGGGCAAGAAAATCATGCGGAATGCCAGGGAGGGGAAGAAATGAGAAGGTAGCCCAAAATCCAACTTCCTTATGCAATATAGGAAAAAATGAGGTCACAAAGGCTCAACGGCCTGAGGCTATGTCTTGTTCCTGGCAGGGCTGAAACCAGATGATCAGACTCCCAGCCTCTTTCAGTCTGGTCTCTCTGGCATAAAATGGAAATTATAATGCCTATGATTCATCCCCCCCAGACAGGTAGACATGAATATTAATTAATAAGAACTATTAGTTGATCTGAAAATTATTTGTTTGGGGCCCAATGAGATATTTGGGTTATATCTGATCTGTGTAGCAATAGTATAACCCCTCTTATTTTGAAATAAAAATATATGTTTTTATTCCTCTCTTTGAAGTCATTTAGATGAAATCACAACTTTTGCCATATGATATATTCTCCAATGATATAACACCAGTCCACTGTTTGTTATATCATAACTAATTGCTATGGAAAAGAAATAAATGACTCAGTAGAATCATGACTTGGAGGAAGAAACAAACAGATAGAATCTAAGCATTATTAATCATTCTAACCGAGAGCTGGAAAAGAGGGTATGTGAGTGTATCACAAATGCAGAAGGGTCAGAGGAAACACAGAATTGGTTCTCCAGGATTTTTTTCAAGTTGTTATAAGTTCATGCCATGTTTTAGAATAATTTTGAATAATTACTCTATTTTGAGTTCAGGACCGTTTTGGCAAATTCAGGGCAAAAGCATTATTAATCAAATAGCGTGGATCCTCCCAAGAACCATGCATGTTTCACCGTTTACTTCCCTGGATGGACCAAGAAGAAGCAAGTCACGGACAGTGGACTTTCGTTTTACAACTGGCACAAGCCCTAAAGCAGTAGACCTGATACACACCTACAAATATCCAAGTTCGTGCTACCATTTATCTTTTTTTTCTCCCCCCGCTCCCTTATGGAGAGTTATTTCCCGGAAAACTCTGAATGCCTAATTCTCCTAATAGACTGGAGATAGGGAAAGCAGTAGGACATAGGCAGACAAAACAACTGTGTGTGAAGTGAGATTTGCATTGTCCATGTCCAGGAAATGAGGAAGTCTCTCATATCCAGGTACTGGGCTGCGAGAGACTAGAGATTTAAGATTTGATATCTCTTGGGTGTATGAAATGTGCTCACCAAAAGATATACAGTATTTTGCATTTGGTATTTGGAAACAAAACAATAATATTATCCTCCCTAGAGGCACCACCATCTTAATTTAAAAAGTATATGTATTAAGCATATTCTATCTACACAACAAAGCACTATGGCAGGCATTGTAGGGGAGAATATATAAAGAAAATAAAAGACACTGCTCTGGCTCTTTAAACACAGAGACGATAAGCATCAGAAGCCAATACAGACTATGGGCAGATTACACACCAAGTGGTACAAGGTCAATCAAAGGAGTAATGCAGGTAGGATGGAGACCGGCTGTGAAAACTTTCAGAGAAGGTGATTTGACCCAGACCTTGAAGGCACTGGGCATATATTAAGACAACCTGTGCAGAACCCCAAAGAATTGGATGCGGATAAGAAAGGCCAATGAAAATCAGAGAAGTATGAGGTGTGATCAAACAATATGGTGAATGTTTAAATAAAATACATTAAAGTAAAAGACACATTGCCATTAATCCTCTCAAAATACTCCTCCTCGCTTCGAACACACTTATCCCATCGTTCTTGTCACTTTCTGAAGCAGTTCTCGAAGTCCTCTTTCCTGAGTGTCTTTAGTTGCCCTGTGCTGGCTGCCTCGATGTCCTGAGTCATTTTGACTTTCGGGAAAAGCCAGAAGTCACACGGTGCCAGATCCGGTGAATAAGGTGGATGATGTTTTTATTTGACAGAAATTGCTGTATCAGAAGTGTTGTGTGACACGGAGCGTTGTCATGATGGAGGATGATTTATGACACACTTTAAAACAAACCTTCTCGCAACAGTAGCTCACACCTGACTGACTGTACCGAACAAGATGAAACTTGTCTCACACTGTTACTAAGGTTCAATGCACTGCTTTCCATATTGAAGATCTCTGCCTTTCCGGTGGATGGCATTAGGCAGCAGCATTCACCATATTGTTTGATCACAACAGAAAATCTCTGTGTCATACATTGCTTCTAGTATATGGCAATTTCTGTCAAATAAAAACATTACAGTATGTCCTCATCCACCTTATTCACCAGATCTGGCACCGTGAGACTTCTGGCTCTTCCCCAAAGTCACGATGACCATGAACAGTAAACATTTTGAATCAATTCAGGACATTGAGGCAGCCATGACAGCACAACGAAAGACATTCACGAAAGAGGATTTCCAGAACTGCTTCAGAAAGTGGCAAGAACAATGGGATAAGTGTGTTCGAAGTGAGGGGGGAATGTTTTTAGGGGGATTAATGGCCATGTGTCCTTCAATACATTTGTTTTATTTAAACATTCACCATGTTGTTTGATCACACCTCATGTAAGAGATTTATGCTTAAATTCAGGATCCTGTAAGTTTTCCCTGACATACCCACGCATTTTCTCTACTCCCTGGGTGCACAGTCTGATAGTGGCTTATCTATTCACCTTCCTTCACCCGCTATCTCCCACACCGTACCACTAAGTCCAGTGTATTTGTAAGGTCAAAAGAAAGAAAAACAACAGCTACCTGGAAGGACCTGACGACCTGATTGTGGGGTAAGAGAAACATACAGATACAAAACATATCTCTAACCTGCAAATTGTGAATAATGGATGGTGGTGACCGAATTAAAAGTGGGCCACTTTTCATAGTGTTATGGAAGATTCCACATTGGACAGGATTCATTCTGACTTGCTCAGTTTGAGAAGACAAGGCGTGTTGATCAGAGGGATTGGCAATAAGAGTAGGGAGACGGTGGGTAAATGTGTGTCATGTGGGAAACTGACTAATCAAGAGATGAGAACCACACAGGTTTATTTGGATAAGATTTTTTTTTTTTTAAAGATTTTATTGGGGAAGGGGGAAAGGATTTTATTGGGGAACAGTGTGCACTTCCAGGACTTTTCTCCAAGTCGTTGTCCTTTCAATCTTAGTTGTGGAGGGTTCTGTTCAGCTTCAAGTTGTTGTTCTTTCAGTCTTAGTTGTGGAGGGCGCAGCTCAGCTCCAGGTCCAGTTGCTGTTGCTAGTTGCAGGGGGCACAGCCCACCATCCCTTGCGGGACTTGAGGAATTGAACTGGCAACCTTGTGGTTGAGAGCCCACTGGCCCATGTGGGAATCAAACCGGCAGCCTTTGGATTTAGGAGCATGGAGCTCTAACCGCCTGAGCCACCGGGCCGGCCCCTGGATAAGATTTTGACGTCCTTGTGTGACTGTTTTCCTTTGTTTTGTTTTCCACTAGCCCACACTTGAACCACCTCATTCACCTGCACTTTCATATTTTACATTTAGGGGCAGCTTCTCAATGTCCCAAGAATGATGTGCAGACAATTTTATATACTCACCTAGTTTTTTGGACAAGAAATTTGGTAGTGGGTTTACCTGTTCTATTTATCTCAACTGCCTTCTATCAGCAGTCCACCTTGTTGACTAAAGAGGTTTTCGGACAGTCTGGAATCTGGTAACCATGTTTACAGATGTGACAGATAAAGGTGTAAACCTTTCATTTTCTTTGCAGTCTTAAGGAAATAGTGGCAAAGGCTATATTTCCATGTGGAGTGTTTAGACTGGTCCTTGGCACATAGTAACCACTATGTAGCAATTGATTGTTATTAATATTAACATTGTTAATAACAACAATAGTACAAATATGATTTCTATAATATCAATATAATGATATTATTATGAACAACAGTTATTCATTTCTGCTGTGTTGAACACCTTGTTTTCTACCACTCAATGCTTTTTTTTAAATTGTGGTTAAATGCATATAACGAAAATGGTTGGAATGGTAAGTTTTCTACGCGTGCAGTTCCGTGGTGTCACGTGTGTTCTCACTGTTGTGCAGCCATCATTACTTTTTATAGCTGCTCTATTTTCTACCTGTAACTCCATGCTTTTCCCAGTAGGTGGCAAGTCTGGTTCGACTGTACATGCAGCCAGAGTTCTGAGGGCTTCCACGCAGAGGTTAAGCCTTAATTATCCAGGCTAAACAAAGAATTGAACATCTTGCATTGACTTTGTTCAGTGGACTTAACTGACCTCATTATGTTTTTCTCAGGGGTAGGGAATAGAAGATTTTTAATGGCAGACGTAAACATTAGCATTACGTCCTGAGTCCACAGGCCTAGAATGGGATTCAGAAATTACTGAAAATTAGCCACAGACAAAGTGGATAATTTAAAACAGAATTAAGTAGAAATTTGCTCAACAAGAGAAACTAATTGGTTGTGGATTGGTTTAGGAGGCGTAAAACAGGGAGAGCTAACTGAGTTGCACCCGAGTCTGACTTAGAAAGAATGGTCGATTATAGTGCTGTGTAGATTCATGTGCAGATAGTGAAAATTGCACTTTTCTGCAATGCACCAAATAGGTCTTTAAAAATTATTGGCTGGTGATATTGTGGTTTGATATTTGTCAGGTACCTTCTAGCAGCTAACCTTCTAAATCAAAGGTTCTCATACTTCTTCAGGAGGCAAAATAATTGGAAAGCTCTTAACAAAAAAATAAAAACTCAAATTAACACAACAGTTTTATGTATATATGAAAGAATATATTAATCTCTCATCTTGTTCCCTCAAAAGACTTAAAATTGCTTTTTTTAAATAAAAAAGGAATATAAACTACTAGTAGATAACATGCATTAGATGTAGGAGAGAAAGCAAAAACAGAGTTAGGGACATAAACAGGAAGCAAGAAAGAGGCTGTCACGAAAATCCACACCATAAAGCCCTGCGTCTTGCTATGGGTGGGCTTGAATTTAGCAGGAGGTTTTTTCAATAGCAGATGCAAAAAGAAAAACCTTATCGGTCATACAATGGTGTCCCCCAAAAAACGTTCAAAAGAAGCACTTTTCTTGATACCAAAATTAAAAATAAATTCCTCCCGAAGGTCCACAAAAAGAGGTCACCATATGATGTGTAGAGCACCTGTAACAACAGCAGATTTTAAAAGGCTGTTTCCGATGCATCCCTCTGGAGAGGTGGATGGGTTCTCACCTGAGCACAGTTCAGTGAAAACAAGACTTCAAAGGCGAGGGCTCTGTGGTCCAAGTGCATGGCTCTGCTGGTCTGGCTGAAGCCACAGGTAGATTTTACAGTTTCTAAAGGAAAATAGTTTTCCTTCAGACAACAGCTCTTATCATAAATATTTTTTCTACGTCATTCGGTGGCAATGAGTTCAACGTTGCACACTCTGCAAAGCAGAGCAACTCAATGTTTGCAATGGCGCTATGTTCTTGCACCAGATTCTATTAGAAGCAAACTGTGGTAAAAGCCAAATGGTTCAGCACAATTAAAGGGAGAAAAAATGTAAATTGAGAACATTGTTTCCATTCATCTCATTTTTTCCTGTAATTTTGGAAGAGAACGCCATTCTATTTTGGTAGCAGAAGACCTTAATCCGGCACACAGAAGAATACCTATGTTAAACACGTCAACAGTCAAACATAGTATAGACATCATTTGATTCTTATTTATAATTTGCTTCATTTAGTAGAGATTAATCATTTCAAATAATCATCTTTCCTGAAAATGAATATAGCATATCTGGCAACTTTCAATTCAGTTAAACGAATATTTATTGTTAACCATTTATACAAAAGGAAGCTTCGGGTACTGCACAGATGAATAGATGAATAGCACTCAAAGAACTAACAGACTTATTTACAAATTTCTACTTATTAAGGCCTGGTTTGAACAATCACATATTAATTTCTGCTTAATATTTTGTAGTTTGCTGTCATAGTAACACTCAGTACAATGGACTCTAAATAGTTTCCCCCAGAATGTGACGTCGTTTGGACTATAGCCTGGATTTTGAAACATAAATATGTTAGGAGATACCTGGACCAGGTGTTTGCTTTAAGTAGGTGCCATTTATCAAGATTATAGCTTTGCAAACAAAGCCAGGTTTATATTTAACTGCCTCTCTCCATTCTCCTCTCCAACACACACCCGTTTCCCTAACACTTGACTCACTGTGCTTTTTCAGTGCTTACAAGACGCCGGTTTGTTTTTTTGTTTTTTTCTTTTCGTTTGTTTTTTTCTTTTTTTCTTTTTCATATTATAAGAATTTCTTCTGAAGTTTTTTGCTGCTGACAAGCTCATCTTGTCATCCTGTTTCGCCCCCTTTTTAAAGTTCTGAACCTAAGGCCACGCTTTTAAAAACACCCCTTCGAATGACGTTCTGCAGTTTCTTACACACTGAAAGTGTATGGATTCGATTGCAGGCTTTTCCTTGAATATATACTTGGAGTAGGAGGCTTCGGTTGATTTCTGAAATCCTCATCTTTCCCCTTTATTTCCTCCCTGACCTTTGATCTGCCTCAGCCTTTGGACTGTTAAGGATCTGTTAGTAAACATTAGGAGCTTTCGAGTTTTTCCTTTCTTCTGTCTTTTTCATTTTTCAGAGAAAAAATGGCTTTTTTATCATGTCTTTTTCTCCTTGGTCTCTCTATGTAAAGCTTGCATTCGGTTAAATTTGGCCCTACGGTCACGAGCAAATATCTCTTCAGTCAATTCATCTGACTGCTCATGAAACACCAGGCACTGTTCTAATAGGTACCGAAGAAACCGACAAAATCTCCACTGGCATGGCATTCCCCACCCCCCACGTTGAAAGAGACAGACAACAAACAATAAGACAAAAACATAGGCTGTCAGACAACAAGTCCTAAAGCAAAAATAAACACAGGAGGGAACAAGGTGTCTGTGGGAGGGAGATAATATTAAATAGGACGGCCAGGGAAGGCCCTAGAAAGAAAGCTGACGTTTGAGCAAAGGCCACAAAGAGGTAAGGAAGTAAATAACACAGGTGTATGGGAGAAGTGGGCCAACAGAGAGATCAGGAGTGCAAACACCCAGCAAGAGAAGCTCACAGTGGGCGGTGTAGGAATAGTAAGGACAGCAGCTGGAGAGGGCCACTGAGCAAGAGGGAGAGCGGAAGGTGAGACCAGAGAGCAAGTGGTAGGAAAGGGTAGGTTAGCGGAGGGGGAAAGTCCTTAGATGTTTTCTGCTGCATGAAATGGGAAGTTGCCCTGTAATTCTGAACCAAAACTGACATGCCGTGCGTTATGCTCTCCATGAATCTTCCTGGCTACTGTGTTGAGAACTGACCCTAGGGAGCCTGGGTAATCACAGGAAGACCAGTTTGGATGCAACTGCAGAGTCATATACATGGGTGGTAGCAATGCAGGTAGTGAAGGTGGTGGATTCTGGACATATTTTAAGCCAACCAGATTTGTTGCCAGGTTGGACAGTGTTCAACTTAACAGCTGTGTACCCCCAACACGATGGGGAAACCCTTCCCAGTGAAACCCTTCCCGTGCTTTTGGAAAGTCCAGCTTTGTCTAAATGACCGTGTCTTTGTGTCTTGATCAATTGTTAGCTGATCACTCTGCATTCCACTGGATTTCAGCAGCCCATTCCCGTGTGACCTGATCTTTGTCATCTCTTGGAACAGGTCTACCTGTGGGATGTTAAACCCAACCAGCCAGAAACTCCTGGTAGATCTTATCAACTCCCACCCACCCCCTGAGGCCGCCCCGCCTCTCAGGCCCTGCCTGCATTGTCTCCTGCCTCTCTGCTCCCTTCCAAGGTTCATCAAGAGACTTGCAAGCCCTCAGAACACTCTTCTCTGTGGTCTGTCCCTCATCCACGCCCCGAGAAAGCCCCAGCTATGGATGCTCCATGCCCACAGCCAGGCTGAGCTGGGCCATCTCTCGCCATCCACATCCCTGGTCAGTCACGCCTCGCATAGGCTATGTGAAACTTTCATACTGTATGGCAGAACTTGTCCCATTCCTGTTTACCTTTTTCTTAGCACACACTGGCCTCCCACCACACAGGAGAACAGATAACATCAAGGAATGCTTTCAGTGTTCCCACCCCTCCCCATGCTTGCTTATCTACATTTCCATCCACCTACCCTCTTTCCCTGAGGAAAAGAAAAGTTCCCTCTTTCTTAGTCTAGGCCAAACCTTGCATTTCAATTCTAAATCCCAGTAGCTTCCCTAACTCAGAGGCCTGTTTCAAACCCCTGAATCTCATAGTGGTAGTTACCTGTTTTGTATAGTTGCTAAAACTCACTGAACTATACACTTAAAATGGATGATTTTTATTGGATGAAAATTATACCTCAATAAAATGAAGATTAAAAAACAAAACAAAACTGAATCTCTCCTGTTTTTTCTCCTCTGCTCATAAATACACTCCAACTTCTAACAAAATGAACAAAAGCTAAATTTGAAAATGTAATCTGCATTTGCTGTCTGCACAAGCTCCTACTGTGTGCCAAGCTCTCGCCTACTTGGAAGTTGATCCACTATGGTACTTAGAAAATAATAGATCTTACTGTTTCAGATCACTTTTGCCAAGCATTGTGCAAAGCACTGATCGTATCTACCCTTATGTCATCCTCCCCAACTATCCTAAGAAGCAGGTAGTATTGTCTACAGTTTACTTGAGAGAATTGAGCCTTAGAAGGGATGGTCCCTTGCCCGAGGTTGCCAAAAGATGCTGTGGAGGCTGGGCCCGAAGCCCGGGTCTCTCTGATGTACCTCGCCACTAAGCTTGTCATGTAATACGCCAGGTAATGAGGTTTCGGGTAGAGTAGCAGTGGAGAGGTAAGACATCAGAGCAATCAGCTGCTCGCAAGTGTTGTGCGTTTCTCTATCCCGTGTGAAGCCCCTGGTCCTCATTGCAGGGCGTACATCTAAGTGCTGTCAAACCAACTATCCCCAGCCAATGTTATGAGTTAAAGCACGGAGTTCTTGGCGGACCACCGACGCAGTATCTTAGGTCTGTATATCCTCTCTCATACTTCAAAGTAGGAAGAGCTTTTGCCCTGGATTGCAGAGCTGGACAAGGTGAAGTTGGAAATATAAATTGGTGTGAGTCATAGGCAAAAGCATGAATGACTTGCTCCGCTTAAAGGAAATTCATATTCTAATAGAGAGATAGGCCTTTTTTAACTTGTGGTTCTTAACGGATTCTAAAGTCTGATTTCATTTGAAATCAGATTAGATCTTTACATCAAGATAGAAACACTGGGCTATAAGCATAGAATGCTTCTGCTATAGCTAAGTGTGACAGTATAATATAAACATATCTCTTTTTATTTCATGTCACTTTATTGCACTTCTCAGACATTGCATTTACAACTGGAAGGTTTATGGCAACCCTAAGTCAAACAAGTCTATTGGCGCCATTTTTCCAACAGCATTTGCTCACTTCACGTCTCTATGTCACGTTTTGGTAATTCTCACCATATTTCAAAATTTTAAATTATTATTGTATTTGTTATGGTGATCTGTGATCAGTGATCTTGATGTCACTATTATATTTGTTTTGGGGCAGCACGAACTGTGCCCATATATGATGGCAAATTTATTTGATAAATGTTGTGTGTGTTCTGACTGCTCCACCGAGCAGCTCTTCTCTCTTCCTCTCCTCGGGCCTTCCCATTCCCGGAGACACAACAATATTGAAATTAGGCCAGCTAATAATGCTACAATGGCCTCTGAGTGTTCAAGTGAAAGGAAGAGTTGCATGTCTCTCACTTTACAGCAAAAGCTAGAAATAATTAAGCCTAGTGAGGAAGGCATGTCGAATGCCGAGACAGGCCAAAGGCTAGGCCTCTTGCACCAAACAGCCAAGTTGTGAATGCAAAGGAAATGTTCTAGAAGGAAATGAAAAGTGCTACTCCAGTGAACACATGAATGTTGAGCAAGTGAAACAACCTTCCCTGTTGGTGATATGGAGCAAGTTTTTGTGGTCTGGATAGAAGATCAAACCAGCCACATAGTCCCTTAAGCCACAGCCGAATCCAGAGCAAGGCCCTGACTCTCTTCAGTTCTGTGAAGGCTGAGAGAGGGGAGGAAGCTGCAGAAGAGAAGTGTGACGCTAGCAGAGGATGGTGCATGAGGCTTAAGGAGAGAAGCCGTTTCCGTAACAGAAAGTGCGAGGTGAAGCAGCAAGTGCTGCTTATCCGGAAGCTGCAGCAAGTTATCCAGAAGATCCAGCGAAGGCCATTCATGGAGGTGGATACACTACACAACAGATGTCCAATGTAGGTGAAACAGCCTTGTATTGGAAGAAGATGCCATTTAGGACTTGCATAGTTAGAGAGGAGCAGTCAATGGCTGGCTTCAGAGCTTCAAAGGACCGGCTGACTCTCTTGTTAGGGGCTCACGCAGCTAGTGACTTTCAATCGCAGCCAATACTCATGTCCCATGCTGAAAAATCCCAGTGCCCTTAGGAATTCTGCTAAGTCTACTCTGCTTATGCTCTATGAATAGAAGAACAAAGCCTGGACGGCAGCACATCTGCCACGTGGTTTACTGAATATTTTACGCCCATTGTTGAGACCTGCTGCTCAGATAAAACAAGACTCCTTTCGAAACATCATTGCTCACTGATAGTGCACTTGGCCACCCAAGAGTTCTGATGGAGATGGACGAGATGATTACTCTTTTCACACCCTGTGAACACAACATCCATTCTACAGCCCATGGCTCAAACAATAATTTTGACTTTCAAGTCTTATTACTTAAGAAACACGTTTTGTAAGACCATGGCTGTCATAGAGAATGAATCCTCTGATGGATCTGGGCAAAGTAAATAGAAAACCATCTGGAAAGGATTCACCATTCTAGATACCATCAAGAACATTCATGATTCATGGGAAGATGTCCAAATATCAACATCAACATGAGTTGGGAAGAAGTTGATTCCAGGCCTCCTCATGGATGACTTTGAGGGGGGTCAAGACTTCAGGGGAGAAAGTAACTGCAGATGTGGTGGAAACAGAGAACTAGAATTAAAAGTGGCGCCTGAAGATGTGACTCAGTTGCTGCGATCTCATGATAAAACTTAAACAGATGAGGAGTTGCTTCTCTTGGATGAACAACGAAAGTGTTTTCTTGAGATGGAATATACTCCTGGTGAAGATACTGTCAAGATTATTGAAATGACAGCAAAGGTTTCAGAATTACTACATAAACTTATTTGATAAAGCAGAGGCAGGGTTTGAGAGGATTGACTCCAATTTTGAAAGAAGTTATACTTTGGGTAAAATGCTACCAAATAGCATCTCATGTTACAGAGAAATCATTTGTGAAAGGAAGTCAATTGATGTGGCAAGCTTCATGATTTTGTCTTATTTTAAGAAACAGCCACCCCACCCTTCAGCAACCACCACCCTGATCAGTCTGCATCCAGCAACATCAAGGCAAGACCCTCCATCAGCAAAAAGAGCACGACTCACTGAAGGCTCAGATGATGGTTAGCATTTTTTAGCAGTAACGTATAAGGTGTGTACAGTGTTTTTTTGGACATAATGCTATCACACACTTCATAGAGTATGTTAAGTGTAAAGATAACTTTGATATGCCCAGGGACACCAAAAATTTCATATGACTCATTTCAATGCAATTTTCACTTTATAGCAGTGGTCTGGAACCAGAGCCACCATATCCCCAAGGATGCCTGTACCTGTTAATAAGCAGTACAAAAAAAAAAAAAAAAAAAAAAAAGTATGACTGAAGATTGAAAGTGCAACTCACAAGGTCTAGAAAATGTGTCCACCAACAAACGTTTATTGAACCACTTGTATGCTCAAAACACCAGCGTAAACCCAGGGAATACAGAGATAGAGACGACACTCAGTGATCCCAAAAGCCCTGTTAGTGAGAGGGAAGTCATGCACCAGAAATGATTTCCCAGGACGGAGGTGACAAAGGCTGAGCACGAGTCCATGTGGTTTGAGTAGCCGAGTCCCCTGGTACCTGAATATCCCACCAAGAACAGAAAATGTCCTCATTATTATCAGGATTCCAGCTAAGACCTCTCATCCTCAGAATTGGGAGAAGATGAAAATCTTAACAGGAATTTGGGGTTAGGAGAACCAGGACAGGAGGTCCTGAATTTGTGTTCAGATGAAGAGTTGGGAAGAGCATTTCCTTTCTAATCTCTTCTCTCTGGATAATCTTCACATAAAATGTTTTGAACCCTTAATTTTCCCTTGGAGAGAATTTTAAAATACTTCACCAAACCACATGGAGAATACATAACTATTAAATGAGAGGGGAGAAAATAAGCGTGTGATTGTGTTTGTATGTGTTTATACATTGTTGATAGGGAGGGAGGAGAATTACACATCAGAAATATTTGAATAGATGTGGCCTGACTGTGGCTGTGAGAACCGCATGAAGCACTTGACCTATTCCCCGGCCAATTACATTGCCACAAACGAGTATCTGATGAGAGAAATCAACACACCCTTCAGTTCATCCGGGATTTCCTAATTTATGACTCACATGTGATCGTGACTGCTGGTTTTGGAGGTTGTCATAAAAGGCCACATGCTTTTATAAAACAGGACTTAACATTTGTCTAAATGTTCTATGTGTTCTTTACAAAAGGCAAAGTATATCAGAAAATAAATTATTTCACCCCTGGCTTGGCTAAATAGTCTAGTCAGTTCTGGCCTCAGGTCAAATCCACTCTTTCTGGTTTGTCTGATCTGAGGAGGTTCTCAGCTGAGTCACAGCCAGGGACTCCCAGGACAGCTGCCTCACAAGTGACTGTACCCAGGAAGCCTCTGGCAATCTCGACTGCCCCCTCCCTGGGAAACGCTAAAGGACGGGCCCTGAATCCTGGGCCACGTTAACTCCAGTTCTCAGGGGAAAAGCCAAAGCAGATCTAAGACAACCAGCTCAATGCCGGCAGCTTTGCAGTGTCCTGAGTCAGCCCTTCTCAGCTATGCATATTGCTTAAACCCCGCTAGAGAGGCGTCCCCACTCCTCCGCTCTTCTCCGGTTCCACCTTGGTGGGAGCCCAGCTGCTGGAAGGTTGAGGAAGGCAGCTGTGTCAATAGGAACAGGACAGCAAATGGGATTTGAGCCTGGGTCCAGGCTCTGCCAGGTGTCAGACTGCTGTCACACCCTCAGCATGCGAGGTCATTGGCAGTGAGAGATCATACATTCCTTTCCCAGGCTCAGTTGATTCCTGCCACTTGGCTACAATCTCCCACCTGACAACGGACAGCACTTTATTGTTGGAAAGGCTTTTGGAGATCCAGTCCCACTACCTGTGTTAGAGGATCCTGAGATGCCAGGTGCAGCCACCAATCCTGGCACATGTCTCGTTTGTAGAAAAGCTTGAGTTAGAACTTAGGGCTTCCAACTCCCTATCCATCGCTCTTTTCTGCTACAAGAAGTTTTAGATTGGCTCCTGGAGTGTGTATGAGGTCCAGGCGCCTGTTGCCAGGCGCAGTTCTAGCAAAGGAAAACAGTCATTACTTTTACAGAACTCCCATTCCAGTGCTGATTCTGGGAAACGGAGAGTAAACACATACACACGTAATACAGCAAATGGGCATGAGCAGTAAGGTGTGTAAGCAGGGGTGTGGGCCGAGTCCTGCCAGGATGAGGGTATGTGCTATTTTCAGGAGGATAAGGGGATAACTGGGCAGAAACCTAAAAGTAGTGACGGAGGGCATCTGGCAAGAATCTAGGAAGAGACTGTCCCAGGCAGAGGAACCTGCAAGGGCGAGAGTCCTGCGTTGGGTGCTTGGTGCCTCCAAGGGCCCCTGAGGAATCCAGTGTGACCGCCCCGAGTGGGGAGGTGGAGTCACAGGAAGGAGATGAGGTCAGAGATATACTGAGGGGGAGTGAGCAGATCCAGCAGGGTGGCTGTACAGTCAAGGGGAAAGCTTAGGATTTAATTCCAGATGCAATGGGAAGCCGTTGGAGGGATGTGAGCAGAAGAACGGCATGATTTGGTTTCGGCCTTAGGAAGACCACTCTGGCTGCTGTGCCAACAGACTATAGTGGGGGGAGGGGAGGGCAGGGTCAGGAAAACAAGCTTGGGGCTGGCTAGTGTAGTGTCTCAGAGAGGAAATGGTGGTGGCTTGGACGAGGGTCGTAGGGGTGGAGAAGGAAAGCTATCTGAGGAGCACCTTGAGAAATCCGTGGGTACCGTGCAGCCGAACACAGAGTGCGTATGGGCCCGTAGTGGGGAATGAGACGGGAGGGGTCCGCGAAATTCAGAAAGAAGTGCTTTCTACTTTATTCAGTAAGCACCCCAAACTCTTAAACAATCAGAGGTAAGAACAAGAGTGATATTCGATATTAGGAAGATCATTCTGACTGTTCTGCTGGGGCTAGGGAGAGACTAGGGACAAGAAAACTACAATGACATAAACGCAAATCAGAGGACAAAGGTAGTGGTTTAATGACATCTGAATTCTCCGTAACAATAGGTTTGCTCTCTAGGGTGCACTACTCACACAGGATGGGATTTTTTAAGATTGGTGAGTGACTGTAGCATTAGATGTCAGAGGATGGCCGAAGACAGGCAGAGGCAGGGTGGAGGAGGCTTCCACGGAGTGTACCCTGGGCAAACCCCAGCGCTCTTTACCGAGGGGCCTCCATGCAGTGGCAATGCCCCACCCGTAGAGGCGGAGCAGGCCATGAGTAGGCAACGCTTCAGATGGGCTGTGCCACGACACAGCTCAGCAATGCCTTGACGACCACGTTGAAAATTCTGGGTCACATATTTAAGAAACAGTGAGGAGAGTCACTTGTGAGCTGAGTTGGCCTTTTGCTGAATAGCACAGCACGGTCAGTTGGTCTATGATTGTCAGAATACAACTTGCTCCTGTTTGCGACAAAGGTCATCAGTGTAGGGGCCTTTCAGGGGCACAGCCTAGAGCCGGACTTGGGGGACTGAGTCACCACTGATTCAGCCTGTGAACACCCCGAGGTGGGGGACTATCTCAGCATTGTTTCCCTGTGGCACCAAGTCCAACGCCTTGAACAACAGGCTCTCAATAAACTCGTGTTGAGGGAATGAATGTGACTTAAAGGACCAAGAGTCCCTGTCCCTCAGTGTTCCCATCTATAATCTGAGAAAAATGTCTATTTGTACCTAACATACTTACAGGAAAAAAGTAAGAATAGACGTTCTAGTAAGTACATTTGAAAGGCATTTCAATACTCTGCTCTCTAGAACTGTTTTGTGGTACAATATGTTGAAAAGTAAAGAAATAACAAACAAAGCAAACAATCTGATTTAAAAAATAGGCAGAGGACCCGAATAGACATTTCTGCCAAGAGGACATCCAGATGGCCAACAGACATATGAAAAGATGCTCAACATCACTAATCATCAGGGAAATGCAAATCAAAACCAAAACAAGATACCATCTCACACCTGTCAGAATGGCCATCATCAATAAATCAACAAACAAGGGTTGGCGAGGATGTGGAGAAAAGGGAACCCTCGTACACTGTTGGTGGGGCTATAAATTAGTGCAGCCACTATGAAAAAGAATATGGAGGTTCTTCAAAAAATTAAAAATAGAGCTCCCCATATGATCCAGCATTCCACTTCTGGGTACTTATCTGAGGAAATCCAAAACACGAATTCGCAAAGATAGATGCACTCTTATATTCACTGCAGCATTATTTACAATAGCCAAGATATGGAAGTAACCTAGGTGTCCATATAGACGAATGGATAAAGAAGACACGGTCCATATATACAATGGACGATTACTCGGCCCTAAAAAAGAATGAAATCTTGCCATTTGTGACAACATGGATGGACCTAGAGGGTATTACACTAAATGAAATAAGTCAGACAGAGAAAGAAATACCATATGACTTCACTCATATGTGGAGTCTTAAAAAAAACAAAATGAATAAGCAAAACAAACGAAAAAAGAAATATTAACCAGAAGGGAACATAAAAGGCTGCCGGGCGCTGTGGGTCTGCACAACCAAAGAATATTTGGAATCTGCTTCTACCTCTCTTGGTGATCTTGTAAAATGGATTCACATTTCTTGGTCTCAGCTTCAATAGCATTTCCACAATTCACAGTCTATGATTATGTTTTACTGAATACCATGATTTCTACTGTGGAACAAAGTTCAAATTGGGCCAGCATGCTTGTTTCCAATTTCATTATGTTACATGTCCCTTAAACTTCTCTGTAACTTAAGAATCTTCCTTCGGAAAGCAATGCGATAGACAAGCTGATCTTAATTCTTCTTCGTTTGCTCCAAAATTCTATATGCCACATATGGATATGAATCAATATTCCTTTCCTGCCTGCATGACACCATAGGTTAAAAAGGGTGACTCTCCCGTGCTTTGTAGGTCACTGCAAGCTGTTCTTGAGGTTTTATATGGGTCACTTAGAGATTAGAATCAATGATCTATAAGCCATTCATTCACCAAGATTCATTAAGTTTCTTTAACTTGTCGGTCAGGGACTGTGCCGGAAAAACAAGAGAGGAAAACAAGCTCTCTGTTCTCAGTCCAGCCATCTCCTCCATAAGATCAAGTTAATAAATATGATCATTTTATCACTCTCTTTATGTATTTTTTTATATTTTATTTCATTTTAGTGTATTTCCATTCATAGTTAAAAGCTTTCCTTGTCCTCTAGAGTATACAGGCAGTCTCCTAGATTCTTTTGAAGCATTATTATTACCTAAATTTAAGTAATTTCTACAACTAGAATTTATTTTTAGAAATAGTATAGATTGTTTCAAACTTAATTTCCTTCACAACAGTTTTGCCAGTAACATTGATTATCTATCCTTTTTTTTTCACTTAATTGAATCCCAAAATAGCTGTCATTTATTATATGTTCATATATTTGTCTATGCTGATTATATAACCAAATTGATTTCATTCTAGAACCTTTAAAGTAAGTTCTGATATCTAGTGAGGCAACTAACCTCTTACTAGTCTTTCTTTGCACAATTTTGTTGTTTTGGTACATTTATTATTCTATATAAACATTAACATAGTTTTGGGTTCTTAATTGGATATTATTGTTTGGTTTCCAATTGAAACTTCATTAAAGTTAAAAATTAACTTTGGGAAAAGGAACATTTTTATGATGTTTTCTTATCCAAGAACGTATATCTGACCATTTGTTCAGACTTTATTTTATGTTCTTCAATATGATTTTACTGTTTGACAAAAGATACTGTAAACAAGTCAATAAAAATACATTTGAAAAATAATATTTTCAATGAAGAGGACAAATAAAGTGTTCTTATAAATTGATAAGAGAAGCATAAACAACCAAAAGAAAAATGAGCAAAGGACATGAATGGGTAATTTACAGAAGAGTAAATCTAAATAGCTGACAACATATGGAAAGATGTGCAAACTCACCCACAAAGCTCTTCAAATTGAAGATACAATGAGGTATCACTTTATACCAAGTTTTCTCAACCTCGGCACTACTGGCATTCTAGGGTTACTCTTTGCTGTGGGGGCTGCTCTGAGTATGGGAGATACTTTAGCAGAATACCTGGCTCTTCCCCCTGGAAACGAGTAGCACCTCCCCCCAACCATGATTGGCAGTTATGCATCTCCAGACTTGGGCAAACGTCACAGGTGGCAGAAGCAAAATTATTACAAGTTGAGAACCACTGATTTCCACCTATTAGACTAGCAAAAATGTTAAAACCTGATTACATCTGTTGTTGGCAAGACGCAGTATAAAAAGAATACTCTCCTATGTTGGTAGTAAAAAATTAAGTTAGTTTTTATGGAAAACGACTGAACAATGCCTATTAAATAAAAAACTGCATACACTCCTTGAGCCAGTTAAACCACTACTGAGAACAGATCCCATAAAAATGAAACAAACAATGCATAGACATATATTGTATAAGGATGTTAATTTCAGCAGCTGGCAGCAACCAGAAAACTAAAAACAGAGGGAATGACCATAAGTAGGAAATGATTAAATATATTATAGTTGAATCACACAATGGAACTAAGAATTAGAGCTTAATCTTATTACATGAAAAGTTTCCATGAATTATTCCTGAGAAAAACAAGATTCAAAAGGGTGTACAATATAATCCTACTTGTAACAAAACACACGTCCCACGTGCTTTCATACGAGAAAAATGTCCCCCAATATTCTATTTACCCTTATAGAATGGGCAAAAATATTTGCATATCATGTATCTGACAAGGCTTTGGTATCCAAAATATATAAAGAACTCTTACAACTCCACAAAAAGACAAACCAGTTAATAAGTGCGCAAAGGACTTCAACAGACATTTCTCCAAGGAAGATATGCAAATGACTAACAAATATGCTCAACATTATTACTCACTAGGTAAATGCAAATCAAAACTACAATGAGATACCACTTCACACTCCCCAGAATGGAATTTTTTTTTTTTTTTTAAAGAAAAATAACAAGTGTTGGCAAGGATGTGGAGTAACTGGAACCCTCATACATTGCTGGTGGGAATGCTCAAAAGTGCAGGCTCTGTGCAAAATAGTTTGGTAGTTCCTCAAATAGTCAAACACAGAATCATAAAGTGATGGAGCAATTCCACTAGGCCCTCAAAGAAATACTTGCACACAAATATTCATAGCAGCACTATTCGCAATAGCCAAAAGGTGAAAACAATCCAAATGTCCATCAATTGACGAAAGGATAAACAACATGTGTCATATACACATAATGGAATCTTTTTCAGCTATAAGAAGGAATGAAATGCTGATGGATACTACAGTGTCAATGGCCCTTGAAAATGTTATGCTAAATCAAAGGAGCCAAACACAAAAGGTCACATATTGTATAATTCCATTTGTATGAATTATCCAAAATAGATAAATCTGTAGAGCCAGAAAGCGCATTAGTGTTTGCCAGAGGCCAGTGGAAAGGGAGAATAGGGTGTGATTACTTAATGGGTATAAGTTTCCTTTTGGGGTGGTGAAATGTCTTAGAACTAGACAGAGATGATGGTTGCACAACTTTGTAAGTGTACTAACGCCACTGAGTTGTACACTTAAATACAGTTAATGTGTAATCTCCTATTATGTAAATATCATCTCAATTTGTAAAATACATTCTATTTCCCTCTGTATTCATTTCCTATGGCTGTATAACAAGTTACCACCAACTTAATGTCACAAAAAGAAATGAAAATAGTTTAGCTCACGGTTCTGTAGATCAGAAGTCCAGGTGAGCTTGGGTGAGTTCTCTAGAGTTTCACAGGCAGAAATTAAGGTGTTGGCCGGACGGGGCTCTTATCTGGAGGCTCTGAGGAAGAATTCACTTCCAAATTTCTTTAGGTTGTTGGCAGAATTCAGTGCCTTGGGATTGAAATCCCCAATTCCTTGTGGGCTGTCAACCAAGAATCAGTCTCTGCTGCTGCAGGGGGCTCCCATACTTGGCACACAGTAGCTTCCAGCAGCAGCCCATCAAGTCTTTCTCATTCTTCAAGCACCTCTGACTTCCTCTTCTGCTACCAATGGGAGAAAAATTCACTGCTTTTAAAGGGCTGGTGTGATTAGATAGGGCTGTCAGGATAATCTCACTTTGGCCCCATAATATAACAATAACAATGGTATTATCTCATCAAATTGGGTTCCACCCCACACTCAAAGGGGTGGGGCTTATACAAGGGGAAGGGTCATTCTTAGAATTCTGCCCCCCTTGACTTCTTAGAGGAAAACAGTAAAACGCAGTTTCTACCCAATTCAAGAACAATTATTATTTGTGAATGCCCAACACTGCAAAGGGGATTTGAGGTGCCTAAGTGATTTATACCTAGGAAAAGTTCCAGGACCAGTGAGTGATTCACAGGTTAACATAATTCAGGACTCCAAGCCACAGGGAACGGACAGAAAGCTGTTCTTAATAAATGGGCTTCTCTTTCTGAGGCCTCCCTTGGTTTTCTTTCCTTCCGCTTCTACTAAAGCACTGAATGTTAATGCAAAGCAATTGCCAAGAGGCCACTGGTGTTCTCTCTGTAATCATGATGAGAGGACTAGATAATTATATTACGTACATTAGAAGTTCTCACTTTTTGGTTTTAAGACTCTTGTTTTTAAGGACTCCAAAGACTTTTTATTTTTGTAGGTTATAACTACTGATAATTGCTATTAGAAATTAAGTCTGGAAAGATTTTTAAAAACACAGAAATATACAAACACCTAGCCTTCAGAGTGATGAGTCACCACACATTGCATTAGCTCCAGAGTGGAAAAGGAAAGTCTTAGTATTACCTATTATGAAAGCTTGACCTTGTGGAACTCTGTAAAGGTCCCAAGGACCCCTAGGGCTTCCTGGACCACACCTTCAGACCCACTTACAGATGTAAACAGTAATAATTCCATTTCTTCAGAGATTAATCAACTCATATTTTGGTGCATTCCCTTCTACAGACTTACAAACAAATCTCCTTCTTCCCTTTTACTAGTATCCTTATTCTGTCCGGGAAACTCATTTTTTGTGGCTGATTGTAAAAAGCATCCTTTAAAGCAAAATGTTGAAAAATGTTTTCTGCGAGCTTCTGGCAGGATCTATTCCTCTGCAAATACTGCACAGGGAAAATTACTTTAAGTGGTGCAGCCTGGTCTGCAGTGGAAGAATTGGAATAGAGTCAGGCTGTGCGACAGGCAGAGAGAGAGAGAGATGGAAAAAAGCACTGGGGATTGTCATGCTTTGCCCTTGAAAACTGTGCCAAGTCCGTTTTTTGTTTGTTTGTTTTTTAGCGGTGATCCGTGGTATTTCATGATTGCTTTAATGTCTCAGAACTTCCCACTTTCCTTCTAAACACAGGCTATATCGTGTGTTTGTTCTCTTCCTATTCTGCTTGCAAACAGCGACAAAAATAAAGCTACACCCCTTTAATTTGGACTCCATTTCGGTCCTTCTGTTAAGTGACTAGCTCGTTCATCCTTCTCACAGTATTTCACGTACTTTCTGTTCAGTCTCTTGCTAAACGCTCCGAGGCTTCTCGTTATCTTCCCGCGGCAGCTGAATACAATTTAAAGCATGCAAGCTGCTGAAGGAAAGGTTACGCATTCCCCAGTCCCAAGGTTAAATCCTTTGCCAGGCCTTGCCCACTAAGTCTCTGGGGAAGGACAATCTGAATGGACGTCCAGAGAGACGGTGAATAAGAACGAGAGGGTGACTGTGCAGAATGGCGCCTTCCCTTCGGGTGGGGATCAGGCCCACGAGGAGCATTCCCCACAGGTGAGTAGCAGCGTGGACGATGAGCGAGCGCATCGCGACAGCAGACGGATGGCCCCTCCGCCCAGCTAGCGCCAGCCGCCGCCACAACCAGGCGTAGAGGGGGAGCCCGACACACGCCCTCGGCGCCGGAGCCCGAGGACGTCAGCGGCCCGACGTGCCGCCGCCAACCAATGGGAGAGGTCACATTCCAGACGTCTTCTGTGATTGGCTCTCAGCCTGGAGGCGGTGGCGATGGGTGGGCCTCAGGGCGTGTCTCCGTTTCTGCGGAGCTTCGCGCTCAGACATGTGAGGCTCCCAGTGCCGAGAAGGTCGGCGGGCCACGCAACACAGGTTCCTGCGCGGGGGCAACGCTCGAACCTCGCTCCAGCTGGCCCAAGAGGAAAAGGGGAAGGAAGGGGCCGGGCCGGGACCCCGCCCCTCGCGCTCCGGATGGATGTTCCCGGCCCGGTGTCCCGGCGGACGGCGGCGGCGGCGGCCACCATGCTCCTGCGCACCGCTCGGGTCCCCTACGAGTGCTGGGTCTTGCCCACCGCGCTGCTCTGCACTTACGGCTTCTTCGCCAGCCTCAGGCCTTCCGAGCCCTTCCTGACGCCCTACCTGCTGGGGCCAGACAAGAACCTGACCGAGAGACAGGTACGCGCGGCGGGCGGGCGGAAGGTGTGCGGAGGGGATCCGCTTGAGGACAGGAGGAGGAGGAGTGAGAAAGGCGCTGCAGCCGCGCGGGAGCCATTCTGGGCAGAGATTTGTGACTTTTCGCAGTTGGGAGGCGGCGCCCTGCTGTGCGTGGCATTAATTCATGCGCCTTTTCTGTCCGTTGCATTTATAGGGCGCGTCTTGTGCGCTGGGCTGGAGCCGCTGGCACTTGCGCTTCGGGCCGATATGCGGCTGTCATGTGGCTTAGCCCCACTCTGCTCAGACCCGTCCCGCAGTTTCCGCGGGGGATAGCGGGGAGAAGAGGGAAAGGGGGATACATTCGGATAAAGAAGTAAAAGCAGCAAGCTGTACTTTGGACATGGTAAAGGCTTAGTAAATATTTGTAGGGAACCAGACGCTGAGTAATCCCTGCTTTTCTGAAAGGATCTGCCCTCCCTTTACTGCATCCTCTTCCTTCCCGTACCTTACAGTAAGGACGGTACAGGGCAGCAATCCGTCATCTTAATTTGGCTTGATTTTCAGTTGGGTGAGGCGGTGTCCAAAGATGTGCTGTCCCCCACCCCCACCCACCTTCTGGGCTACAAGGAGATACTTAGATGGTATCAGAGAATTGGCACATAATTATAGTTTTTCTTGCATCGTGAATTGTTTCACAGATGTTAGTTTTGCTCCTGCACTGCATGATGAGATCTTGCAACGCTTCTGTACCTCTGTGATGCTCAGAGTCGTTGGGAGCCTGGAGTCCATGGTCAAGAATCTCATGCTGATTGGTTTTCCCTAGATGAGGGGTTTATAAGTAAAAGACTTCAGAAGTGCATTGTGTGCTTTAAAATGTGTTTAACTCTTCCAGTGTACGGTCGATCTCAACTCTTGCTTTTTGAAGAAGACATTATATTAATTGAAAAAGGGACTAACCTCAAAGAGCTCCCCACAGAACCAACATAAAGCAGGTTCAGCATCCTCTCCCTTGAGCGTTACGAAGCGTCAGAACTGAGATCTGGTATTCCTTTCTGGAACACTACAAAGGGTGAAAGCTGAGTGGTCACTTGTTATCTGGTCCTTTTTTTCCTATGCCTGCTTCTCCTCCCACTGTGAAATGCTCCTCCCATATAAACCTCACTCTTAGCATAACAGGTTACAGCAGGATGTCGCTGCTCACAGCCCACTTGGTTGTTGCGTGCATTGCTCCTCCATTTTCAAGGGCACTTAACAGGGACTTGAAAGTCAGCGTTGAATCCAGGATTGCGGGTTTCATTTGAGTTTCTCGTTGTTTCACCTCTAGCAAGCATTACAGACTCTTCTGTTTCTCAGTTTTATGCACTACTCCACAAGGGACTGTAACAGTTATTCATGACCTATTGGAATTTTAATATTGATCAAAAACAATAAAATGGAAAGGCCCAACTCTTGCAAACAGAATGATTTCATAAGAAGAAAATTACTGCAGTAAATATGAGAGAGAATGATCCCGGACACTCAGGATCCGGACACTCAGATCCCGGACACCACTGACTCTGAGATGTAGCCACTGAAGCAGACATGACACTGTTAGTGAGCTGCTAATAATTAAAGTTTTATGGGAACGGCCATGTGATCTGCACTTTGTGTGCCTTGCCTGACCGAGAAGCAGGAGTACGTGGGGGAGAAACATTCTCAGTGTTGATATTTGAAAGCCGATCTGTTCTGTCACGTGCCCTGGGCAAAGAGTTGCTGTGTGATGTGCCATCATGTGCCCTGTCTTACCAGAAAGCTTTCTAAGGTGAGTGAAGTATGTTCAGGGGACGTAGGAATAAAGCAGGGGTGCCAGGCCCAGTAAATATTTGCTGGTTGTGTAACAAAAACACAGCGCCCTTTTGTTATTGCAAATTAGATGAGGAAGAGGGCAGGGTGTAGAGAGAAAGCTAGTCTTGGAAAGGGTTGTCACTTGTCTCTGAGGACCTGGGAATCACTGCTGTCTGCTGGTTATGCAGTGTGGCTCTGTTCACCGTCTCCAGGTGTTTTGAATTTCTAATAACCGAAATAAAAAGAACAATGTGTTCTCCTTCCAGACTGCTTGTTTTCATCAATGGACAGTTAAATAAGAAATATTACATGATTTTTAGGCAAAGTGACTGTCTAATCCTGGTCAGTGATATTTATGTTGAAGTCTGTATTTCCTCCTGAAAGACTTTAGGGCCAAGTTGGATGATCTTAAATAGAGCTATTGTTAACCGTGTCCAAAGACAAAAGGAGGAAAGAAAGGACAGAATTTTCTCTATTTTTCTACCCTCAAAGGATTTTTTTTCTTAGATTTCAGGAAAAACCTTAACTTGCTTTAGGTACCACTTTATAAGTTTTAAGCAGGTTAAAATGTGACTGTATTCCAATAGTTGAAAGCCAAACTTGTAATAAAATAGAGCTCTTTATCTCCAAAAACTTTTTTATCCTTTCATCTTTTTCAGCATGTGATTTGACAGACACTCACTATCTTTCTTTGATTTTTGAAAGAAATACTCCACCTGTTCTGCCTGATGTTTAGAGCCTTGCAGAATCTGGCTCTTACCTCCGTAGCATCCTGACCTCCCATTCATGACATCCTTCTTCCCCTTGCCTTCCTTTACATAACTCGGGGTCCATCCCTGCTGTAACTCCAGCACATCCACAGTCTCGTGGGTTGGTCTGTACTCAAAGATGTGATCTCTGCCTGGAGTAATCTCCCCATACATATCTGTTGATATCTCTCTGTTAGCCTCTCACTTCCTTATCCTGCAAGGTCCGTCTCACAGACCCAACCCCATATTTCCTACCTCCCTGATCAATAATGTGTGTACATATATTCCTCAGTAGGTTCCGAACTCCTGGAGAACTGAGACTTCATTCTATTATTTTCTTTTTTTGTGTGTGATTTCCCCCTGCAGCTTGAAAACAGTGCAAATAAGTGCTTACTGACTAGTTGTTTAATTGAAACTTGATTCTAAGTCTGAATTGTAAGTTAAAATTGAACATCTGTTTCCCGTTGACTTTTGTCTCAGAGGAAAGCACAAACAAACACAGACCCAGAGTTGTGAAAGGTACCTTAGAATAAAATCAGTTCCCTTTGCTCGCATGGCATATTTTACCTGAGATAAGAAGGCATGTCCAGGGTCTGGACAATAAGAGTCTGTAATGTGTACATTTTTTCATTCAAGATTCAAAGTATTCATCACAGAAGCACTTTCTGCTTTACAGCTTCTCTTTGGCGTTGAAAGAGAAGGGATCTTTGGAGACCCAGGGTCTAAACTCTGGAGGCGGTGTGGTCTTTTATCTCTTCATGAATGCCCTATAAAAGCATCTCAACGCAGGTTGAAAAAGCTGCCCTAAGCGTTACAGGTAACACTGGAACTTAGCGGATGATCAGTAGTGGTTTTCTCTGTGGAGAAATGAGGCATTTAAATGTAGTGTAGTAGATTCAGACTATCTGGGTTCAGTTCTGCCAGTTACCAGCTGGGATAACTTTGGACAATTTACGTAACCGTTCTCAAAGGCCGAGTTTTCTCAGTTGTAAAATAGAGATGGTGAAAGCAAAGTTAGGGTTGTGTGTGTGAAATGCAGTCATGCAGGTAAGGGGAATGGCGTGCCGTGCAGCATCTCAGTGGAGACTTGCTAGTGTAGTGCTGGTGGTACTGTGACAGGGACATGCGCTGTGGCTTGATCTCTCTCCATGGAAAAACGTCTGATTTTGTATGTAAGCTAAAGAGAACCCATCTGGTCTTTCTCCTCCTCTTGCCTTTATGTTTGTTTCTGCTTGGCATTTGCAAGTCTGGCAATGTTACTTTTCCTCATCTTCATTGTCTAAATTGTGGTTTTGTATTAGGGCTAGACACAGACTTATAAGTATGGACACTTTAAAGTGTTACTTAAAAGGATAAGATTTATGTAATGAGAACTTGGCAGTTAATCATTTTGGGACAACAGTTATTGAAAGGTATATAACATATTTCAGTACAGACCATATGACTAGAGTGAAGAAGTCAATTAAAGTCTGAAGAGGTGTAGAAAACAAAAGCAGATGGGGTGTTGGAGGTGCTAGAGGGTATTTTAAAGGAAGGGTGTGTGGCTCATAGCTTTGTGGTGGTGTTGTGTTGGGAAAAACGTGTTGTGGGAAATGGCAAGGTGAAGAAACATGCTGAGTCAAAAAGGAGGCTCTTGCAAACTTCAGAAAACGGTTGGAGCGTATCTGCAAAACTAGAGGCAAAAAGGAGTGGGAAGTTGATAACTGAAAAGTCTGTCGGAACCTTCACTCTTCCTGGCCTTCATCTCAAGGTTATCCCCGTTGGTTTTCATCTTTCCATCTGGTCATGCCTGCCCAGAGCACTTTGTTCCTCATTTGCTAAAATTTCCATGCCTGTGAATAAGAATGCTTTCTACAGTTCTCGGATTCTTCTTTCATGCACATATTCAGGTGCAAGTGGAGGTTGCTAAATGACTCACAAACACAAATTAGGCCACAATTCATGAAGGTGGGGCTGCTGGACAAGTCACTGTTGGTATTGGGCCAGTCAGAAACAGAAGTCAAGTCTGGAATACATTTCAGATTGTGTTATTTTTATTGTTGTGCTCTGCACTGGCAAAAGATGTGACAGTAATTGTTTACTTTGTTGTTCCTCTAAAACCTTAAATCAATTAGCCCATTTTATACTTGCTAAACTGAGGTATATACATGAGAGTTAAAAAGAGAGTCACCCTTACACTTAGATATTCAAAGTCTAGGGTTGCATTGCTCCGTCACAAAGTATTTAGCCTGTTAGCAAAACGACCTTTGAGAAAGCACTTAAAAATTGGGCCTGGGCTGGCTCGGTAGCTCAGGCGGTTAGAGCTCCATGCTCCTAACTCCGAAGGCTGCCGGTTCGATTCCCACATGGGCCAGTGGGCTCTCAACCACAAGGTTGCCAGTTCAATTCCTCGACTTCCGCAAGGGATGGTGGGCAGTGCCCCTTACAACTAAGATTGAACACGGCACCTTGAGCTGAGCTGCCGCTGAGCTCCCGGATGGCTCAGTTGGTTGGAGCGTGTCCTCTCAACCACAAGGTTGCTGGTTCGACTCCCGCAAGGGATGGTGGGCTGTGCCCCCTGCAACTAGCAATGACAACTGGACCTGAGCTGCGCCCTCCACAACTAAGACTGAAAGGACAACAACTTGAAGCTGAACAGCACCCTCCATAGCTAAGATTGAAAGGACAACAACTTGATTTGGAAAAAAGGCCTGGAAGTGCACACTGTTCCCCAATAAAGTCCTATTCCCCTTCCCCAATAATAAAAAAAAATCTTTAAAAAAAAATTTAAAAAAGTTGGGCCACTGATCCAGACTTTGACATGAGTGTTTAAAAACTGACTGACTTACACCCCCAGGATCTTGCTAGACACTGGGCAGGTATAGGAGGAGGGAAAAGCCTCCGACAGTGACTGTTATTGGACGAGGAAGAATGGGGATGACACTTCAGTTAATTTCGCTATTTCATGTTGTTCCAAGTGGTCTGTGTGTCTGCTTCTGTCCTCAAGTCTTCAGACCAATGAATGAAGTGGATTAAGTGGTTTAATGTATTCTCTCATTTAATCCTTTGCAAGAAATAACCCGGTGATGTGGGTCTTATCCCTCCTTTACTAATGGAGATCAAGTCTAAAGGGAACGGAAAGAAACTTGCCTAGGATCATATAGCAAATGATGGAACTGAAATTCTAGCTGGGGTCTTAATGGTTTAAAGCTTATTTTAAAGGTTATTTCTATTATAGCCCCATCTGAAAAATACCTTAAAAAGAAAACAACAAACACTTCTGTGTTTTTCGTATTACAGACAAGTAAAGAGGAGGACATCAAAGTTGCCTATAATCCTATCATCCACTGATAGTTGTTCAGGCAGTTTTAGCCTCTTTGCTTATTCCTGTGCCCCCAAAGAAATGAAACTTAAAATCAGAGAAATTAAATCAGTCCTAATCAGTCAAACAGAAGGATCGAGGTTCCCGTCCTGTGGGTAGAAGTAAGAACTGACGATTCCAAAGCAGTTATTGAGCCAAGTATCTTGTAAGCGTATATGCTGGCTGGTCGGTTGTACAGAAGCGTCCACCCTTACAGAACCTAGAAGACAGTGGTTCTCCACTCTGCCCGTGTTAAATCTCCTGGGAGGTTTCTGAAAAATGCCTCTGGCTGAGAATCCGAAATATTTAAAGCTCGCTGGGAAATGTACAAGCATTTTAGGAACGTGCTGTGAGGTAACTGAGGAGACGGGCGCTCAAAGCACTACTATCAGGAGAGCTTTGAACGTGCGATCATACCCATGCTGGCGCCTCTGGCTGTCTTCCAGGATGAGGAAGACTTTGAACAAGGCCTGGATGAATGGGGCAGATTTTAAGAAAACCATGCAGGGTGGAAATGGGGACGTATATTCCAAACAATGTTAGAACTGTCGCTGAGATTTCTTCAGTCGGTAAGGATGAGGTATTTGAGGTGTTGGTAAGCTGTTTTAGAAGAACAAGTCGTGACTATTCCAGGTCCTGTGATGTCACTGACCGGTTTAGCCTCTTTGTCTCGCAGGTCTTCAATGAAATCTACCCAGTCTGGACCTACTCCTACCTGCTGCTGCTGTTCCCTGTGTTCCTCGCCACAGACTACCTCCGTTACAAGCCCGTGGTCCTGCTGCAGGGACTCAGCCTCATCGTCACATGGTTCATGCTGCTCTACGCCCAGGGACTGCTGGCCGTGCAATTCTTGGAATTCTTCTACGGCATCGCCACAGCCACTGAAATTGCCTATTACTCTTATATCTACAGCGTGGTGGACCTGAGCAAGTACCAGAAAGTCACAAGTTACTGTCGGAGTGCCACCTTGGTGGGCTTCACAGTGGGCTCTGTCCTAGGGCAGATCCTTGTCTCGGTGGCAGGCTGGTCCCTGTTCAGCCTGAATGTCATCTCTCTCACCTGTGTTTCTGTGGCTTTTGCTGTTGCCTGGTTTCTGCCGATGCCACAGAAGAGCCTCTTCTTTCACCATGTTCATCCCACCTGCCAGGGAGTGAATGGAACCAAGGTACAAAATGGCGGCATTGTTACTGACACGTCAGCGTCTAACCACCTCCCCGGGTGGGAGGACCTGGAGTCAAAAATCCCTCTAAATGTGGAAGAGCCTCCTGTGGAGGAACCAGTAAGTTCCGTCTCACATGTCTTGTGGTTGCTACTCTGGGGGCCAGACCCGTGGAGAAAAAACAGACAGGCAACCCCATCTTGCTCGACCTTGTATTCATTTGAATTCAGGTTTTATCTTGAGTCGACTGGTTGGTTCATTCATTCATTCATTGATTCAAGTTAAGGTAGATTTAAATTAGGGATGACAAATGTATTTTCCCTTGGAGTGAGTGACCTTCAAGCTCAGACTGGCACACATTTATATTGCTTGTATCAGAAATGTCTTAGAAGCCGCAGTAAGGGCTGTCTCTTCTTCATCTGTCAATCCCCAGAACTTGGCATACAGAAAAAGCACTCAGACAATTATGCTAAATGAATAGATGAAATGATTCCAATAAGTGATGAATATCTACTTCCAGTTTCTGAATTGAAGCCCAGATTATTTAAGGCTAGGAATAACCTTCCTCTCCTGTGCTGGAAATGATATCTGACACTTAATTTCAAATGATACTTTGCCGAAGTGGGGTGGTAATGAATAGTAGAGAAGAAGAGAATGAAAAGAGGAAAATTTTAAATGATGAAATTAATATTAGCAGTGTGACTGTGAAGTTGTCTCTTAGAAGAAAGGTATGGCGTCAACATAACTCATCCGTTCTCTGGCTGTGAGGATTCACTGCGTCCCCAGTCTCTCTCTCTCTCTCTCTCTCTCACACACGTAAAGGAATATGCAGCCATGAAAAAATGAATTTTTGCCATTATGACATAGGTGGACTTCAGGGGCATTACGCTAAGTGAAATAAGTCAAAAAAAGAAAGTGCCCTATGGTCTCACTTATATATGGAATCTAAAAGCAAAACATGCGCACACAAGCTCATACGACAGAGAACAGATTTGTGGTTGCCAGAGGTGGGGGTTGCATGGTAGGTGAAATGGGTGAAGTGGGTCAAAAGGTACAAACTTCTAGTTGTAAATACATCCTGGGGCTATAATGTTCAGCGTGGTGACTGTAGTTAATAATACTGTATTGCACATTTGAAAGTTGCTAAGAGGATGGATCTTTAAAGTTCTCATTAGAAGAAGAAAAATGTTTACCTGTATGGTGACTGATATAATCATTTTGCAATGTGTACAAATATTGAATCATGTTGTACATCGGAATCTAATGTGTTATAGGGCAATTATACCTCAATTAAAGAATAAAGGAAAGGGGCTGATTGCAGGATTGAGTAATCTCTTTACATCTGGAGCATTGAGGTCATGCAGGACATGTGGCCTCCACCGAGAGGGTTGAATCATACTGGTGCCCTGGGTGTTGTCACCCTGTAACATGGCTCCTGTGACACATCCTGGCTCTGACATGCTACCTCATGGTCCGCAACCCTTTGGTCCCTTTGGATTCTCTCCTTTTGCCTTTTCACGTTCACCACAAAAGTATAATTTCCTATGTTCTAAGCAAGCCTCAGGAATTACGGCAACCTTTGGTAGATTGGACCTTTGATACAGGTGGATCGGAGAGGACTCGCGGGGTTTCTGGAATCTCACACTGACTTCTTGGCAGAGTCTAGGGATGGTGCATAGCTCAGTAATGTCTTGATTCACTCGATTATAAGCATAGTAGCTATGTGGCTTCATTGTATTAGTAATATTTCCTATAAATATGGGGTCACATGAAAAGAATAAGGAAGAAGATTGCAATCACTAATTACCCCACTGCCCAGAGAAAACTGCTAATGTTTTGGTCTATTTCTTTCTAAGATTTCTGCCTTTTCTACCTGTTACTGTTCAATGTATCTGTCAATAATAAGGACAGGAGGCTCTCACTGAGGGACTAACTGATTTCATAGGGTTGTAATTACTGCTTATTCTTAAAGCTGCTTGCAGCTGTGGGGAGATGGGGACTGTCATCTCCTTTCGGCTCAAGCATGCAATCTGACCGTCTTTCTACCTTCGTTTTGCAAACTACCTCCTTGGCTGGGTTATTACACGGAGCTGTGCTAATGTTCGCAGAGCATTTACAGCAAACATTGTATGAGAAGGAGGGTTTTTCCCCGAGGGGATAAATATAATTGCCAAGTTTATACACGTGTGTTTTCACAAGCAAAGAGTGAAGTCTGTCACATAGAAAACTGAGTCTGTCCGTTGTTCTCTGTGCAGTTGCCTTCATGATGCTGGTGCTTTCTCCCCTTTCGCTGTGTAGGAACCCACGCGGGACCGACTTCTCGTGCTGAAGGTGCTGTGGGATGACTTTTTGATGTGCTACTCCTCTCGCCCTCTGCTCTGCTGGTCAGTGTGGTGGGCCCTTTCCACCTGCGGCTATTTTCAAGTCGTGAACTACACCCAAGGCCTGTGGGAGCAGGTGTTGCCTTCCCGCCATGCTGCTATCTACAACGGCGGTGTGGAGGCTGTTTCAACACTACTGGGTAGGCAACACAGGGTGGCAGGGGGTGGCTGGGACGGCGGGGGGAGGGGTTCCTCTGGTAGTTAAGTCAACCGCAGTCAGATTTCCTCTGCCCTCCCAAAGTTGAAGTGGCCCCAAAGAGTGATTTACTTACTCTGAGCTCTGACTTTATGATTAGGAGGAGAATTGAGAAGTGGTGAAGGATTAGACTAACAAACTTGAATTCTTTATAACCTTTGAGAAACCTAATGTAATGATTTCAGAGCCAAGTTTCCATCATCTCGGATTTACTAGGTGCTTTTGGCACATGATGTAAAACTGAGGAGCAATATATAATACGTAAACAATAGCTATTGTATGTTGTGTTAATATGTGCTAGGTGCTAACCTAAGGGCTTTCTGTATATTGACTCCGCCCTCACCAAATTCCCAAGAAGGATGCAGTTGTTATTCCCATTGCACAGTTAAGCAAACTGCGGACAGATGTCTACACCACTTGCCCGAGGTCATATGGATGGTAAGCAGTCAAGTGGAGACTGGAACGGGCAGCCTGTGTCACTGACCATCATATTCTATTGTCCCTTTCTAATTTGCTGGCTGACCTCGTAAGTTTTTTGGAAGACTTTACATGATTTCTGTCAACACTTAGAACTGTGCCTGACACTTAGAAAGCACTCCATCCATGTTAGCTTCAAATCACCATCATTTTAGCGAAGGGCAGAGATGCCCTTCCGCCATGTTCTCAGCTGCTCCTAGTAGAAGAGATCACCCATCCTGCCAGGCTGCCAAGCTCGAAGTACCGGTTCTTTTTGACTCTTGCTTCTGTTTTGGCCTCAGGAAGCTTTTCCTTAGCGGCATTTCTGGGTCTGTGCCCTCCTTTGCCCTTTCACTGCCAACTGCCCCGATTCATCTCTCGTCATCCCACTGGCTCCATATTAGTTATTCCATCAAGTCCAAATTCTCTGCCTGACTTTAAAGGTCTGCGTAATTTTGAGTTACCCCCGTAACATGTAATCATCTGACTTTTTAATGTATTGAAATAGTATTGATTTCGCAAAATAACTAAATTGCGCGTCCCTTTTTGTTTGGTAGGTGCTGTTGCTGTGTTTGCAGTTGGTTACATAAAAATATCCTGGTCCACTTGGGGGGAAATGACCCTGTCGCTGTTTTCTCTGCTGATTGCGGCTGCCGTGTACGTCATGGACACTGCGGGGAACATCTGGGTGTGCTACGCGTCCTACGTGGTCTTCAGAATCATCTACATGTTACTCATCACCATAGCAACGTATGTGTTTCCGTTTCAAAGAAGCCTGAGCAAAATTTGTGACAGGACAAGCTTTTTGGTTCTGTACAAAAATTAAGTTTTCGAGTTAAAAGACTCAGAGCACTGTGAGACGAAGGAGGGCATCCCAGACGTGGGTACAGTATTCCAGGGACAGAATTAAAAGTGGAGGAACCAGTTGGTGAGGAAGCAGAAGAGCTCCGCCTGGAAGGAACCACTGTTACCTCTGCTGATGGGAGGAAGCTTTGCATTGTATGTTTTCTCCCCAGGAAGCGTTTGGGCAAGGTTCATTTATTTCCTTGTTCATGGGTTCCTGCTGCTTCCAGATGTTTGCATGAGATTTACATCATTTCGCAACAATTACTTTGAACTTGGTTGGGAAGGGAGCTGACAATAAAAAGAAGGGGGTGCTCTTCACATTTGGAGTAAAAAACTGTAACTGCCTGGGGAGAAATTCTGTCTGTTCATTCTTTGTTTTTTAAGTTTTCAGATTGCTGCGAACCTCAGCATGGAGCGCTACGCCCTGGTGTTTGGTGTAAACACCTTCATTGCTCTGGGACTGCAGACGGTGCTCACTCTCATTGTAGTAGACGCCAGTGGCCTTGGCTTAGAAATTACCACGCAGGTAAGATCTGTCTGGGCACTGAAGATGTTACAACTTGATCAGGGGGACAGAAGTGGAGCATGCCTAACGAAAACACATTCAAACAGTACAGACAGATAGAAAATAAAAAGGAAAAGTGTTCCCTCCTTCCTTCAGTCATCCCCCATCTGTACGCAGTTCTTCGCTACCTGTAGCACGTTGAGACCATTATCTTTTTAATGAGGCCCTAGAACATTTCTGATCGTAACTGACCAGCTCGCTGGCGCTGAGGGGTAACAGTGGTTCCTTCCAGGCGGAGCTCGTCTGCTTCCTCACTGGCTGTTTCGCTCCCTTTTTAATTCTGTCCCTGGAATACTGTACCCCATGTTTGAGATGCCCTCCTTCATCTCACAGCTCTGAGTTGCTTCCCTTCTTTTTTTAAAATCCCCCTCACCCAAATACCAAGGTGGTGACTTGCCGTTGAGAAATAGCATTATGATTCTTAGTGTGACCTACTGAGAGAACAGCTGCAGAAACACCCAAGACAATGTGGGTACTTCTCTTCATTCAGGCATCCTATGGTTGTATGTGCCCTCATGCATTGTGAGTTTGTAGGTAGGGTTTGCTCTGTACTTTGGCAAAGTGAGACAATAAATCAAAAAGTGCCCACCCCATCCCAGGCTGTAAGATTCCTTCTCCATTATTCCCTCCATACTTACGTAGTAGTTTTCTTAGACTACAAAGACCCAACACATTATCAGTAATTAACTTTGTTTTCACTGAAGAGGTCTGAAAGAGAAATAATAATGATAGGTAACGTGCATTGAGCGCTTTCTATGCACCAGGTACTTTATGTAGAATTTTGCAGTGGTCAGGATTAGACGTGGAGAAAATGAGCCTGAGAGCTAAGTAATACCCAGTGTTGGTTAAGGTCACGCAGGCAACGCAAGTGTGGCAGAGCTAGGACTTCAACCAGCATCTAACTAAAGCCTACTGTCCCCCACTGCATCTTGCTGCCTCAGAAAGGTTGGCGGGGAGGGGTACAGAGCAGTGGGAGCTTATTATTTTCTGTACGTCTCCCAGTTGCTACTGGCAGTAAAAACCTCAAGAAGACCTGTCAAGTGTTGGCTGCTTACATCTGGGATAGAGGGTAGGAGAGAAACTAAGTCCTCGTCATCCTGCTATAAAAATGGTGGGTTTAAACACGTGGAAGACTAGAATTTTGTGGGCTGTGGTGAAACTGTCATGATTAACAGGTATCCTATAGGAAAATGTATCCAAATTTTTAAACTTCTGGTTCAAAGACTTAGAGCAACTCTTCTTGCTCTAAGAGCAAGCTTATAAGTATTTACCAGCTTATAAGTATGAACCAGCTTATAAGTATTTAGTAAGTTAAGAAGAATATGATGAAGATGTTGATAAACTATGTAGTCACATTAAAAAGTTGGTTGAGAGAAGATTCTTATAAAAAGTAATCCTACAATGAAATATAATTGACTTCCTACTGTCCTCTTTTGGGGAAGAACAGAAGTTCTTGATCTTCAGAACCTGGCTTGTCATACCCACCTATCGCCTTGAGGGTGATTCAGTTATAACATCAGCAACAAAAATAACAATAGTATTAACCATTGTGCTAATAAACAGTTACATGCATGATCTCATCTCTTCCCAACAACCCTGTGAAGTAGGAAATGTGAATTCCATTTCCTAAATGGAGTCAAGGCTCGGAGATTAAGTATCTCAATCAGGGTCACACGGCTAGTCAGGATGTCCTCCGGATTCGCACTCAGGCCCTCGGGCTTCAGGACCTCCGGGCTCTGCTGCCTCTGTGTCTTCAGCACCTGGCACATATGGCAAGGACACTGGTTTTTGAAGTTTTATTGAGAAACGGAGTATACCTTTAATTATAGAGCGTTTTACATCTATGTACCAGAACAGCTCATCTTCTACTTGATAATGCTATCAATTCTTTCCCCTCTTCAGTTCCTGATCTACGCAGGTTATTTTGCACTCATCTCTGTGGTTTTCCTGGCTAATGGTGCAGTCACTGTTATGAAGAAATACAGAAAGCAGGAAGATTCAGACTCAAGTTCTCAAGTAACCACTTCATAATACACTACTGATGAGCTGCTTCTTATAGCAAGAATTCTGCACAGCAACTGTCCCTGGAGATATTTAATTTTTTAATTTGTAGACATGTATTTATGAATGTGCATTTCATGGCTTCAAAGCAGCCAATTGACTATACTCGTGTCCTACTATAACATAATACTGTTCAGAGGAGCCAGAAGTAAAGTTTATTTCGTGGATTATTGAAGGATGACTTTAATCTGATTCAATAGTGAACTTGATTTTGAAAACCAAGTAATCAAGAACAATCGAGCAGCATGTGACAGCAAGTGAGTCTGGTGTGTCATAGGTCCAGTACTCCTATAGCTGATGTGCCAGCAGCTTGGCCTGGTGGGACCAGGGCTTCACAGGAGCCACAAGATGTTACAGGTCGGGACAGAAATATGTTCCAACAGCACCTGCCTCTTATATCTGTTAGTCGTGTGCATTTGTTTCTCCAGATGAAAGTTGTTCCTATTACTGGCAGTGTTTGCTCTGCTTGGGTGTTCGGTCCTGTAAGGAGTGTGTCATTTCTAATATTGTTAGTTTTAAAAATTCATTGTATGAATGTTCTCAGTTCCCATCTTGACAATTAGATGTTTGTGTAGATTTTCTTTAGAAGTACATTTTTGCATTATTCATATGCTTCCCAGAGAAGCTCATTTAGTTAGAAAATAGGGCAAGTTTTGAAGCCTGCTAATAAGCTAAATGAAGAGACCTAATCAGAAAACTCGAGGTAGGTTTCCTTGTCTTTTATTCTTCAGTATGAAGGACCACGAATTCCAGGATGAAAAGGTAGAATATGGGTTAAAGACACAACTGGCCCATTTTGTATTTGCATTTCCTTTTATTTCCAAAATAAAATGAAAAAGTCGTTTTAAAAATAATTTCATCCCCATTTATAGCTTTTATATTATTTGTCCTTCTTATCCAAGATAAAGATGTCATTAGGCGCTGGATTATTCCAAGCGTTTTTCATGAACTGAGCCTCTTTTTTATTTGTTTCAATGGGACAGGAACTAGGACAGACACAATTCCTGTGTTTTGTACATTAAATCTGCCTTTGCTTCAAAGGGTGAATCATCTTGAATGCTTAAAATAACAATTGCTAGTGATTCCATTTCCAAGTTGCTTGAAAAGATATTCTGTATACACAATTCTCAGATCAGCCTACCACGTGGCTGCTAGAATATGTGAGACATGAAAACTATTTTAAAGCCAACTTTGTTGCCTTATCTTGAAAAGAATCTAGGTAGCTGCTTTCAACTGGAGTGTTAACTTTTTTAGAATGACACAGCTAAACAGTGTGAATAGTGTCAAGACTGTAAAATTGACATATTTATTTGGTTTAAGCAAGAACTTTAGAAGCAAATGAAGAGGATACGAATTGGTTCTCTTCAACCTCTTTCTGCATATAGGGAAAAGAAAAGAAGGAAGAGAAGGGGAAGTGATGTCATAAAAGTAGCAGCCTTGAATTTTATATTTTGCCTTTTTTTTTTTTTTTTTTTGCTACATAGGGAATTGTTTACTCAAACAAGTAGAAAAGTGGTGTTTGAGGGATTTTATTTAACGTTTTTAATAAAAATGGACTGTGGTACAATCAAATTGTTCATGTTACCAAAGCAGTATTTCCCTGGAATTTAATTCGAAGTTTGTGGCATACAGCTGGAGCCATCTTGGTGTGCAGCCATATTTCTAGAATGCTGAACCCTATTTGCAAGTTGTACTGTATGCAGTTTTGCAAAGAAGTGGAAATAATTTGTTGTACTTTTTATTCAATTCTGTACAGATTATAAAATTATTTTTATTAAATAAATATTTTACAATATATTTTCTCTTTTTAATCAAAATTATTTTAAATTTATCTTTTGCTTCAGTAGGACCTTTGGATTACATTTTTAAGTCTTTTAATAATTTCTCCTAAAACAAATTTCATATTAAGCCTTCCTTTCACCTAATTTCTCTAATTAACCTTGTCATCCCGTTCACTCTCTCTCCTATTGTTTTGTGATCTTTACCTTTGACTTCTCCCTTATTTCTGTTGTTTTCCTAATTTTTTCTGGCACCACACTGCACTGTTTATTTTTCTTGGTCTTCATCGTGATACCTCTCATCTGTTTTTAAAGGATTCTCCCTTTTAGAAACCAAACAGACCCACGTTCTCTTTCATGTTAACTGAATTTTAAAAACAAAGGAAATTAAATCAAGGGCAGAAGGTACCATCTTGTTTGGAAACCTCCTAGCCTCTTTGCTACAGCCTCAAATATTCTGATACCCAGGGAAGCATCTGTTGCCATCAGTTAAGAGTCATTTGTTCATTCTATCCTGGAAACCAAATCAATATTTTCCCACAGTATCCAAATGAGCACCTGCCTTTTAACATCCCATTCCAAAACCTGCTTCATTAAGTAAGGCATTTCATTGATTATCACCAAAGACTTAGAAATTTTCCATGCAAAAAAAAAAACAACAAACCCAGAGTTTTTCTGTCTTAATGTTTTATGTTCATGTACTTTTAAAAAAATAATGGGCATTTAGCTATTGCACTGGCAGGTGGCTGTATTGAATCCATTACATATCATTTATATAACTCAATATTCATATGGCACTAGGGTGTGTTTTGCAACAAAAGACAAAAATAAGGCATGGTCCCTGCGCAGAAGGCGTACAGTCAGAATGGCATTAAGATAGAGGGGATACAAACACAGGGGCAGAAGACTTGGGGTACAGGGACAGAAGACTTGGGGTACAGGGGCAGAAGACTTGGGGTACAGGGTGGAAGTGACCATTAATTTGCATGACAGGATGGAAATCAATCCCATGGCGGCTTCTCTACCTCACAGATTCGTGGTCTCGGGCAGGTTATTTACACTTTTTAAGTCACCCTTTTAAAGATGGGCACACATTCTAGCTCACCATCGTGACAAGCTCGAAAGCGGGAGCAAACAGCATACACGTCATTTCTTTTTTTGACCACTCTCTTGGGTAAATAAGGTTTTGGTTTTGATTGGTGGGCAAAAGAAGGAGACCTTAGGGTCAAACATCTGGTACCTAATTAGCAATTTGCTTATCAGGGAAAACTGAAACTCGTGTTTGATACGAATAACTTAGAAACGAATATACCGAAACATACTTGTAGAAGATGCTCCAGAAAAATCCCCAAACCGGGGAGAGACAGGTCCAGCTGGAAAAATCCACCACCAAGGGAGTAGGGTGACCCTTCGCCGGTTCCTACTAACGCTCGAGAAACCAGTGGGTGACGCACGGAGCTCGGCCCCCTGCGTGGAACCCGCCGCCGCCGGACAGGTCCCCTGCGCGCTTAGAAGAAGCACCTGCGGAGCAGGTGGCGCAGGCCGCCCGCTGCGCCTGCGCGCGCCCACCGCGCCCTCGACGTGAGAGAGGCCCGGATGGAGGACGCGGGTACACGCCGTTGCCATGGCAGCCGGGCCCTGGCCGCCTCGGTAGCAGGTGCTACCGAGGGTCTCCCTCGCCGTAACTGTCAGAGCTTAGAAGGAGGAGGAGAGGAGAGGTCCCCCGGCCGCCTCTGTGACCTCAGCCGCTGCATCTCACACAGGCAGGAGGGGCCCTGGAGGGAGAGAAGGGGAGGAGGACGCGGAGATACTTGGGGGGCGGGGAGGAGACGGTAAAGGGGGCACCGTCTGGGGCGGCGGGGAGGAAAGGCGGGTGCGAGGCGAGAGGGAAGAGCCCTCCTTTTGGCGCCACACGCCTCCGAGCCCCGGGTCCACGGAGCCTGGCGCTGGCGGGACGCCTGGTGACGCGCGGCTCCGCTTTGCGTGAGGGAAACCCCCGTGGGGGCGGCGTCGCCTGTCATTTTGTCGCGTTTCTCCCCCCTCAGACCGGTCCTCCCTGGGAGACAAGAGTCGCTGCTACAGCGTTAGCTTCCGTTTAGCTGCTGGTACCTTGAGACCCTGGTTACAAATGAAAACGATCACGTGGCGTTTGTACAATACTGTTTATCGTCGTTCTTGGTAACAGGTTACGAATTTTTTTTTTTTTTTTTTTTAAACATTTACTCCTGGGCTCCCAGTGTTCAGGATGCAGCGGGAAGACCGGGCCGGAGGGTCTCGTGATGCTCTTACGGGTTTGATTTTGCTTCCGTGCTTTCTTCATAGTAAAAGGTGTTCTCTCTGACAGTCTTTCCATTTTCTTACGTTTTAAACAAGCATGTGTGTGAAAGGCGGTGAGGGAAGACGGGGGTCAATGAGTGAGATTACACTGTAGTTCAATGTTTTGAATCCTGAAAGAAAATGATCAAAATTACATATATATATGTGTTTAGCTTAGAACCACAGGAAAAGCTCTGCAGCCACATACCCACGTAGGATTTAGCAGACACCTAGGAGGAAGGAATTCAATTCTGTCTCTTAACTACAGTTGCCTGTTATGAAGCCGGTTCTGGTCTGAGCCAATTACACAGATTTTTTTTTTTTTTTTTTTTTTTTTTTTTTTTTTTTTACTGATGATACACATTGAAATTTAAATGTGTGACACTCACAAGGAGTGAGTGTGAGACGACTCTTTTTTGTGTGTAAGCGGTATTTTGGTTCGAAGACGTTGACTGTGTACTATATGGCCAGTCCCCTGGGGATGAAGATTAAAAGAACGGAAGGGGATTGAATATCCTGCGAGGCCCTGACAAAGGCTCAAGGGACTTGGTAATATGAATTGATGCTTTATGTTCCTTGTTTACTTGGAAACCAGCCATGAGCTCTTTGAAGTTACAGGAAGAGAATGGCACTTCAAATCTGATGCAGCTTCTCAGTCACTTCAACTATTTCTTTTTAATTATGGCATAATAGTGTGATTTCATAACACCTCATATATTTAATTTGTAATCATTTTATTTATTATGCTGATGCTATGTTTTAGTTTTAAATTTGAGTTTTCACATGAGTGAGATTCTTTGTAAATAATAAAGCAAATCTACTAAAGTCTTCAGGCAACCATTTATTTACAAGTCCAGAATTATGTTTATTGTAAAATTAAGGGAGGAAGCACTGAAGAGTTCCATCAAAATCTCATTCTAACTATTAGTTATGTAACTTAAACATCTTAAAATCGTAAATTTCAAGATCCCTGATCTGAAAAGAAAAGGGATTATCCTAAGACATTTGTCACTGAAAAAAAAAAAAGTATTATTTGTGTAAGTATTTTGGATCACAATGAATTTTAGTTTGTTCTACGTGATTCATGGAACCCTTATTTTAATTGGTAAGTACACGGAACAGCTTATCTGATTTAGCCTGTCTTGCAGCTAGGCTGTGGTAAATAAACGCGCTCTGAAATATTGATTTGTTTTCTCCAGGTAACCTCAAAATGTTATTGCTCTTACCCTCTGATTTATAAGTTATTGCAGCCTTTGAGTCCTTTAAGGAAGTCCATTTTGTATTCTTAGTTTAAAAGAAATAAATCTTTAGAAGGAGCTATAGTCCAACTAATACATTAGAAATAGTTATAATTATTCAAGTGAACGATTAGGTTGAATAATTAATTCTTCACTGAATTTAAAACTGACTTTGTCTTGAGACGGAAAGTAAACCAAAGGCAAGAACCATCTGAAGGAAACATGACATTTAAATGAAACAGACTTCAGAATCCTTTTAAATCTTGAATGTAGTGATTCAGACACTGGTTACTTATTTTAGATACACTTTATCGTGGTACTATGCTTTCGCTTTTAAATTCTCTTGCTTTTCCTGAGCTGGCAGTTATTTGCTAATTCATATCTTATGGAACATGCTAAGAGAGACCTGAAGTGTCTCACTGTTTTTTTCAATTCATTTTGAACCAAATGTTCGCTAAAACCTATTAAAATGTTTTTTGCACGTAGTAATGTAAAGGCTTCTTATCACTTAGCTTGTGCTGCTGCAGCTAGTGGAAGGGTGTTCTCCCACATGCTTCGCTATCATTTGATGGCCAACAGTGGAAGAAAAAAAACGTAAATCTCGCATTAGTAAAATTGGCACCAGATCAGGCAGTCTGATCAAATGTTTGAGGAGAGTAAAGATAAGCTAATGGCCAAAACAAAGTTTGTGGATAATTGATTAATTTAGGCATAATATCTGTCATTTTATATCCTTAAAAATGTGCCTAGGTCTCATGTGTTCTTGACATCTGTACTTTCTACTGCCAAAAAGGGTTTTAGGCGACTTATTCTTGCTGTTGGAGCAAGAGAAGGCAGGTATAGATAGGAACAGGATCCTGGGGACACTTGGGGCCCTGAGGGTCAGATTTCTACAGTTCTTTTGAAACTGGACCTAGCATTCTATGTACATTTTGAGAGCACTGCTCTTTTCTTGTTTCTATTTTTGTTTAAGTCCATAGTGGAAAGTGTGCAGATTACGTTATATATTAATAGTTCTACCCTTGGCTATTTCATGACAATTAAATCTACATACGCAATTTTCCCTCAACTCTTTTTGAACAGGTAATATGACGTCAAACTGACCCCTTTTCACTCCTTCCAGATCCTTCTTCAGGAACACATTTATGTTCAGGCCACACTGGACAGTGCCATGCTCTTCCATGTATGTTGGTTCTTTCTCATGCTGTTCTCTTTGGAACAGCCGATGAATTCTCATATGCAGTGTTCAAGACCCATCGCAGATTTCCTTGATATTTCCAATTTTAGACTGAGTTAGCTGCTGTTTTCTTCTTCCTTCCACAGTCCTTTCTGTATACCTTTATTACATTTATCTGCATTTGTTTCCGTTTGTCTTCTGTACCAGACTGCAAGCCCGTAAGGGCATAGGTCTATTTTATTATCTTTATAGGAATATTGTAGGTGTTCAACAAATGTTTGCCAAAATTGCAATTACACACATACACACACACTCTCACACACACACAGTATTCTCTCACACATATAAGACACATTGGTAAAGATTTATATGCTGCTTTTGTTTGAAAAATTATGCACAAAAAATTTAGCAGGGCTAGGAACTCGCCTCCATTTATAGATAACTTTAGCTTAGCTCTCTTAAAAATGACTGAAAATTTAGATACCAGTTTCACAAACATTTATTAATTTTCATCTGACATACCTATTTATTGTCACTGTCTTCTAGTCCGAGGCGTCAGAGTTTATTTTTTAATGAAAAAGTGTTTTATTTAGAGTTGACAACAGCTTAACTTTTACCATAAATGAGAATCAGTTATTGCTTAGTTAAAAAGCTCTCAGATCACAAATTACAGTTACGCCATGTGAATTACTAGAAGGATTGAGAAACTGAGAATGGGAATTGATACAGTTATTCTTGAACATAAGAAAATGTGAATGAGGGAGACTAAGAAGCTAAGTCATGTGCTCTGACCTGGACAGAGCATTTTAATGGTGTGCAGAGAATGTAGAAGACGCTTCGCTACGCCTCAGATAGTCTTCCTATCTGCCTCTTTTAGTCGCCTTGTAAATTCGGGTGTCAGGAATTGGGGGGAGGTGGGATGGTGGTTAGGAGTGGTACACCTGGAAAATGCCTGGCCTTTGCAAGTCTCTTTTAGGGTATACAGGTGCGTTTTTATCCTAAACATCCCATGCTCCGTGCGTGTCCCGGTATGTGTTCATTAGCTTACCTTCCACACTAATCTTCATATTCCATATTACCCGTACAGTGGACGTAACATAGACCTTACCCCTTCATCTTATAGCATTATTCTTTAACACGGAAAATGGATGAAAATAAAGATTCTGATTCAAAAGAAAGTGAAGACTATGAAGATGACTTTGAAAAGGACCTGGAGTGGTTAATTAATGAAAAAGAAAACAGTGATGTCAGCATAACAGAGGTACATATGACAGCATTCATAATAATGACGTTACCATAGAGCTTTGTAATTCTTGAAGAGTTTCGCATACATTATATCGTCTAAGCCTCAGAAAATTTCTTAGATGTACATAGAACAAGCACCATTACACCCATCTTATAGAGGAGAAAATTGAGGCAGAGAGAGTTTAAATGTTGTATCCTAAGGCATAGGGCAATTTAGAGAACACGGATTAAGTTAGCACTTAATAAAGCTAAAATTATAATTTAGAAATGATCATTTATGTACTATAAATAAATAATTGCATCAAAAGTAAAAATGAATACAGTTAGTTTCTACTATATGTAAACCTGGGTAAAGTCATGGGGTTATATTTTTAATATAAATGAAAAACAAAGAAAACCTTCAAAAAACATGGTCTTCCAGCTAATATTTGAAACCGTAAGAGTGAATTAGCTCTTCAGGGGAATGAATATAGAGAAAAAAGTAAAGGGTCTTTTACTTTTTTTTCTTCTAGAAAATCTGATCTAGAGGTGAAAATTGATGTGGAGTTTGGATTTAGGTCCTGCAGAAAACAGCAGCAATAATAATCTGAAGCCATTATATGAACCTCAAAATGATTAGGACTTGACAAAAGACAGTGGTCTTTCTTGGTCTTGGGGAGAAAGATACTTTTTTTGAAGAATACAAATATTACAAAGAGAAAACATTTTTAAAAATATTTTCTGAAAATGTAAAGGGAGGAACATTTTACAGAGGGAGAAATATGAAAATAATACTGTTACTTATAGTTTACTTTTCATGCATGAGCATAAAATTTTTTTAAATATCAAAGCCTTTAGTAGCATAAAATTCACATTTAGCGTTACATTTTTCCTGAAGTGCTGTTGTCACATGTATTCCGCTGGGATGGTCATAAATATGAGTTAGAATATTACAAGTAAAATACGAGCAAAAAGCACATACATTTTCCCATTCATAAAATAAATTACATGAATATGAAAATCCATTCTGGGTTTTCTACATATAAATGGACAAAGCATCTCAATTTTTACTGAAAAGAAAACCTTGTATCTTTTTCTTAAGATGGCTTGTGGGAATGAAGAGACTATTAACCAAGAATTAAAAGAGAATGAAACAGAACTAGAGCACACCAGGCAGCTTTCTAATCCTGACACACCTTTGAAGGACGAGGTTTCACCAAGAAGAGAGGACTTCATTTCTGTGCCGAGTAGTCAGCCTTTGGATCCCGTATCAGATTCAGATAGTGACAACTCTTTCCAGGAATCCAGACTGGAAAGCCAGAAAGACCTGGAGGAGGAGGAGGAGGATAGGGAAGTAAAGAGATACATTATGGAGAAAATTATACAAGCCAACCAGCTTCTACAGAATCAAGAACCTGTGAGTCATAAAAGAGAGCGAAAACTGAAGTTCAAGGACAAATTAGTTGATCTGGAAGTTCCTCCACTGGAAGACACTGATAACTACAAAAATTATTTCGAAAGTGAGAGTAACGTGTCTGGAAAACTGTCGCAGTTACATATTTCCAGTGAATTTGGACAAGAAAATGTGCTCCTGTCACTTGCTGATGAAAGCTGTGAAGAAAACAAGGACGGGAAGATACTAGTAGAGAGGGATGGAAAGTTTGAACTTCTAAATTTACAAGACATTGAAAGTCAGGGGTTTTTGCCCCCCATTAACAATGTTAATAGTACAGAAAATGAGCCTCAGCAGTTGTCGCCTGGATCTTCCGATTCATCTGTCAGCGGTGTCAAGAAAGAAGAGCCTGCAGCAAGAATTCATGGCTCCTCAGCAGCAGAGGTCCTGGCTTTTCTCCCTCAGCCACCACCCAACCCCAAGACTGAGCCAAGCTCTGCTGCTAACTCAGATCTGAGTAAGGGCAGTGGGAAATCGAGTCATAGGACGCAATCTGCGATTGTATGTCCAGTGACCTCAACATACTGTCTTTCCCCTCGACAGAAGGAACTGCAAAAACGGCTCGAACACAAGAGAGAAAAGCTAAAGAGAGAGGTGAGAGCGTAAGTGGGCATTGGATAGAAAGTAGAATAGATTTTCGTGGTTTACAAGTGTAGTAGAAATTGAAACAGTTCTTCAAAGAATTGGATACATTTGCTTGCCCGTTTTGCTTTTCTATGGTTAGATTCAGTGGTTAAGTGTTAAGCATGTGTATTTATGGAACAAACACCGTGATTACCTTGGTCCTTTCTTGTCAGACTTGCAAAGCGCAGTAATGAATGACCAGTCTTAGAACTAGAGTAGATGTCAGTGATGATTTCATTAGATCCTTTCATTTTAAAGGTGAGACGCAGAGAAGTTAAGTGACTGCTGAAAATAACCTTAGTTTCATACCAAAACTAAACTAGGAAGTGAAGGAGAGACCCAAGGAATTCTTAAACAGTATGGATGTGTCATACATCTGTGTAATTGTAGACTTTATCTTAACAGTTTAATTTATTTGAAAAAAAATCTTTTTTTTTTCCTAAGCAAATTAGAGGGCTTGTTTTTTTTTGTTTTTTAAGGAAGCCCAATTTTTGTGGAATTCTAATTTCTCAAAATATATCTCTCTACTCTTAACTCATACACGATTTTTAAATCTTCCATTAATACCTTTTGATATTCTTCCCTCCAGGAAGAACAACGGAAAATAGAAGAGGAGAAAGAAAAGAAAAAGGAGAATGACATCGTATTTAAAGCATGGTTACAAAAGAAAAGACAGCAGGTCCTAGAAATGAGGAGAGTTCAGAGAGCAAAGCAAATGGAAGACATGAATAGTAGAGTAAGTATCATACAGATATGAGAGCTGAATTTATTAACAGAATGGAGTCTGAATATCAGACTAAGAACCTGTGGGAGAAGCAGAAAAAGTGGTCCAGGAACTACCCTTGTAAGAGATGCAACATGCAGGTGACTTTACAATTATGCTAAGAAGCCTTGTGAAAATCAAATGATTCCTATTTTATTCAAACTTTTATAGCACCGAGAATAGAAAACTACCAATTTTTTCAAGGTAGTATAACTTTGATATTCAACTAGGACAAAGATCTCACACACACACACACACACACACACACACACACACACGACCCCCATACCTGCATTAAGAAGTGTGCTTTCGAGTGTGCTTTACTAGTCTGACAGGTAGGGAGTATTGTTTGATTGTAGTGTTATTTTCAGCAAGATTGAACATCTAAGAGATGTTTGAATTTTCATGGAAAAATCCGTTGTTAGCATTTCTGTTAAGAATATTGGTTCTTTCTTTTTGATATGTGAACTCTGTATGCATTATGTAAACTACTTTGTAAGATCTGCTGCATTACTTTTCTCCTTTTGTTTTTTATTTCATTTTTTTTGTTTGTAATACAGAAATGTTTGATTTTATGTGGTTGGATTTATAAAACTATAAAAAGAAATCCTGAAAAAAATTTAAAATAATCATTTACAGCATGCTATAAAACCCTGTGTTCAACCTATGAGCAAAGAATTGTCAAGGTACATCCAGACGCCAGCACCTGATCCAAACCACTGTTACCTGTTGTCTGACTTGCAAAAGCCTGATAACTGGTCTGTCTGCTTGCACCTTGCCTCCTCCAGTCCATTCTATTTCCCACATAGCAGCCAGAGTGAGCGGCCTTCTCAAGTGTGGCATACGTTGTCAGCTACGGTTAGAAACCTCCACGGCTTCTCATCTCAAATTCAAGTCCAAAGTTCCTAGCGCAGCCTGCAAGCGAGAGCCTGTTCTGATCCTTGTCATCTCCCTGACTTCGTCTCCTGACGCTCTCCAGCCCCGTAGCCAGTTTCACTCTGACTTCTTTGCTATTTATTGAGCATGCAAAACACAGCCCCTTCTCACAGCCTTTGCTCTTAACTGTTATCAGTGCTTGAACTACTCTTTCTGCAGATGTCTCGTAACTTGCCCTCTCAGGTTCTATTTAAGTACCATCCTTTGTCCTCACCTTCCCGTTACTGCTTTCTCTCCTCACTACACTTGTCTTTGAAACTGAGATATCAATCAATCAATCAATCAATCTATCGATCACTTCTTTTTATCCTCCCGTCTAGAACAACACTGCCCAATACAACCTCCTGCAATGATGGCAATGTATATCTTCGCTGTCCAGCAAAGTAACCACTGGCCAGCGTGTGGCTATTAAGTGCTTGAGATGTAGCTAATGTGACTGAGGTACTGAATGTTAAATTTTATCTAAGTAGCCGCATGTTGGCTCGGATACTAGGGGTGCAGGTCATGAGGTTGGCATTACTATGAAAAATTGGGGAGTGGAACATGTGTTTTTGTAGGGTCCTGTAGGCAGGGCCTCAAAAAGTAGTTTGGGCTTATGTCAATTAAGCAAAGCTTGTTTTTGTAATTAGGAGGAAAGCAGAGATCCACACCAAGCTTTTCGACTATGGCTTAAAAAGAAGCATGAAGAGCGGTTGAAAGAAAGAAAGACAGAAGAACTGCGAAAGCAAGAGGAATGCTTGTTCTTCCTCAGAGGGACAGAGGGCCGTGAAAGGGCTTTTAAACAGTAAGTCAGAGGCAGGGCCGCCCCCCATCCCACCCACCCCCACCCCCGCCACCCCACACCCTTTTCTCAAGGTCGTTTTAGAAAGTTACGTAACCAATAAAACTTGAAAAAGCCCCCACATATTTGATCTCTACCATTACACACCTATTCAGTTTTAAATCCACGCTTGAAAAAATGTGGGAGAAAGTTCGATAACTAAAGTAATTCCATACTTTGCATGATATTGATACCATTTGTTCTTCAAGGTAGTTTTCAGTACTAAAATTGTTTCTCATGGCACCAATCTGGATAGCCTGTGATTGTTTGTTGGTTCATTTGTTTGTTGGTTCATTGTTCATTTCTTAGAGAAATGGGCCAAAGATTGGTTACAGCTTTTCCTACATAGTCCTCTGCAAAGAAAGGCAGTCAGGCAGAGGAAGAAGATGTGTATACTCGTAGACCAAATTAAAGGAGATCTGGGCACATATTTTGGTAATTTAAGACAGCCCTGATCTCTTTTCAGTTACCTAGATAAGACCTTGCATCCTAATTCTGAGGAAACAGACCTGGCTTCATTCATAATTTTGCCCCCAAGTATTATGGGGGTAGGCAGTGAATATTGAGTCCTATTGTTTGACATGTCTTTCTTTTCTATTTTTTTTTTTTTTTTGCTATATTTCTCTTTGTTTCTTTGTCACTTCCTTCTTTCCTTTCCTTTTTCTTTTTCCTTTTTTTAAAATAACCCTTTGTTATCAAAGCAGTAGTTGTGCATTTTGGAGATGAAGGGTGAAAAGTTACATTTTCATCACCCAGAAATCACTGCTGTTAGGACTTTAGTGCATATCTTCTAGATATGTCTGTGTACTTATAATTTAAAAGTAGAAATTGAGATCATACTTATAAACTGTGCTGCAATCTGCTTATTTTCATCAGTGAAATCGTCTATATCCAGCCCATAACCATTTTTTTTTCCAGTTGACTCCTCAAATCACTACAGGTAACTTGTTCAAACTGGTATCCAATTCAGAACCACACAACATGGGGTTATGATGTTTCTTAAGACTCTTTTATTCTAATAGAATCATTTAATTGTTTAGGTTTATTTCTGAAAAAAATTACACACACACACACACACACACAGGGTGCTGAAAAATACATACACATTTTAAGAAAGGAAAAAACTATATTAAAATTGTAATACTCAGTATATAATCACATTGGACTTCTGCAGTTACAAGAGGTGCTCAAAGTGGTTCCCATCAGCGTCCAGACACTTCTGATTATGGTGAACTACTGCTACATAGATAACATCTCTTAAAATGTGTGTACATCTTTTGGCACCCTCTGTATTTGTGTGTATACACACACACACATTTGTATACATACACACACACCTACCTACACACTGACATACCAGCTATGTGTGTATACACTTATTTTGATGTTATTTTACCTAAACAAGCTTTATAGACTTAAATTTGTTAGAATGTGGACTCTTCACCGTTTTTAAATGTTTTTTATGGTTAGACTTATTTTTCCATTTTAAAGAAGAACTATTTTATGCAATGAAAGGAAGAGCTCTCTACTTTCCCTGCCAAGGAGAGCAAGGCAACAACTATGCATATCAGTATTCTTAACCTGGCAAAGTAAAATTTTAGAATTCAGCTAGTTGCAAAAAAAATAAGTTATTTGGACTCTATCAAATACTTATTTGCTTAGAAAACCATATTTTTTTTAAAAAGTATAGGACCTATATCACATATAAAATATTGTTTGTTACTAAAAAAATTATGCTGTCAGTTTCATTATAAGACAAACTTAATTTAAAACATTTGATACCAAATGTAAGTGTACTTTCTTACATGAGTATAAGGTACAAGCCTGAAGTTTTTCAGTTAATACTTTAATAATTTGTGTTGTGACTACAGCATTTCAATGTAAAGAAATTCAATTTCCTTTCCTTTTCTGCAGTAATAACTTTATTGCATGAAGAGTACCTGTAGGTTGATAGTCACTAGATTTGATGATGCCTCTTTCTACAGATGGCTGAGAAGGAAACAGATAGAAAAAATGTTGGAGCAACAAGCTGTCAAAGAAAGAACTCGACAGCTCCGACTAGAAGCAAAGCATGCTAAGCAGTCACAGCATCAGCTCTGTAACATGTCAGAAGTCAGATCTTTTCGTTTCACTGATGATTACAACTGAAGGTATCTATTAAATACTTCATTTTGAAGCTGCTATCCTCAGAATTTTGGATATCATTTTTTTTTTTTTTGGTCTGTGTGCTTTGGTGACACTCTAAATTATGGAAACAATACATATCTTTCAGTGATGTTGACAGTGAATTTATCTTTTTTTTTCTTTTAACACTAGAACAAAATAAATTTCTTCTCTTGCCGTGTTGGACTGTGTTATACCATGCAACAAACTAAATAACAAATGAGCTCTACATTCCTTTACTTCTAAATTATTTTAATGTTTCTAAATGGAAAGAACACAAGAAAGGAACATATTTCTATTTTTAGTACCTATCATCATTAAAAAGGTGCAATTGAACATTTCATAAAGCAGGAGGACAGAACTCTGAAACAAGCCTGATTCAAGGCCTTATAAAAAGTCCTATTTATATCAGCTTTGAATTTAAATAGCTGTGGCAAGCTAAGCAATAGGATAGGCTGATATCTGCGTGTTTTATTTTTGTTAAAGGTTAACAATTGTGCATAGTACTGTTTCAGGTATGTAAATTAGCCCGCTCTTATTGAGAGTTTATAGTGTGCCTGGTATTGTTGTAAATGCTTTCCATAAGTAATTTTATGTATTGCTTTTAACAACCCTATTAATTAGTCTTGTTTTGCAGATGAGAAAACGGCAGAGGTGAGCTGTTTGCTCACAGACTGATCTGTATGATTGCGAAATCCTTTCTCTTCGTTATAAAGTTACGTACTTTGGTCGACATTTGTGGAATATTTAAGACTGTAGGGATCGGATGTGTGGAGGAAGGATACCCTAGATGTGTGCAGGCATTTGAAGGGTAGAGGACAAAGGTAACCATACAAGTGGGATGGAGAGTGGAGAATCACTATGGGAGTCGCATCAAAGCGTCAGAAGACAAGGTGATGATCAACTGGGTATTGGTACCTTCATCACTTGACCCTAAATTAGAAAACACAGGTAACTCTTTAGTCCTGTCTCCACTTCTTACAGCACTTTGATCAGACACCAGGCAGTTGAACATTTCACTGCGACTAGGTCTTGTGTTGTTTTAACTTATCCTTAAGTATAAGAACCAATTTGACATTTAAATATTCCACAACATTTTATTTAAAAAGTTTGGGATTTTGATAAGGATTGCAGTGAATCTGTAGATTGCTTCTGGCACTATTGCTGTCTTAATTATTACTGTCTCCCAATCCATAAACACAGGGTATCTTTTCACTTAATGCAGCGATGTTTCGTAGTTTTCAGTGTACACATCTTTCACCTCCTTGGTTAAATTTATTCATTTATTCATATTTTATTATTTTGGATTCTGTTGTAAATGGACATGTTTTCTTAATTTCCTTTTGGGTTGCGTACTCAAAACACAAACACAAATGACTTTTGTGCATCAATGTTGTACCCTGTGACTTTGCTGAATTTATTAGCACTAGATTTTTTTGTGGATTCTTTGGAATTTTCTATACATAGGGTAATATAATCTGCAAATAGAGATAGTTTTACTTCTTCCTTTCCAAAGTGGATGCCTTTTATTTCTTTTTTGACTGATTACTCTGGCTAAGATTTCCAGTATAATGCAGAATAGTAGTGGTGAAAGTGGGCATCCTTGTCTTGTTCTTGATCTTAGGAGAAAAGCTTTCCATCTTTTACCATTGAGTATTATGTTAGCTGTGGGTTTCCCATAAATGCCCTTTATGAAGTAGAGAACGTTCTATTCTTATTTCTCTATTCTACTTATTCTTCTATTCTTGTTGTCTGCGTGTTTTGATCTTAAAAGTGGGTTGGATTTTATCAAGTGCTTTTTCTGCAGCCAGTGAAATTATCATGTGGTTTTTCTCCTTTGTTCTATTAATGTGCTGTTACATCGGTTGATTTTCTTATGTTGAACCACCCTTGCGTTCCTGAGATAATTACCACTTGGTCATGGTGTATAATCCCTTTATTATGCTGTTGCATTCAGTTTGCTAGTATTTTGTTGAGGATTTTTTTCATCTATATTCATGAGAATTAATGGTCTGTAGTACTCTTTGCTTGTGGTACTGTGTGTGGCTTTGTTATCAGAGCAATACTGGCCTCACAGAATGAGTTAGGAAGTGTTGCCTGTTCCCTCCTTTTATTTTTTGGGATAGACTGAGAAGGATTGGTATGAATTCTTGAGAAGGATTGGTATGAATAGTTGGTGGAATTCACCAGTGAAACTTTCTGGTCCTGGACTTTTGTGGGAGGTTTTTCTTTTTTATTTAGAGCAGTTTTAGGGTCACAGTAAAACTGAGCAGAAAGTTCAGAGTTCCCATATACCCTCTGCTCCTTGCCTCCCCCAAACCCTCTGGACTACCAGCATCCTTCAGCAGAGAGGTACATTTGTTACAATGAACCTACATTGACACATCTTTATTGTCCAGTGTCTGTATCTTACATTAGGATTCACTCTTGGTGTTAGGAGGTTTTTGGTAGATTTAATCTCTTTAGTTTTATAGGTCTGTTCATATTTTCTGTTTCTTTTTCAGTCAGTTTTGGTAATTTTTGTGTGTCTAGGAATTTATCCATTTCATCGCGGTTATTTAATTTGTTGGTGTACAGTTGTTCCTTTTTTATTTATATGAAGTTGGTAATAACATCCCCACTTTCATTTCTGATTTTAGTTATTTGCATCTTTTTTTTTTTCTTAAGTAAGTCTGGCTACAGGTTTGTCAATTTAATGGATCTTTTCAAAGAACCAACTTTTGGTTTCCTTGATACTCTATTGTTTTTCTATTGTCTGTTTATTTCTGATCTAATTTCAGTTTCCTTTCCTTCTGCTAGCTTTGGGTTTAATTTGCTCTTCTTTTACTAGTTCCTTAAGGTGTGATATTAGATTGCTGATTTGAGATCTTTTTCTTTTTTTTCTGTTTAGCTCTGTTATTTACCTTTATTATTATTATTATTATTATTATTATTATTATTATTATTTATACTCTTAAATAAACCATTGCAGAAGTGTGCTGATAAGCTGAGGTTTCAAGAGTGTAAAATTTTCTTTAGGGTTTTTTTTTTGTAATATATAACATAAAATTGACCATTTTTAAAATATACAATTCAATGGCATTAAGTACATCTATATTGTTATAGAACCATCACCACTTTGCATCTCTACAATTTTTCATCATTTCAAACGGAAACTCATGAACCTGTTAAACTTTCCCATTCTGCCTTCCCCTAACCTCTGTAACCACTATTCTACTTTCTGTCTCTATGATTTGTTTCAGGTACCTCATTTAAGTGAAATCATATACTATTCATTCTTTTGTTTTTGGCTTATTTCACTTAGTGTAATGTTTGAAAGGTTCATTTATGCTGTAGCATATATCAGATTTTCATCCCTTTTTAAGGCTGAATATTCCATTGCATATATATACGTTTTGCTTATCCATTCATCCATCAAAGGACACCTGTGTTACTTCCACCTTTTGGCTATTGTGAATAATGCTGCTGGGAACACTGGTATACACCTGAGTCCTTGCTTTCAATTCTTTTGTGTATCTACCTAGATGTGGAATTGCTGGGTCATATGGTAATTGTACGTTTAATTTCTTTTTTTTTTTTTTTTTTAAAGATCTTATTGGGGAAGGGGAACAGGACTTTATTGGGGAACAGTGTGTACTTCCAGGACTTTTTTCCAAGTCAAGTTGTTGTCCTTTCAATCTTAGTTGTGGAGGGTGCAGCTCAGCTCCAGGTCCAGTTGCCGTTGCTAGTTGCAGGGGGCGCTGCCCACCATCCCTTGCGGGACTCAAGGAATTGAACTGGCAGCCTTGTGGTTGAGAGCCCACTGGCCCATGTGGGAATCGAACCAGCAGCCTTCGGAGTTAGGAGCACGAAGCTCTAACTGCCTGAGCCACTGGGCCGGCCCCTTGTACGTTTAATTTTTTGAGGAACTCCCAAACTGTCTTCAGTAGTGGCTGTACCATTTTACACTCTCACCAGTAATACCTACTGGTTCCAGTTTTTCCACATTCTTGCCTTGGAATTTTACTTTTTTGGTAATAGCCATGCTAATGAGTGCGGAGTACTCAATTTGCATTTCCCTAACGATTAGCGATGTTACACATCTTTCCATGCGCTTATTGCCCATTTGTATATCATTTTTGGAGAAATGTTATTCATGTCGTTATTCATCAATTTTTAAATTGTGTTTATTTTTTGGTTAAGTTGTATGTAGTTCATTTATTCTGGACACTACATCCTTATTAGATACACGATTTGTAAATATTTTCTCCTATTCTGTGGGCTGCCTTTTTATTCTGTTGACGTTGTCCTTTGATGTACAAAAGTTTTTAATGTTGATGAAGTTTTATTTATCTATTTTTTGTTTGTTTTTGTTGCCTGTGCTTTTGGTATCATATCCAAGAAATCACTGCTAAATCCAATGTCATGAAGCATTTCCTCTATGTTTTCTTCTAAGTTTTATACTAAGTGAAAAGGAAAGGCTGAAGAATCAATTGTGAATAGTAATAGCTAGATGAAGACTTGAAGTGAAACACATTATTCTGGGGGGAAAAAAATCAATATTAAAAATAAAAAAGGTAGAGAAATTTATTGCCATTTAAAATTATAAATATCACGCAGATGAAATCAGACCAAAAACAAATCATTAAGTTGACATTAAAATATATTCTTTGACCAGATTTGGTTTTTAAGATTTCTCTATTGACAGGCAGACACTTCTGCAACTAATCAGTGTACTGTGGTATAAACATTTGTGGCTATTTTTAAAGGCCTGTAAAAGGGTGTCTTGTGATTGTCCATCATAAATAAATAATAACAGATATTACATTATAAATTAATTGATGGATTGCATGTTTGACATTGTATAATGTTCTAGAAAAATCCTATTTTCTCCACCATATTTTATAAATATCAAATTAGATATTCCTGTTGTGTTGCATTTGCCAAAATGAGCTCAATATTTAGAATCTGTTTGTTCTATATATGGCAAGTAGCATCCATTCAAAATATGGAACCCCCCGCACAAAACCAACATGAGAACATGTTTTACTGAAGCACTTGTTAATATGGCTGTAAAATATTTTTAATTTTCCTAACATATAGCATTTATTTTCAAAAGATTAGTCCCTTTACCTACAGTTTTCCATAAGCCTCCTTTGTAGCCTGCAAAGAAAAATGACACTCCCTCACCCAGTCCCCCACCAGCTATTATTACTTTAGAGTAGGGGTCAGAAAACTTTTTCCGCAAAGGGCAAGACAGTAAATATTTTAGGCTTTGCAGCCTTGTGTCACCTACTCAGCTCTGCTGATATACTGCAAAAAAACCCACTGCGGACAATAGGAAATTAGTGGGTGTGGCTGCATAGGATCCAAGGTGACAGTGTGCCAGTCCTTGATTTCATATAAAATATATAGCAAGATAAACAGTAACTGAGAGTCTACAAGAAAGGTATACAATTTTTTTCTTTTAGAGTCCTTTAGGTCAAGCATCATGGAATACCTGGAAAGCACTCTCTCCTTTAAATATATCTATCTACAGTTTCATTCTTACCCTGAGATATTTATTCAGAAAGGGTAATGTGGAGTCTAGTACATGAAACACCTTTGGGGATATCGAGTACTTAAACAGAAAGTGAGGTTACTTCTAGCGTTTTAAGACCCCCGCTCCCAAGTGATAAAGACTCTCGGATAACAAGCCAGTGCCTGCGACCTGCCGCCGATGTCCCAGTGTTAGAGGACAATGAGTTCTCCCTGGCAGTGAGTGCAGCAATTCAAAGTGATGTTTTCGTATCTAGTATAGGGATGGAATCGGCCAATATTTTTCTTTGTAGCAAGTAGGGTAGTTGGTGAAGACTCAGAAAATGGATCATCGGGTGAGTTCTCAGTACAGGTAACCGGGTCCAAAATGCGTAGAACCTGAGGAAAGTAAAAAGTAATGTCAGATGTATGCAGTAAATGCCCTTGGTTTTATTGATGGACAGCGTGCTCTCAAATTCTTCTGCTCTGACTTTCCCTACTCTGGCTCCTTTTCTGAGACTCACAACAGGAGGAACTCTTGGGTTGAAAAAAATTCTCCAAGTAAGGCTGAGGATAACATGGTACCTCTGCCTCATAGTTCCTGTTTCTCATGTTCCTATTCTCCCAACCATGGGTTATGGTTCAAAGGAGGTAGGCATTGCCACTGAAAGGAACCATGCGAAACAGTGGTTCCATAAGCCAAGGGAGAGAAAGACGGAGCAGTCACTTATATACCAGATGCTGCTGGCAGCAACTGTAAGGCAGTGACGCGATTTCCCCAGAAAGAGAATAGAAAAGGAGAACAGAAAGGATAAAGATGATGATGAGTTTAGTTTTAGGTACTGATTGATTTAGTAAATAGCTGAATACCTACTATCTGCAAAGGATGATGCCCGCCCTTGAGGAAACATAAGACAGTCCCCACCCCTAAAAAGCTTATAGTTTGGGAGATGGAGAATCAGACAATTATAATTTAACATGTTAAAGAGCTGTAATAAGTGTATGTACAAAATACAATGGAAGCCAGAAGGTAGGAACATCTGGGTTTGCCAGTGAGATTCAGGAAAGGCTGATTCTTAAAGGTAGAAAGGTACTGGAAGGGCAGTCGAAGCAGAAGGAAAACAATGTACAGAGGCGTGAGCTGCAGTGGCATGTCTGTGCAATAAAAAGTGGTTAACTACTGGAATGTGAGTTGAATGTGCTTGTTGGAGGGACACCTGGGAAATGATCCTTGAGAAGGGAAGATGGAGTGAAGATTATGAAAATCCTGTACAATATTAAAGAACTCAGATTCAGTAATAAGACTGGGCCTGTGTGACAGGAGTACCAAGATAAATGAACTGGTATTTTTTGGGGGGCTGGCATTTTTGAAATAACTCTCTGGCAGTAGAAGATGGCCTAGAGGCAGGTGAAAAGCAAGACAGGGATATTGATGAGGCGGCCATTGGCAATAGTTGAGGCTGGAGGTCAGTGTTTGAACTTGGGAGAGGGGATAAATTAGAAGGAACTGATAGAATGTGTCAAATCAACAGGATTGGGGGATGAAGGAAATAATAAGAATGATAGTTACCATTGGGTGAGAAATTATACTGGAATCTGCTATGGGCTTTATCTGCATTATTCTATCAAATCCTCAAAACATCCCTGCGTAGTAGGTATAGTTCACTAAGATAGGGAGTACAGGAGAACAAGCAGGTTACTTTTCTTTTTTCCTTTTTACTACAGGGGAGAATACAAATGCAAAACCAAGGAGAAAAGAAGTAGTAGTTCTATTTTCAGCTGTCTGTGGGACAAACATGGAGCTATCCAGCGACATAGGTCTTCTGAGCTCAGAAACACTGTGTCAGTTGAAGTCTTCAGGTTACCCGAGAGAAGGACAAGGGACAAAGGCACTTAAGAATGGAGTGTAGGCAAGGTATGGCAGGAAGAGAAGCCAGGAGGGAGCTGATGAGATGAAGGGAAAAATGTAGGGACCAAGGGAATAACAATTACGATGTGATCAAGGAACGGGGGTGATCAGAATGAAGGAATCAGAGCTGGAGAGGAAAGAAGCTGAGATCACAGATCACGGAGAGATGCTGAGCTGAAGATCTTAAGAGCAGAGCAGTTCTACTTACTAACAAAGACTAAGCTGACACAGGGATTGGATATTGAAGTGTAATGGAGGCGAACATGGTCGTGGTCACAGAACTATGAGCCCGTAGTATTTGACACGTCACCTACATGAATTCACCCAGGACTGTAGGTACCAGGTCTGCACTATCTGATTCTGCAGTATTTGGCACATTCACATATTAAAAAATAATTTCTTAGAAGTAATCTATTATCTATTATCTACCCATGGTTACTAAATTAAAACTTCTACATAGTTTGTCTATCAAAATGAGCTCAAGAAAAGGATTACCAATGAATTCAGTAGCTAAAAACCAGGCCCTTTCAAAACAATTACATTTTTCTCCTTAAGAACAGGGTAATAACGTTCAAGAAAATCAAAGCTCAGAGGAGGAAATCATTTTCCCATCAGCATGAGAATCAGACCCCTTCCTGCCTGACTCCCAGTGCCAAGCACTCTGCATTAGCACACGCCACCCTGCCATACGAGGACAGCATCAGAAGTCCCACGGATCACAAAGCAATATTTTACCGTTTCAGCCATTTTTTCTGCTGGGGTGCTGCAGAATTCAACTGCTGGTGGAGTCTTTTTTTGACCATTAGTGCCAACATTTCCCAGAAGACAAGAATTTACGGCTTTTGCCAGCCTGTGATTTGTCAGTGCTAGTTCTGCTGTGCTGTGAGGCTGGGTGCAGGGGTAGCAGGTTTTCTCTCTCCCCCACTGCAGGTAGACCAAGAGCTCCTCCAGTAACCTGCACGGAACACACGAACACTGAACATCAGTCAGAGGGCAGAACAGACAAAGTTTGAGAAATGTATTTCTGAAATCGTGTATCTTTCTCCCATTTCTTTCTTTCGGAGTTCAATGAATCAGAAAGGCTGATAAAATAAGTTAGACTACAGAAAGCACTTACCAATTTATTAGGTTACTATCTGGAAATCACTCAACAGAGTTTTTTCATTCAGATGTTTTTCATTCTCCCATTTCAGTATTGATAAAATATACTAGTATAGTATACATATACTATAAATATACTACTCATTTAGTAGTATAGAACTACTGATTTGATTTGTGCATGTCTTGAGATAGTCACATATGATATTTCTTTTTTGGTGAGTTACACCAATTGACTTTTGAATGATATATCAACCTGAAAGTCCTGGGCTAAAACCTACTTGGATGTGAAGTATAAACCTTTTTATAGTCATGCGCCATTTAATGACGAGGGTACCCCCTGAGAAATGTGTCGTTCGGTGTTTGTCATTGTGTGAACATCACAGAGTCACTTGCACAAGCCTAGGTGGTACCGCCTACTGCACACCTAGGCCAGGTAGAGCCTGCTGCTCCTGGGCTACAAGCCTGCACAGCAGGTCACTGCACAAAACAACACGAGATTAGATCCAGCACAAGAGAAAACAATGCCATCAGGAGATATGAGACGTATGAGACGTAACACGGCACACTGTCTTACAGCAAACGTTTTATACATGCAAAGGTTACACTCTAAAATAATGATAAAAAGTGTAGTAAACACATAAACCAGTAACACAGTCATTTATGATCATTATTAAGCACATAGACTGCACATAATTGTATGTGCTGTGCTTTTATGCAACTGGTGGCGCAGTAAGTTTGTTTTCACCAGCATCACCACAGACAGTGAGTGATGCATTTCGCTACCACCTCACTAGGTTTCAGCTCCATTGTCATCTGAGGGGACCCCCATAAGTCCGCCACTGACCAAGATGTCTTTATGCAGCGCGTGACTGTACATTGTTAGATTTGATTCACTAAAACTCTGGTCAGGATTTTTGCATCTATGTTCATGAGCGATAATGGTCTGTAGTTTTCTTGCAATGTCTGTCTGGTTTTGGTATCAAGATAATGCTGGCCTCACACAATGAGTTGGAAATTGTTCCCTACTCCTCTATTTTCTAGAAGAGTTTTTGCAAATTTGGTTTTATTTCTTCCTTAGATGTTGGCTAGTATTCACCAGTAAACCCATCTAGGCCTGGAGTTTCCTTTACTGGAAGGTTTTTAACTACAAATACAATTGTGTTACTAGGTTACACCTATTCAGTTATCTGTTCTTGAGTGCCCTTTGGTAGTTTGTGTCTTTTAGGGAATTTGTCCATTTCATGTAAGTTGTTGAATTTATTGGCACAGTTTTTCGTAACATCCCCTTGTCATCTTTTTTGTGTCCACAGACTCCGTGGTGTGTGTACCCCCCTCCTTCTCATTCTTGATATTGATGCTGTGTATCTTTTTGTTTTTTTCCCTGATTAAACTGAGGTTTCTTAAATGTATCTTTTCAAAGAACCAGCATTGGGCTTCCTATTTCATTTATTTCAGCTCTCATCCTGTTTTTTCCTTTTGCTCAATTTGTTCTTTGTGTTTCTTAAGGAGGAAGCTTAGATGACTCAGGAGATCTTTCTTGTTTTCTAAAATAAGCATTGAAAGTTACAAATGTCCCTCTAAATACCACTTTAGTTGCCTCACAGAAAATCTGATTTTTTGATATATTGTGTTTTCATTCTTTCAGTTTCCCCTATGATTTCCTCTTTGGCTCTTACTGACTTGATTTGCAATAAAACAATTATATAAAAGTACAAAGCATTTTTAAGGAAGACCATCAATTTTGATAGATCTGGAGCATATGGACTTGAAAATAAGCTCTAATACTGTAGCATGGTCCTCAAAACGAGATCCTTCCAAAGGAAAGACAGGCACACTTTTTGGCTTCTACCAAAAGTTATACAAAAGGGTGACAAATATGACCAAAAATGACTTTTAAATCCAGAGATTTCTTCTATTATAGATATAACTAATTCTCTGCCCAGTGAAGAAGGTATGAAGCATATCTTCTATTTTTTAATTCTTCCTCCCTCTCCTGATCATCTGTTTTGAAATGCTACTCGAAGTATATGCTCAGTAAGTTATTAAATGTAGAAACACGAAAGAACTGTCGTCATAACAAAAACTGCAGGAGAAAGCAGAAGAGTTCAAAGTGTAGACAAGCGCCATACCTCTGGGTCGCTCTCATTTCCTGACGGAGCTGCTCCCGTTCACTCAGGACATCTTGTATTGCGCTCTGTGCCTCACGGTGATGACGCTGCAAAACCGCTCTGGAGTTGGTCAGCTCATCCGCCATAACCCTGGAAGGGATTCAAATCTCACATGTACACCCTCTGACAACAACAGTACAAAAAGTGAATATACTACCTTGGCAACTGTTACCTTCAAAAGCTTACAAAGAAGATTTAACATAGTCAACTTACTTCTGTTTTTAAATCTTCACTAAAAAGTTTCATCCAAAATGTTTATGAGCTGAGAACTCATTAAAGGGATCCGATTACAATATTCATTTACAAAATGAAAAAGGAAAAGGTTCTTTCACGTTCCTTATATAGTGACTTTTGGAATGTACCTCGATCTTGAAAAAAATAACACTAATGTGTTAAATACAGAAAATTTTAGAGGAAAACAAAAATGTGTTATTTTCCTACTATCCAATCACCTCTTTGCTATAAGAAAAATATTACAATAATATAGAAAGGCTTCTATAAAAGGAAAACTAAGTCTTTCCTCCTGTCTGGCATCCCATCCTTCTTTTACGTATAACCAAGATTCATATACATTTTTCCAGAAAAAAATAATTTTGCATATTAAAAATAAAAGAATGTGTTAAAAATAAATGTATCCATTTTATTTACAAAAAAGGGATTATTTAATACGAACATTTTTATACTTTGCTGTTTTTCACCTAATAGTTTACCTTGGTGAGTTTTTCATATTAGCACATATAGAGCTATCTCATGCCCTTAAAAAAAAACAAAAACAAAAAAGTTTGTGTTTTCTTCTGATTGGATGTACTGAAATTTATTTAACTGGTTCCCTATGGATGGAACGGAAGCAAAATTTTAAGTATATTTAGCTGAAAATCTTAAAACTACAATTAAAAGTCTCAGACCATAGCAACCACTGAATTCCTTAATATGAAAACAATTTTGACATTGAATGATTACACCAACTAAAATATCAAAAAGTATAATTTTTACTGTCCTTAGTATGTTACTATCAGTTTTGATCAGGATGTTAAAAAAGTTACATATAGCAATAACCTGTATAACATATGCATCACTTGCCTCTGAAGCAGTTCAGTGAGACTTAATTAATGTTCATTCTAAGACTATAAACAGTAACCTTATTTCTCCAAAGAGCATCCAATACTAGCATAATCAGAAAATAAATTAAGGACTTTAAGAGAGTAGTCAGTTACTAGAAAGTATCACAGATATTAAGACATGAAGAAACACTTTCCTGAAAATTTACTCACCACAATCAGTAATTCATAAAGTACAGTCTGGAAACCTTTGGTATTTTGTGAGAAATCTCCAGATGACTGAATTTAAATCAACAGTCATTAAGCATATTATGTGTGAAGCACTTGGCTAAGGCCAGGACATAACACAGATGGCTAACACCCAGACCCTTTTCCCCAGTAACTTAATGCTGGGAGCAGGAGGAGGGGATGAAAAGACAAAGAATCATAATGTACAGCCAAGGTTCCCAACTCTCAGTGTGTCCCTGGGCCTGGACTTGAGCCCTGGGGTTGCCACTTCTGTTGGAGAGAAGCCTCATCCAGTATGCCACACAGATGTACCATTTTCTCTTTGTGCGTGGAGAGAAAGGGTTGGGAAACTCTATTATATAGTTACATACTATGAGGACAGAGCACAAAGGATAAATAATAATATCTTACGGAGTGGCAATGATATTTGAGTTCTCCCAACAGAAGATGGGAAAAATAATTTGGATTTTTGTAATTTTAATATTTCCTAGGTGTCTGAGTTTACACTTTTGTTTTGGTATTAAATACTGGAGTAGGAGTGACTTGTGCGATCGAGTCATAACCTAGAATTGCGGAATGAGGGAGGGTCCTTATGGTACCACTTCTCCAGTTAGGGAGACTGTGTGACCAGCACAGATGCAGAGTTGGCAGCTTGAATAATGCAGGAAGTACATTAACAACCTGAGTCAGAATTTTTCACACTACAATCTACTTTCTTGTGTTACGGGTCAAAAATCTGACAGAGCAAAACTGGAAAATGAAATACTATTGAAAATAGAAATACCTGCTCGCGAGGAATTTACTTCGCCACACATCACACTGTATTGACATGCGCTCCAACTGCTCGGCAAGTTGAGCTGTGTTTCGACCTAGGGCTTCGTTTTCTAGAATAAGCTGATTTTTCTCACGGGCTAGACGTTCAAAGTGATACTGAAGGTCATCCCCAACAGAAGCCACCAGCAACTTTTTTAACTCACGATTGACCTAGAAGGCAAATGACCAAAATAACAAGCTTATGTGAAGCTCAGTGACTTCACTGTGGCAAAATGAACAGAAGAGAAACTTTCGTGTGATTTGGACCTCCATGACTTAAAGTGTACTTCCAAGAGGGATATTAAATATTTAAGTTTCAGAATATACATATACTAACCATATATCTCTATCTTTATATTTGTAGCCCATGTGGTTATAAATTGAGCCTCTTATAATAAGAATACCAACATTATCATAAAAATTACAATCTGCTTCCAGTCAACACTTAAAGGTAAAATATTAGAAAACAAAACCAATTTTAAATTTTGTTAAAAAATATGAAAGAAAATGTTTTATGTGTTTTTAAATCTTATTCAACATTTAAAAGTTAATTTCTTTGTGCCCTAGGATTTTCACTTTTAAGAATTTAAGCAAAGGAAGCTATTCAGGATACCCACAGGCACATTTTTTACACTGTTATTAAAAACGCAAAAAATTAAAATATAAATGTCCAATAGATTTTGGTATATGGTGCAGCCATTGAAGAACAGTTGCTATTAATAATGATGTTGTAATAGAATATCCTGACATAAAAAAACATTAATAACTAAAAAAGTGGGTTATAAGACAAAAAATAAACTCAATATATATAATTATGCAGTTATACCTGGATACTATGATTATAGGTGGTATTATTTTCATTGTTTTCTGTATTTTCCGATATGTTTACAAATAAATACGTACTTCTTCTACATTTAGAAATCAGTTATTTAAAACTGCACTAAAATATATTTGGGTAAGAACCACTAACATGGTGCCACAAAGACTAACATCTAGCAAAACGTCTAGTCTAATAGGGAAACGAAGAGGAGGGGAAGGCAGTGCTCACTAAGGTGTAGAATAAGGAGACAGAGTCGAGCACTAGACGTCGTTTTCCATTGACAATGATGATACCAATACTTAGCCCACCATTCTCTTTATTCCAAGTATTGGGCACACATAGGCAGAAATACTTGGAATTTACAGATCCTTAAAACGGGTTGCTAACGAGTCCATTTCAAAGGCTGACTTGGTCAATGTTTGGTCTAGAAGTTATAACTGTAACCTCCTTTACAACGCACACTTCCACCTTCAACTTGGTTTAGAGGACAAGTTCCCAACATACTAGTATACTAGTTCTACCAGAGGTCCTGAGAGAGGATGTGAAATTTAAGAGGAAGCACTTTAGATGACAAGCTATAGTGAATGACAACTATTTTCCCAAGAGGAATTGTAGTTTTCCAACATGCAGGCTTAGAAGGGCCGGTGTAAAGAGCAGTCTTCATTAAAGCTACTGAGGCGGTTCTTACCTCTGTCTGTACTCGGAGCTGGTTCGAAAGACCTTCTTTGTCCTGCAGTAACCTCCTTTCAGAGTTCTTGAGCTTTTCCAGTACATTCTTCACCTCTGATCGTTCCTTCCTAGCTTCTACACCTCCCTCGGACTGACCAAGGAATTCTCCTTTATGATGGCCTAGAGACTTAACCTTTGCATTTTTGTCGGGGACAACGTGAGTTATAGCAGCTTTGGGAACTAATATTCTTACAGCTTCAACTTCCACTGCTTTCTCAGTGAGAATCTTCCCCAGCTGAAGAACTCCTGGGCTCTCTGACGTAATTGCTTTCTTTCGTGGACTCTGACGGATGTGATGCTTTACGGGTTGGATTCCAGAGGTAACTTCAGACTTAGGGGGTTCCTCAGTTTCCATTCCATCTCCTGCTCCCCGGATTGGGGCTGCAGTAAGGGTGGCTGAAAAAGGGGAAACGAAACGAGCTATTCACTGAAACGATATGCCAGGAAAATGCCAAGACATGCTTTACCCTCTATTCAGGATTACAGGCACTAAAAAGAATGGGAGAAGTTCGGAGTAAAAAGTAACTTTCAAAACAATTGTGTCAAAAAAAGATGAACAAGGTCCTACAGGATCCAGCTTCTCTTAAGTAAATGGTTTCTCTATTGGTAGAAAATGCGCAATTTGGAATCGGGGTGTTTGGTTCTGACTTCTACTTGCTAGTATGACCGTAGGGAAGTAACTGAACCCTCCATGAATCTCAGTTTCCTAATCTGCAAACGGGAGATGCCAGTAACAACTGTGCTGCAGGGCTGTGTAAGAAAGAACAGAACACACTATAATCAAGCACCTGGCACCCTGTAGACACTCAATTATGTTGGCTCAAGACAAAAATAAGTACCAGTTACATATATGCATGTTTGAAACCATCTACCTCAAAATACATTCTTCTGTTTTGTAAACTCAAAGAATGCTTTGAGCAAACTAACCAACCAAACTATTCGATACTCTTTCTTCTAGGCATCTAATCACGCCTTTATTCTGCTACTTCTTATTTTCTTAAGTGGTTTCTCTTGCCACTCATTGTGATTCTAAGTTACCCCTAAGAAGTCAGCTTCAATGCCACACTTCAAATTAAATCTTCCCGGTTGTTCTGGCCACTCTGTGAATGCCTCTGGCATGGCCTCAAACATTCGGGTTGAAACTTAATCAGGAACCATAATGTTCATTTTAAGGGTTTTGTGCAGCCTAACCTCACTGTCCCCACGACTCTGACAAGCACACTAGGGGCAGGCATTATGCCCCAAACACGTGGAAGGAACATGGTGTTACAGAAACGATAGGAACAGTGGGACCAGCCAGGTCTGGCATTTGAATTCCATCTCCACCATTACTACTGGTACAGACCTGGACAAAACCCTGCAATGACCTCAGCACCGGTTTTAACTTCAATGTAAGTTCATGAGGGTAGGGATGATAAGTCTCTTGCTTACCACTGTATTCTTAGTAAAGGGTCTTGCACCCAGTATTCTATATCTGATAAAAAATGAATGCTAACAAGGGGAGGGTAAAGGACGAGCATATGTAACAAGGTTCTAATGACACACTTCGAGGGGTCACAGCCAACAAACGTGCTGCTGGGAGCCGAATACTGGCCATTGCGTAACGTAGTGGGGACCTCTATGCTCGAGGAACTTACTACTGAATTTTGGAGACAGGAAATACCTAGAGAAAGATAATATGTATTATAGGGTAATAATAGTAAGTAAGTATGCAGTAAGTGGCACAAAAATATTTCTGTAGAAAGGTTAATTAAAAACAATCATGGACTATTGATGAGTCGTTAGTGAATTTATTACTATCTAGCCAAATCATAGATACGTATGTATATGAGTATATGATTATGTTATATATTTTATACATACATCTTCGAAACCAAAGACAGGAAACAGAATTCCTAGTTTTTGGGTTTTTTTTTTTTTAAAGCTAAAGTATGTCCTTAGTCTCAGTTACTATTAGATATCAGCACCACATCTTGATCAACTAAATGTTAATTATTAATATTAATTAAATATTAATCATGTTTTGCTGTAGCCCATGCAGTTAGGAGAGCAATCAGTTTGGTAAGAGCAATAATAAGCTTTTATTAAAATTAGACCATTCTTAAGGATTTCTGAAGCACAAAGCCATATTAAAAGAGGGATAACATAATGTATAAATATTTCAAATTCAAGAAAAGACTGCTGTCACCTTGGTTCCTGGATCCTGGCTCTAGAAATAGAATTTACCAGCCAAGAACCAGAGGAAATGGTAAGCTTGCTCAGGATAATGTTAAGAAAATAGCTATGAAGAAATTACCTGTCAAGTTGTTTTACAGCAAAGGAAATACCTAACAGGAATATTTTCCTTAGGCTTATTTAGTATGTTTCTACATTTTAATAAGCTTATTTTTCTTCTTCTTCCAAAGGTATTAAGAAAAAATTACCTATATTCTCATCACTCTAAAATAACTTTTGATTACTTCAAATTTCTTCAATATTCTTATATACTTACACTCATAATTAACTTTATAAGTATAATATATTTTTCCATTTAGCTTCAGTCTTCATATTATGCATTTTAATGACTATAATATCCCTTCAAGTTAATATAGCATTATTAGATTTTAATTATAATTCTATTGTTGGATATTTAGACTCTTTCCAGTTTTTCACTATAATAACGCTTTAGTGAATACTTTTATACCTATAGGTTTTTCTCAACTCTGAATTATTTCTTTTGAATCAGCTCCCTGGAATAGAATTAATGTGCCCCGTGAAGATCTATATTGTCAAACTGCCTCACAAAATAACTCTACCAGTTTATCAGTAGATCCATTACTTATGTCCTTGGTTAGTTTTATGTTTTTGCATGCTCAGGACCTATGATTTAATACAATACTTCAAAGTAAATAAGAATACATGGAAAGTGTGTAGAATGGTGTTTGGCACAGTAAGCACTCATTAAATGTTAGCTCTTATTGCTTTTACTATTATTCTTTTTTAAAAAATCCCTAATAAACTTTGGACCCTAAGGGGAGAAAGAAAGCTTAATTAATGTCATAAAACATAATTCTGGCTTTTATTCTTTTATGCTAAAGTCATTCAAAGTTATATCACTAGACTTTACGACTATTTTTTCATTTAGTAGATTTTGGGGGGAATTTTTCCTATGTATATAGTAATGTACTCAGAATCCTAAGTTATGTTAGTTAGACAGCAAGTGGAAAGACATAGGGGTATAATTAATATGGACTACTTTAAAAAACATTTTAGATTAAAAAAAGATATTGTCATTTATATAGTAAGTGTTAACTAAAACATCCCTTGGGCCTTAGAGTTGACTCTATTTTCAAAAAGATGAACAAAATAATTCCTCAGAAAGTGAAATAAAGGGTTTGGTATCTTAGTTCATGCTGTAGTACAGAGCACGGAGAAGGAAAATTTCCACTGTACTGTTTTAAAAATAAAGGCCCGTTCCTATGTCCTAAAACTCTGGTTTTAAGTTTGTCTAGCTATCTAATGCAAATTTAATTTTATCACTAAGATATTCTGGCAGTTAAGAAGTAATGTAGAATTATGAATTAACTATAGATTGAACCATTAATGGATATTTAACAGAAATCTCTTTCCAAAAATTATGCCATAAAATTCCAATCAACCCACTTGGTTCAAGCTAAATCTACCCTTAACTTTATTTAAACTGTTGTACTTACTCAAGCATTGATGAATACCGAAGTTGTACTGTATCTCACATGGCCACTCCCTCCCTGTAGCAACTATGCTTCTAGCTAATGTACAGGGGCAAGAAGACAAGTGGGTGTCAGGGCTGGACATCTTCTCACCCAGTAACTTCCCTTTCGTAACTCTACTTTTCCTTGTGACTCACACAGAAACCTTTATTACATATGCATCAGGCACAATCCAGGGCACATTCATGAGCGATGACCTTCTCTCAAGTGGGAAGATGATCAATGGTGCCAGCTCCACAATTATGAGCAATGCTTAGTATGTAAAGCAAAACACCAAACCCTGTTCTTCTCCACTCTTTGAAGGGAACCAACCATCCAAATTCTTGTAATGTAGGTCAAATAACGAGAAGAATAGAATTCTTTTTGCAATTCAGGGTAATACACGGCTCAAGGGGGGTTCAGTTAGTGTCCTCTATTATCAAGCTGATTGCCATGGTTCTCGGGAGGCCTGAGGGCTGTCATGTGCCACGCCCTGCTCTAGGAGACTAAGGCAAAAAGAATATGATTCGACACTCTGTCATATAAATCTATGAAGACAGACACTCTAAGTCAGCAGGATGGTGCAGGAGAAAGAACACCAGCCTCTGAGTCCAAATAACTGAAGTCCCTACTGCCACCCTGTGTAACCCTGGGCAAGTCAGTTACCTAACCCTCCTGCATTCCGTCATGTTTTCAGAATAATGCAAATGGCAGAGTATTTTAAAATAATTTTTCTCGCAGACTAGACTGTTGGGAGTTCTCAGGGCAGGGAATGCCTCCCAGTCGTTGTATCATTAGCTTAATGAAATGGTGCTTGGTAATTGTAATTGCTTACTGAGGTTCATCAATGTTAACACGTTCCCTAGAAGATTTCATTTTAACATCCAATAACTAACTCAGTTACAAATGGCTTAATTTTTTTTCCTCTACACTAAATCATTAGTTAATAACTCAGTTATAGTTTGTTCTGAAATAAACTTTTCAGAACACCTGCAGATTTAGCTATAAAACAGGTAAGCAAATTAGGGATCGCCACATGGTAATGTTATCAATATTCTTTTACATGTCACCAACATCATTTAATAAAGTTTGGTTAGTTATTATTAAATTAGAAAAATATGTTATAGATCTTGGACTTAAGAGTTAGGCCCATATTTAGCGATGTGGAATCCATACATTGTTTTTTGTCTCAGGCCCCATGAATCAAGGGTCCCCTGATCAAATGAGTGTGGGCAATGTATCACTTAAGCTTCACAGTGTCCATTCGTATATTAAGGGCTCTGAGAGGTCCTGTAGATTATAATCTCTCCTTTAATCCAGCATTTCCCAAATTTATTTGCTCATGGAATACTTCTTCACTAATACCTATTATTCCACAGAACTAGTATTAAAGTTAGACTATTTCATCGAATTATAAATACTTAAATGCCTTAGACTTTTCTATGTGGTCCACTTTCACTAATACCTTTAATTTTAGTATTGCTTCTAAGAAAAGTTCTAGATTGACATTCTAATTTTCTAATCGTTCCTATCTAGTGCATGTTTCCCTTTCAAAAACTGCTCTAGCAGCAAGGACACATCCCTCTAATAACAAGGTTGCTTGAACATCTGCTGAGAGGAAGTTCTGTCGTTGCGAACCAATCTTGCTTCTCTTCTGAGGCAGTTACAGGAAGTGCAGACAACTGACAAATGTCAACCATGTAATACGAGTACCTTTTGTTCACTAACGACAGTTAACTTTATATTAAGTAGGAATAGGACGAATAGCTGAATAATGTACCTTACTGGAAAATGAAGATCAAATGAAATAACGTTATATGAAAATGTGGTATAACTCTACTACTCATCACAAACAAGTAATAAAATAAAAATAATTACATTTCACAGAGGACTTGCAATAATTAATTTTGAATCACTAATGATAACATTGTATTTGGTTTTGTTTTTTGCCAAGCACTATGCTAACTACTTTCACATTAGTCACCATTTAATCGCTCTGATTTCCCATTAATCCCCAGTTTATTTCTTTCCTTAGTCGGTGGTTTGCTTATTCTAATATTATGAAAGGCACATAGCTGAATTAAATTCAATGACATATTTATTGGCATGATCGTCTCGTCCTTGCTTCCCAAACATAGCCGACCCCTTTAAAGAGTTTGCTGTTGGAGGTCAGCTGCTGCAAAGCTGGCTTCCAGAAAACAGTTTCCTATCTCTCACTGACAGCCCCAACCTCAAGAACTCACTCCATCCCAGAAAAACCTGAATTAGGAGAAGTGCATTTTGGAACATGCTGAGATTGTAACCTATGTCTAAGTGAAGACGGTCAGTGGGCAGCAGCTGTAAGCGTCCGAATCCAAGGGAAGAGAGATAGAGATTTGGAAGTCATTCTAATACACAATCACCAAAGCCCTGAGAGTAGGAGAGAAAGAGGGATGAAAAACAATATTTAAAAGATAAACCCGAAGAAGAGGATGAAAAAGAAACTACAGCTAGAACCGTGATGTCCAATAGAACTGTCTACAACGCTGGAAATGTTGTATCTGCACTTTCTAAAACAGTAGCCACCAGGCACATGTGGCCACTGAGCACAAGTGTGGCTAGCGGCACTGAGAAGCTGAATTATTAATTTTAAAAACATTCATTTAAACTCAAATAGACACCTGCCGTTAGAGCACTGGACAGTGAGGGTCTACAGAGAAGGCTGAAAGTGAGAGTGATGTCATGGACGTCAAGGAACCATGGTATTTCAAAGGGTGGGAGTGATCAACAGTGTGCAACGTTACAGAGAAGACAAGGGAGGCAGGACTACAAAGTAACTCTTGGAGTTAGCAAGTGTTACGAGTTGAATTGTATCCCCTCCAAGTCTTCCTATGTGCAAGTCTTAACCCTCCATACCTGAGAATGTGACCTTATTTGGAAACAAGCTCATTGCAGACGTAACTAGTGAAGATGAGATCATGGCAGAGTAGGATGGGTTTACGTCCTCATGAAAAGGAGAAACTGGGGCACAGAGACACACACAGGGAGAATGCCATGAGAACATAAAGGAAGATAGGGTGAGCAAGCCAAGGAATCCCCAAATTTGCCAGCAAACCCCCAGAAACTAGGAGAGAGGCTTGGAACAGAGCCTCCCCTGGTGCCCTCAGAGGGAGCACGGCTCTGCCAACACCTTGATCTTGGACTTCTCGCCTCCAGATCTGTGATACAAATTTCTTTTGGTAAAGCCACCAGTTTGTGACACTTTGACACAGCAGCCCTTAGCACCACTGCAGCAGGAAAGAGCTCTTTATACCAGCTGGTTGTTGGTCCACCTTGTTTAATCTTCCAGTGGCGAGAGAACACAGCTGTAAAACCTTGCTTTTACACTAAATGTTTAACAGTAGTAGTCATCTAGTAAGTACCGCCGAATGTTACCACTCAGTTGTACATACCTGAAGTACTGAAATGTAAGCACTGCGTTACAAAACAAACATGAAGAGATCTGAAACACCGACGATTCCCCAGGGCTCGATGAGATTTAGTTACCTGGCTCAAACATTCCTTCGTCCTATTGTCATAAATGTCATATTTCGAAAACAATTCTCATCAAAAGAAGATGACTTACCTTTAGTTTCTAAACTCTCAAGAGTAGTCATTTTTAACCAGTGAAAGTGCACCACAAGGCCACTGCTGAAAAACCTAAAAATGTAAAAAGTGAAAAAAAAAATGAATACCATATAAACACATTCACAAGTTCCTGTAATTTAAGTATGATATTCTACTTGCCTCTGTATTCAGTAACATGCATTTAGAAAGGGCGTGTCCCTCCTCCCTTTTATAACCGGTGATATTGTTATGGCTACCAAATGTCTCAAAAAAAAATTAGGGGTGGTTTACTTTCAAATTTCTGTTTCACTGTCCTCACCAGTGTACTCTAAAGGAGCGGGTGTGTGTCCTGACTTTAGTTCAGAAATAGCACTGAAGCTACTGCCAGGGCTTTTGTATCACTGATATGGCAACAGGAATTTTAAAGTAATTAGAGTAATTACTTTCTCAGGAGACATCGACACTAAATTGTTCACCAAGTATATCAGAGAGGAGCTTCTGTTTAGATGTTTATCAAGCAACAAAAATATTCATGAAAACTCAGTTTACATTACAGTTTCTTGGTAATAAAACTGAAACGGCACAGCATATGCGCTCAATGTATACATGGCCCTACAGTATAGACTGAGACTCACTGGAGAACATGACAAGGAAGGCGATCCTAGTGCCACATTAATACATTATGACCTGTACACCACACGGCAACTGGTTTCATCCCCAAAACGATCGCTCTGAGTACTCGCTATAGCTCGACACCTTCCTCAACCGTCACAGACCCTCCTTCTATTGCTCCGAAAACAGGCCTCCAAAGCCCCTTCGGATGAGCAATCAGCCCGGACACGGCGCTGGAAGACGCACCGCGCAGGGGGCGAGCACAGCAGCGTCTGCCGCCAAATACCGAGGGCGGGGGGTGGCGGCGGTGCGTGGGGGCGGGGAGCAGGCACGGCGGCGGCCGGTGTGGCAGCGACACCGTCTCCCGTCCCGGGACGTCGCGTCCCAAGTTCCGTGCCCGCCGGAACGAGCCTCCCTGGAACAACACGTAACTTTTCCCTGCATCCAAAGCGACTGAACCCCAAACTGTCACCTGGACCTCGCCCCTGTCGACGCCCCCTGCTCGGTCTTACCTCTTAGAGCCTCACCCTTCCCGCTCCAGGGGGCTTCCCTTCCCAGGCTCTTCGGCTCGCTGTCACCGGGCTACCTTCTCCGCGCGGCCCTTCCCATTCGGCGCCGACCCGCCCAGCCAGGGACCAACTTCTCGCTCACTGACGATCACTTCCGATTGGTTCCTCAGGGTTTCGTTTCCGGAAGACGTTTCCGAAAGAAAAAGGTAAACACACCCTGCGGGGCGCTTAAACTCAAGTGTCACAGACCGTACGGTGTAAGGCTTCAGTAAGTGAAAACTGGACAAATGTCTATTTAAAAATTAACTATGGAATAGTTGGTTCACAACCACATACAGGCTTGAACTTCCGGGTCATCTGTCAACCGTAAACGGAAGTGACGATTCAGGAAGAGGTAAGCGGGCCACGGCAGCAGGGGGCGGGCCCGTCGGCTGGTGGGCGGAGCTTAGATCACTCCCAGCCATTAGGGACGAAGGAGCGGAGCCGCAGCTCACGGCGTCCACAAGTGGGAAGGTCTCTGTTGCCAGAGTAACCGGGCGTCGGTGTTGGTGCTGGTGTCTTGCCCTTAAGGCGTTACCTGTTCCTCGTGCTGAACTCCTGAGACTATGGTGAGTGCCAGGCGAGATCGGAAGCACGGCTTCGGGGTGCTGGTTCCGCAGCGGCCTCGGCCCGGGTCCCGAGGCGTCGGGGCCCTCAGGGCGTCCCCATCCCTCCCACCTTCGCCCCATTGTCTCTCCCTTTCCTGGCTGGCGCTGTCCCTGCAGGATCGTCGCTGTCCCTCCGTCTCGCGGCCCCGAGTCCCACGCTGGTCCTGCTGAGCCTCTAGAGTAAATGCACGGAAAGTGGAGGGTGATCACTTGGGTGAGACCCCGAGTCTGAATAGGCTGACGTGCAACACTGTTTCGAACAAACTTGTTAAACGTCGGCATTTTCATCGTTGCATGTTTCAGGCTCTCCGCGTCGCCTCTGAGCGCGTGGTGGTGTGGACGTGACCGTCTCAGCGCCGCTGCGAATCTCCCTGGATCCTGCGGTCTGTCCCGAGTGGCAGAGCCCTGTCCCGCGCCCCGTCTGTCTGTCTGTCCCGAGTGGCAGAGCCCCGTCCCGCGCCCCGTCTCAGGGCCGCGTCGCAGCGATCGCTGTGTTTGGTGTCAGCGCTCTTCCAGCCAGGTGGTGACCTTCTGTCCGGGTCGGTGCTTTCTCACAGCAAGGCCCCTTTGCATCACTGGGAGAGCTTCTGGAAACTCCACTTGCTTGAGCCTCCCCCTCCCCCTCCCCCAGAACCTGTGCGTTCGCAGGACGAGGGCTCGGCATTCGCATTTCTAAAAAGCCAGTAGGTGATGCTAACGCACTCACCTGATGCAGAACACGAGGGTGCTGGTTAATTCGAGTGACTTCCCAACTCTTTTCAAAACTTGCGAATAACGGACTGGAGGCTAGAACGCTGACTTGTCAGATGGGAATAGCTATGAATTTAGCAGCCGAGCCCCAGCCGCACCCCTTCTTTCTCTGTTACTGCTCAGTAATCCTTTTTGTTACCCCAGTCAGCCCCCGCCCTTTTCAAAGCTTCACTTGACACACCATCCGTCCCCTGCCCCTGCTCTTTCCTCCGTTCTCAGCAGATGACAGAGTCTAACAGTTTCTTCCACCTCATGCCCCCAGCCTACACGTTGATCTATACTTTTATCCATCCTTCAGTCTCGTGTGTCTAGTTTAGAGAAAGAGGTGTCGAAGGAGAATGCATCCATCTTTTCCCTAATCTCATTCTTTACCGTTGAATACAAGACTTTTGCTTCTGGTTATCATTTTTCTTTCCTGTCATTTTAGCCTTTTCCTCTCCACTTCCTTCTCCTCGGGGTTCAAATCATACCTCTTAAGAAAATGAAATGAAAACACGCCGCCCCATCCTGTGTTTATCCACTTCTTGCCCAATCCTCCCATGTATCTGTCAGTAAACTGCTGGAGTGCATGGTGTTTTTACCTGCTCTGCCGCCTGCCCCTTCACTTTCATTCTCCATACCATGGCGTTTGTTTTCCTCTCTAGTGGCTTCAGTGAAGTTGCTCTTGCTTAAGTTTCTACTGGCCTTTAAGTGTCAAATCCAGTCATTGTCAAAATGTATGTCATTTAGGCTCTGTAACAGCTGAAATTCATGGTCATTCAGGCGCTCATTTTTCACTGGCTTTGCTTGCTATTTAAATGCCACTCTCAGAGACTCACTCCTTAATTAATTTCACTTAGTCTATACATTTTTCCTTTGCTGATTTCATCCCCACACATGAGTTCTTGTAATGCCTAAGCTTTCATTCCCAGATTTCAGTTTTCATCTCAGACCTGCTAAGGCCTAACCGAGTTGCTTGCTGGACATGTCTACCTGGCTGTCCTAAAGGCCCCTCAAACTCGGTATGACCAAAACTGAGCTTGCTATCTTTCCACCTGGTTTCTCTTGTTTCACCAAGTTAATTAATGATGCCACATTATTATAACCTAAATGAGACACCAGCGTTATCCTGCATTCCTTCTCCTGTGTCTCCTATCCAGTTGGTCAGTAGATTTTATTTTAGTTTAAGATCTCCTCAGTTGAAATTATTTGTGTATGTCACCCTTACTAAACTGCATTGTTAGAGGAATGGATCCTTATTTTTTGTTCACTGTTATTGCTTAGACCATGTTAGGCATTCAGATATTTGCTGAATGAAACTAAAAAGAAAGAAAGAAAAAGAGGAAGAAAGAAAGTAGTAAGTGCTCTGAGAGGGTACAGAGTACTTGGGGGGGGTGGTATTAGAGGATGGTGTCTTCACTTTTCAGAGTCAGAAAAGCCACCCTGAAGCAAATGGAATAGAGTTTCAGTAGGTAGAATTCAGTGAGCTGTGCAATGGCATAGGGAGGGAGAAAGTGACATTTACAGAATACTGGTTTTGTGTGTGTGTGTGTGTCTGTGTGTGTGTGTGTGTGTGTGCCTGCCTTACATTTTGTCATTTAGACTTTCCAACAACCCAGACACAGCAGTGAACTCCTCCCCCACCCTCTGCCTTGGCTGGAGGGGTGTGTGTGTGTGTGTCTCCTTCCAACTGGGTGGTCACTGGAGTCCCCTCTGAGGAAGTGACTCTTGCCTTGAGGCCGGAAAGAAGTGCAAAGATCTAAGGACAGGTTCCAGGCAGCACTAACAAGATCAAAGGCCCTGAGACAGCAAAGAGCTTGGTGCATTTCAAGAACTACCTTTGGTTTAATACAAAAAGGAAGAAAAGGAATTAGATGGTGGCAGCAGTGGGGGAAGTAGGGTGGAGAACAGCGTGAGATGTAGTTAGAGAGGTAGGCAGAGGCCAGACCACGTGTGTGTCTGACAGCAGTGTTTCTCAAATTGTAGATTGTAAACCATTACTCTGTCATGAAAGCAACTGTGGTATGTAGCCAGCACTGAAACGGAAGACAGCATAAAATAGATGCCATGTTCATTGCATCTAGTAAGGGTAACTTTCATGAAACTTGTTTTAAGTTGTATGTGTATTGTGTGTACTGGGTTCTGATGGAAAATGTATTTCGTACTGTGAGTCATGACCCATAAAGTTCAAGATGTAGTATATTTTGAACAATACGTATATACTTTAAAAGGCAAAATAGCTGAATTCTCGAGGCAAGCAGATTTCTTATTCCACCTTTGACTGAGTGACAGTCCTATGGTGTGGCATGAAGAAGCTCTGAAATTAACGAAAAGCTAAAATTGACTAGAGAAGACTTTTCAAATTTCTTTCTGCATCCAGATCTCTTTTCAAATGTCAACTGCTGTCAATCCTTTATGAGAAAGACTAGGCCTTTGGAAGAAGAGCGAGAGACGCTGTTCTGTGTTCAGTCTAGCCCCTGGCATGTGTGTTGTATCAGCAGCTGCTGCTGTCATTACAAGCAGCGGAGGATGGAGGGTCCTTGCTCAGCTGGCTGCCTCCCTGACCACTGCCATTGAATGACCTGGTCACTTTCCGGCTGCACCTGGTTTGTTCCAATTGTAGCTTTCAGCACCAGAGTTAGGTTCTACCTACAAATTCCAGAACCACCTTTATCTTAAGCAGAGATGGGCAACTGTAGTTTAGTGTGTCTCCCATACATACATGGTGTTCAAGATAAAGAATATGCTCGTCATCAATTTATTTACTTTTATACGTAAAGAGAATAGAGGAGATGATTCAAGACTCTTGCGACTCGTAAAGAGCTATGAATGTTATCTATCTTCCAAAACAGCAGTGATTTGAATACTGTGAACCGGGGTGAACTGCTAGTCTAACGAAGGTTTTTAAAGATTATCAATCATTTTCCACAAGATTTAGACTAAAATGTCTCAAAGTTGTTGTTGTTCTAAAAGAGCCTTCGAAGAGAGTTTCATGATTGCTAAGTAAAGGATTTTATTCCCGAAAGGTTTTAGTTTCTGACTTTATAGAGTTTCTTCTAAATAGGTTTCCTGTTTTTGTCTTTGGTGCATGTTTCTTATCCATCCAGAATTCCTTTTGTTACCGTGTTTCCCCGAAAATAAGACCTAGTCGGACCATTAGCTCTAATGAGTCTTTTGGAGCAAAAATTAATATAAGACCCAGTCTTATTTTGCTATAATATAAGACCGGGTCTTATATAATATGATATAATGTAATGTAATATAATATAATACTGGATCTTATATTATTTTTGCTCCAAAAGACGCATTAAAGTTGATGGTCCGGCTAGGTCTTATTTTTGAGGAAAACATGGTATTTGAATTTAGAGGTACTGCACTTCTAAAGCCTGAGGCAGGATTTCATTGGCTGCAACTGAATCAGAAAGTATGGAGCCTAAATTACAAAGCTGAATGAATGAATCACTGAATGAATGAATTTACATATATTTTATTACAAATGCACTCTGTTATCCTTTTTTGCAGGAACCATAGTATTTGCAAAACTAAATAGCAACTGGTTAATATAATGCCCTAATTTTCTTCATATGTGGCCCTTTATCTTTTTTCTGTTCTTTTTTGCCTGTCTATCCTCCATCCTTTGTGTGTGGGTGTGTGTTTTTTGCCCAGCTTTTGAAATATAATTGACATATAATATTGTGTTATTTTAAGATGTACAATGTGTTGCTTTGACACACTTATATGTTAACAATGATTACCACTGTAGCATTAGCGAAGACCTCCATCATGTCACAGAATTACCATTTCTTTTTTGTGGTAAGAACATTTGAGATCTACTGTCTTAAAACAGATTGATGGTTGCCAGAGGCGGAGTTGGGGGGTGGGCTAGGAGGAAGTGTGAAAAAGGGTGAAGGTGGTCAAAAGGTATAAACTTCCAGTTGTAAACTAAATAAGATGTAAGGGACAGCGTGGTGATTATAGTTAATAATACTGTGTTGCATATTTGAAAGTCATTGAGTAGATCTTATCAGTTCTCATTACAAGAAAAAAAATTTTTTTAACTATGTGTGCCGATGGATGTTAACTAGACTTATTGTGGTGATCATTTTGCAATATATACAAATATTGAATCATTATGTTGTATGCCTGAAACTAATATAATGTTATATATCAATTATAGCTCCAAAAGAAGAAAAAACCCAAAGAAATGAATAAAAAGAAATCATCTTAGGGGGAATCCAGGATTTTGAAAAAAAAAGTTACTATAAATTCATTTTAAAATACTCCTAAGGACACTCGCACTATTTCTGAAAATAGTGTAAATGATAAATCCTATTGTTCATAAGGGGTAGGAACCTAGGACCAGGTGGACCAGGTTGGAGAAGGCTCAAGCCTGTGACCCAAACACAGTGTTTGTAAGGGGAGAAAATGAGAGAGAACCCAAGTGTCTATCAACAGGGAGATGGCTAAGTAAACTCGGTGGCCATCCTGGTAATATTATGTAGCATCTAAAGAGATTGTCATAGGTCTGCATGTTCTGACTGATACAGATAAGACCTTTGCAGTGAGGTTAGTTGCAGAATATTTGTAATTTACAATTTATGTAAGAAATCATTGTCAAGACCCTGTTAAGGAGCTTTTTCCTTGGGTTTTCTTCTAGGAGTTTTCAAGTTTCAGGAATATGTGGTTTAAGTCTTGAATCCATTTTGAGTTAATTTTTGTGAGTGGTATAAGACTGAGGTCTAATTGTATCGCCCATCTTTCTTTCTTATTCATTAGTTATTCATGTGTTCAAACACGTGTTTGTGGAGTGTTTGCTGTATGTCCGGCACTGGCTCGGTGTTGATTCATAAACTAGCCCATGGTGGCTCCTACCCCATGGACCTTGAGAAAAACAAATATTTGAAGAAAAATAAAAAAGCAACTATAATTTGGGTTACCAAAGAAAAGTGACAAGGGGAGGAAGAAGTGTGCAATCAAAGTGAATGAGCTGACCAGCCTGGGGGGTCAGGGAAAGCCTAGGTGACGTAGCTTTTTAATTCCTGTTTTCCTTAGTTGGTGAGACAGATGATATATGTAAACAAACAAACGAATGAGGTCACTCCGTGTGGTGCTAAGCATTATGGGGAAAATTAAGTAATGTGACAGTGGCTGGCAGCAGCCCCCCGTCAGCTTATGTGGGGCAACCAGGGAAGGTCCTCATGAGGAGGTGATTTTGCAGCTGAGATCTCAAACAGGAGCTGGCCGGGTAGAGACCTAGGAGAAGAGCATTCCAGGCAGAGGCTTGTTAGAGGAAGAGGAGGAAGCCAGTGTGATTGGGGCCTGGACAAGGAGGAAGAACAGGAGGAGACGAGAGCTGAGAGGCAGGCAGCAGCCAGGGAGTCCTGAGGCCTTTGGGACAGGAAGGATTTGGGATTTCCTCTCAATGCAGGGGGGTAACGCGTCTCATCTATTTTTCCTGTCCCATCAAACTATCTTGTTTTCCTTGGGTCTGCCTTATTTAAACTGATAGCCATATTACTTTGGTCTTTCAGTGCCTATTTTCATTCTGTCAGTGGCATCTATGACCTTGTAAACTTTGGAAGATGTTTTTCTGTTCCGCTTTTATCTTTAAAGATCAGCGACTCTTAATTTCTCCCTTTATATAGTTGCCTTTTCACAATTTAATTGCCCTTCTCTGGACCTTTGTTTCCCATAATATCTTCTCTGAGGTGTGGCCAGCAGAGGTGCACGCTCCAGGTAGGCGTGTGTCAGTTTCCACGGGGACAGTATATGTTCCGCTCTGATTTTCCTGGCCCCTTTCCTGACGGTGCCGTAGCGTAAGACTAAGTATCTTGTTCTCTAGGAAGGAGACGTCTCCATTTCCTATGAACCTTGTATTCATTTTCCTGCAAAAACTGCCTGAACTACTTCACTTTCAGAAGCTGTTGATATTTTAAGACCTTTCTGTTAATTAGGAGTGAAAAATTGTAGCTATGAAAACGTATGGCTCAGTTCAAGTTTATTTTCTGATACCAGGCCCTTTGTCTAATCAGGTTGCTCACTGTTCTCTTTCCTGACTCATCTTACGTGCTGTGCCTTCTTCTTCTTGCTTCCGTTTTGGAAAATTTATTTCCATTTGCATTCATCGTAGCTCGAGGGTTCTCTGATATATGTAAATTGAATTTCATTCTCTGTTTTCCATAGTTCTGATACAAGCTAAAATATATATATCTATCACATTTTATATATAATATGTAATATATAATTATGTTATATAATACTGTGTAATACATAATGTATGAAACAATATAGCATGTATATATTTACATATATCAAATATTTAATTTATTCTGTTGTACAAGTAGCCATTTTTGGAGATTTTAAAATACAGAAGTGAAAAAATAAATTAATCTGTAATATCACTGAGTATATACAATCACTATTAATATTTTCGTATAATATCCCAGTCACATGTGTGTATGTATAAATATATGTAAATGTATATAGCTTTTAAAATGTGATTCTGTTGTATACATTATTTACAAATCTGTTTTTTCTCTTAATATACCTTATATGTTTTTGCGGATCAATTTTAAGTCCTACATTGTATCCTTTCATTTGCTTTGATTTAACCAATCCATTTATTAATTTCGTCTTCTAACACCATAATTAACATTTTTGCAGACACATTTCTACAACATCTGTAATTATTTCCTTTGAGTACATTAGAAATGGAATAACTGGGTGAAAGGCCTTGTGCGTTTTTAGGGCTGTTTGATATGCATTGCCAGATCACCTCCAGAAAAGTTTTACCCGTTTGTAGTCTGCCAGCAGTGTGCCATTGTACTCACTTCTCCTCTAAGTTCTAATGTGCAGTTTTTATGTATTTCGTACATACATCAAACAATGGATTTGGACTTGTAATAAAAATTTCACCTTCCATGCCCAGTATATTGAGAAAGATTATAAATTACTATGTTCTGTAGCTGAAAAGCATTGTTAATACTTAATCTAAAATATTTCTCCATAATTATTATTTTACATCTTTTATACACTGTTAAAATTCAGAAGGTATTGCCTATGTATAGTGAAGAAGACCGAGGTAACTGTTCCTAAACTATTGTTCACGGACAGATTTTCTCGTCCGCTCTCACCTACCTGTTTTGAAGCAGCAGCCTGTTGTACTGCAATGGAACTGGTGGAAAGTGAGGAATCCTAAATCCTCAGTCCTATTCCATTCTTGGCTTTAGCAGTTGTTTAGTGTGCGATGTGTAATCTTTCTGGGCAGTTGTTTTCTCATTCATAAAATCAGAATGACAATTTCTGTTCAGAAGACCTTAAAGCATTTTTGTGAGGTTCCTATGAGATCATGCACAGGAAAGAAATTTATAAACTGTGATGTGCTACACATATAAAATGTCTTATTTTCATACTAACCAGGATGCTGCCTAATGGGAAGGTAGTTGGGGAGAAATGGAAGGAGATTAAAATATAAAACGAGTTTCAGAAGTAGATATTTGAGGTTACTGGTGTTATTGTCCAATTTTGTGGATACTTAAAAATTTGCTTTTCTATATTACGTTCCTTCTTTCTCAGTTCCCATTACAGTCCTTTTTCCTAGTGAAGGCAGTAAAGGTCAGGCAAAAGGGACAGAAGAAGGGGAGATGGCAGGAATGGTGCTTGCGACCAGTTTCAATAACTCTCATATGCTTTTGGGGGAGGGAGCAGCCAAGCATGTCTGATATGTGTTTAGTGAGTATTACATCTGAGATCCATGAATTTTACTCAGCTTAAATGGATTAGCTGGGAATGTTTACTTTTGTTACTGGTAGTCTTGAAATGTTATTATTCAGTAATTTAATGTACTGTAAACCCATTCTAGCCTGCTTCTTGCTGCAGAGGCTCAGAGACAAGGCTCTGGGAAGAAGGAAAACCCCTCCAGCTAGTGGCAGCACAGGCCTACCATTTATGTTAAATCCTCTTGGTCTTTAGGATGTTTATTGACTTTTATGTATGTGCCCAAATCTCTGAAAGGTGCCTGTTTGTATATCTTAGGTATCTGAACATTTTTCATAATTAAACAATTTCAAATTTTATATCCAAAGAGAGAATGGCTCCTACAATAATATCATCACGTTTCCCATCAGCATTTCCACTAAAAACGAGTAATGGCCTTAAGATTTTGTCTTGTCTCCCAGTGGGCACAGAGGTCGACACACAGAGACGCGCACAGAGTACGCGTCTCTAGAATATTTTTAGAACCCAAACTGAAGTTCTGCGTGTTACGTAGACATGGGCGGAGCCTCTTCAACTCATCCGTCTGCCCCACTGGTGGGTTCTTGCTACGGCCGTATTGCTGAGACAGAGGAGAAGATGAGAGACCTCTCTCACGGAGCTCACCATCTCAGGGGAAGAGAGAACATGATACACTGTATACTAACTTAGAGAAATTCAATGTCCCCATTTGTAAGATGAACATAATGCTAGCTCCCTGCAGGGATATTGTTATGATTAAGTGAGAGAAAGTGCTTAGCCTAATGCTTTATACATTGTAATACATTTACAAATCTTAGCGGTTATTGTTGTTACTATTGCTGTTGCTACTGATGGGTGTTAAGATAGAGCCCTACCCTTAGGGAATATAGGGATAGAGAGGCGAGACTAATCACTATATATGCGTGTTAAATAAAAACAAGATTAGTTCACTTTACAGCTTTTCCTGTGTTATTTTTCATTCATTAAGTTTCAGAAGTGACGCTTTAACTTACGAATATATATAAATCCAAAATTAAACGTATGCATACTGATGTCAACATGGGTTCCTTAAACTTTCCAGAAGACGTTTGAAAACAGGGTAGGAAACGAAACTATGTTATGTGTTTCATTGTTCAAGGTACAGCCTAGGACTCTGTACAATTCCGTGCTTAACAAATGGTCCCCTCCCCTTCTCGTAAACAGTTTTGCTTATTGACCCAGATGTCCCTTTTGATGGGCTGTGAGTGGGCGTAAGACACACATTTGGTGACTGTTTGGCAGTACATGAGGTGTTCTTATTAATAGAATTTTTAAGCGAATTCTTTTTGGTTTAACCTTTTGAGATACAGCTTTTTAGATGTTCACATCTTTCCCCCCAAGATTTACGTGCACTTCAGCCGCCCTTTTCCATTCGCCTGAAATGTTCCTTCACTTCTTCCCTTGCTAAATGACACCGCATCAGAGAGTACCTTTTTCCACCCCATCTGAGTAGCACCTCCAGTTACTCTTGTTCCCTTTACCCTTCACCTTCTTCTTTTTTTCATTTTAACACCTGACCAAAGCATCACACAGCTGCAATTTTAATAACAATAGTGGCTGATATTGACGTGTTTTCCGTTTTTTATGAATTTAAGTTCTTAACTAATTCAGGTGTCATGCATGCGTGGAGAAAGGAGATCAGTATCAATAGACAGACAGCAGAGAGTCTCAGACCTTCAGGCAAAAAGAGTGGTGCTCTGAAAGGTAGTTGGGAAGAAGGGAAGTTAACTTTCCCCTGAGTTTCCCGGAGTCACTTGGTAGAGACCAGGTGTGGAGAACTGTTCCTGATCAAGAGCTGTTTACGACCAGAGAAAATCCAGAATTCTAAGTCTAAAGACAGAACTCTAGATTCATTCATTCATTCAACAGTTATTTTTAAGTCCCCGTTCTGCGCAGGGCACTGTTCTAGACACTCAGACATAATGACAAATGACAAAATCCAGCTCATATGGAGCTGACATTTCTGGGGGTAGGGAGTCACACACTAAGCAAATAAACATACAATATAATGTCAGGAATTGGTAAGTGTTAGATAAAATTAAACAGGTTGTGGGAGAAGGGAGTGAAGAAAGTAGAAGGGGAGGGTGGGGGGTGACATTTAGTTGGACGGTCGAGGAAGCCTGTCCAGATCGGTGACATTGGAGCAGAGACCTGAAGGAAGTGACACTGTCCAGAGGCCTGGCCATCCCAGCGTATAGGGGCCCAGGCCCAGGGAATGTCAGAGGCAAACATTGTCCAGTGGGAGCCTGCTCGCTTGGTCCAGGCACCAGCAAGAAGGCCAGTGTGCCTGCAGCAGACAGGGCGAGGGGGCCGCCGGCCAGGTCACGTGGGCCCTCCGTGGCTCAAAGTCAGCAAGTCCTAGAACTAGGAGAAACCTAGGGTTTTGGTCAGACCAGTGTTTTGGGAACTGAGGTTGTGATCACAGGTAGATTGTGAACTCTTAAATTGTGGACAGCAACCAGGCTGTAGAAAACAGGGTGACATATTGGTACATTGCTCCTACTGAGGATAAGAATTGTTTCGTGGGCTGTGTGTGTGTGTGTGTGTGTGTGTGTGTGTGTGTGTGTGTTGGCGCTAATGGAAATTGCAGTTCTTACTATAGGTTCTGGTAAAGACAAAAAAAAAAAATGTTTGTGAGCCACTGATCTAGTCTTATCCCTGAATTTTGTGGATGAGGAAACTAACTGGGCAGTGCTCGAAGGCCCATGGCTTTCTCCTCTGCGTGGTGCTCTCGCCCCACACTGGGCTGCCTTCCGTGGGGACGCCCGCGAGTGCCCGCAGGTGTGACGGACTCCAGCTGAGCTCGTCCTCGTTTCTAAACGAAGGGAAGGAAGTGAAAACTTGGTTTAGCCAAGGCCATCTCAAGCAGAACCCATGTCAGTTCTGCTGTATGGCCTCTTTACACTGTTTCTTATTCCCTTTACTGTCTCTGTTTTCTTCAATATCCTCTTATTTCTCGAGGAAAGAGAGCTATCTGAAGTGAAGAGAGAGGGAGGGAAAGAAAGCCAGGACGGAGAGAGAGGGACAGACATCCAAAATCCAGGAGGGAAAGGAGAGGAACCGCTAGGGCTGAGGGAGAGGGCAGGAGGGACACCTGTCCTGTGCCCTGCCTGCCCCGCCTGCTGTCCCCACAGTCCCCTCTGCCCCCTCCAAAGGCCCTAGCCCCCAGGGAGGGCAGTGCTGGTGGAGCACAGGGTCCACCCACTTTCAAAGACTCGCCGTGGGCATTTAGTCGTAGGCCCTCCCGTGAGGCCTGGTCCAGCTGCCCAGCCGGAGGGCGGGGCCGATTTCTTGGGCTCCTTTGCGTCCCGGGCCTGACCCGGCAAGGCCCCCAGTACCAGGCTTGCTTATAAGACTCCAAATTAATACACAGCTGTCAGGAGACTGTTCATGTGTGTCACAGCGAAATCCTGACTTACACAAACAACGAATCTGTAATCTTAAAGACAGGATTAGGCTCGAAAGAGACTTAATGGTGGAGAATTTGCAAGGGTAAGTTAATGAAATTGATTCAAGAGTTCTTTGCACGCGCGCACACACACACATTAAACCAGTTTTTTATGTCACGAGGAAGATATTCTTGAAATAGTTTAGCAGGATTTTTTTTTTAAAAATCATTGTTTTTAATCGTGTAAAAACTTTCTGTGTAATTTATGAGATGTTAGAAAGCAGAGGATGAAAATTCTCTTGAGAGTCTCACTCATCTTCCATAAGAATAGCTTTTGGAACCCGATAATTTCTTCAGAGGCTAAAAAAGAGCTTTAAACTTGCTTGGGGCTTTTTGCTGTTGGGAGAAAGATCAAGAAAGGATTCAGATTAGACCCTTTTTTTATGCAGAGGATTAGAGAGAAGTGAAGTTGTTGACCTGGCATGTGTTGCCTTTTCAGTAAAATATGTCTTGAAACCCTACTGACTGGATATATTCAAAACCAACAGAAACTTATTAACTTATAAATCACAATAGGAAACTTATTTTTCTTAATAGTTAATACCTATCATTTATCAAATGCCTACTGTATATTAAGTTCTTTTCATATAAGGAAACTCAAAAAAAAAAAAAAAATACCCAAGGTTATGCTGCTAGTAAGTGACAGGGCTCAGATTTGAACCTGTTTATCCTGGAAACCCGTGCTCTTTCTAGTCTACTGCAATTGGGGCCAAGGTGTTCAAATTTTTAAAAAATTTTTCGGAATAAGTTTCTTCTGCTTTTTTGTGGCTATAGAGAGAAGTGAAGACTGTTTACTTCCTTTTTGAAAACTGAATTTCTAGAGCATATGAGTAATTCCAATTTGTCTTCAAAAAGTCATAATTTATATTTTGATATTCTATTAGGGCTTCTGTAAAATTATTATGATTTCATATATAATTACAGGGCTGAAATGGAGGGCTGTTTGTAAAATGGCTGAGGTGTGGATATGCTGATACCACATTGAACACTAGAGGGCATTCCTCCACCGTCGGACACATGGTTTCCAGAAACAGGTCCCTTATGGATTTTATTTCTTATTAATTTTAATCACACTGATTTGGAATATGAATACTGTCCACCTAGAAAGCACAGAGTACCCAGTATACAGATTATTTTTCATAAAGTCAAAGACACTTCGCCTGCATGATGAACAGAATGCCCTCCTTTGGGATTACACTTGAAAATAGTTTTTTTTAGAACCCGTCATTCCACCAAAATATCCTTTACGTTATTTAAAGAAAACCCAAGACAGTAAACTACTAACTTAAAATAGCCCATGAGTCACGTGGGATCATATAGGTAAAAGCATTCTAAAAGGTAGAAATGATCATCCCTCCTTGCAGCTCTTCAGATCGACTGTCTGGTGGGTCAGACTTCTAACACTCGCTGACGTCCGTCATCCACGCTTTCACCACTTTCACAGAGGTACATTCGTGCTTAGAGCCACTTGAATCCGCATCTCTTGACCGTGCACACAGTATTTTCTGCGAGGACTGATCCTCAGAAATATTCAGACTCATTGTTTTTCTCACCACTGTTACACGGCATTGTAATGGAGGTTCCAGCCATTGCAGCCAGGCGAGAAAAAAAGCAATAATAGGCATCCAGGTTAGATAGGAAGAAGTAAAACTCTTTATTCACAGATGACATGACCCCATATGTAAAAAAATCTAAGGAATCTACAAAAACAAACAAACAAACAAAAAACACCAAACACCAAACTTATAACTAATGTGTTCAGCGAGGTGGAAGACTATAAGATCAATATATAAAGATCAGTTGTATTTCTATGTACTACAGTGACCAGTCTGAAAAGGAGATTAAGAAATCAGTTCCATTCACAATGGCTTCAAAAGAACAAGTACTTGGGAAGTGCACATAAAGACCCAGTAATCAAGACAATGTAGTCAGGGCACAGCGCTATACATCCAGGTCAGTGGGAAAGAATCGAGAACCCAGAACTAAACCTTTTACCGTAAGTTGATTTTCAACAAAAATGCCCGTGCCATGCAGTGAGGAAATAGTAGTCTTTTCAACAAATGGTACTGGAACAGTTGGATGTCCACGTGCAAAAGTATAAATTAGACCCTAAAGTGAACACTAACTCCAAGTGGATCATAGACCTAAAGAGCTAAAACTACAAATCTCTTAGAAGAAAACGTAGAAATAAATCTTTGTGACTTTAGGTTAGCCTTCTTACGGTAGATATGACAACAAAAGCATGAGTGACCAAAGGTTCCCTCCTTCCCCAGTGAAAATGATCTGGAGCTGGCAGTGTGAGGAAGTGAGTATCTGCTCCAAAGTATCGTTCTGGGTCCTAGCAGGGCATAGACATGGTATACTCAGTGGGATCATTGAAAAGTTTACTAAAGAGTCTAGTTACAAAGGGGTGGGCAGAGTTAAGAGAGACTAACAATGGACGGTTCAGTAGGACAGGAGGGGTTGGCAATAGCTGGGAGCCATTCCTACCTCTAGGCCTGTCCGGCAAAGGGGGAGAGCTACCAGAGAATATAATGGAAGGGCGGACTGACCAGGAGCTGCCATCTTTGTAGAGGGGAGCAACTGACTGACGCGATCTGGCAGGGAAGAAGTTGGGAGAAAAACATGTCCTGACTTCATGCTTCTTCCTTTAATCTTCAGCCACTGCTTCCTACTGGCTGGACCCTTATGCAAGTCCAATGGCAAGAGAGTCCTTTAGTCAAGGTCATGCAGGTTGGCTGGCCAAATGCAGCGCAGGTTGAAGAAGAGCAGAGTGGAGGTCTGCAGGGACAAATGGAAAATGGCAAACACACCCACTTCCAGGCCCGGTGGCTCAGTAGCTGTGTGATGAAGGCATAATGGGAGTTGGTCTGGTATACTCGTGACCTTGACAACAGCTATCTGGGTCAAAAAAAATTAAAGATACCATTTATTTTGTAATTTACCGTGTTATCAGATGTTTTCTAGCCCAGTAACAGTTTTCTAGTTGAATATTAAATTAATAGTGTATATTACCTAAGTATTCTCTTGCCACTATAGTTAGACCCAGTATTTCTTTTTCTTTTTTTAATTTAAGTTTATTGGGGTGACAATTGCTGGTAAAGTTACATAGGTTTCAGGTGTACAGTTCTGTACTACATCATCTGTATCTCACATTGTGTGTTTACCACCCTGAGTCAGTTCTCCGTCCATCACCATATATTTGATCCCGTTTCCCTCATCTACCACCTCCTCCCCCCTTTCCCTCTGGTAACCACTAAACTATTATCTGTGTCTATGAGTTTTTGTTTTTTCATTTGTTGTCTTCTTTTGTTGTTTTGAGTGTTGTATTTCTTTTTCACGTCAGAATCATTTCTCTTTTCAGAGTATTATGGTTCAGTGAATTGTTGACAAGTGGTCCCTGAAGGATAACACTTGTCCTGGAGTTTCTTAATGCTTTATCGAGTATGTTTTTTTTTTTTTTTTTTTTTAGGGTGCTAGTCAGAGAAGCCCTACTTACCTAAAAAAGTCAAGAAGATACCCTCCTCTTTCAGAATTTTTATGGAAATAGAAATAAACAGACGTACAGACAAATGAGTGTTGGGTTTTGGGTTTTTTTTTTCCTTGAAGAATGGATTTTTGCTGTTTTATCAAGATCTAGTGCTGAATGTGTTTATTTACTCCTCTAGATCTTTATTTTGGAAATATTTATTGGATTTTTTCCTAAGGTCTCAGGACTAGGAATTTCACTTCTGAGTTGCAAAAGAAAGAAATGGTGCAGTTTCAAGCCCCCCAGAAGTTCCTAATTTGGTTAGTGAAGTAGACATGCACAAACCTGCCACATCTGACAACCCAGCGTCCTACTGTGGGAACATCTCTCTGGCCATCGAGAAACAAGGGTCTCTGTTGAGTGCTGCCACTTAACAAGTCACAAAACTCTTGCCAAGTCACTTGACTTATTTGACCTTCTGTTTCCTTATCATTAATTTCCCTTTGATCTCTGAAATGCTGTGAAAATCGAATTCCAAGTGCAGAAATATCCGTTGGCTAGTGTTGGCCTGGGAAGACTTCACAATAATTGATTGCATTTTCCTTCAAATACCTAAAGCAAAGTTCAGCCTGGCTTTTCAGAGAGAAGGTTCCGCCTGGTAGTCAGTGTGTGGCATTGTGTTTTTACATGGCAACCTGTGGATTTAAGTTTACACTCGTGATCTGCAGAAGGCAGAGAGGAGGGATTTTCAAGGGATCAGTAAGGGCCCAAGCTGAAAAAGCTTTAAAAAGCCTTTTCTTCCCTTGAAACTGGACATGTGCCTTTTAAAATAATTCCATCCAGTTTGATCAGTTTCCTGATTTACACTTATCCTATGGAAATGGTTCTTTCATGGCATTTCTCGCTCTAACAAAAGTTAGCAGGAATGAAGTGGAAAGTGTGTACGTAAGTGTCCCAGGTGGGGAAACAAGAGTTTGCAGTCCGTGTCCTGCATCATAGACTTTTTTTCTGTTAAAGGCAAACAGTGGTGCCTTCTACTTCTGAGATACCATCTGAAATGACTTTTTTTTAAAGAAAATACAATCTTGGAAATATGTGGACTCTTCACGTTGCACGTCTTATTTTTCACAAATGGAGAAGACATTTAGCCTTAAACTGTAATTTTTTTTAAAGATAAGAGTGATTGCAACAATTTTACTTAGTTTTTAAAGAATTTAAATGGAATGGGATAATTAACTGAATTTAATAATTCACCTACCTTTTCCTGTCAATGTAATACGTTTGTCTGACTTTATCGGCATGAAACGCTAAGCTCGAACGCCACCAGAAGTCCCTTTTCCCTTGAGCTCGCCTCTGTTTGCCTTTCAAGGTGGGTTCATGAGGGAGGAGTAGCCCTCTGAGAACCATCTGGACAGGCTCAAAACTGGTTCTGGCCACACCAGAGGAAAGTTAATATTTGACACAACCCAATGTAAGGGAAATATTTGGTCCTTGAAAGGATCCCTGGAGGAGCACGACTTGGTAAAAGTTTAGTACAAAGCAAGTTACTGCTTCAAGTTGAGCCTGTGGTCATGGGAAAATAGACACCTTTTGGTGGCTGTTTTATCACTGTGGCATCTAAGGAAAGCAACAGGAATTGCTCTGTTTGTTTGCCCAGGATGTCAGGTAATAAACCTTTAATGAACCACTGGGTTCTCAGAATGTTCAAGGCAACATGAAGTTTGTCCTCGGGAAGCCATGGGTCACTAACCATCACTGGAAGCAGCTGGCTGGAGGTGGCAGGTTCTCATATCCTGTGGGGTTCTGTTATAATGTCATTCCAGGTGGCCGTGAGCATGCAGACACTTAGATCCAACTCTAGAAGCCCGCTGAGCTGTCAGCTTTCTCATCTCTCTGCTTGACTCAGTTGTCTAGGAAGTCACACAGAAGCATATAATTGGCTTAAATAGATTCAGACCAGTTTCTGACTCTTAATCATGCAAATTCTGAAAATCAGATTTCTAGTGAGTTCAAGACTGTTCTCCATGATGTAGTATATAAGTCCGTTTTGGTGTGATTTAAGCAAGGGAGTACTTTTGTATGAACAGAAATGTTCTGCTGCCTATTGTCAAGTAATTTTTCCTGAAATAATAGCATCAGACAGTGCAGCATACATTCCTTAACGCATGGACAAGTTTGACAAGGTTGGCCCGATTTTTATTGTTGTCATGATGCTTTCTAAGAGCTGATTTGTGTTACCGGGCAATTTAATTGAAAGGGTTTAGTTTCAGGTCCTGGAGACCGAGCAAGCAGAGCAGCATGTGTCGACTGCTTGGTCCTGCCTTCCTCAAAGCCTCTTTTCACGTGGGGTCTGGAATCAAGCTGCCTGGACTCTCCTGTTTATAAGCTATGTCACCTTGGGCAGGTTTCTTAACTTACCTGAGCCTTACTTTCGTTATCTTTAAAATGGAGATCATAATGCCATCTCGTTCATAATACTGTTTGGATAAACAACGTCTTAGCACATAGCAAGGACCTCACAGAAAGTGCTAGCTCACTACTTATCACCATTGTTGTTGTTCTTGCCACAGTGACTTGTAATGATTGTTTGCATATTTGGGTTTCACATTACTGAACTCCTTAAAGTCAGGGACGGTTTCTTGGAATCACAGAATGTTCCACAGGGCTTGGCACCAGATAAGCTGTTGGCAAATGAATAAATGAGTGCATGAATGGGGTATCTGATCATCTGTGGTTTGTTTATTTCCCCCATCTTTTTTTTCTTCTTATTGTGGTAAAATACACATAACATAAAATTTACCGTCTTAACCAGTTTAAGTATACAGTTCAGTGGTATTGAAATGCATTCATGGTATTTTACTGCCATCACCACCATCCATATTCAGAACTCTTTCATCTTGTAACACAAACTCTAGAACCGATAAAAAATAAACAAAAAAACTCCTTGTTTCTCTCTACCCCAGCCCTGCCAACCACCATTCTACTTTCTGTCTCCGATTTTGACAACTCTAGGGACCTCGTGTAAGTGGAATTATGCAGTGTTTGTTATTTTGTGACTAGCTTATTTTACTTAACATTATATCCTCAAGTTTCATTCATTTTGTGGCCTATGTCAGAGTTTCCTTCCTTCTTAAGGCTGAATGATATTCCATTGTCTGTATATAGCCCCCTTTGTTCATCCATCCATCCATTAATGGACACTTGGATTGCTATTAAGATGAATATGACTTATATATTAGTCTCGTGATCTTATTCCTCTGTTCAATGTGCTCACCAGCTCAATGATCCACTATTTTCACTTTGTTTTTAAAATGGAAACATATCACGTATCGAACTTTCCATGTCTTCGTGCAAACTCCACCCTCCCAGGTTTGCAGGAACACCCGTGCTTGCTCCCAGCTCTGCTCGCTCGTAATGACGACTGTAGGAATTACTCCGAACGCCTATAGTTCTGTGTCACACAGCCTATCTCCGAATTGTTTTTGTTGTACCTTTGCTGTGTTTCATGTGTATTGGTCTTTTGTCAACTCAGGATGATCGTAAAGCATCTGAGGATTTGGATCCATACTTTGACCTCTGTAGGCCTGTCTCGCCCGCCCAGGACCGAGGGCGAGGCTAGAAGGGAGCTTTTTCTATCCCCCCATCAATCCAGTCTGTACCGAGCCTGCTGAAGGTCCTTGCACATGAAAGGAATCCATGCTGTCTGCACATTTCATGGGCTTCTTGTTATATTATGAAAAACAGAGAATCGGATGTTGAACTTGTAGTAATAATCAGGCAGGGGAATAAGAAGTAGTGCCCTGCGACTCACGTCTTCTCCTTGGTTACTCCGGGGGCTGAAGAATCCAAAGCATTGTCCTTCAGAATGCATTCCTGAAGAACTCTGAGTTCTAGAACTTGGAATTTTATAACCAGCAAAAATACCCTGCAGAATAATGGAGGTGAAATCACCATTTCCAAACAGACATCCGCTGTGTCTGTGACCCCACGCGGCTGTATCCTGTCACTGCTGCCACTGCGTTTTTCCTCTGGATGCTTTTCTAGTCCATGCACTGGTTTCCGTTCTCTAGGAATCAGGTATTAGCTCTGAGCAACTCCTTTCCCAGCACATCTTACATGCAACTGCCAGAACGTATGACAAGGGCTCCATGACCTTGTTAGAGCCCTTGTACAGCTCTAGAATGATCCCTGCTCTTTCCACTGTAAGTTATTGCGTCTGATTTCTCGTGATTGCTGTCTGTGTTCGTGTTCAGATGTGCCTTGTAGACAGGCGGCCTCTCTCACTGTCTCCCATCTCTGTTGCTCTCAGGCTGATCCGCAACTCTTGATTTGTTTTCATATTCCACTTTCTTAGTTGTTCTTGGAAGATACCATTGGTTTGCTATAAGCTACTTTGTCAGCCAGAAATATCGTGTTTCCCCAAAAATAAGACCGGGTCTTAATATTACACTTTGCTCCAAAGATACATTAGAGCTTATGTTCAGGGGATGTCGTCCTGAAAAATCATGCGAGGGCTTATTTTCCAGTTAGGCCTTATTTTCGGGGAAACACAGTAGTAGTTCTCAGTTTATTTTCTTTGTATCAAAATTGTTTTCTGGGTAGTGTATTGTGCAAAATGCCACTACCTGCCTCAGAATTAGTGTAATTGGCAGGTTTTGTGGTTGGGCTGCCTGGATCAGTGGAAGTGCCAGGGCTCATTGGTTTTTCATTTGCCATTTGCCTCACTGTCCTGCCCTTTGCCTTCATTTAGATGTGCCATCAATCATTTCTTCCATTTGGAATGTTATATATTTTAGTGTCAGCAATAGTTCAATAATGCCTTTGAGTAAATGAATATTTTAATATAAATAGTAAAAAAATTTAAGCTAAAATTTAAATATATTTAAATTTACATTAAAAAAGGCGTACGATACATTAAGAGGAGTGCAATGCACAGTGAAACCTAAGCTTAGAAGAGCTGTATTCATAGGAATCAATATGAAAAAAAAGGAAAAAAGGCTGTCACCAATGTCATGGTTTTTACCTTTATTTTGTCTTGACTAATAAGCATTGTTTAAATGTGTCCTTTTTGGGGTGATTGTGAGAAAATAAAATAGTGTGTTAAAAACTACATTCAGTATAGTTTATGAGTATAATAATTAACAGAACTGCACATGCAACCTCTATTAGAATTTTTAAATGAATTATTAATATCAAAGGAACCCATCCAAACACTCTGACCAGAGAATCAAATGCTAACTCCAAAATTAGCAAAAAATTCCTAGATTCCTTTCTTCCTTATGTCCTCATTTGCTTATTGTAATGAAAGACCTCTGGAGGTTGAGTTATTTTAAGTATCATACATGATGGGAAATCCTGCTTAATAGTCGAGGAAAGAGGACCAGTCTCTGACTTACGTTTGTCATTTCATCCTCTGTGGAGCCACAGACCTCCAACTAGAGGGAGCTTGAATGACCAAGGGTGCCAGCTCTGGGTATGAAACGCACCACTGCTCTGGCACCAGGACGGCTGGCAGCCAGGGCGGGAGCGGAGCCAGATGTCCTGAAGTCAGGACAGTCCTCTGAGGACTCTGGCTGGAGTGCTCTCTGAAGGTCTGCTGAGCCTGCCTTAGGCTGCACGGCATTCCAGGAGGACCCCACTGAGCCAGGGTTTCCTGTCCTGCACCCCTGTCAGGCTTGTCTTGAGGTCTGTCAGCTTCTCCCAGACCGCCCCCCTCCACCGCCTTCTCTCTTCTAGAAATTTCCCTCACAGAATGTCTCTTACAGGAATCAATCTCTTCCATGTTGGCAACTGTCTGCTTCTCAGGGGACCTAGACTTAAACATTCTCCTGTGATGTCTGTAAAAGGATGCGAGCATGTGAAATTAACCAAGGAGAGAAAGGATGTTTACCATCATTTCAACGACAACCATATGCCGATACTGCTAGATTCCTAAATTTAGGAGAGTTAAAACTTTATATAATTGTGAGCGAGCCGGTCAGACATTTTTTTTGTTTGTTTGGTTTTTTTTTCCGTTGCAGTTTATTCGTTGTTTATATGTAAACTTGCTTTAGGAAGTACTGAATTATTACAGTAGTCAGATCCGGAGCTGTGTTCTCAAGAATTCTCAGTTTACTCCGGATGGCTGGATGGCTGTGAAGTATTAAGCACTTGGTAAACCATGTTTGAGATAGCTAAGGCTATTGAATAAATTAGAAGGAAATATTTCCCAGGGTGTGTCGATAACACAAACAAGCAGAATCGTTCACTAGAATAAATAAGTAGGGACAGATTGGTTTGTCCCACATATTTGGTCATTGTTGTTTTCAATTTGTAGGATTTATACAAGAGTGTATACCTTTTACATGTTAAGTGTTCAAATTCTTCTTTTTCTTGCAGAATCATAGTGAAAGATTTGTTTTCATTACCGAGTGGTATGATCCAAACGCTTCACTTTTTCGACGTTATGAGCTTTTATATTACCCAGGGGATGGATCTGTTGAAATGGTAAGTGAGCCTTTCTTTGCTTGAAAGTTGGAAACGGAGTGAAGATGGGAGAGGGAGAGGAATAAGATTGCCTTTTATATAGTTGTATTTAAAATGTATTTATATGTACATGTTAAGTGGGAATTCTTTTTTTGGTATTATAATTCCAACACACGAAGATAGCTTTGTGCCTTTCATTTTAAATGTCAAGACAGGAATTCCTATTTTTTGGTTAGAAAAAACTAAAGTGGGATTATTCATGCTTTGGATTAACAATAGTCAGTAAGTGATTACAGATAAAGATTATCATGATCATAAATATGTCACCATTATTGAAAGCTGTCCTCGCTACAAAAAGCCAAATTGAAGAAGATGGGACTAAGACGTCCCGCCTATTTCGTTATGTCCTTTCATTGGCAACCCCTTTACCTGTAGACCTACGTATTTGGTATTCGGGTTTTGCCTAGGCAAGAAAACAGAAATTTTGATTTTCTCTGGCATTTTAGGGGTACTCTTTTCCTGAAATGATTTGGCAATAAATTTTTCTATTCAGAGTTTTTTAAAGTGTTAAATTTGCAGTTTTTATGATATTACTGGAACAGACTAGGACACATAGAAGTCATAAAAGAAATTATGCTTTTGTAGCAAAAATGAAACCGAATGTCACCTGTGTTTAATAAAGCAGAATGCAGAACTAGTTCTCATTGATAAGGTTAACATTCCCTACTGATAATGATTTGTTTTACTGTGTTGTTGTTTGGGGTTCTAGCATGATGTGAAGAACCATCGCACCTTTTTAAAGCGGACCAAATATGATGACCTGCACTTGGAAGATTTATTTATAGGCAACAAAGTGAATGTCTTTTCTCGACAACTGGTGCTCCTCGACTATGGCGATCAGTATACAGCTCGCCAGTTGGGCAGTAGGAAAGAAAAGTAAGAAAGCAATTATATAATCTTTCTTCTCCATTCTGAAAACATCATACATGTCTTGTTACCACATTCTCATTTCTTGTTTCTGCCTTGTGTTTTGTTTAAACAGTAGATGTGTTTTCAGTGATTCAGTTCACTGGTAGGACATTTTTAGAGTTTTGTGGACCATATTCTGTGATTTACCCTTCACTCGGGTCATAAGGTGATGCCCATGGTGCTAGGCCGTGATTATATTCTGGGGGAGAAAAACACAAACGTTTTATACACCCTCGACATTCTTTGTAACACGCGTCTAACTGGAAACCGAGAGTATCTGAATAAGAAGAGTCTTGGTGTAGAGGATTAAACTTGGCTTATGGGAAAGAAAAGACCCATAAGTGGAATCAGTGGAAACTCGGAAGAAAGTCATTCCTTGTGGAAGAGCAGGGAGGGCTTTAGGAAGGTGTTTGAGCTGGATCATGAGAGATGGATTGAATCTCCACCCAGTTGGATGAAGTGGGGGGCATGCAGGCCCCAGCAGTGGGTGTGAACAAAGGCACAGAGGGCAGGAAGTTGTATGTCATGTGCTGGGAAGAGCCCGCTGTCCTGCTTGACGAGCTCTTGGTGCTTAAAAAACTTTAAAAAATTTAATCAGAGAAGGAGCCTGAATTGGGTCTGAAGAGGAAGGAAGGCATGTGGAAGATGAGTGGGAGTAGATTAATGGCAGCAATGACAAGCTCTCGATGACTGTTCGCCGTTATTGTATCAGGCCCGGTGTTGAGATGATGTGTGTGGGTCACTTATTTAAGCCCCACAACAGCCTAAGAAAAATAGGCACTGTTGTTTTTATCTCTACTTTGCAGACGAAGAAGTTGAGGCTTAGAGACGTTAGGCAACGTGTGGAAGGTCACAGGGTGGGGGGGCAGAGCCCAACGTCCGTCGGAATCACGGATGGGAGCGTTTAATCATAGGAGAATGGACAGGACCTGGAGAACGCTGGTCTCTTGCTGTGGTTATTCATTTTTATGTCTGTGTGGCGCCTGGCACGTCTCCTCATACATTACAAGCACTTCCCTGGTGTCAGCGGGATGAATTCATGAATAACAATTTAAAATGTATTTACCCTTTCCTCTTTTTCATTTCTTCCCTGTTTCCAAATGATGACCTTCAATCTAGTTGACAGAACTGGTTTTGTCTAGATTGTAATGCACGCTGTCTGTTCTTGACCTTATTCACAGACATAACGTCTGTCTGATAAATATTGACCGATCAACTGAAGAAAGAATATGAGTGTTGTAAGAAGGAAAAAAGCACATGCAAAATTGTGACACAGAAACTTGCGGGTCTTGTAACAACTGTACCCCGAAAGAGCGCTGTAGTGATGCCCAGAATGGTAAATTACTCACGGGAATGTGCCGCAAGATGTGGTGAACGAATGAACAATGAGTTTACAGCACTGAAAATAGTTATGTCTGGAGGAAGGCGGGCGTCCTGCCCTCTTCCCTCCCTCCCATTGCAGGTGGCTCTTCCGGTGAAGGGGAGACACTGGTCCAGGGCGCCCTCCACGTGTGTCTCTCTCGTCTTCTCTCCTCACTGTCCATCAAAGCTGCATCTGCCATTCGGACTCATCCTCAGTGTTGATCTGGAAACGACACAGGACAAGTTTAGATGCAGCTCTGCAGAGCAGACCTGGAGAGCACCTGCCCAGGGTCCTACACCTCCCCACAGCCCAGGGAACGCGGGGGCCAGAGCCCCAGCGGGTAACCAGGTGGAAGCCCCAGAAGAGCTGTCGACTATGCCTGGCTCCAGGCCTGCAGGTCAGAGACGAGAGGCGGGGCCACACAACACCTGAACCTTACATGGTCCAACAGAGGAGCAGTTGAAAGGGGTGCAGAGAGGGAGTTCTGCCCTGGGAATGGAGAAGTCATGAGGATCAGGGGTCCTCACATCCCTGTTGTCAGTTTTATTTCCTTCAGCCAGTCGGCCTAACAATTTCGAGTGGACCAGGACTGCTGCTCGCGGGAGGAGATGAGCAGAACACTAGTTCCCTTCTGCTCTCCCCTTTGGGAAACTCCTCCATGTCCTCCAGGACCAGTGGGGGCAGTTGAGCTTCGGCTGCTAATGTGGGCGCTGAAGTACATTAGCGGAAGATTGCAGTTCAATTTCCAAGGCCTTGCTGAAAACCCACCCCAATCCTTTTCTCATCTTTGCTTATCTACAGTCTCATGGTCCATGCGATAGCTCTCACAGCAGCACGACTGCACCCCAAATAATGCCATGAAAAATGCCTTTCCATTATGAAGTTCCCTGGGAGAGATTACAGTTCCTTTCTCTGTAAACTGAGGGCCAATCCTGCCTTCCCATTCTGGAAGTCTCTATCACTGGGCTCCGGGTTAGTTAACAGAGCAGAGCTGAATTTCCTTTTGTACTCCAGATACTTAGCCATCTTTCCGTAGAATGGGTTTGATTGATAATGTATTTTGGTTAATAAATGTTCTTGTTTGCCATTTCTTTCAACCTTGTTATGTTAACGTTTTAGGTGTGTCTCTTGTAAACAGCATATAGGTCTTTAAAAACAACAACAACCTGAAAACCTAGATTTTCATTGGTAAGATTAGTACATACAAATTTACATATGTTGTGTTACTGGTATTGTTGTACCTATTGCTACTGTTTTACTTCTTTCCTGCTTTTCTATTTTTTTCGGTTAGTTAAGGTGTTGGTATGTGTCTGTCAGGTCAAGTTTGTGAATTGTGTTGTTCACAGCCTTCACATATTCAATCTTTTTTTTGGTCCACTTATTCTATCTATTACCAAGGTTTTGGTAAAATTTCCCACTTGTCATTTGTCTATTTCTCCTGGTAGTTGTGTTCATGTTGATGTTATCATTTTTAGGCTATGGGTCACTAGGTTTTAAAACTGTTACATCTTCTTGGTAAATTGAATCTTTTGTTATTATGAAGCGATCATTTTTATCTCTAGCAATACATTTTTACCTTAAAGTCCGCTTTGTTTGATAGTTAATGTTTGCATGGATGCCTTTTTTTTCCCTTTTTACTTTCAAACTTTCAGTATGCTATTCTAAATATGTCTTTCTGAATAACATGCTGATCTGTGTTTTAAATCCAGTGGTATTTTTTGTCCTTGATTTTTTTTTTTTATAAATCCAGTAATCTAATTTTATATTATTCATCTATTACTGTATAGCATTTACTTTTACTGTAACGACTAACATATTTGGGGTTAACTCTGCCATCTGATCCTGTGAGTTTTGTCCTGTTTTATTACTATTATTTTTGTTCCTTTTCTGATTTATTTTGGATTGGTTGAGGATATTTCAATCCACTTTTTCTCTATTGTTTGAAAGGCGTACACTCTTTTTCTATACTTTTAGTACTTACTCTAGGAACTACAACATGAGTATTTATCAAAGCTTGGAGTAAGCCAGTATCATTAGCTTCCTTCCTGCAAATAGAACCTTAAAACAGTGTAGCTCAATTTTCTGCCTTGCTGAATCATATGCCAGTTTTGCTCTGTAATTTTTCCTATTATTTTTATGAACCTAATGACTCATTATTATTGTTTTGCATTACCAGTATTCAATTAGATTTTACCACTTTTAGCCTTTTATGTTTCTGTTTGGGATTATTTTGGTTTTGCTTAAATTAGATTTTTTTTAAAAGAATTTCCTTCAGAGTGTGTCCATTGGGAGAGAACGCTTTCAGTTTGTCCTCATCTGAAATTTCACTTGTGTCTGTATTTCACTTGCATTCTTGAAACTACCCTCTTATCTGACGTGTTTTATTGTTTCTCTGTACTTCATTCTTAATCTGTTCAAAGTTCTTTCTTCAGTTGCGTCTAGTCTCCTGTCAAGCCATGTGTCTAGTTCTTTTGTTATTGTATTTTTATCACTAGATCTTCTAAAAGATTCTTTTTCAAATGTCCGTGTTTACTGTGTATAACTTACAGTTTTCTGTTTCCTGATGAAATGTTGTAGCCTGTCTGTTAGTCCTTCAACCACCGTTGGCATGGACACCTTATAGTCCAGATCGGGTGATGCCCAGATCCGTCCTCTGCTGTTTCTCCTGCTTCTCCCTCTTGTTGGTCATTTTCCCCCTTTTGTGTGTGTGTGTGTGGTTCTCTTTGGTGATGATTGTCGTGAGTGTATGTGTATGGATGCACATATGTGTGTTGTGTATTATTATGTAGATTATTTGAGGTACCAGATGAAGTTAATCCCCTCTAGGGAGGAACTGTGTTTGCCTCTGACTTTTTCTGGAGGCATTTGGAGCCACCCGGATGACCATGAAACTCACAGTTGGAAGTTTCCAGACCGTCACCCAGGGGATCGGAGCTTGTGCTGCTGGGCCACGTGAGGCCCAGTTCCTCTGGCTCACCCTTGGGGTGCAGCCGTTGGTCCCAAATTATTCTAGGGAACGTCCTCTGTGGGGTTCTGTTCCCCAATCCCAGTGACATAGTACAGTTTCAAATTCAGATTTTGCCAGACAGGCAGTGCTGTCAAGTCATTGCAATGTTCATTCTCATTTTTCTGGGTCCCCACTTTTTTTCACTTTTGTACGAATAATTGCTTAGTATCCAGTCAATTTATCTTTGCTTTTAGAAAGTATTTAAAAAATATCTTGGTACTGTTTTCCAGTGGAAGTATTGCTCCCAATAACTGTGCTATTGTTGCCGGTGGAAAGCCTGGCTTAGAAGTTTCCTGCAAACTACAGGTGCCTCATAGGAAACTTTTTTTCCTTCCTCTACTGGCAAACACCCACTTCACGCTTGCAAACAAAACATAAATTGGCCTAAGGCTGATGTTGTAGGATGGGTTTTATATGCTTAGGGAAAACAGGAATACACTTTGGAATATTTACATAAGTTACTATGGGATACAGTTTACAAACGTATTCCTGTAGGTGGACAGCATTCCAAGCGTCCATAGCACTGGACGACCGAGGACGTCAATTGTACAGTGTACTGACTTCTCATCTTCATCACATGCATATTTGTGGCAGCTTTTGTTTAGAGCCTGAAGGTGTGTAAAGAACATAGTTGTTGCATGGCTCTGTGAAAATGGTCGTTTTCCAGCAATCTGTGTCCTGCCTGAGTTTTGGGAAGGCTGGCCAAACTATTCACTCTCCACTGCTAAGAAGTTTTAATGTCAAAGAACGATTTTCATACGTGTTTTGTCGGTTTTCTTTTGAGAGCATCTCATGTTGCCGCATCCTACAAAGCACGCCTCAGTGCAGGGGAGAGGTAGATTGCTATAGGGACAGCCTCCAGTGAGGTGTCCATGCCCTTGTCTGGTCCCCTTTCACATTGACTGGACTTCACCAGGTGCCTTGCATTGGCCAAAGGAATGGCAGCAAACGTGCCTCAAGGGGGTGCTTGCTAAGGGCCTGTACACTGGACGCTGGGTGGCTGTGCATAAGCCTCGTCTGGCCTCCTTAAGGATGAAAGGCCGCAAGGAAAGAGGCCACGCCCCCAGCAGACCCTCCCCCACAGCCAAATGCAGATGTGTGAATGATGGAAGGTGAATCCACTGCCCAGCCCACCTACAGAATCTCGAGAAATTGTTTTGTAGTGGGGTGGTTTGTGCAGCAGCAGATAACAGCTGCACTCTTAAAATGTTTTTGTACCGCTCTGGTTTCTTTGTGTGCTTTCTTCACTTTTAAATAACACATTGCATTCCTGATGCCTCTCTTATTTTCCCTCCAAAATACATTTTAATTATTACCTGCTGAACAATTAACCAGTGCAGACATGACAGGAATTTTTTTTAGAGTAATTAGTCATAGTACTCAACCCTTTGTCTTCTGCAGGCACTCAAAGAGAAAATGAAACTGTAATTTAAGTTCTGTCAGTTTGTGTTTTTCATTTCACGTTTCTGCTTGTTCACAGAAATGGATGACTGCTGATGTGTTCTATATTTTCTTTAAGAGCTATGGCTCATGGACGTTCTTCCAGAATTTAGCATAAACAATTGATGGGCTAGTTTGGCTTATAATATTTAAATAGTGTGAGCTGAAAAGCAACCAGTTTTAATTGTGTCTTCAAAGAAGCCGTACGATACACAAATACTGTGACTCATTTGCTTCCAAATAAAGAAAAAAGGTAGTCAGATATAGCTGGTCATAAACAGACTAAGATAAACAATTTTTGTTTTTTAAGGTTTAAAAGCCAGCCATAAGTTACATCCAATTGTAAATAAGGATATTTGAATTATGAGATCCTCAGCTAAGTTTGTCTCATGGGTGAAAAAAAAGTAACTGTCATGCAGGGTGTCATGCAGGGTCTCAGCTCCAGCTCCCCACATAAGAACGCAGGATATGGTGAGGCCAAAAAGGAACACCCACGGAGCCATAGGTAGGGGAGTCATACCACTATATTCTTGCTGGCGGCTGGGTTGGAGATGCAGGAAGCAGGAGCCACACGATCTGCAACCCGCCATCCACTTTTCTGCCTGCCAACCAACCCCACTTGCCAACTGCAATCCACGCCTGTCTGCAATCCTCCATCCACGCTTGCTAGCTTAGCCACAACAGTTATTATCAATGGCCAATGGCTGACCGGTAACAGCTGATGGCCATCTACTACCCGAGCCAGCACCTTTCCACGTGAGGCCGAGAGCCTGGAAACTGCTCTCTGGGACTCTGTCCCCACAGTAACAATGAAAAGACCAACCGTTCTCCTTTTATGAATTTCTTGAATTAATGTCAATGTGTCAGAACAATCGAAAAATAAAGAAGGGAAAATGGCAGCAATTCTTTATGATAATTTTGTGTGTAAACTGAATTATTCCAACTAATCTGATTTTTGTCTTGCGTTTGGAAATATAACCCTGGAGGATTTTGTGATTATACTCCTTTAATAATATTAATAGTGACATTATTTGTGTGTGGAAGGAGTACAGACCTGAGAGTGTTGGCAGCTAGGTGTTTTGTTCTGAAGATGCCACAGACGAGCTGTGAGGTCTTAAGCGTTTCACCTCTCTGGGCCTAATTGCTCATTAGTAAAATGAGGGCACTCAGGTGTTCTCCATCTCCAAAAATGTATTCTGCGGCTTCAGAGAGGGAGGGTGCATTGCTCTGATGAATCCTCAGAGGAGAGGATGATTTTAAAAGTTATTGTGGCATTTGCTTTCCACATACGTCATCAGGTAAGAAGACGTTTGGTTCTTGGTGCATCATTCGTGCTATGACTATGAATGATAGGAAAGTATTAACAAAATTTATACTTATTTCCAAATCGATGCTGAACTGACTGTATAGCATTCATATGTGAAAGTTTAAGAGACTAAAAATCAAGCTCGTAATATATTCAATGCAACTTTTTAGAGATTTGTCCGCTTTTATAAAATGTATCTAAGAAATAGAAATTTTAAGCACCTGTGTTTTCTGATTTGGGCATTGTGGGGGCAGAGCCCCAGAAAGTAGTTTCCAGGCTCTCGGCCTCACATAGACAGGTGCTGGCTCAGGTAGTAAATGGCCAACTGTGATTGCATGGCCATCAGCTGTGGCTAGTTGGCCGTCAGCTGTAACCAGTGAGCCATTGGCCACTAATATAACTGCTGTGGCTGTGCTAGCAGAGAAGAGAGAGGATGGTGGCTAGCAAGAAGCTGGCGGCTGGGCTGGCAAGCGTGGATGGTGGTTTGCGGACAGTGTGGATCCAGCCTCCAGTGAGAGTATAGTGCCGCCAGAGAGAATATAGTGGTATGACTCCCCCATCTATGGCTCCGTGGGTGTTCCTTTTTGGCCTCACCATATCCTGCGTTCTTGTATGGGGAGCGGGAGCAGAGACCCCGCATGACTCCCTGCACGACAGCATATTAAAACAACAATTTTAATGTTTTTCCCCTTAAGCTTTTATTATTATTTTTAGACGGGGTACTTAATTTTGATTTTCTTGGGAAAAAATAGTTGACTTAGTTTGGAGACGTTTTTAAGAGACCTTTAATATACTTTTCTTTATATATCATGTTGCTCTTTGATGATCTGGGGTGATTGTTAAGGAAAGTACATTGAGAATAAAAAGTAAAAACTGCTCATCTATTTTTATTTTCAAAGTTACTCTTTATTCCTTCACAGAACGTTAGCCCTGATTAAACCAGATGCAATATCAAAAACTGGAGAAATAATTGAAATAATAAATAAAGCTGGATTTACTATAACCAAACTCAAAATGATGATGCTTTCAAGGTAAGTTGTTGATAATTTTCAGTTATGCAATGTCTGGTTTCCTTTCGTTAAAAATCATCTTTTATCTTCATGTCATTGTTTAAAATTTAAAAATCTCCCACCAAATGGCAAAGCATAGAACAGCATAATCTTACTGAGAATGGAAACTGTAAGATGACAGGTAATTAGATGCATGAATAATGATTGAGCTCGAAGCAAGGAATGGTCAAGCTTCATTACCTGGTTGTTGTCTCCAGCAACCCCATCTGCTTTTATAACACCGATGCGTGATAATTGTAATATTCAAGTCTAGCACTGTATAAAAATGATAGATGGGTATGAGTGCTTATTTCTATTTGACAAGGGAGTGCTGTTGTGATTTCCAAAGGTGATGCATTTGGGAATGTTTATATCTAGCAACTCCTAGTATATATAGCTGGTAAATACACTTGTGTACTACTCTGAAAAGCAATGCATTCTGTCTGACCTGGTGTTTTCTATGTTGTTTAGTGAAAGTGAGATTTCCCTACAGGTAGGGCCATCAATGTAGCTGTTAGGTAGAATGGGGTTCCTATGTGAGCCCACTAGTTTTTTTTTTTAGTTTTTTTTTCAGTCAGGTGTCTTCTCATTGCTGTTCCTTGCAAGGGACAGTTGCTTTTTTGTGTGTGTTTGTGAGTGCAGGGACCATGGATAGCAGTAGATGGATATTTGATGCAGCTTTGATAAGTCTGATCCCTAGAAACCTTAACAAAACACCCTCAATTTAACCCCAACAATCACATACATTTAATTTGAATTTTTCCCCTATGGAAGCAAGATCTCTCAGTTTACACATTTTCTAGAAAGACAGGAGCATTGGACTTGGGTTACCCACGGTTTCATTAGCAAGCGGTAAACAGGCCTGCTCTTTGTACTGAAGACAGACGTGATCTCATCCCCTGAAGTTGCTTGCTGTAAACATCACCGGAAGAAGTGCCTGGGGTTCAAGAGCTGCCAGGGCCTTCCATTCTTACTCCCCAGCAAGACACGTCAGGAGTGCCAGGGACCCATGGGGGAGCATGTCCCGATATTTCTATCTCTTCTCAACTTATTTGCTCAATCATCAGTTCCTCCGTCACCACCGTATCTTAAAGATAGCAGCTGAGTTTCACCTGACTTCATATTTCTAGTTCTTGGATCAATGTTTTAGTCAGGGTAGGTACTGTAAAGCTGTCGTGAAAGAATAAATGGGTACGTCTTTGTGAGAGAATGGTGCATTTCTTCGTGAGAGCACAGCAAGACCTAACAAAACAACAACAAAAAGCTTCTCTAGGTGGTCTTTTTCCATCTAAACGTTTAAAGGGGGAATTCGATAAGAATGATGGGAAAATTCATGCCCTCTCATCTTGGTTTCAATTTTAAATTTTTGCTGACGATAACTATGAGGCCAGAGACATGTTAGAAATAAACAATGAAACAGTTTTAGTAGTTTATTAAGATTTTTCTTTTCATTGATAAAAAAGATTATTTTTTTTCTCTTTTAGTAGTTTAGTTATGTTGAAAGTAGAATCGATCATTTTAGTAGTCTTGCTGCTAACTCTTCTAAAATACTCCCCACACAAGTTTTTCAGGCATTCAGTTTTACCTCATTTTAGGCTGTAGTATCCTTTTTATTTCTGTGAGTTTCTTCCCCTTACCTATTTTGTTTTTCTCCCTGCAGTTGGTAATAGAAAGGGCATAAGCAAAAATGTGAAGGGAAGGGCGGGTATTTGGGCAAACTATTTGGTGAAAAATCATTGATCAATTCACATACAGATCAAATAAATAGAGGATTTCATGTTTATTTTATTAAGCTAAAATAATTATTTTATATAATTCTTAACTATTTTTGTTTTAATTCTTTTACAGGAAAGAAGCAACAGATTTTCATGTTGACCATCAGTCGAGGCCCTTTTTTAAGTAGGTGCTGAATTTGGGGCTAGTGGTATATACTGGAAAATGTATAAACCTATAAGAGTTATAATTTTACAATTAAAAATTTTGTTACATGAGAAGGATCTGTCACAAGGGCCATAATATCTTGCAACTGCAGAGAATTTTTTCCTAAGAATTGTTTTTTTCTGTCCTTTTATAACTAGACCAACTTAATGTTTACTAATCGACAGTTGATTGTCATTTTTTGAATTCTAATAGTTTTTACACAAAAATAAATTCTTATAACAAATGTGTTAAGATATCACTCTCATCACTTTCTCTATTACGAAATTTTATTTGACTGTAATGATAAACCACATGAAAATAAAGATTCTTCTGTACCTTTCAGAGCAACAGGGAAACCATAGCTCAGATGTATGCATTTTAAGTCATGAAATAGTCTTAACTCAATAGAACAGTGATTTTTCTGCCAACGGCAATTGATTTGACAGCACTAATGACTTGTAGTGACTTGGGCCACAGCAAGGCACTCAATTTATGAAAATTTTATCTTGCCATGTAAAATTCACTATATCCAGTCGTTCTGAGATCATAATAACCGTGTGTTGAAATACTCAACTTGTAATATATCTTTATTGTTAAGAGAGATACCTGCATTGACAGAAAAATGAAGCAAATCAGCGTTTTACCTGTTTCACAGTGAGTTGATCCAGTTTATTACAAGTGGTCCCATTATTGCCATGGAGATTTTAAGAGATGATGCCATATGTGAATGGAAGAGACTTCTCGGACCTGCCAACTCTGGGATGGCACGTACAGAGACTCCTGGAAGCATCAGAGCCCTCTTTGGAACCGATGGCTTAAGAAATGCAGCTCATGGCCCTGACTCTTTCGCTTGTGCTGCCAGAGTAAGGCATTTTAGGCATATTTTCATTCTGTTTGGGGTTTGTGAAGCGTTTGATGTCAAAGTAAAGCATCTCTGTCACTGCCGACTTAGGGTAGATTTACGCAGCTGATCTAGTTGTAGAGAAAACCTTTGACCTTCTGCCTAGGATTAACCAGTGTTTCCAAGATACGTCTCCTTGGTGAACTGGTAACCTGGCCATGGCCAAGATAAGTTTTCTCCAATTAAAATACTTGTCATCCTGTTTCTTATTCCAAAGACTGAAATTACAGAGGCTTATCAGTGTTTGAATTTATGTATGACTACCAATTTGTGGGCAGTGACTATTCAAAAAGAAGGCATTGTTTGAAGTATGAGTCTTTGTGCTTTAACTCAGACCTAACACTCTATTTTCAAGCTTAATATCCTTTTCTTTTCCTCCGTATAGCTAGTGTTTGTGAAAAAGTTCCCCTACAATTATTCTCTGTCTTAAATCCATATAAATAAGGTATTCCACTGGGTTTATACTGATGCTGAATTAACAAAGTGCAAGTTTATTCTTAGCCTCATGGTAAGTTCCTCAGCTAATTTCAGATGGTTGTTAGTCTGGTCGTGTTTACAATGAAATAATATTAGACAGTTTCATAATAAGTGCTCTTTTCTTTTTCTTCCAGTTCTATTAATCAATCCTTTCAGCTCGCCTTTCAAATTAGACCTTGAATCTGATCACTGTGATCTAAATCATAGTCATATTTTGTCGGGACTTCTGCAGAAGCCTCCTAATTCTTCTTCCCTCTTCTCTTCCACTCAATGTATGAACAGTTTCCCTTGCCCCCGAGAAGTCCACAACGCCCAGTGATCTTTTAAAACAAACTGGATCACCAGTTCAGCTATTGAAAAGCCTGTGGTGAATTTTTGTCTCTTGTAAAATAGCCTCCAAAGCTCCACCTGATTGCACCCCCCCCGCCCCCTCCAACTTTAGCTCCCACCCATCTCTCCCTCACCGTGTCCCAGGTACACTGGCCGTCTTGCTATTCCCAGGACAGCATATTTCTGCCTGGCCTGTTCAATTAATAGCAAACAGGGCAGTGTGGTTGGATGGGGTGGGGACGGGGTGGGGGGGGCTGATGAGGTGGTCAGATGGTCTTGTAGACCAAGGTAGTACCGGACGGTTGGCCTTTTCTCTGAGGAAATGGAGAGCCGCTGCAGGCAAGGCTTTGAACAGAGGACGGCGTGCTTGACTTGCTATCACTTTGCAAGGGTTATAAATGTCTAACTATTACGTTGTTTTGTACACCTAAAACGAATAACTAAACAAAAAAGCATCACTCTGGCTGCTGCATTGAGAATAGACTGTAGAGGGCACAAGTAGCCACAGGGAGCCCAGTAAGAAGGGGCTGTGGGAATAATCCAGAGAGATAATGGCTGGCCCAGGGCGGCAGTCGCGAGGATCATATATAAGCATATTTTAAAATACATTTTAATGGTTGAAATTCACAGGATCAAGATTTCTTTCCAGATTGAATACAGAGTATGAGAAAGAGGTAATGAAGGTTCCTCCAAAGCGCTCGGGAACTAAGAGAAAAGAAAATTTGTCATCAGTAACCTTGCTGGTAGTGTTTACAGGTTACTTGTTTCTGGCCTACGGCCTTCCAGGTCATTCCTTTGATCATGTATGTAATTTACACAGTAAACACCATTTGACATGGTTTTAATTTAATTTGATTCTTTTTTCCACTTAATATTATAACATTTTATGTGTTACTAGATTACTGTCAAAAGAGTACATTTTAATGGCTGCAGAATATTCTCTTGCATGGATATAACACAATTTATTTAAATAGTCCCTTACTTTTGGACACTTTGTTAGTTGTTTTTTTTTTTTCATATTTGTAAATAAGGGTGCATTGATCATGTGATTTCATAATTCATTTCTTAATATTTTGCCTGACTTTCTGATAACATATTTATTGTTTGATATTGGGAGAGTCTGTAGAGAAAAAGTTCTATATTTTTAAAATGTTTTAATCTGGGGCATTTACAGAAATGGTATTTATTTAAAATTACTGTGTAAAAGGTTTGAAGAAACTTTTAGCTGGCAACCACTTGGTAATACTTTTATTATGATAACTATGTCATTGTAGGTTAGTCAAATGTTCTAGTGAGGTTGTCGTAGGATCTTATCAGGGTGAAATTTATGACAGTGCAACCATATGCTTCACAATTTGTTAAATAAAATATAGTAAAAAAGCTACATGCTTAAAGCTTATCAAATTGAGTCTGAATTTTATTGTTGAGAGTTTCCTATCTTGATCCTTCCCTGCTGGGCAATGTAGGGACATATGAAAAGCAAAGAGTAATAGGAAGGGCCCTCGAAAGAAGAAAAGCTTTGTGGAAAATGTTTGAGCAGCTCAAATCACAAACGAATATGAACACTTGTTTTGTGTGGGACTTTCCATTGTTGGGTGAAGTCTCTGAATTAGTTGCCATAGCAACGACCTAGTGAACGTGCTCTTGCAAATGTTAGCTTGGGTTCATAGGTTGGACAGGTGTGACACCCCACACCGGGAGAAGGAGAAAGCAAGGGGATGAAGCAGAATTATTTGCACTGAGAAGATACGTTTAAGTAACAGCTTCCTTGCATACGTAAATGAGTATCTGGAAAATTGGTTAAATCAGAGGCAGAACAGTTGAGCATCCGTTTTACGTTTGGAAGACGGATGATAGAAACAGCCGTCTGAGCTGGCCTGACCTGGGCTTGAATCCTGGCTTTGCTGCTTGCTGACTTGGAAGGGCTTGTTCCTCAAGCTTTCTGAGTGTCATTTTCCTCATTTGTACAATGTGGAGAGAGAGCATCTTATTTAGCACATGCAGAGTTTATAAGTGTTTGAATTCCCATTATCCCCAAGTACTGAGCACAAGGGAAGTAAGTGCTAGAGCCCGCGGAACTTACATCTCTTCTGATGGCGGGAGGGGGAGTGTCAGATAATAAGTGGGCATGTGACACGTCAGGCAGTAAGTGCTCTGAAGACGATAAAGCAAGGGAAGGGGCTAGAAAAAGGCCAGCGGGGGTGCAGAATGCTGTGAAAGTACAGGCCACTCAGGAAGTTCTCCCAATCCTTGGCTTGAGCAGAGATGAGAAGGAAGTGAGGGGAAAACCATGCAGCTATCTGGGGAAAGAGTGTCCAGGGCAGAAAAGGAATAACACATGCAGATTCTCAGGTGGGACCATATCTGCTGTGTTCAGGGAACAGTGAGTCATGGAGGCCGGGGCAGAAATGTGTTCCACAGAAATAGGACATTAGTTCAGAGGGGTGCCGGGGGCCAGATCATGTGGCCCTTGTAGGACATCTAGGACTTTGAAATTCATTCCAAGTGAGGTAGGAGGCCATTGGAGGGTTCTGTGCAGAGGGACACACTCTGTGTTTACGTTTCATTCTCACTGCTGTGTAAATAGGTCCGGCGGGGCGGGGGTAGGGGTGTTTCAGGAAAAGTTCGAAGGGGAGATCCGTCAGGAGGTTAGCGCAGGTGTCAAGGGGACAGTTGGTGGTGGCATGGACCAGGGTGACAGACAGGGAGGTGGTTGGATTCTGGGTATATTTTAAAGGATTTCCTGATAGACTAGATGGGTGGGTCAGAGAAGGAGAGAAATCAGGGTTCACGCTAAGTTTATTTTATTTTTATTTTTTTGAGGGGCGGGGGCTGTGCATTTGGATGTTTTCACTCTGATGTCCCCAATCAGTACCCTGTGCTCCTCCAAAGTTATGGTTGTTTGGCAAATTATAAATTTGAAGAAAGGAATTAACTTGCATAGGTTTGTGGGTTTATGGTGGCATTAGAGATAAGAAAGCATCCATCATAAATAACTGAAAGAACTGGTTAGTGTGACCGTCTTTGTGACTAATTCACATTGTTGGTTTTCTTTTAATGAACCATGTGTAAACAATGTAGCCTGACTCTAGCTAGAAAACGTGGTTCATTGATTTGATTTTCTGCTAGGACTATAAAATGTAGTTTTAACTAATTGTAGTTGTGATTCTTGAATCCTAATCTCTGTTCCTATAAAGATTTCTTAGTTTTTAATTTTATTTTACGCATTTTAATAACTTTAAAACTGGACCGTGTCTCATGAGCTCATGCTTTGAGAAAAATAAGAACCTTATATTGATTACTTCCATTATTCAAAATATGTGAAGACATTCTCAGTTTTTATCATGGGACAGAGTGATACATATTTTCATTGCTTTCGTTAATACTTCCTTATGTGTTCCTTTGATTATAAGACTTTAAACAGGGTTCAGTTCACTAGTTTTAATAGGTTAAATCATGTTTAGAAAATTTAAAGCAAAGAATTTATATTATGAAACTTGAAAAGTAAATGTATAGTTCTTCCCCTCTCACATAAATATCGCAGGAGTTCAGGATAAGAGATTATTTATGCTAAAGTCATTTCTCTTCTGATTTTAGGAAATGGAGTTATTTTTTCCTTCGAGTGGAGTTTGTGGACCGGCAAACACTGCTAAATTTACCAATTGTACCTGTTGCATTATTAAGCCCCACGCCATCAGTGATGGTAAGTACTATGCTGAATACAACAGACCCTGTACATTTTGTGAACAGGAGCTTATTTTGTTAATGTCTATTTTCTCAATGTATTTTCTGTGTAGAAATTACAGTTTAATTTTAATATTTCATCTATTTTTTCTTTGAAGGCATATGAATAAAGGGGGCAAAAAGGGAGGGAAAAATCTAACTCTGTATTTATCTTTATCTTCCTGTCTGTGCATTTTTAAAAGGTGGTCCTTGGGTTGCTGACCACGGCTGTGTTCATCCTGTCGCAGGTCTTGAGTCCTTGACTTGTCATCTGCCTCTCCTCTTCCTGACTGTAGAACCGTGACCCAATTCATTTAAGTAGCATCCTAATGTACGATTTCAACAAGGTTTACCACAGCTGCAGTATGTCCTTTCTGAGAAGGGTGGAGAAACTGCCTTCAGTTCTCAGTGTCTGAAACCAAGTTTTTTGACTAATATATACATATATATGTGTGTGTGTGTATATATATACATATATACAGATACATATATACACACACACACACATACACATATATATACATATATACAGGATGATTTTAAAAATTTTACCCCATCTCATTTCCAAAAGAATTTGGAATAACTGACAAAAATATATACAACAGATTAAAATAGATGAAGAAAAGTGAATACAAAAACCTTGCAGACTTTCAGTATATATCCGTATATACACATCTATCTACCTGTGACACACACACAGACACACACACACACACACACACTTTAATGTGATGGGACGAGTTCCTGTTTAAAGACCTCAACCTTATAAAAAGCTTCTCTTTGGCATCTTAATATATTCAGTTTGATCTTTATGTGACTTAATTTTTTCCCAAGGAAAAATGTAATGCATGAAAAAAAGATAAAATGGAATTAGAATAAATACTAGTTACATATTTTAATAATTGCATAGATAAATAGAACCAATCTACTAAAAATGATTATATACATGAAAGGTGATGTCAAATGACTATATTTACACAGGTTGAAATCACTTCTAGTCAGTTATTCTTTAAAGATTAATTACGTTTCGTGTATTCGTATTTAATACATAAAATTAGAATTATAGTAAAATAAATTTTTATAAAATTTAATCAGATGGCAAAATAAAGTTTGGCATTTCAAGGCTTTTTCTTTTTATTTCTAAACCTCGATTTTAGGGACGCTTTAAGACCAATTTGAAATGTGTAAATTAACCCGCTTCAGCTTAAAGTTAAACTGTGGCTACAATGAAATATAGTTTGAAGTCTCATATTGAATTTATTGTTAGATCCACTCGGCCCCCTTTCATTTGCTGGCTCATGTTTATCTTTTCCTACAATGATCCCATTTCCCGGTATATTTAATTTCACATGTGGTCTAGTGTGGGTGTGAGAAAAGAAGAGATTAAAAAAAGAGTTGCTAAGAGAGCAGCTGAAAAGAAATAGGGTCTTTCCCTTTGGTTGGCTGCCGACTCCCCCAAAGGCCATTTTAGCCTGTAGATCAAGAAAAACCCAGTTTATTGCTCATTGACGAGCACACCTTGATGGAGTCTCAGTAGACTTTACGAGGGAAAGGTCATGGGCAGGTGTTGTAGTTTTGGGTAGACCCTGAGAGATTGAAGGAGAGCCCATCAATGCAGTGATCTGGTTGAAACTGGGCAAAGTGCATGATGTGGTAGTTTAAGTTGAACGGAAACAATGAGGCAAGGGTCTTAACCAAGTCTTTTAAGTACACAGTTGTTTGAGATGTGAGTCATTTGCCAAGTTGAGGGAATATTGTGAAAAGGGGATTGTCTGAGTTGTCTCTTGTCGGTGCAAATGGACTTATTCCTGAAGCGTACAGTGAAATTATTCACTGGTTTGCAGTCTTTTCTTTGTGGGTAAGAATTTCTTATCACAAATAAAGTCACGTGGATGTAGGCGGCCTAAGTTCTTAGTCCTATAGTTAATCTATATGGATTCAGTGGCTCTCTTCTCACTTCTTAGAGAAGTAGGAAAAAAGAAGAGCTTAGTTTGTGGGATACGTGGTGGGAAAAATAATATTAAGGTATACTTGGCACTTTCTGTCTTGTTATATATTTATATATATAAGTTGCAACCTATTTTGTCATTTGGGGCACTCAGATTTTAAAAGGGAAGAAAAACAAGGTGAATGTTCTTGTGTTCTTTGTGTTTTTTTTCAGTTTCAAGATTATGCAATGTGTTTGTTTTGATATCCTCAGTAATATTTCTATGTGGGTAGTTTGACTCCATTTGTAAAATGAGATATTTTCACTCTGAAATCAGGCTGCATGGGTTTGAATTCTGGCTCCGCTGCTTACTAGCCATGGGATGTTGGATAAATTACTTAACCTCTTTGTACCTCGTTCCCTCATCTGTGACACGAGAATAATAGTATATTTTGTTCACGCAACGATTGGGAGGATTAAATGCATTCAATGTAATGGTTAAATGACTAAAGGATTGATTAAACGTAAGGAGTAATGTCCTAAACACAGTGCCCAGTGCTTGGTTCAGTGCTAGGCAAGTGTTAGGAAATTATTACCACTATGATTAGTACTACTAATACTATTAGTACTATTAGAGTACTGATAGTACTCTACCGCGGCTGCGCTACCACCACCACTACTCACATCATTATCTTTTAATTTTTAAGTAAAGTTGAATGACTCCTTAGTAACAAAGCAATAGTTTAAAAGGCTAACAAAATCCGACGTCCACAGAAAGAAAGAAAGAAAGTCCGTATCATTGTTTAAGGAGCAAAGCACTTTCTTTTCCTCAGTTAAAGTCTGGGTCTCATTTACGTCCGCGAAGGAGGACTATTGCTTGTATGCTTGTATCGAGTTGACTGAGCAGCCGTCATCCATCCTCTATCCTGCTTGCCCATTGTGGGTGGGCAGAGGGTGGTAGTCCAATCTGGGAGAGCTGCTTTTGCACTTGTAATGGCCCCAAAGTAGCCTGTTGAAGCGTTAGAACCCTGCGGTTTTGTCAGAATTTTTTTTCTTATGAAAAATATGTGCATTAAACAATTTTACATCATCCTTTGTGAAATTTAGTTTCTTCCTCAGTAAAATGAGTCAGGATGGGTTCAAAGTTTCCTCTGAGCCTGTAAACCTGGGTATTCTGTTATTGTGCAAAATTGTGTAGGACATTCTATTCTGTATTGCATTCTGTATCTCAATGTTGTGTCTTGGCTGTAAAAATTAATACCGAGTTCATGGAGGTTATTTCAAAGCAATTTTAGATTTTATTTTTAAAAAGACACATAGAGACACTTCGGGGGCTGTTTGCATTTCATTTATTAAGAAGCAAGTTATTTAGTAGAATATTGGCCAGTTTGTATATTTAATGCCAGAATTGTCTCTGATGTGCTGATTGAAACAGGACTGGTATCCGCAAGATTATATTTATCAAGTTCCTCACTTTTAAAAATTGGGTTATTCTTACTGAGAACCTCTTTCAGAGTGTGTTTGCACCCTGAATGGTAGTTTGGATGCTAGGTAGGCGGGGAGCCCTAGAAGACAGCTTCCACCCTATTGACCATCCCACCCCCACCCCGCCCCAAATGGGACTGATCGAATTGGTTATGTTACCAGCTTTTTCGTAGTAAAGAGGTTGGATTTAAACATAGTAAATGGAACTCAGTTTCAATAAACCTTCTTGGAGTGGGCCCAATTTTGCTTAGAATCTCCCAGTTTTGGAGCTGTGTGATTGTTTTGTATTCTATCTGAGATAGTAAACAGGAAGGGAATTTATAACAGATACATCAAGTACATCGAACTACATACATGTAAGACCCTGACTTTGAACACACAGAGAGCTTCGCGTGCATTTCTGAAACACAATTTATAGGCGGTGAAAATACCTAGTGAATTTGTAAGTTATGGGAACTTTAAAGGACATTAGTGCTTTACTGATTTATGAGGAATCTCAAGAGTTCTGCTCATTCCTACAAAAGAACTCCAGCCTTCGGGTAGAATTACATTTAATGGTCCGAAACAAGTAGGTGTGTGTGAGGCTATTAAAAGAATTTCATTTAGAAATAGTGAAATTTTCTTTGCTAATATGTTCCAACATCTAATAACCTTCAGAGGAAAATGGGAGTCTCTAGGATTATCAGTTGTAAGGCAGAGGGCAGAGGGGAAGAAGGTCTCAAATTCTGTTAATGAGATTGTTACAAAGGACTTTCCTTAAGTATAGAACAACAGACACAGTTTTATTACTAACTGCAGTTCGTATTTATGGAGTGCTGAGTACTTTGCATGAATTACTTAATTCTCAAAGCTCTGAGGGTTGGTATTGTTTGAAACCCATGTCTTGGAGGAGGGAACGTAGGCAGTGAGATGTTAATACTGTTGTCCAAAGTCCCACAGCCCAGAGGTGGTGGGGTTGGGATTTGTACAAAGTGTCTTCTGTCACGTTATACCAGTCGTCCTCTACATGGGTTACCACACAGGCCCTGTAAATCCCCAGCCCTTTATTAACCCCATTTTACAGGTGTGGAGCCTCAGAACGAGAAGGGCTAGGTAACACCCCGAATGCTTCCCCAGTGGGATTATTTGCACAATTCCATGAATACTGAGGTCAGCTGTTTGCTTGTGGAAAGCCATTCCTGGCAGAAGGTTATGTAAAGTGGGATGAAGGGTGACTTGAATACCTTTAAACATCTTAACTGGGTGAAAAAATACTTCAGTTTCAGATAGGACTGAGGGAAATCTCTGCCCCTTCTTCAGGGAACCCTAACTTCATACCCTCAGAAGGTACCAGGTTCCCAAATGACATGTTCTCTTGGGACCCTCTGCTTTTCCTGCATAAACTCAGCACAGTTTGCCATCGCGTACTATGTAATTCATATGCACAGCTACAATCTGTAATCTGTATTCCATATTAATTTCTGACCAAGGATCACTGGTGTCTCCTCCATCAGATTACCAACTCCGATAGCAAGGACAGTATTTGTTTCATTGTCATATTCTTCTAAATATTTTGTGTCCCTCATCGTAATTTTTCTTTCTTTTTCTTTTTCTTTTTTTTTTTTATATATAGTCTGTGTGTTACTCAGGAGACTCCTTAGTGTCTGAACATTGTCAGAGAATGTGGTCTCTATGACAACTGTTTCTCTGAAATTTGTTGATGACCTTTGTTACTTAGTGAATGGTTCATTAAAAAACTTTCTTTCCAATGTGTGCCTGAAAAGGAGGATGTTTGTTTCATTGTTCTCTCTTTATATATAAATAACTATTGATTCAAACCTTTTGTTCTAATTTAAAGTCTTACTGTTTTTTTTCTTTAATTTTGTGGGCTTAGTTTATCAGCTTCTGAAAAAAGCTTTGTTAAATTCTTCCATGTTAAAATTACCTATAATTATTATGAATTTGTCAATTTCTCCTTCTAATTTGGACTGTTTTTGCTTCCTACATTCTGAGGCTTCATTGTTATGCATGATTTATTTTTACTCATTATGTAATCTTTATTCCTATTGGTTCTTGTTGTTTATCTTAAAGGGTAGTATATCTTTTTTCCGATTTGTTTTTTAGTCTTTTGCTTCTAATATGTATATTATAGTCACTGTGGTTGAATTTCGTTTCATTCTATTTTTTAAAATTTTTATTTTTTCAACCCAATCTAATAGTCCTATCTTAGAATAGTTGAATTTAACTTATTGTAATTTATTGTGATTGCTGGTCTTCTTGGATTCATTTCTTTGTCTTGCTAAAGATTTTTCATTCTTTTCCCCTGCCCGCCCTCTCCCCCCCTCGCCCCCCCCAGCCTACTGTTGGGTAAAGCCTTCGTTATTGCCCACTTTCTCCTTTACTTATCTGCTGGTATAAAAGCCCTAGATCAGGGGTCAGCAAACTGTGGCCCTTGGGCCAAATCACGCCAGCTGCTTGGTTTTGTAAATAAAGTTTTACTGGAACACGGCCATGGTGGTCATGTATGTATGTTCTATGGCTGCTTTTATGCTCCAGAAGCAGGATTGAGTAGTTGTGACAGACACAGCATGCACTGTAAAGCCTAAAATATTAACTATCTGACACTTTATAGAAAAAGTTTAATGACCTCAGCCATACAGTGTATTTTTTCAATTGGTTCTGCCTACATTTTAGTATGTGTACCTAACTGTGTATTTTATCAATAAAATTTAAACTTGTTCACTCTCTCCAGATTTTTCCTAAAGCAAAGACTTGAGAATGCTTTCAACTGAAATCTTGTCCTTCCATCTTTTAAGTTGTTAGTGTCAGAAGGCTAATTCTCCTTTTTTTTTAAACTTTTAAAAAAAAATCACATTTATTGATGTATAATTTGCACAGCATAAAATGCACACATTCTCAGTGTGCAGATCTGCTGCTTTATTATAGTGTCTCAGGCTCTCAGTCAAGAAGTCCGTCTTCCCTATCAACTTGGTCCTGCCTGGTGTCTCCTTGGAGACAGTTAGAGGATGAGTCCATAGTTTTGCTTGTTGGCTATGTTACTGTGTGGAAGGAGGATTGCTGAGACGTATCCCAGGCTTCATTGTGTGCTTTTCGGATAGAGAGTCGCTATCAATGACAAAGCAATGAACAGTCACTCTTGTCGTCCATCTTTGGAAGTCAGGGCTCTCTCTTCACACCTGACTGGAATAAGGAAACATGTGTTGCTAGGCAGCCAGGGCACTAGCACCTCGCAACTGTGTGTGAGGTGTCCCTCAGGAACCCAGGCTGTCTTCAGAGCCTGGGGATGGGTAGTGTAAGCCAAAGATCTCTGCTCCTCTGTCTGACTTCGAGGAAACAAGAATCTAGATAAAGGATCGACAAAGGGCTCAATGGAAATCCTGCGGGGCCTGGCAAGAGTGATTGCAGGATGTAATGTTTGGGTGACTGTCATGCTTCTATGGCTTGACACTTGCTAACTGTGTGTGGCCTTGGGAAGATTTCTTGGCCTCTCTGAAGCCTCATTTATTTCATCTGCAAAACGAAGGTGACGGAACCTGCTTCATAAATAAGTCAGTACATGTGATGTGCTTAGGACAGTTTGCATTGTAAGTGTTCAAGAAAATGATACTATTGTTAATAGTAGTTGTAGATATTACATCACATGGTCCACTTTTTTTTTAAACCCTGAATCGGCTGTGTTTCAGTGATCCATTGCTTTATAACAACCCCCCTCCAAAAAAGAAACAAAACAAAACGAAGAAACCTAGTTGCTTAAAAATGTTTTATTGGTTCTCACAATTCTGTGGATTTACCTGAGCTCACCTGGCCATCCTTCTGTGATCCACCTGGAGTCACTTGTGTAACTTCTAAGATAGGTGTCTCAAGAGTCAGATTTTATCTTTCATAACTTCAGAAGTATAAATGCTACAAACTTAACAAATAGCACATCCAGGCTTAATTGTTTAAATTTCTTTCATACTCATTCAGTTTTTTGTATTTTGAAAAATATTTACTTTTAAGTTTATGTTTTGATAAGCGTTTAAAACAGAAACTTATATAATGAAATCTTCAAGTCATATTTTCTTATGTGTCTGTAGCAGGTGTACCTGTCAGCCACTAAAACCTGTAGTAAGGCCTGTGCGACAGTCTGCGTGTACAGGACTTGGGGGCTCATGTTTCTTGGAAGGAGGATTGTTTCATTTGAAAATAAGTTGGAAACTTCCCTTCCCCATCCTTTTCACTTTTTTCCCCCCCACTTTTTTTTTACTTTTTTATGCTTTAGGATTCAGCACTCACTATCCAGGGAATAGTGTTAGTGAAGCCACTCAACACATATGCCTTTGAGATGTCGGTCTGTTGACCTGTTAGGTTCCAGTTGTGCACAGAGATTTCCGGGAGGAACAGGATCAATGCAGGCTTTTATGTAGAACTTGAATGGCCACGTACCACTCCCCTTGCCTAGTTTTCACGCATGAGTCTATTAGAGGCCCAATAGTTTTAGAACGTATGGTAACTAACGCTGAGCATAGCTAAGCATGATCGAGGCTTGTGGAAAACATATCGCAAAGAGTTTGTAGCGAAGATGTGTTCCCGTGCCTGGCCGTGGAGGAACCCTTGCCACTGGTGTCTGTGTATCCCACGAGCCCCTCCCCCGCAGAAGGGCCTGTGTAACTGCACAGTGACAGGATGGAGACGGGAGTCTCTTCTGCCTCGGCTGTGCCCCTGCTCCTCCTCCAACCCTGGACTGAGCCCCGGGGAGCTGGGGCCCAGCGGTTCAGGGCCCCTGATGTTCCTTTACCAGGAAATGTTTTAAACATGAAAAGCTAAGGTAGCATGATGTCATGTTGTGAGACTTGAAAAGATGATTCGGGTTGATGGCAGATGGGAAGTGCTGGAATTCTGACAGTATAATTATCATCGATGCTTATGCGGAAGAAGTAGGGCACCCGTCTAAAGAAAAGATGGAACCTTACCAAGAGTTCTCTGAAAAGCTTGGGTTTCCAAACGACATGTTAAAATATGGGACAAGTTGACACGTAATGAAAACTGAAGGGACATGATGACTGCAATTGCTTTTTGAGTGGGTTTATAAATGGTGCTCTGCTTTTCTACATATCCACACATCTTTCGTGCTCTAGAAGGCCTGTGGTTCAAAGTTCTTGCTTGTTTTGGGGGTAGTTCATTTGTCACCTATCACCAGCTTACATCCACTGCCCTCTCTGTGTTGTCATGCTGTGGTCTGTGTGGGTGCAAAGTGGGAGTGGGTCACTCCTCCCAGTTTTTTTCCCCAGAGCTATTTTCATGGTGGTTATTACAGAATAGATGCATTATCAAAGGGATGGTCTGCATGTCTCTTTAGGATACTCTAAAGGTCTCTGTTTGAGCACATTGGAGGGAGCTTAGATGTCGCTGATGTGCTTAAAACCAGTCTTGAAATTTTTGGTACGCATTTCTGCCGTAGAGTTTCTACCCTGTTTTTTCTTATTCTTTGGAGGACCCTGGGTTCGAGGGCAGGCAAACTTTATGCCAAATCTTATTGAAGCATTAGACTGAGTCAGCAGATGAAATTTCCAATATGAGTTATACAGTGTTTGGCTGTGTATTAAATAGTTTTCATTTAATCTGATCACTTTTAGTTAATGTGATTTACAACTCTTGCCTCAAATTCTTCGCAAGTATGGCGTGAGGATAAATGAGGTAACATATATATAAAATCAACTTGAATTCTTTAGGAAAAGTCATCATCCTAAGAAAAACATCTTACTTTGATATATAATGAAATAAAGTTGAATGTTTTCTTTAGGAACTGTGTTTTCTTTAGCTCCTTTCTAGTAATAGACACCGAAGAGATACAGAGGTGGGTAAGACTAAGTTTCAGCCAGGAATTTGTCTAGCAGCTTTTATTGGGATTTTTCGTGTATTAATAAAAGTAATACACATTACAGAAAATGTAGAAATACAGAAACATGTTTAGTGTAAAAATCACTTACCCCTATCATTCAGAGGTTCTAACGATTTGCCATGTGGCATGTTCTTCCTTCTCTGTCAAATGGAGCCAAACACAGTAACATGGATGAATTTCCCAATTGTGAAGTTGAGCAAAATAAGACATAAAGGCATATACCATGTGACTCAACTCATCATCAAGTTCAAATATAGGCAAATGAGCTATGTTTCTCAAGAATGCATATGTAGGTAGTAAAGAAGAAGGAAGTGCATGGAAAAGGTTATTTCAAAGCCAGGAAGTCACTGAGAGGGGGCAAGACTGGTGGGGAGACACGTACAGAGGGCTTCTGGATGCTGGCACTATTCCGTTGTTTATTTTTTTGACCTGGGAGGTAGTTACCACAGATGCTCACTTTAAAATTATTTATTAAACTGAGCATGTCTGTTATATATTTTACAGTGAATGTATAGAAGTCAGACAAGGCATAGAATAGATGACATACTATGCTGTCATGTCATGAAAACCAAAAAGGCCATGTCCGTATTTGCATATATTTTGAAAATAACTAGAAAGAAAGTACATAAAAATGAGTAACCATGATGGCCTCTAAGAAGAAGGACTGAGGTTCTGTGCTGGGAGGGAAACTTACTCTCACCCTACACCCTTTTATTTCCATTTTGTGCGTTTTCTGATGAAGAATGGTCTTAAAATTAAGTGATAGAAGGTAGAGGACCTTAAGACAAGAAAAGGTGAGAACTCAACCTTTTGTGACTTCCTTGTGAAGATTATATAGGTTTGGAACAGTGGGATTAAGGAAGACAATGCATATGACTGGAAATTAGAATCTCAGGCTTTTCAGGTCACAGGAAGCTTTTTCACGGCCGGGAGGGTGGTTATTGGGGTGCTGTGTCCTCACAGGGCTCGCTCGCCGTCACACTTCTCCAGCGTCTGTGTGCGTCCTGATCCCTTGGAGGGCTTGTAAACACACGGATTCCTGTTCCTACCTCTAGACCATCTGATTCAGTCCTTCTGCACTTCTAGCAAGTTCCCAGGCCATGCTACGCTGCATATGTAGGGACCGCATTTGGGGAGCCACTAGACAGCAAAACTGCCCCCACTAAAGACTATGCCGGGAAATAGAACAAAAACGGAGGCCCCTACACAGTGCATATAGTATGTGTTCCCAATAGACAATGGGCAAGAGTGACGGAGTCCGTGGCCCACGTTGTGGCATCACGGCGGTGTTTAAGCCTGTCTGTGGATGGCAGCGTAGGTCTTGCCAGGAAATCTCATAGAGCCACTTACAATCAATAGAAGAAACAATGTTCTGAAATAAGATCCCTCAATACGTGGATCTCCTTACCTGTGACTTTGGATAGCTGGAATAAACAAAAACCAATGTGCCTATTAAAAAAAATCATACAAAACACTAGCTTGGAGAACCTTTTTCTTTATGTCTTTAAAAAAGGAGACAACAGAAATAATTTTAAGAAAGGATAAGATTTCTTTATTTTGTTCTTGTTGGAGTTAATGGTTCCATGGGTTTGAATTACTTTTTCAGCCTTTTTCATTGTTTGTCTATGACTCTAACAGATGTCCATTGATGAGTTACGACATGTGTAGCACTTATTATATTCATGAAATTCTAGAAACATGAAGCCGGCTTCTAATGGGAGCTGTCCTTCCTTCACCCTCCACAAGAGGGCCTGGCCTCTTTTTAGATGAGGAAGGATCTCCCACTACCCAGAAGCTGGCAGGATCCTGTGGTGTAGAAACGTCACCTTGCTTTTGATTGTGTGACTGACTTGTCTTCTGTAGTAACCTGGCATTGACTTTGGACTTCTGATGACCTATTTGCCTAATATTACAAAATTTCCAGTTTCTGGTTGTCTGCCCAGTACCCCACTTTGTTTTTGTTTTTCGGGGACTTTGTTTTAAAATTGTGCTCTTACTTCAACCACACTAGCTGTCCTCGGCTTCTTTTGCTGTGTGGAGTCTATCCCTGTCTCCCAGTAAAGGAGGAGCTTCTTGACTCCATTTTCCTGGAGATCCGAGATCCTGTGGGTCTTTTCTGTTGTCCTGTGCTGGGGAGGCTGGGGGGGGGGGGGGGGGCTGCCTTTACAATTTTCTACTCATTCAATTATGTTACGATGAATTGTAATATCCTAAGTTACCATGTTGTGGTGACATGTGTAAAGCTATATTGGTTACTCTTAATTGCCATGTAAGGAATTTACAGAATTTATGGTTGTTAGGATATTGGTAAGGGGAAAAAAGGTGTATTTTAGATCTGGGTTTGTGGTGTGAGTGGAAAATCAGAAATGCTATTGGATGAATGAGGTCTATCTTTTACAAGTCTGCTTGCTACTAGAATAGATTTTATGATCAGCTAATGGATAAATTTGAGATCCTCTAAGACCTAAGTGCTTTACCAGTTCTCAGTTGAACAATTCTGCTGAATCCAGACTCTCGTCTGCAATTGACTTATTGCGATTCTACAGTATTTTTGTTTATTAGAATGAAGAAAACCATAGACATTTGCAGCCAAACTGATGGGTGGGTTTACCTTTTCATCTGGTCAGGAATTACTGGATGATCGATTATCAGTGAAGTGGTATCGTATTGCCTGGGAACATTGCTGTCTAGGAAACAGAAAGCTTTTCCACCTGGGTTTTATGCCTAAGGTTATTTGTTATGAACGTTTGCTAGGATTAGTATTGAATTCCTTCTGTTGAATTTAGTAGTGCTAGTGATTTCTTTTGTATTTTGGTGTTGAAAATGAATCTAAACTCTTATAATCTCTAGCTTTGATTTGGCTTGAGATTAATTACATTTTAAAGACACCCTCACCTTATTTTTAAGTCGAAATACCTCTTAATTTCATTTTGCTAGATTTAAATTTTAAAGGAAATCAAATTTCTCCAATTTGGTTATTCGTTGCAATTGGTTATTATTATTAAACATCTTTTTATGTATTAATTTTGTTAGTTCACACGCACTTAGCTATCTCAGGATTAAAACTTTTACAGTTTCTTACTCCCCAAAAATGCAAGATTTCTTTGTTGACGTGTTTCCCATCCTTCCGTTTCATTTCTCACCACCCCTATTTAGTGTCTGTATTACGGGGTGTATCCACCAAGTTATGGTGAATTTCTTTGTAACAGCCTGGCTGCTTCTTTCAAGTTTCATTGTATAAGTTGCTTTGCTCACCAGAGTGTTCCTTTCACGGGCTTTCATTTCTGTGAGGAGGGTTTTGTTGTCACCTGTTTATACCTGACTCTTGCAAGGAGTGAGTTTAACACGCATGGATGGTAAAGGTGTTTTTCGAGTTATTCCACGGTATAAGGGTTGGTTTCTCGAATTGCTTTCAGCAGATGTACAGGTATAGACACTATACCTGTTGCTTTCAGCGGGTGTACGGGTTACTGTATAAATACTATGATAGCAAGGGAAAATATTAAGACTCCAGGAAAGATCCTAACATTAGAATAGTTATTTCCATAGAAAGTATTTTTTAATGTAGAGACATGGGAAAACTGAAACTACTAGATGATTAATTATGAAAACCAATTTTGTCATAATTTTGAGGAATATTGTCCACCTACTTTGTTAACTTTTCTCTAAATGATTTTCGCTCTGTAAAACAGTTATCTAGAACTACTAATAAAGGATAAAATGATTATTTCCTCTTTTTTCCTTCAAATTTGATAAGCGTCAAAATGGTAAGAAGGAAACCTTAAGCTCTGATTAATCAATAAATTGGGTGATCTTCGGAACAATTCAAAATTACCAGCTAGACATCTAGTTATTGATTTTCTAGTGTATAGTGTATATCCAGAAGATCAAAAAAGATAGGTTGCACACATATAAATAATGTTTATTTTGCATACTGTAAGGGGAAGCAAACTTTTACTTTTACCCTTTTAGAGTTCTTTTTGCCTAGGCCCTGAGAATTAAATTGATGTAAAACAGATCAACAGGAGAAAAAATATGAATTTATCTAATACAAGTTTTACATGACACAGGAGCCTTCATAAGGAATGAAGACCCAAAGAAATGGAGAAAAACGACTTGCTTTTATATTAATTAAGTTAAAGAAAGAGGCAATTGTGTAATTGTGGAAAAGTGACTAAACTATGTGGGGACGCTAAAGGAAGATAAGAATTATTTTAACAAAGCTTATTTGTTTAGAATTCTCTCAGTCTCAACTTCTCTGCCCCGTGATGATAAAAATGTTTTCCAACTGGTTTAGGGAGGACATCTTTCATATGGGAATTTTATCTCTTGCTTTTAAGAAAAAGAAGGAAGATCAGAGTATTTTTCTCGTATTTGCTGTTTTTCAAGTGCCTTTCTTTAACTCAAAATCGTCAGCATACCGGAGCACCACATTTTGGGGTAGCATGTTCTGAACTCCTTCAATATACATGAGTTATTTAATTGCGTGAGACGTACAGCCAATTAAATATTTTGACTGATTTGTTGTGTAGAATCTCAGATTCTGGAGGCAAACAGAGCTGGGTTTAAAATTCAGTTGTGTCACTTCCTCGCTACTAGGGTGTGCTGTTTACCCCTTGAGTATAGGTGGTAAACATCTACAAAAGGGATTCTAATAGTGCTTCCCTCCTTGTGCTGTTGTGCGGGTTACATGAGATAAAATGACCAGCACGTATAGTGCACACGAGAGAGCAGACTAGCCGTTCCCCCGAAATTGGTGTTTCCCTTCCACCGTCTAGACTCAGTTCTGATAAGTAACTGCCCTGTCAGATACCGTGGTTCACTGGGTTGGTTGGAAAGGCTCGCCTCCATTGAATTGCTTTAGTAATATATATGTATATATAAGTTTATATTCACGTTTTTTAACCTAACACTGTATTTTGAATTTTTGTCTGTGCAAATAATTTTTGAAAACGTAATTTCAAAGGCTGAATAATAGTTGTATGAATGTAATCCTTTTTATCTAACTTTGTCTTGTTTCATCATTTGGAATTTAAAAGTTTTATTCTGAGGTCAGTATTTTCCTGTATACGTTTTTGCGAATATCTTATGTACCCTTAGAATCACTTCAAGAAATGGAATTCATGTTATGAACTTCATGGACGGAAGGGGCGGGGGGATCTTCCAAGCTCACTTTCAATCGTGGGGCGATGCATAGGATTTCCCAGGATGTTTGTTGCTGTCTGTCACTCTTCTTTTATCAGAATCTGCACGCATTAGAATACCACAGCTTTCAAAATGTGCTATTTCTTTTTATTCCCGCCCTTCCTACGCAGCCTTTCTTTCTCAGGCTGCCGTATATCACCTTCTGTATAAACCGTGTGGCTTGGTGCGGACACTCTTAGGGCATTCAGGTTGGGTTTCTATCAGTTACACTAATTCTGTCTCATTTATCCCCACTGCTTCAAGGAGGGCAGGGGTTGAGCTGGGCTTAGGGACGACATGAAGCAGAGATTTGGTCAACCTCCCTGTTCTCGCTGCCTTTCTTGTTGGCTTCTCTTGACTGTCAGCTTCATGCTCTTAGATAAGCTTTTCCCAGCAGGAGGACAAGGGTTGTCAGCAGTGCAGGCCTCATAAACATATGAAAACAGTGGAAAGAGTGCTTTCCTCCCCCGCCATTCTTCTTTAAATAAATATAAGTAAATCCATCCATCCATCCCAGGGAAGGACTCTGATTGGCTTGTGCCAATTATGGGCCCATTCCCAGGTGAATCGCTCTGGCCTAGGAAGCAGAGTGCTCAGTGTGGCTGCCCACCTCCTGACCAGTCTCTGAGGCTGTGGTTAGAGGGTCACATAGGAGGACGATGACAGCTCCCTTTCTAATCAGATGGCTAGTGAGGTCAGTTTTCCTAAAAGGGGGATTGGGAGGGGCTCCTAATCCCAGGAGAAGCAAGCGTTGTCAGAAAGACAGAGCAATAGATGTCTGATATTGATGATTGGATAGAGGATGGTCACTTCTAAAGGGGCTTTTGAACAATCCAAGTGAAAGGTATAAGGATATGACAGACACGGGGAGCGGAGATGGAGCAGTGATTTGACTTTCAAATCATTTAAGAGACTTTCACATCATTCATGGAGTTATAAACAAACCATGGAAAACAAGCTAGCTATGCAAACACCAGCCCAACAAAGCAAGCATTGGGCTTCGTGTGACCCTTTTAAACTTGGTCGCTGCATGGCACGCAATTTTACTCTTTAAATTTTTAATAGGCCATTTGCATAGTTGTCATTTGTTCAGTCACCTGAACATTTTCTATCCAGACCAAAGTAAAGGACATGCGTTATTGACAATTTGTCTTTTCAAGCTGTTCAACATAAAACAGGTTTCTTGAATGCCTCGCTATCCTGCCTCCACACATAACCAACTGAATATAAAAAAGGCAGTATCCCTGACTCACGTTTGGCTGTTCTTGGCAGAATGGCAATGCTACTTGGACTGTGACATTTTTTTTTATCACTTTATCTGTGAATAGTATTTTTCTGTCAAATGGTACATTCCACAGGGCTAGTTTAATGTGATTATAGATTCATATTAGATATAGATTGTGGATTTCTCTTTGTGTTGGCTAATTCATAGTGCTCAAAGCCGCTTTCATATTTAGATCAGGCGTGTTTAGATCAGGCACTTTTGCTCATGCTGAAGTACAACATCTTGTTTTTTGACAATTATTTGAGTTGTACAGCCTTTTTCAGGGAATACTATGTTTCCTCGAAAGAAGGACTGGCAGACAAACTATGGTTATTGAGACGTGGGTAATGGAAAGTGTTTTCTTCAAAATTAAGTAAGCCTGTCATTGTGAAGAAATGACCACCAACAGTAGTTGTGGCCAAAGATAAAGATCCAAGTGAAGATAAAGTCACAAACGAAGACTGGAAGGAGGGTCTTGGAAAACTGTATCCTCACCTTGAGCCTGAGATCGCCCCCATCCTTAGAGACGATGCTGATGAAATGGGGGCTGAGAATGACAAATGAGGTGTTTTGTGTGTGGTGTAATGGATGTGAGATCTGCATTCGCCAGTGAACTCGTGTTTTCTAAGTGACCCACGTGCGATGTTACAAAATCCTGCCAGGAGTCATTCAAGTACAAGGTAGATGGGTGGACTTTGACCACTAGGGTTAAAAACAAAGCAAAACAAAAATCCAGTGCTGGAGGTTTGGAATTTTACGTTATCTCAGTTCCGAGGGTCCTTAATCTCCTTTAATTCGCAACTGTCCCTTGTTTTCTAAGAATTTCCCCCTCCATGATATTGTGATACTACTATAATATTTTCCTCTTTATTCTCTTGCACATTTTCTTTTACATATTCATTTTCATTCTTCAATCCCCAACCTTTAGATTATTTCTGAAAACTCATTCCTCCCAGTTCTTTTTCGCTTTCGCCCTTTTTTTTGTCAAACAGCAGTCATCTATTCTCATCATTTCAGCTCTAACCTTTCTGCACCCCTCATTATATTTCTGTCTATATATTGGGCAGCAGCCATACCCCAAACTCCTGATTTTGTGTAGGGAGTTCATTCACTCATTCCTCGATGACTTTTTTCAGCCATTGAATATGCTCTCTGCTCAAATACTGATCCGTGTTCTTCCCTAAAATTCTGTTTCTAGGTCCAAAATAATTCAGTGTCTTTTTCCTAAATTTGGTTTCGTTACTTGTTTTCTTCTTAAAGGTGCCTCAGTTTTCCAGCCAGTCGCTTGGACTCAAAACATTTTTTACTCCTTCACCTTCATACCCTGTGTCAAGTTCAGTCCTGCTGCTTGTTTGGAAATGTCTTCTGTTGCTTCCTTCCTTCTTCCTCTACGGCCGCCATCCAAGTCCAGTCAGCGTGCTAGATGATTTTAAGAGCCTTTGTTACTCTTTCTACCCCTTGTTCCTTTCCTCAGGCCAGCTCGCCCATCATGCTTCCATTAGTAATCTTCCTAAAACACCACTTTTCTCCTGTATTGTCTGGCTCAGCCTTTTCGGTGATTCTCCATTTTCTTTAGCAGTGTTTCCCTTTGGAGGCAAAATGTTCTCCCTTTTGGAGGCAAAATGTTCCCAGGGTTGACACAAACTATTTTAATCATAATGCAACGTAAATATGCCCACCTATAAAACTAAATATAAACTTTTGCACATACAACTGTCTCACTGAAATGGTTTACAAATTCATGACAAACAAAACTATGAGACGGATAAAATGTAAGTTAACAGCATTCGTGTGACAAAGGATGTTTGCTAAAACCACACGTCGAGTTCAGCATGAATATGGTACAGACTGTTCAGAGTTGGACATTGGCCTGTTATACTTGTCAGACTACTGAGAAGCTTTAGTTGCTGCCGCATGCTGTGATGTCATCTGGTCTTCGCTTGGTATAAAGGTGTCATTTGAGAAACAGATCTGTCGTCTTTGTTTTTCCGTCCCTCAGCCTGCTGCAGTTAGGATAACATTGCTTGGCTGCTGTAACAGTAAATAAAAATGCACATTCAGGCACTGATAGTGCTTGGTAATTGGGGTTACGAGGTGAGCATCCAAAGGACCCAGAATTGGTGTGTGTGTGTGTGAGAGAGAGAGAGAGAGAGAGAGAGAGAGAGAGAGAGAGAGAGAATTTTAGTTGAGTTGAAATAAAACAAACTTAGAAGATTTTTAAAAAACCAGTCCCAGACTTGCAGAGTCCACTAACCCCATTATATAAATCGCTGATCTGTGGGACGAAGACCAAATTCCTCATGTTGACTTCCAAGGCCGCCATCAATTTGGGTTAAATCTCTTTTACTCTTTAGTTTTGTGTTGTTCTTTTCTTGTTGTGTTACCAGGCTCACACTTCCCCAGATTTTATGCCTCCTCTCCTTTTACACCTTCCTCCCTATGGAATCCTAACTGTCTACCCGTTTCAGGACCGACTGATGTCTCATTGTCTCTTGAAGCTCCATCCACCTCTTCAGTTGTAATTTGATGTTTTCCCTTCTTTGGAATTTCATTTTATTTGTAACATTTTCATTGTACTTTGGAATTTTATTTTTTGTAATATTAGTTTTAATTATACTTTGGAGTTACATTTTTTGGGTAATATTAGTTTTAATTGTTTGAATTTCATGTTCTCTGCATCACTAGACTTCAGGGGCTTTCAAACCAAATACTATCTTAGAATTTTGTCTTCAGGATTCTTGCCTGTATTCCTGAAGCACTTTCCAAGTGAATCAAATGACTGTGTAATGCTCAGTACGAGGGGTTTGGTGTCCTTTACAGAAATATGTGATTTCTTCATATAGAGTGTAAGCAAAGTAATTTGATGTAGAAAACTTGCATTTCCAAGAAACTATAAAATGCCTTAGATTTTTCACCCATTTGTTCTGTATTTTCAGGACTGCTGGGAAAGATTCTGATGGCTATCCGAGATGCCGGTTTTGAAATCTCAGCTATGCAGATGGTACGTAGTTTGGAATGAACATAACCTACTGGGGAATTATTTTGTATGTAAGCTTTAAAATGTTTTACATTGAATTTTTTTTCTGTGCCCTCAATGCATTGAAATAAAAACCATATAGTTACTGAACTTGATTACCTTATAATCCAAAAATGTTTTTGAAATTTTTTTACCCATACAAGCTGTCACTGAGAGGACTAATATTCAAATGGTACACCTAATTTAAGCTGATAAGGTAGGTATATGCAATTCTTGGAACTTTAATTGCAAAGTTAATATGGGCAGATCACCTAAAATCAGGGGTCAGAGCACTCATTGGGGTTCTGCCTGTTTTGTGTCTCTGATTGGTGGGAATGCCCACAAGCTAAGAAAAGGTCAGAAGTATCAACTAGTTCACAGAGTCATCCGGCAAAACTTGGAGACTGATGAGGACGTTGATATTTGAAGAATCTTCCCTAGGACTATAAAGAAATTGTTAGCCCAAACCGTCTCATAGTAGCAGCTTGGTGATGTGTTCACAGGATGGTCAGCGCTAAACATGCTTAAAAAATAACCATCTGTGGAAATTGTGGCTTTAAGCAGTGATCTAACTCTAGCAAGATCAACCTACAACCTAGCTCAGTAATCAGCCCTAGTAGGTGCTCAGTTGAAACAAGAATAATAAGAACAAAGATTAATTGAACCTATGGCGGAAGCATAGTGTGGGATCATGGTCCTTGATTTTTGGAGTTAGATCTGATTCTGAATCACAGGTCAGCTGCTTTCTAGGCATGCGACCTTGGCCAAATTTTAGGCGTTCTTATCTTCAGTTTTCTCACCTAAGCAGTGAGGACATTACTGTTTGCCTCCGTGGGTTATTATTCTGTGGGTTAAATGGAATAACCTTACCCAGTGGAAAAACTTCCAGTGCAAGAATTATAGAATTTCCAGTGCAAGTTACCAAGTACTTAAATAAATTATGTCTTCTGTTATTGCTTTGTTGTATTAATAATACAGTTTGTGTGAATGTAGGATAAAAAACTGAACTCAAAGGAAAATTCCCTCCCAGGTAATAATTATGTTGCCTGTGAAAAGAGACCATCCGAGTTTGAATGATTGAGTAGGCAGGAATTTCTCAGTGATCTTCAGTCCTGGCAACCAGAAAGAAGCAAAGTGTGTGTGTGTGTGTGTGTGTGTGTGTGTGTGTGTGTGTGTGTGTGAAGGGGGGATAAAATTAGAAATTCTGAGACTTTTTTTTTTTTTTAATTTAAATTCCTAGTTTTTGAGACACTCAAACTTAATGAACTTTTATTTCCAACTAAGTTTGAATCCACCTTGGACAAGAATGAGTCTTTGTAGGCTTATCTCGTAAGGATAGTCTTACAATTCTTTTTGAAGAGTGTAGGAATTCCAGATGACTTGTATAAGTGCTTTATTGTGAACCAGATTTTTATCCGTAATAAAAAATCCCTTTATTAGGGATTTTTCTGAATGCTTGGGAGAAAAGGGGTATATTTTCAGCCCTGTCTACAAAATTTGGAGAACTTTTCTTTGGTAACATTTCTTGCTTGTGCCACTAATCTATCAATAAACAACATTACATTGTATATAAGGTTTTTTTGTTTTTGTTTTTGTCTTGTATTGAGAATGAGGCTTTATTCAGAGAGAGGCATAGTGTAGTGGTTGACAGCATGACCGGTGAGCTTTGACTGCGATGCGATGCACGTTTGTGGAGGTTACATAACCCCTCTGCGTCTCAGCCTTCTCCGTAGCTTGGTGCTATTAACACTACGTACGCAGCAGGGCCCTTGTACAATCAAATGAGGACCTAGAACAATGCACTCAGTAATTGTTATACATTTCTCTTGTTGATGAGCTAATCTTTAATAACACTTTCTTCTTCAAAGACTAATTTATGCAAGGTTTACATTGAAAGAACATATATGCAAGAGATCATAAATGTCGAGTGCTGGGTGTGGCTCATTTTCTTTGGTTAGTTGGCTTATGTTTCTTTTTGTTGTTGTTGTTGTTGTTAATACAGTTCAACATGGATCGAGTTAATGTTGAAGAGTTTTATGAAGTTTATAAAGGAGTCGTGTCCGAATATAACGTAAGTACTAAAGTAAATGTACAGCATTGGTACTGAAAACAACTTACGTATCTCAACTCTTATATAATCTTTAATTGTGAAAGTATCCTTATAGCGTTCATGATTCTGCCAGCTGATCATACCCAATGACTGAGGCATTCTTATCCCTGAGAGCCACTGCGTCAGTTTTAAAAATATGATATTGTTTCACTTAGGAAACAAAAATATACAGTGATGCAAAAACAAACAAACAAAAAAAAAAAAAAACAGAAAAAATACCTTGCTGGGACATTCATTGACACATTTTGAAATTATCTCTGAAGTTTATAATAGTCTCAGGATGGAAGACTGTCCCACATGCTGTAGAAAGTGAAAAGCAGATAGTTTTTAACAGTATAGTATAACTCCATAGCAATACTTATATCTGCTTTAATGACACGAATGCAGATAGAATCATCTGCAAATGTGACCAAGACTGAAGAAATAATAAGACTTAAAGGGAGTTAGTTGTTCAGAGGGCAATGAAATATGTTCTTGAAAGCAAATGACTATATTCAAGTAAGCCACGTCTTGTTCCTTAAAATAATACATGGTAGATATTTAATCAAAGCTGTTTTCCTTATCCTCTTATCAAATTATCTCAAATACCTTTGTGTTAGCGGACCTTCTCATCACCCACGTTGTTTTGTCAAGCTTTGGCTTTTCTCTTTGCGTGAAGTTCACTCTTCCTGTTAAGGAGTCCTTTTTTCAACATGTTTTTTTTCTTTCCATTTCGTGCCCCCCTTTATGTCTGTATTTCTAACAGTATTTGTTATTAGCACTGAAGGAGAAAGACGGAGACAAGAGAAAGAAAGGCAGACAACAGTCACTCCTCTCTTTTTGGATTATGCCTTCCGTGCTTTCTTTTTCCCCTGCTGAGAACTAGGCCCTTGACATTTATGAGTAAGCAGCACAGTCAACACCATGAAACAGAAAATCAGGCTCAACACAATTAGCCATAAAAATCCATTACATACGACCTTTGTGAGACAGCAAAGTGACTTCAGGGGGATACGGTTAGGGACTCCAAAGAGTAGGGTTCTGTGCATCATATTATTTATGATGTCTTCACCCTCCCCTTTTAACTCATGACATTTCTATTCGGTCTGATGACTGAGTTCGGATTAATATTTAAATATTGTTCTGTAATAAATAACCTTCCTTTTACTTTGGCACGGTGTGTCATGAACTCCCCAACGTCATTAAAGAGGCTTTCATGGCCCTCTGTGGTCTGGCCTCTTCTCTTCCTGCTTTTCTGTAGTGTCACTTAGCTCCTGAGAGCGTGGCTTCTTGGTGGACCTTCATCTACCCGACTGTACTTATGCCTCCAAGTCTTTATTCTTACTTCTGCCTGAAATGTTCTTCCCCTTTTAAGGGGAAGGAAAAAAAAAATCACTGAGTGTTCTAGATACTGTGAGAGACCCTGCTTTTCTTTTTTTTCCCACTCATACTGTGCTTTTTTTTATTATTATTATTACAGTTTATTGGGGGTGACTATAGTCAGTAAAATTACATCAGTTTAAAGAGCACAATTCTTTAATACATCATCTATATATCACATTGTACGTTCACCACCCAGAGTCAGTTCTCCTTCCATCACCATGTGTTTGACCCCCTTACCCTCTTGTACTAGCCTTCTCCCCTTATCCTCTGGTAACCACTGAACTATTGTCTGTGTCTATGAGTTTTTGTTGAGAGACACTTATCTTGGATTGTTTTTTTCATTATAGTACTTCACATATAGAGTTAAGAACATACTTCCATTACCCTACTGCTAGCCTACATGCTGTTGTCATATATTTTACTTCTATAGATGTTATAAACCCTGCAATACATTTTTAATACTTTTGCTGTAAATAATTATCTTTCACAGCAAAATAAAGAAAATTTTCACACAAAATAAAGAAAAATGTATTTTATGCTTACCCACATGTTTACCATTATTTTGTGTAGATCCATATTTCTGTCTGGTATTATTTTTCTTCTGTCAGAAGAACTTCCTTTAACATTTATTATGGTATTGGGCTGCTGGTGGTGAATTCTCTCAGATTTTGTTTGTCTGAAAAAGTCTTTATTTTTCCTTTATTTTTGAAAAATATCCTCTTACCTGAGTATAGAATTCTAGATTGACAGGTTTTTGTTGCAGCCTTATCTTTGCTCTACTGTTATGTTCTTTTTTTTTTTTTTTCTCCTGTATTTAAGGGCTTTTTGTTGTTATTGTTTTTAGTATTTTTCACTGGGTTGTTTTTAGCCAGTTTCATTATGTGCCCTTCTGTGCTTTTGTTTACGTGTATTCTCCTTGGATTTTGTTGGATCTCTAGGCTTATGGGTTTCATCAAATTTGAAAACTTTTTAACAATTAATTCTTGAAATATTTTTCTGTTCACCCTTTCTTCTCTTCTTCCCGAACTCCAATTACACGTATATCAGACAGCTTGACATTGTCCTATAGGTGGTTTGTTGTTGTTTTTTTTAGTTTCAGGTGCACAAGACAAAGCAACACTTAGACGTTTATCATTTATATCCCTCACACTGTGTGAACCCCCCTCCCCCCATGCACTATCAGATGTTTTTTTATTCCTCTTTCATTTTTCTTTTCTTTATCTCCATGCTTGCTTTTGAATAGTTTCTATTTCATGTCTTCAGATTCATTTCTCTCCTGCACTATTTTACCCTGTTCACCCACCCAGTGTATTCTTTAATGCAGATGTAGTTCTCATCTTTAGAAGTTCCATTTAGGTCTTTTTAATACTTTTTATTTTCTCTGCATCATGGATGGCCATGTTTCCTTCTATAATTTGAGCATATTTATAATTGTTGTTTTAACATTCTTATGTAACCTCCATTGTTTTTATCCCTTGCTGGGTCTGTATCAGTTTTTTGATTTTTCTTCTGGTGATTGTTGATTTTTCCTTCTTCGCATGCCTGATAATTTTTACTGGATGCTGGATATTGGGAAATTCAGTGTTATGTGGTATTGTTGTATTCCTTTGAAGAGTGAATTTGTGCTGGCACTCAGTCCAGTTGCTTGGGATCTGTTTGACCCTTTGAGACTTGTTTTTAAGCTTTGTAGGATGGGTATAGAGCATCCAGATTGAAGACTAGTTTAAGCCAACCACTGTGGTGCAGTGCCCTTCTGAGAACTCTGCCTGATGCCCTGTGTATCTTTTGAGGGCTTTCCATTCCAGCTGGTAGAAGCGTAATCGCTTCTCAGCCTTGTGCTACTGTTCCACTTACTGCTTTCTGGTCGTTCTCTTCTCGGCCTTAGGTTGTATCCTCTATACATACACAGACTCTTAGCCAAAGGTTTAAGTGAACTTTTCTGCAGATCCCTGTAGCTCATTCTCCTATAGCACTCCATCCTCTCTTGTGTTCTATCCTGCGAATTCTAGCTGCATTGGCCTCCATGAACTCCAGTCTCTGTCTCTTCTACTCAGTGGGAATGTTGGGCTCTGTTGTGTTTCCTCTGCCTGTCCCACTGTCTGGAAACTGCCTCCAGGCAGGAAGATAGGGGCAGTCGTATGGCTTACTTCATTTGTTTCCTTTCTCTGCCTGTCTAGTTTCTAGATGTTCATTGTGAGAGAAATCTTGTCCCTGTTATTTCTCCTTTGTGGAAATCATTATGATTTCTAAAATGTCTTTGGGAGAAACACTTTTGAATTTATGTCTTTAGAAATGTTGATTTTGACAGTTTGAAATTCATACCTTTAGAACTGTTCGTTTGAGAGGAGAGAGCCTCTGAAAGGAAGATGTACTAGAAGATCATGTCACGTGGTGAAGCGTACGTTGACATGGTGGTAGTGGTAGGAATGGAGAAGGGGGAACACACACACGTAGGAAACATGGACAAAACTTGGGAACTGCTTGGCATGTGGGGTACAGGTGGGGAAGAAGTCCAAGGTAACGAACATTTTGAGGTTAGTGGCATAATAGTGCAATTGAAAGAGGAGGAGCAAAAGATTATGAAAATATGCTAATTTTTAACATTATGATGTATTACGTATTATAGGAGATGGTGACAGAAATGTATTCTGGCCCTTGCGTCGCAATGGAGATTCAACAAAATGACCCTACAAAGACATTTCGAGAATTCTGTGGACCTGCTGATCCTGTGAGTTATTCCTTAAAATATTAATCGAGTTCATTCTATTTATTAACTGTCTTAAGTGGTTTGATAGTTTGCTCATTAAAAGGAATAATGCAAATGTGAATATAATAGACAAACATTTTTATTCAAAATAACAGTTTACATATTTTTTATATAATTCTCTAAGAAAATGTGAAATTTTGATTAACCTAGTGACAATGCAAAATGGGCGGAAACATTTACTGTGGCATTTTCTTTTCTTCTTTCTTCTTGCTAAATTGTCAAGGTAAGTAAATTTATCAAGCCCTGTGATAGAAATTCTCTAAGGTATTAATCGTCCTTCGCCATAGAGAAGACATAATTAAGCTCTCAACATGAACAATTTTGATGGGTGGCCTCATACCAGATTCGTAAATAAATATGAGCAGTGGGATGAATGTGAAACTTAATATTCTCTACTGTGCCTTTCAAATGCTTTGGGTTTTCTTCATATGGACATTTGGTGGTGAGGGGGGCAGAAAGACATTGAGAAGCAGAAGTAGCATTATACATATGAGAAATCTCCGTGCAAATGTTATACGCCGGGCAGGATCATGGGAAGTATTACTGATTTAAAACACCAACTATAAATTTACTTTCTTTTCTTTATTTCACTAGCTATTGTAAATAGTTTTCAGGAGGAGAAACCAATATGAGAGGAAAATGTTGAATTCCATTTTGGGACTTTGGAGTGGAGAGAATAGAGTTTGAAAAGTATGATTAGCATGTTTGGAAGTCCAGATGAAGATGTTAAGAATAATTTCAGTGGAAGAGTGAGGACAGAAGGCAGGCTGTAAATGTGTTGAGGAATGAATGAAAGATTTTGAGACGACATAAAATATTTATTCATCCACACAACAAATATTAATTATTATTTAAGATGCTTTGTGATGTACATGGGGAATACACTTAGGAATAATACAGTATCTTCTCTGAAGCAATTTTTGTGTGTGTGTGTGTGTGTGTGTGTGTGTGCAACAAATAAACTAGACATTTAAAATGTAAGTGGGCTAAGATAGTCACCGTGTGGCACTGAGAGCACACAGGGTCATTGACCCATAAGAGGATAGAATTGCTCTTTTAGTGAGCTTGTGGTGAAGGGCAGAGAGTGGTGAGAAAGTGAAGGTCAAGTCATTTCAGCATAGTTTTCTTCTGTTAAAAGGTTATTCGGGGTCCATCTTGTATCATGTAGACTACACATGGAGAATCTTTCCCTCTTCCAGCTGAGTCTAGGACTGAATGAAGGAAAATCATTTCAACCTCACGTCTATGGTGCTGTCAGGCTTCATCTTGCTTGCATGTTAAGAGTTCTGTGAACACTGCCCAGGGGCCAGAGTTAGTAAAGGGCCGCAGAAGACGGTTAATTGTCTTGGAATTGAGCTACTTATGTCATAGATGGATTGTCCATTACAGTGGCCACTAACTTTAAATTAATTAAATCAAATTAAATGATTAAATAAAATTAAAAATTTAATTCCTCAGTCACACAACCACATTTCAAGTGCTTAATAACCAACCATATGAGGCTAAAGGCTAATATATTGGATAGCACAGACTGTAGGATATTTCTATCATTGAAGAAACTTCTGCTAAACTCACTGGTCTAGAGAAATTGCTTTGTTCCTGTAAGTCTAGGAATTTTTAAAACCCAAGAAATTTATGCTATGACCTACTTTACTTTTTCAGCCCTCTAGGGTTTTTTTTTCTTTGCTAGATCCTATGGTTTTATAAATTATGTAATTATTTTTAGCTGATTTGATTATATATTGTTTTCAGTTTACTTTGACCTGCTATTTTTCTTACTTCATAGTTTAACTTTTCTGTTTATAGCCTTTAACCCCTTTTCATGTATTTTCTGTCATTTTCATTCCCATCTCTTATAGTTGACCCTTCAGCAGCCTGAAGGTCTTGTAAGTTAACTTTTTTAAAAAAATTTTCAATTACTCTTGACGTTCAATATTATTTTATATTAGTTGCAGGTATCTTATAAGTTACTTTTAATTGATCCTCTGTTTCTTTGCTGATTCACCAAAGTAAATGAGAAGACTCGCAGAGCAAAATTCCTTCCTGGGAACACAAATAGTACAGGTACTAACAGGCTCCCTCAGTTACTCGAAGTGTTTTTCCCTCATACCATTGGTCAGTCAGTCCCTTTGTAAGAAGATCAGTTTTCCTACATTTAAACAGATGTGACGTTTCTAGGGACAGGTCGCGGCAAGAAACCTTACAGTATTGAATCTTCTCATATGTTTTTATGAATGTGGCTGCATAAGAGGCCCCACAGCCAGGTTTTTGAAATTTGGTAAATCCAGTTGGCCTCCTGTCCGCCGATAATCCTGACAGTATCAATTCACACTGAATTTTGAGTCTTTGCTATTTTTAGTTATTTCATACTGATCTTGAAACAGAAAAAAAAAAAGTATCATCTGTGGCAAATGGCGACTTGTTCCTCCTGTGATATGATCGACGTGATATATGAGAGAAGTCTCTAGGCCCAGCACGTGAGTGCTGAATCGGGATGTTCCCAGCCTAATGCCCTTACACTGGTGTCCATTCCGTCTAGAATGTTCTTCCCCCAGACAGCTGTGTGGATAATTTCCTTACCTTTTTCAAGTCTCTACTCAGGTGGAAACTTCTCAATGCAACTTGCCCTGACCGCCCTATTTACAACTATGACCTGGCTCTCCCACTTACATACCCCATTCCCCTGTCTACTTGCAATAATTGATTAGCGATGCGATTATCATTGTTACAGGCAGTAAGCACTCAGGTTCTTTATCTCGATGTCCCAGGGCTCTGGTGAGTGCTGTCATCTTTCTGGGATAAGCTTTAGCCTATCTTTAGAAATAACTTCTTGAATAATGCTTAATAATTCAAATTTTTCATCCTGGGGTTACATGTAAATTTTAGTAAGTGACTTTGCACATATGGAATCCGTGAATAATGAGGATTGAGTGTATTTTCTACATTTTTAAATAATAAACTCAAATGACGTTAAAAGAAAAATACATTTAAAAAAATTAGCAATGCCTGCCTAACAAAATACCCTAGCTAAAGAAAATAATGTTTTCTTAAAGAGTGGATGACTATAAAGGGTTTCATACAATTAGCTCGAAAAAGTACAAAATTAAAGTGGAAAATTAAAGCATAGTTTTCTTCAGATGAGTACCAGTGTACCCGTCCCCAGGGGGAGCAAAGCTTCTGATATGGAATTACGAGTATTTTGTCACATTTGTGTTTACTGCCACCCCACTTGGAAACCAAACATTGGGACACTTTCTGGGTTGGGCCACACATTTCTAGAATGAAGAGATGCATATATATATATGCATTGTTGATAGAGTTATATAATTATACATAGTTTATATTTATTTTATACATAGTTTATACTTATTTTCTAGTGTCGTGGAGAATACAGAAACATCTTCTTTGTGACTAAAACTTCCAGCAATTCACTATGGACAGACTTAGGTATACTAGAAATAAATGTCACTGCAAGCGATGTTCTCTCGTTTACCTCCGTTTTGTTGGATCGGCATTCACTGTGTTTCATTCACCTGAAAGTATCGAATGCACTGCGGCCGTGGGGAGTGAGCGTGGGATGCCAGGCATTGGCTCTGTCCCCGTGGAATTGATAGTCCAGGGGGGAACAGGGTCATTAAACAAATGACGACATGAATGATGAATGTGTACCCCAACTACGGTCGGTGCTGACACAGCATGACCATCGTGCAAGGGCTTGCAGCAGTGCCCTGGCTTAGCTCGAGTGGAGGGATTCCTGAGAGGTTCTCATCTGTCTTCACATCGGAAGGGTAGAAAACAGCCATGTGTGGCGGCTCCCGATCTGGGGAGAAGCTAGCACATCGCAGTGTTGCAGAAGTTGGGAGAAGTCCTGTTGGGCTGTAGCTTCGAGTGCAAAGAGGAGGGGAGCCCAGGAAGTGACTGAAGGAATAGTACGGGGCCACATTAACTAGTGTACAAGTGCAACGGGAAATTCTGTGGGAAAGTCTCAGTGGGGGATCGATGGGCGTCCTTTTGTATTTTAAAAGATCCCTGTGACTGCTGTGTGGAAAATCGGTTGGAACAGAGAGAAGTAATTCTGACTAGAGGCGATGAAACCCTTACTGATTACCTTCACAGGATGGTGACAGTGGAAGGTTTTGAAATATATTTTGGAAGGCGAGCTTGCAGACCTTGGTGATTTGGATATGGGTATGAGCAGCCAGGTAGTTTATCTACTATAGATAATCAAATTTGTAAAAGAAGGGACTGTTATACTTTGGAAGCAATAAGTTGCAGTGATTCAGGCACCAAAGCCCTGTTAACTGTTTTCATTGTTGAACTGTTCTTCCTGAGCTATCGATTTAAGTTGTAGGTACTTAGATCGCTTTTACTCTCAAAAGTAGGAGGAAGAAATGGAAAAAACAAACAAACAAACATTCAATCTTGAGTTTAAACTATGTTACTTAGGCACCTATCAACCTATCAGCTTTCAGTAAATTTGGAACCCTTGGCTTTTTATGGAAAAGTTCTTGAATATGTCTGTTTTGTGTGCTCTTAAAGACAGTGGTCTGGCAATAATGGGCCCTTATTCAGCTCCCTCAATGTGAATTTGAATTTTGAAGGTGTTTTTTGAACTCAAGTTTTGTAAAAACAAAAATGCCATGTATCACCATCCTGTAACCGGCAGATGTTGCTTTCCTGTTAGTTCTGCATTGGGGATTCAGAAGTGGGTGGAATTAGTTGGTTAACATCCTAAAACAGATGGTCTATGGAAAAAACACTCTTTAAAACCTCACAGGGTTGAAATGCAACTCACACTATATTTTTCCTAAAGGTGTAACTCTGTGGATATCTTTTTGCTACTTTATTATCTCCTGTAAGTGTGACCCAAGCCATTAAAAGGTTGCATTTAGAAATTGTTTGGGATTGTTCTCAGTTGTGGCCTTTAAACCTTCCTATTAATGACCGGAATTTACTGCTAGGAATTGTGACACTGAGATGTCACATTTAATCTTGCACAGAATGCAAATGAAATACTGACTGAATCTTTAATGACAGTTTCTCTAGTGTCAAAGGTGCAGAAATGATTAGAATAGAAATGTGCCTTTTCTTCAGTGAGGAGATTTCCTCCTTAGTGATTCTTTTACCTCTCTTTGGCTGCATTAACTGTTTTCTACCAAATGCTGCAGTTTCCTTTTAAGATCTCCTAGGTTAATACCTTACCTTTGCTTTTGCTTTTTATACATAGAGAAGATCACTTGCTCTGTCTTAGAAAATAATAGTCATACTCCAATCAGACTTGTCCCCATCACAATCAGAAGGAGGGGCTAGAATGTCCACCCTGGTGACAGGGCACCACCACCAGCTGGAGCTGCTGGCGTTTTAAAACCCCAAGAGGCTGCAGCAACGTGTGCCAGGCCATATCTCCCCAATGCACTCGTGCTGCTTGTCAGTTTCGAGTGTCAGCCACTCCCTTAAAGACAGTAGGCTTTGTGTGGAGATGGAAGGCAAATATTTTTAAACCTTCTTGAGACCCTGGGAAATGACCATTTTTGGACATGAAAGAGCCTGCCACCCGTCTATCAATAGGTAAAAGCCACCGATGCCAGTGCCAGGTTCGAGCCCAGGATCAGTTACAGCTGGCAGGAAGAGTACTGAGCCACAGCGTTCTCAGGATGTTGTTATAAGACGTTTTATTTATATCCCGGTGAGACAGTCCTACCACTTGCAGAGCCAAAGGACGGGCCTTTGGGGGCCCCGTAAATGTAGCCAGGCTGACGAGTGGCCCCCTTTCACCTGGGTGTGTTGAGTTTTGCTTGGTGACACGAGCTAGAACAGTAGCCATTGCCCCTATGTAGTGGTGAGCACAGCTGTGGTCTTTTTGAAAGCAGTCAATTAAAATATAGCGAAAGTGAACTCAAATTTAGCAATTGTGTGAGTTAATATTTTTTATAATTTAGGAGTTGACTATTCATATTGTAAAATTTAGGAATGGACTATTTGCATTATTTTAAACAACAAAAAAAAATCTGTTCATTCCAATAGAATTCCTTGGATTTGGCACTTTTCCTGACTTTCCTCATATTTTGAATTTTGTTTTCCCTGCGAGGTTTTTGGCTTTGCTTGTCCTCGAGCCTTAGCATCTTCTGTTACGGTGCTTCAAAAAGAGGGTTTCCTACATTTTAAGTAAACCTAAATTTAACAGATGCGATGTGAGAAAGGACAACGCATGTATGTGGGTCAAACAGCCTGCCCTCATTCACTGAGGGTTGTACATTTCAGAACAAAACCATGTGCTCTCGAGATTCCTCACTTCAGCATCTTCCGAAGCTTTGCCACCTTCTCAGTATGCTATTTGCAAGTTACTTTGACTAAGTTGTTCAGACGAGTTTCTTTCCTGACCCTGCTCATTCCTCGGAGCTCTAGATATGTCACATTTACAAAACGGTAGAGAGTAAATTTACGCAGAACAGGGTTGAGTATGCCACACTCCATTTTTTCTTCTTTTCCAAGGACTTTCCTGTAAGACACCACTAACCACCCCAGCCTGGAGCGACTTTGCTTCCTTTAAACACCTGTATCATTGATTGTCACACCGCTTATTGGGCAATTGGCATGTGTTCCCAGCACTGCCATGCACATAGGAAATGTCTGGGATCTTGAATTGTAGCTTATATTTCCGCCGGGTAGGGTGGGGCCTGAAATTCTGCACTGATGGCATTCTCAGGCCATGTCGTCCAGTGGGTATGCAGACCACACTTCAGGCCTTCGGCAGACTTTCAGCAAATGTCTCTTGATGATGCTGTTTGTTTCAAAAAAGAATAAAGGATTTAAATTGCCTTATTGTAAAATGCCGTATTTGTCTGCAGTATGAAAACAGCACTAAGCCACGAACTTAGATTTAAGTCAGTTTCTGTGGATAATGGAAGGTATGGGATGTCTTTTCTTGTTGTTTTCCGATTTCTTTATCTGATCAATAGGAATGGACTTTAGCTTATTCATTTTAATAGTTACCACACTAGATGAGATTATATGTGTATAACTTCTACTTTTGGCTTCACTAGATTTAGGCTTAAAAACAAAAGTCTTTTGAATACATTTGCAGTCATCTGAGTTATCCAGTCTTTTTCTAACTTTTGCTCTTCTTTGGGGTCCCACTAAACTCAAATTCTATGGGTATCACATTTCAGAGTCAAGAATTATGTGTATACTTACTGTAAGCCCTATAAAATCTTTCCTCGTTTGATGGAACTCAGTAGTGGGCCATTTAGAATTCTCAACAAGCAGTGGACCTAAGAATTACCAATAAGCAATGAACCTGAGAATTATCAATAAGCAATGAACCTGAGAATTATCAATAAGCAATGAACCTGAGAATTATCAATAAGCAATGAACTTGAGAATTATCAATAAGCAATGAACCTGAGAATTATCAATAAGCAATGAACCTGAGAATTATCAATAAGCAATGAACCTGAGAATTATCAATAAGCAATGAACCTGAGAATTATCAATAAGCAATGAACCTGAATCCCCAGGCTTCAGGGCAGCCAGGAAACTCATGCTCCTTATACCCTGTACACTCTTGACCTCCGTTTCCCACAGAGAGAATGCGTTATGCATTCTTCAGTGGAGATTATGCATACTTCAAACTTTGATTGCCAGTATTTAAATGTCCAAATAGGACTCATTTTTCTGGTTGTCTTGGTAGAAACAGGTTACTTGCTTCCCTCCTGTGAAATTAGGTGCCAAGTGTCATTGGGTGTGAGTCTACCAGGCCCACACTTGTTTAGAATGCCTTTCTCCCCAGGCCCCAAGTCTCCTTCAGCTCAGTTCCTCACAAGTGAGCTCAGCCAGACTAAATGTGAGGACATCTCTGTTCTTGACTAGTGAAATGAAGCATTGTTAATGCACTTCTTAGTTTCTCTCTAATTACCGAAATAGTCTGTGTGTATCACCCCCAGCCCGCTCCCCCCAAAAGCAAACAAACAAAAATAAGGAAAATTATGGATGAGAACCAAGACCCAACAAAACAAAACTGTTTCTCTACTTGCCAGAAGTAAACACTGCTAACATTTTGTCCTCAGACCAACATGTATTTTTATGCATATCCTAAAAATGAAATTAAGATCATAAAATATTTACTATTTTGTAACATCCTTATTTAATTAAAAAATATGCTGTGGTCTTTTCTAATGTTATTAAATAGAGTTCCATAGCATGGATATTAAGAGCTGCTAGTATATGGGTTAGTTAGCCATTCCCTTACCGTTGCCTAAAAAAAAAAAGTTATGTGCAAGGACATTGGAGAGACCAGATTGGTACATAAATGTTTGCACAAGTTTTTAAAATTATTGCCTTAGTGTAAACTACTGCAGGTGAAATTGCTGGGTCAAAGACAAATGATGTTCATCCATTTATAATTTGTCTTATTCTTTCTAAAAGTGTAATACTGGGTTTTAGAGATTTAGACTTCAGTGATTACATGATTTCCTTTGTAAAATGTCTTCTTTAAACAGCAAGTCTCATGTTGGTTCCTGAGATGCGTTCATATACCAGAGTTACATGGTGTTTGGAACACTGACCTGAGGACATATTAATAAAGAGTAGGCATGACAGTGAGTGACATCTTTTAAGTCTTTTCCCCTATACAGAGAATTTTGTTTGGTATACACACTGTACTCTGAGTCAAGACAACCAAAAAGAAAATATGAAAAGGAAAGCTGGTTAATTGTTTCTGTTATTCTCTGGAGTACTTGGACTAATAAATCTTGGCAGTCCATTAATTTCTTACACTTAAAAACTAGGTTTTTATCATGTTTTAAAAGTAGAATCAAATATATAATGATTATATTTTGAAAGTACGTAGCTGAATACAGGAGCTCATATTTCACAGCACTTACTTTAATAAAGCACTCCTTTTGATATAGCTTATTAAATAAATGAAGCAAATGGTCATATATTTTATGAGTTTAAATAGTTTTATCAAAGTAAATAAACCTTTTACAAAGTGAGATATTTAGTACATGAACATTTGGCAATTTTTTGATTTTTAAACATTCACTGTTTAAGAATAAAACAAATGGGCTTGTAGCTATATATCACTATAATAGTTAAAATACATGCATACATATATAGCTGTAGTATAAGTTAACTGCATACACTTTTTAAAAACTGGATGTACTTCTTAAAACCTTGCAGCATTGCCATTAATCTATTCACTTATTTATTTGAATTTCCTTCTTTCAGTAAGAACTTAAGGCAGTTTATAAAAACATGCAGTATAATGATAAATGAAAGTGAGGGAGGAAAATGTGTGTGTGGGGGGGTGGCAGTAGGAGACGATCACTTGTCTTGGGACATGTGTTTGAGATCCTAGCAGAAGACCGGGGTTGGGGGTGGCCAGCATTCATTCTAATTACTATTGAATGTCAGTTTTGAAATTAGTTTTTCTGTGATTTCCTAAAATACTCAACTACACAGACTGGTTGAAGTTCAAAGTTATCTTTGTTAGAAAAAAAATTTGCTTCATTCCAACAGTACAAGAGAAAATGAAATCTGTGTTGCATTCTGAACATGGCTTTGGCAGGGAAAAGCGTAGCTCAGATAATCAAGAAGAGAACAACCGAAGAAACGGAATGTTTTCTTAACGATGTAAATTTTGTGTTTCAAGATGCAAGTCATAATGTGCAATTTTGTTAGGGAGAGAAAATGAATTTCGGGGGAGGATAAAGTTACCTTTTGCAATATAACTCCTGAAGAAAAGATTTTTGTTTTTTAAAAAAAGCTATTATAAAAACTAAAGATGAGGAAAAAAATCTGTTTGCAGTAAAGACCTGGGGAAAGAAAATAAGATAGTTCTAAAGGCAACAACTTTACTGTGAATTTTCTAGGCAATCGGGTATTCTGATTTATTAAATGTTCTCATCAAGAGGATAATACAGTATATTCTCTACCCAGTTGAGTGTTTTGAAAAATATATATAACCAAGAAAATATGCTTGTCCTTGCAACTATAGAGTTTATTTTTTCCTCTGTAATTAGGGATCTTGCCTCAAGGTCATATAAGAATGTGAGTTATTGCATTATAGAGGTATAGAGGAGTATCTGTTTTAAAAATAGGTAATAGTGATGTTCAAAAAATAGGATGAAAGCTATTTACTGTCATATGACCACTAATGTTGAGAGTGGATTAGTCTTTTCTACACTATGGCTATTCACCAGGAGGTTCTGTAATTCTCTGGGGAATTTAAGTGTGTCTTAATATCCCAGCTGGAAGAGTCATTTCTGAGCATGCATTTAGAAATCTGCTACTCCGGTGGATTGGTCCCACCTCGTTTCATCTTCTCCACACGCTGCTTTCTATCTGTGATGAAAGAGTAATGTCTCCTTAACCAAGGTCACAGAGCAAGTCACTTCCAGAGCTGAGGGATTAGTGCTTGGAGTTCTCAATTCCGTTCTCAGACAGGTGTGCCCTAGTGAGAACATCTGACATAGCAAACCACCACCTCACAAAAGAGATATAGCAAATGGTGCTTCCTTGCATTTTACAAGGGCTTGCTTCAGGATTCTTTAAAATGGGCGCATCTGAAGAGTGTAATGCAGCCAAAGGGACCTGGGCTGTTGGAAAGCAGAGGCCTAATTTCCCTACCCGGTCATCAGCTAGGGTAATGAAGTGTACACACGTGGGCATGTTGTGATTTCATCCATTTGTTCACTCTTGCACAAAATCGTCATCGCTGGGACTCAGTCAACCTTTCATGGACATTCTCCGTGTGCTGGATTTACAACGGTTGTTGTCCTTCTTAGAGGTGCCCAGAATGGAGCCAGCTATTTCATTATTTTATTTCCGAGCACTGAGCTGCCCGTTTCTTTAGGCGAGTAGAGGAAGTTGGCATAGCAGTTCTTTCTTTCGACAGGAAGTGGTGGACTGTGCAGAACAGTTCTCAGGGGAAGGATTGAGAGTCCCTCTTGAGCTCCGCGGTGGTGATGTGACTGTACTTCAATGGTTCAACCTCGTCTCTGTGACACAGTGTTTGGTAAAGACAAAAAAGAAATAGGAAGATGTTTACCAAGATGCAATGTCATTGTCCCCTATGCTGAGGTGTATTTTTTCAGGCTTGACTCGCATGAATGAGGCCCTGTGGTTTACGCTGCACTCGAAAGTCACTTGCATAAAAGTGAGCAGAGATTTGCCCAACATTTACATAGAGGAAAACCAGGGGATCTTCATTTTGCCTTTTAAAATAACAGCTGCCTGAAACAAGACTTTATTTCAGCCAGTGCCTCCTGTTGGCTGAAGTAGCAGCAGCTCAAAAAGAGGCAGTGATTAATTACTGTGGCAGGCGATGCACTGAAACCTAGTGGGACGGACAGGATGGAATTGTCTAAATGTTTCACTTAAAATCGCATTTAATTATGACCCTCTACAAGTTGTACAAATTTACATTACAGCTAATTCCTTCGTAGTGAAAAGGCAGAGTTCACAAGGCAGACGTTTTAACGATTCTTCCTGTGAACAGTCCATGCGATCTCCAGAGCCGGTGACACAAATGCATTCACTGTGAGTTCTTTGACGGCTCAATGAGATTGATCCATAAGTAGCGGAGTTTAATTTTGCAGGTTGCTGTGAAGATTACTTTTCTGAATCCTGTGCATAGGTTCTAGAAGGTAGAACTTATAGAAAGTAGGCTTTAGACTTCTCCTCCGTTTTACTTTCCTGCTTCTTATTCCTTCCATTGTTTCATTACGTTGTTTTAGTTGCAAATTAGTCTGCTGTTGCTTGTCTTCCAGGAATATAAAATTGTAACTGCATTACAATTTTAATGTAACGTACACGTTACATTAATTTTAATGTAATGTACAAGTTAATCCAAAGTTGCATGCAAATGGGGAAGCTGTTTGAAGGTCAGCTTTGGTAAGCTGTTCTTGAAGTACCAGGGAGAGAATTTAGTCCGTACATTTTAATATTGCATACAGGACTCGTTACGAAGAGTACCAGTAATGGCTAGAAACAGAAATATCTGCTGTTTTAATGGTGGTGCTTGCCTCATTGGCCTTTCTATACTGGCTTCTATTTATACCCTTGGTGCCTGTGAAATGAGGGCAATGATTATAATACGATTTTCTGTTATGTTTCACGGCAGTGTTAGGGCTTAAAGACTGAAGCTACTCTAGTTCCTCTTCGTATTTATCACTTATCTGTATCACTGCTGACCCAGTTATCCTAGAGTTTAGGGAAGACTGTTTTCCTTTTATTTCAAAGTTTTCCAAAATTAAACCTAATGACCAGGTATGATTACCCACCACATGCCACTCATTTTATGAATGTTCTCTGTAATTGATCACAAAGTTGTCTTTCTTAAAAATTTCTATAATCAGTAAATTTCACAAATCTCTTCCCAGTTTAACTCATTTCTTAAGTGAAAGGTCAGTTTTATTCTTTCGCATCTCTCCTGTATTATGAAGAACTGAAACCGAATGGCTTTCTAAGGAAGCAATTTGTTTTTCTTTGTTTATTTTTTGTCCAGATATATTTTATCAGTCTGATAGACCTATTAGTTAATAAACAGTAATATTCTTTATAATGTACACAACAGGATAATTACATACACTTTCTCTTCTTTGTTTTCAATATTTTGCTAATCGCCATTCTGCTTAGTGCACTCTTTCCACATCTTACATTTAGAGGTCATTCTTTAAGCCAGAATTCATCATCCCACTGCAGGATTACCTGAGCGGAATTTTTAATACTTATGATGAGCTGAGCAATAACCAAGCATTCAACTGGATGGGGCTGAGCAGGCAAGGTCGTAGTGGAGGGTGAATATGCCAGAAACTTGGTAGAGTTGGAAAGACTGTTTCAAAACCCTCACTTGTACGTACTTCAGTAACTTATAAAAATATATGTTATTAAATGAAAATTGCATGTTGGTACTTTGTTTTTTTTGTACCTGATAACTCATTTCAGCTTCATCAAGGGCAGGAACTGTGCATGGTGGGATAGTTTTCTCTGTAGAATACAACGAGAGGGAGGAAGGAACACGAATCAGTGAAGAACAATTAGGGACAATCTGCCAGGAAATGATCTGTGGGGGATTCTCCTGGGCTTTCACATTTAGGATTTCAGTATGTTTGACTTTTATAGGTGTATGTGATATTTTACGGTAATCAAAAATAAAATCAATGGATCAATAAATTTCCAAAAAAAGAGAAAAGATCCAAAATGAAAGCCTAAATTTTAACAATAGCTGTAAAGAAACTACTTATTGTTCTATATCTTTATGCTTCATCATTACCCGTCACCTAAACATAATATACCAGTAAACATGGCGGGAGAAGAACACAGATAACTTGAGTGACCGCCCCCACCCCCACCCCCCGACCCCTTCACCTTCATGATCACTAACCTTGAGAGGTCCCGTCCTGTAGTGCTACTCAGCGACCCTGGTACCTCTCCCCAGTCCGTTCACTTTCCTGCTCTCTAAAATGTTTCTCTTACCTTCTTTTTTCTCCTGAGACCTCCAAAGCATCCTCCCCTTCCTTCTCGCAGCTGATGATAACCTTGCCACCTTCTTCACTAGAAAATAGAATCAATCAGGAGAGAACTAGAGGGAACTTGAGAAATGTACCATATCTTGTTTAGGATGATGATTACGTGAGAGTGGGCCATTCCTTCTCAGTCTCCTTTGCTTATCTCTACTCATCTCCTTGATTTTTTTAATGATATGAAGCCCCTGGGCTTTCTCTCCTTTGTTTATTAGTATTGCCTTCATGATCTCATCCAACTGATCACTTTAGACCCCAGGTCTACCAAATATAGGCTATTGACTCCCAAATTGTTCTATGCGGGGTGGAGGGCTCCAGTGCACTCTAGACTTATAACCAGCCATGTATGTGACATCTTCACTCAGATAGTTGATTGGCAAGGCACACTTACTGCATTCAAAACCAGTCTGGGGAACTTGCCCTACCAGATGAAGACCCGTTATGAAGTCATAGTAAGACAGTATAGTATAGCTGTAAGACTGGAAGAAGAGCCCATTGGAGCTGAATAGCAAACTAAAACAGAACCATACCTACATGGAAACCTTATTTATAACAGAGCTACCATTAGAGGTGGGTGGGGAAAGTGGGAAACTATTCAATACACGATACAGGACAATGAACTATACATGTGGGAAAAATGGAAGTGGATATCTACCTCACATCAGAGTCACAAGTCAATAAATCTGGGTAGATGAAGAATTTAATGGGAAAGATAACATTTTAAAGATATTGGGGGGCAATAGAGTACTGTTACGATCTTAGAGTAGGGAATGATTCCTCAAGAAACAAAAAAGCACACATCGTAAGTGAAAAGATTGATAAACTTAATTCCATTAAAATTGAGTATTTCTGGTCATCAAGAAACCTAGTAAAGAAAAGTCAAATATAAGTTACATACTGGGAAACGAAATTTGCATCATACGTAACTGAAGAAAAGTAGAATTTAGAGTATATTAAGAATAACAATTAAAAAGACAAAGAATAAGCCAGTAGAAAAATCAAGAAAAGACAAGAATAGGCATTTTACAGATGCAGATATATATGACAAGACACTGAACTTCTTTAATAATCAGGGAAATTTGAACTAAGAACACGAGATACCATTTCACACACCCACCAGAATGGCAAAATTGAAAAGTCAGCCAGTATCAAATGTTGGGCTTCGTGTGGAGAGTGGGAACTCTTGTGCACTGATGCTGAGGGCAAACTGTTAGTACCACTTACATGGGAAAATGGTTTGGCAGCACTTAGTAAAACTGGATATGCATGTGCCCTGAGATGCCATAGAAACTCTCATAGTTGCTCCCCATACCCCCTACAAGGACGCTTGTAGCAGAATTATTTGTGATTTTGTGTGAAAGTGAGAGAGAAAGGGGGAGAGAGAGAGAGAGAAAGAGAGGGAGAGAAGAAATGAATGTTTGAATGCTCATCAACAGGAAAATGGATAAAGTCAGCTCTGTCACACACTGGAATCTACATAGTAATAAAAACAAATGAATTACAGCATACACATTAATGTGGAAAAACCTGAAAAACAGTGTTTTAACATTAAACAAAACAAGGGAATCTTTAAGTGAAATTTAGATCAACGGCTGCTTCTGTGTGGAAATAAGATTGGGCGGAATGAGGATGGGGTACACAGGGGATTTTGATGTTATAGTAATATTTTAATTCAGCTTAATAATGGGTACACAGGTATTTGTTTTATTTTTAAATGTTCATATATTTATATATATTATATATGTTATATATTATATATTATATATATATATATAATTAAGTACCTGTTTGTATATATGATATATTTCAAAATTAAAATAGGATTTTTGAAAATATTTAACTTAGGATAAAAGAAAGACCAAGTAGGTCATTAACACTCCCATATCGTTAATTTTTCAACTCTTGTTTCCTTTACCCACAGTTTTATGAGTTATTTGTGACCCTTTTCCCCCTAAACGTGAGCTAGTACTAAGCGGATACAACTGTGAAATTTAAAAAAACACACAAAACAACACCTTTTAAAATCCATGCCATCAAACTAGTTCATCTTAAATCAAGTTGTTAGGATTGCTGTTGTCTTTATAAAATACAAGTCTTTCACAGAAATGAACGGGGTCCATATTTTATGTGAAATGTCACTATTATTTCCCCTAATGTAGATTACAGTGGACTTTATGTTGGGCCACAGAAAAAGCCTTACGAGTGACCTGAGAATTTTCCTCAGTTTCCATACATTCTGGCGATTTCCAGGAAAAATCAGTACTACCAATGCATGCATATATTTCATAAACAAAGAATTCAGGTGTTTCATAGAGCTGGTGTTTTTCTTGGTAACACTGTCTGACTGACTTAACCTGTCTGCAAATGTGTATTTCATAGGAAATTGCCCGGCATTTACGTCCTGGAACTCTCAGAGCTGTCTTTGGTAAAACTAAGATCCAGAACGCTGTTCACTGTACCGATCTGCCAGAGGACGGCCTGCTAGAGGTAAGACGTAAACGTTCTATTTGTATTTCAAGCTTGAACATGATCTCTGCAGGTCTGGGGTATAAGAAACCTTTTAATATTCTTGGATTACACTGTGACTTGGTCATCTGATAAGGATGCTGGATACATCACTGGAGAGTCTTCAGAGAAGTAAGATATTTTTCTGAATGGCATATATTAGGGTTTAAAAATAATGACAAAGTAGAAAACTATAGCATTAATTAAATACTGTGAAATTTGTTTTAAAATCAGGTAAAAATACCATTCCCAGACGTTGCTATTCATGACAATATATCAGTGAAATTAAGAAGTGAAATATTAATGTGATCGCATTAAAAGTCATAACTACCACTTTTTGACTCTCTTTATATATCAGGTTCTACTCTGATAAATGCCTTTTTATGTAAATTATTTCTTGTAATCTCCACAGCAGCTCTAATAGGTGGGTATTATTATATCTGTTTATTCAGGAAAATGAAATTGAGACTCAGAGAGTTTAAGTAACATTGTCAAATCAAACAGCCAACATAGGACAGAGCCATGTTTTGACCTTTCATCTATTTAAGTGACATAAAATAAGACACAATGAAAACAGTATAAGAAAATATAAGTGAAAATTGGTCTGGTTTGGGATTAAGAAAATCATTTCTAGGCAAAAGCAAAGAAACTTGAAAGAAGGGATTGATATTTCATTTTATTTTATTTTTTTAAATTTTTGTGTGTCCAAAGAAACTAATGAAATGAAAAGACAAATAATAAATTTAAGGGATTATAGTATAAATGACAAATGATTAATATCCATAATATGTATTTATTTTAGTATTGTTTGGTTTAATGTCAAATCTATCAGTCTTTTTTATTTCTACCTTTGAAATCACATATAGGAAAGCCTTCCGCATTTTGTTTTCATTTTCTTCCATTGAAGTGTTCTATCCATCTAAAACTTATTTTGACATATAAATCTATTCCGGTGTCACAAGTTTGTTTATTAAATCCGTCCTTCCTTTCATTATTTCTCATTTATTGGATGCTTATATACACCTGTGCTTTTCTGAACTTTCAATTTTATTCTGTGGGACTTTGCCAGCAAAATGCTATTTTTATTGTTGAAGTTTATTTGTACTTTAAAAAGTTTTCTTGGCTATTCTCTTAAATTTATTCCACTACGTGAACTTTACGTGAGTTTGTCAAATTATTTACCTCACCCCCACAGGATGCAAATGGGACTTTGACTAGCATTACAGTATATTTATAAATTAACGTGGGAGTGATTTGTCTCTAATAGTGAGTCTCTCCAGCTGCATATATGTTAGGCCTCTCCATTTTATACAAGGAGTAGAGTCTTTTTTTTATATGGTTCTTGGGCATAGCCTATGAAATTTATTCTCATCAGTTTTGTTTCCTTGCTATAGAGAATGACTTTAAGATTTTCTCCTATAATCCAAGATGTTAATCTGCTAAAATCTTATCTAAACTGTGTACCCTTGTATGAAATATTGACATACTTGTAAAATGTAAAAATGTAACCATTTAAATGTTCATTTTAAATTTTCATCTTTAGCTTGGAACCCGTAGTCTAGGTTTGAATGCAGAGTGTTGTTCAGTGAAACTAAAATATTATTAATCATGAAATTTATGCCCATTAAAAAATATTATCCAAGGTATGCTGCGATTTTACTAATACAGTTTGAAATGTATTATTACTGCCTGCAGTTTACAAAGCCATCTACTAAATAATGAATATCTTTCTAAGCTAATTGCTCAGGAGATTTAATTGCAAATTAATGACTGTGTGCTTTAGAAAATTAATCAAAAATCCGCAAGTTGGTACTCGAACAAATTTCTCTCCCGTGGCTGATGAGTCATACTTGCTCTGACCTTGGGTAAGTCACTTTTTCTTTCCATGCCTCACTTCCCTCAATAGCATGGAATAAAGAATGCTGATATAACCACGGAATGTTCTCTTAATTAGGGATTAACGATTTGTAGATTACTTGGCTTTAAATGTTCAAGTATTATAAAAGCACTTAGAGGCCAAAAGAGTTATCTGCTCCTAGGTCTTCAAAGTGAAGTTCAGAGCGACACAAAGACAAGCTCCCTGATCAGGGAAGCACTTTGTACTTAGACCTGCTGTTCATGAAGGGGACATTCTTTAGCTGCAGGGTGACCGTAGATCTTCCAGCCCAACCCAGGACCTGTTTGAAAGGCAACTCCAATCAGACAAGATGCTAAGACAAAAAGCATGAAGCAGAACTGTCCCAGGCACACAGGGACTCTGGGCTCCCCATTGGTGTGGCAGGAAGGGAGGGGGGAGAACAAGTTCCTAATCTTTCCCCCATGGGATGTTTCCTGAGCCAAGTTTGTGTCAAACGTGTACAGCTCAGGAAGTACGGTGTCAATCTCGACTTGGTCACCAGCCATTATTTTTTCTACTTATTCGTATGGCAAACCATTACAGAGTATGTTTTACTTGCTGACATTGTGATAGGATTTCAGAATCAAACGACATTTCCTCTGTCCTCATTGAGCTCATAATACGTTTTAGAGGTCAAGGATCTTAGCAGGAATAGAAATCTGATTTCTTTGGCTGCCTCTAAGTGTGGCACAGCCGCTTGTGTGGTTTATGGGAACAGATGACATTATCTCTAGCACGAGACACTCTAGGATGTTATTTCACTGGTAACGTTCCCTGACACTCTGTTGGTTGTAACTGTAAAGATCTTAACTTTGTGCTTGAAGGAAAGGATTAATGGAAAAAATGTTTAACCTAATAGCAAAGAAATACTTGTTTTCTGCTAATGGCAAAGAAATTTTAAACTACCAATGCCCATTTCCAGTAAGGCTACTGTATAATAGACACCCTTATCTTGCTGGTGACAGCTAAGGGGCTGTAGGTATTACAAACTATGGGGTTATTCCATACAATTTGTCCCAGAATTCTACTTCTTGGAATCTAACCAGAGGAGGAGAATGACGGCAGGACTGAAAAATGGAAAGTTAACCTGCACAGGTGTTTGTTGCAGGAGTATTTGTGGTAATTAAATAGGAAACAGTGTCCATGTGTAAAGGTCGATCTGACTGATGTTCCCTCCTCTGAGGAAGCTTCCAAAGGCGCCCATGGTCTGCACGGGAGGTCCACGTGTGTGTTCCTAACATCTTCCCTCCATTATAGTAGTGTAGCCAATAGCAGTTATCTTGTTACCACAGCACATTGTCTGTTTGTTTATATCTATTTCCTCTTCGACACTGAGTCCTCATAGGAGAGAGATTCTGTCTTGTCTGGAGTATAAAAAACTCTTCAATAAACCACGTCTGAAGGAAAAGTGGGAAGAGTTTGATTAAATAAGTTATGGTTCATGTACTCAGTGCAAAAGTATGTAACCTTTTTTTTTTCTTTCACAATAATGAAGACCTGCCTGGAGCAGTGTTTTCTGGCCTTGGTTGTACATTAGAATCACCTGGGCCATTTTTAAAATACTGATGCCCAGACCCACCCTCAGAGACTATCATTTTTTTCTTTTGAAATAATTTCACCCTCATAGAAACGTTGCAAGTACCATACAAAAACTTTTTTTCATGAATACTGGGTTTAAGCTACCAACACGATGCCCCATATCTCTGAATACTTTAGTGTGTATTTTTAACACAAAGGAGCATGTTCCTACACAACCACATTACAAGTCCCCAGATTAGGAACAACACTGACGCGTCCCTACCATCTAATCTTTAAACCCCATCTGGATTTCTCCAATTGTCTCAATAACGTGTTTTAATAGCAAAGGGATCCAGGTCAGACCCGGGCTTTGCATTTAGTTCTCTCCTTAGCTTCTTTCAATCCAGAAAGTGATTTTCCCGGATGTCCGCGACCTGGACACCTTTGCAGATACCAAGCAGAGATTCCGATTTAACTGATCCATTTACTCCTTTGCTCATCAGAAACTTGTCTAAGTGGCTTCCACCTCCAGTTCTAACAAGATGCTGACACACTTATTTTGCTGGGTGGCATGTGTCACTTATGCTAGAAGTCATTTCTTGGCCCCTCATTCCCGCCTCCCGCTCCACCTGAGTGGGTCCTGTCACCCATGTCATCGATGGGTCAGTTTTTATATTATCATCACAAAAGTGATACAACCTCTGAGGGTCAGTTTTTCTTCCATCTTGCTTTATCATCTTTCCCAAAGCTTCACTGAAGAAAAAAAAAAAAACTACCGACTTTTCTGGCTTTCACACCACTTCTATAGTTTGCCTTTCTCTGATTATCTCTGGCATGAACGACCAACACTTTACATGTACTGCAATTGAAATTCTCTAAGTTGCCGAGTAGGTGTATATAGTAGAAAGTTCAAGTATGTTTGAATTTTGAATTCTCTACACCAAAATGAAGCATCAGTCATTTATTCAGATATTCACGTTTTTACAAAATTAAAAACATGGCAATGAACAGGGTACATGTTGCCCTTCCTTCATGGACCTCACCCTTCTGGATGGTAATCATAGTAGTTGTTATTTAGAATGATGAAAATACGGATCTCCCCTGTTTTTCTTTTCCCAATATTCTCTCACTTGGTTGTATCACTTTTGTGATGGTAATATAAAAATTTAGGAAATATGTTATGTATTTCATTGTCTGTATACTCGATGAAAACAAATCCAAATTTGGATATGTAATCATTTCTGCATTGATTCTTGTTCCAGTACAAAAAGTAGTTCCTCAAGCGTTAGCCAGAAGTAAACATAGGTGTAGAGACCTGGATTTCTTTGGCTCTGGTTCGTGTAGTCCTCTGCACACACTGACACTCATTTATCTTGAGTTTTCATTTCTATCTTGAAGGAGGAGTTGTGATCTTTATTAGCCCGCTGTCAAAGAGGGAACAACTTGTTCGAAGACGAGAGCAAACAGCTTTCTCTTAGAGATCTAAAAATAGTTTAGGAAGGCCTGGGCTTTGACCTTGAGATGGAAAATGGCAAGAGATAAGGCTGGGAAAGTTAGCGAGGGCCTTGTACAGACATATGAAGACATCTGAACTTTATCCAGCTGGCAGTAGGAATGCACATAAATGTTTCACGCAGGGGAGTCCCACAGCCATACCTGTGTGAGAGACCGCCCTGGCTGCAGGAAGGAGCACAGATCAAGGGTGGGCGCCGTTTGGAGGCAGAGTCCTGGAAGAAGCTCGGGAGGTCATCCAGGGCAAGGTCCTGGTGGCCTGAATGGATATAGCAGGTGGATAGCCAGAAGCAGTGAACTTCAAAAGACATTTAGGAGGGAAGAGCTGACAGCCCTAGAGGCTAATTGGATGAGGAGGATACCTGTGGCAGTGAGACGAGTTCGTATCCCCAAGTAAAGATGGTGAGACCGAGACTGCCGTCTTCATCTGCGATACCACAATTTCTGGAAACCAAAGTTTTTTCATAAGTGTGGTGGCAAAGCCTAACCCGATCTTCTATATGACTGTATAATTTTTATGTAACCCACCTAGTGTATCCGTTCACACTGCCATAGAAATGTTAATGTATTCGATCGTAGGGAACTTCCCAGACTCCTTGCAGCATTAGGTAACATATAGGACATGTACCATATCACTAGTCTGCATTTCAAGACATCTGGCACCAGGAGTTTTGAGTAAAGGATAGTGGAGAAGGTGTGAAGCAGCCACGGAAAAAGAGCTGATCACAAGTTCATAATTGCTGTTCCGGTCACTAGTAATAGACACCCTCAAAATAATGTCTTAAAAACCGGGACTTTTCTTTGTCTGGCCCATAACTGGAGGTGTGAGGCAGGAGCCCGGGCCTGGGGCGGCAGCTTTACAAGAGCACCAGCCACCCGGGGCCACCTTCTTGTTCTTCTCAGATGCTGTCAGCGCGGGTTTTTGGCCTCCTGGTCCCAGGGCGCTGGGCGGAGCTGTGGTTGTCACAGCTGTGCTCCAGGCGTGGAGAGGGGGAAGAGCAGGTGGACAAAGGTGGAGAATGCCGTGCCGGCTCAGTCAGCACTTTCCGAGGCTTTTCCAGAAGCCCGAAGCTCAACCCTTCTGCTTCCAATGTATTTGCTGGAACTTAGTCCCATGGCTCCCCCACTTCTTCAAGGGGGGCTGGAAAATGTAGTTCTGTTCGTTGAGAACATTGCTCCCTCCAACAAATCGTATTTCTGTTGGGAGGAAGAAAGGGAGGATGAGCCCCGGGAAGCGAGCACAGTACCGGCCCCAGGTGCCCAGGGTGGCGGCGTATCTAGGTGGGGACCAGATTTCCAGCCGCACTGGCCCCTGCCGTTCCTTGTGCGCTGCTTCTCTAGCGTCCTCCCCTGACCAGCAGCACCTTCATCACCTGAGAACTTGGGCCTCACCCTAGACCCGAGCCTCCAGGTGGGTTCGCTGACCTGAAAGTCTGAGAACCACTGCCCCAGAACAGCGGTTCCCAGCACCTGGCGTGCATCGAAATCACCTCGGAGTTGTGCAAATTGCGTGAGCCTGGAGCTCTGTCAGTGAACACTGGTTATGTACCGAGGTCAGGGATGAGCCGCCTGTATCTCTCTCTCTTTTTTAATGTTGCAGGCGAGCCTGATGTAACTAATACTTAAACCAGCATTTGGAAACCACTGCCCTTCAGAGTGTTTGGAAAACGTTGGTCGCAGTTCTGCTTCTGAGGGCACCGAACCCTGTGGGTGGTCTGGCAAAGGCATTGTTTTGCTTTGAGGCGTCACTGAGGATTGGAAACAGCAACAAGCTGTGAAGTGTGAAGGCAGCTGTAGGTCTCTCAGTGGATTCGGCAGCCAGGAAGGGAGTCCCCATCTCTGAATGGGGGGGGGGGGGGGCCAGGGGCTTTGGCCTCTCAGGGAGGAGTTAGCCATGACCTGGCTGATGACCTGGGTTTCTTGGGGGAACACTCAATGTGTTGGCTGCCCTTGCGCCCTCCCGGGGAGCCCCTAGGGACCTGGGCTGTGCGTGTGTGTACGGTGAGCACTGATGCGTGCCGAGGTTAGGGAAGGACAGAGGCCCAGGCCAGTTGCAGCTGGACACAGCCCTTGGGTTCTTCACCCAAGGTGCACCCACAGTGTAGCCTGCGCATGTGGGTCCCAGGGGGGCAGGGGCCAAGCCATCTTTCCTCCCCGCAGGCTGTGAGTGCCGCAGGGCCTAGACCTCTCAGACTTTTGGATTCCTGGCTCCTGCCTGGCGCACGGTGTCCATGAATAAATGCATGGGGTGGGGGGTGTCACTGATGGGGATGGTGCAGCCCATCCCCCTTTGTCTTTTCACGTGACTGGAACGTCACACCCCAAGGAGGGTGAGCCCCACTTTGAAGCGCCACGTCCCACGGGTCCCTCCACTTACTGGCCATCGCATCTTCTTGCTGACTGTGGAGGCAGGTGAACCCAGAAATACGTGTGTCGGGGGGAAGCGGATGGTCTGCACAGGTTTTTCTTCCTTCTCAAGCATATTTCAGAAGTCTCTACATTAACCTTGAAAACGTGCTGAAAATAGAAGAAGCCATAGGCTATCAAATTGTAATTCTTTATGGTCCAGTTAATATTTCACCAGAATTGGTTATTTTCCCAGGTAAAGCAATCTGTAAGGAGCAACTTCACGTCCCCTCAATATCCTGTCATACGCGAGCGTGTGTCCCTGCCAGATTATTCGTACCCCAGATACCCCTCACACTAGATCAGTTATCAGTACATCTCTAATATTTCACTTATTTTGCATAGATAGGAGTTTTAATTTTTTATTCAGGACAGTCATGGATCTCTATTAACACAATGCTGGGATAATTTATCCCAAATCGTCACAATACTGTGTAATTCCTGTCCACACTGATACTGTAAGATCCATGCACTCATTGTAATGACTGAAGCCCCTTGCCACGAAGGGCATTCACACGTCCGTAGGTCTTTCAGTTACTCAAGTACAGCGCCGGCCCCAGCTTTCTTTAGATTGGGGCTCTGCTCAGTCTGCAAAGCAACCAGCCTAATGACTTAAGGCCTGCGTTGAATACGATTTATCCCACTTCACATAGACACAAAAGCGTTCACTGGAAACTCTGGAAAATTAATCTAAATGCCTTATGGAAAGATTGGTTCATTAACAACAATGGCAAATCCATGTAAAATAAATAGATGAAGAATCATGGGACTAAAGCTGACCGTGCGGGTCATTTAAGACTCTCCAGGCGTTTTTGTCTCAGCACTTTCCCATCTTCCCTGCCTGTTTCCCAGACGTGGTTCTCAAACCTTAGCAGCAGAAGAACCCCTGGAGGGCTGGGCCCCCTTCCAGTTTTAGATTCCTTAGTTCCTAACGAGTTCCCAGCACAGATGGGGGTACCTGGCTTTGAGCCTGATCTCACTTAAGGGACAAAGTGCCCTTTTTAACCTGAGAGATTTATGACCCCCTAGCATATCTGATAGTGCGTTCACACTACTACCTACCAAGCTGGCCGGGGCCCTTCATTTCCCTGACTCTGAAAGCGTTTGGGGGAAGCTTGTCCTTTGCTCTCTGCTGTTTGACCCTGAACTCTTATCTTTGGTCTGCACACGGCCTCATTTTTAAGCCAGTGACTAAGCACAATCTGAGTTAATAAGTAACTCTCAGGTGACTAATTAAAAGCCCTTACAGAGGACATGGAAAGGAGCCTTCGCTGACCTAATCGAATTCACCCTCTTTCATTCATAAAATACTGCTGCTGCTCCTACTTTGCTTTCAGAGTAAAAGTTGCTAAACCCACCTCTGTTCTTTGCCCATTAGACAGTTATGGACATTGCTGTTTTAACAACAGAGAAAACAGAAGCGTGTCTAACAGATGGAAAAATACTAGGCCCTCTGTTTTCAGAACAAATGCACTGAGACGATTTTGCAGGCTACGTAAAGCTTTCAAAGAAACCTGAAAGGACTTAGTCCTCATCCCTCCACTTGCAGCTAATTTTGTGTAAGCAGTTTTCTGTGAGATAATTGTGATAACGGCAGCTATTTCCTGTTCTTAACCTGAACACACCTTGAACTGTAAAGGTACCAGCTGGACAACATCTTGCAAGTGTCTTATCCACAGCAAACTCCACGCATTCTTTTCCTGATGCAAGGACAGATGAAATGCAAACTACTGTAGGCACTATTACTAACCTTATATTGGACACATGTTCACTTCCTATAGTTAGGAACTGGATACACGTTGGTGACTAAGTTTAAAAAGTCAGCTATGCTGCGAAACTGATCTGTATTAATTCCTTCATGTGATCTGCGTATTAATCTCGTATTTTTATGTGTGTATATGGAGGCAATAGTAACTAGCTTTAGGGGTACTTCCTACGTGTCAGGCATTGTGTGTGCGTTAATGTGTGTACTTCTCAAGGAAGCACGTATCGTGGGCCGTTTGCACATGAGTGATTGGAGCGCAGACCCGCTCCCAAAATGACAGAGCAGAATGGAGACTGGATTTTCACGTTCTCACCTGACCGTAGCCTGTCTGGGATGGTCAGAAACGTAACGAGTATTATTTATCCAGCGTTCGCGATAGGATGGTGAGAGCAGAAAAATTAAGCTTGGGGAAAATACTACAGAACATTGAGCCAGAAATCTTGGCCTCCCTCGAAAATAATTAGGATGGTTAGATATTGACTTTACTTACTTTTAACTTCTATTTGTATTCCTGAATGTGCCCCCTCAGTTTTAGATGAGACGTAGAAAATTTTTCCTCACAAGTCTCTCAGTGAGCAGGCCACTCCCTTATCAGCAGGGTTTTTGGCTGTACCCTGGGTGACTTCCTATGTCATTCTTGATACACACATTCATTTTTGTTTACTTTATACAGAATGCCCATGTTGGTGCCCCCGAATCAATACAGTACCCACATTTCTGTGTCATAGTTTCAACACAGGCTAGGAAGTTGGCCTGGGAAAATTACGGCTGATTCTTTGAAAAACCACAACTTCATTTATTATTTGAGACAAATGTGCAGCATTGGGTTTTTTCCTCCCAGTGAATATTAAATACTGTATCTCTCCACTTCCTGTTTCTCCCAGTTGCGACCACGCTCCCATATTTCACCGTGTTGAGCTCACATCACTTATATTATGCACTGTGTGCCTACCACTGTGCTGGGTACTGTTTTTGTTTCTAAGGGTTTTAAAAAAAAAACATGTTTTCCTACATCATTCAATTTTTTCTGTTTTTCAGTTCAGATCAACATGTGTGATGGCTTCCATCTTTGTTGTGAGCACAGCCTCATTGGGTGGTTTTCAGTCTGTCCTCACTGCCCCTGTCATTCCATGCAGTCTTCTCCGTCTGTGGTCTCTCCCATGACCACAGTGGTTTGAGGGGGACTGGGGGGTGGATTCTCAGCGGGGCCGAGGGGGTTAAATACTGTTCTTCTGTGGAAGCTTCTGTTAATGCTTCTGTCCCCTGCCTCCACCCCACCCTCACCCCACCCTACACTGTACCATATAACAGCAAATAACTCTGGCATAACAGAGGAGTTCCAGAGTCAGTAAAACAGAAATGCATGAGCTGGCCACCCCAGTGGGCACTTCCCAATCACATGGTAAGAGTCCATATGCATTATGCTTACAGTCTGTTGTGTAATGAGTGGCAATCCTTCTACTGATAACTACTGGTCCCCTTTGGCACCAACTATGGAATCGCAAATAGCTTCATCTGCTGGGTAAATAAGTAACAACTGCAGGTTTAAAACAGCACAAATAATGTCTTTGCCTGGAATATCAGTGTATGTAACTTTCTGTGCAAAGTTCTCCTCTTTGCTTGTTACACGTTAACTTTGTGGTTACGGTACAGTCACCATCTGAGAGCTAAACTCTGGGCAATGAGAATTGTAAAACACTGTACAGTAGAGGCACACAGTATGGTATCCAACCTCTCCATAGGGCATCATAATGGTACATTTTCTGAGTGTCGCCTTCAAACTGGCTTCACAAGGAATCCATTGTTCCATTGGTCACATGAATATTTTCTGTAGTAGACACCCATACTGGCTTTGATTCCTTAGGCTAGATGGGAACTTTTTTTTAACTTTTTAAAAAAATTTATTTTTAAGTGTGTTTTTCTAGGACCCATCAGCTCTAAGTCAAGTAGTTGCTTCAATCTAGTTGTGGGGGGGTGCGCAGCTCACAGTGGCCCATGTGGGGATTGAACTGGCAACCTTGTTGTTAAGAGCACCGCACTCTAACCAACTGAGCTAACCGGCCGCCCCTAGAATTTTTTTTTTTTTTTTTAGGGTAAAATAACTTTGTTACATGCCTTCTGTGTTAATAGCCTTTGTTGACAATTCTGCATTGCAGATATTCAGTTGATTTACTAGTGTTCCCGCTCTTCTTCTTATTTGAGGGATATCACTGACGGGTTCTCTTAGTTCTTCTACTAATTTTGGTCCTTCTGTGGTTCAGGTTAATACACATTTGGTGAAGGTCTGTCTGTGCCATTCGCTGTTCCAAACACAGGAGGGACTGCAACGTGGTCCCTACATGCAAAAGATTTCACGTTCTCTAGGAAGGATTGTAGTCTAAATAGATCATTTTGGCATCAAAAGTAAATGCTAGGAGGCTGGTGTCATGGGAGCCCCTACGAGGTACCCACTTCCCAGCACGGGCGTCAGGTGAGGGTCCTGGAAGATACGGGCTCTTCTCCGAGTGTCGGAGGATAGGTTAAAAAAAAAGAAAGAAAGGAAAAGATGGGAATGGCTTTCCGGCAAAGGAAATGGTGTGTATGCTGGGAAACCACACAGAATTTGACATATTAGAGTTTAAAGTAATATCGGAGAATGGCAGGTGAGCTTAGAAAGGTAGCTAAGGATCAGGTGAAATGATTGCTTTATACCATATTTAGGAGCGTGGAATTTATTCATAGAGTTAGTCCACGGACTAACTGCCTGAGCAGTGCTTGGTGTTTGCAAAATGTTGTGACTATATTCATTTTCTTGGGAAAAGCATCCAAAGTTTTTATTAGATCTCAGAGTGTTCCATGATCCAAAAATTGTCCAGAATATTTGCACTGAAAGGTTTTAAGTGAATGACCATACTGTTTATTATTTAGAATGAAGTAAAGCATTGCCATATCCATATCCAATTTCATAAGAGAAGGTATTTGGTGTACAGAATTATGTCAGTTCAAAGATTATAGTTGCCAGGAAAATGCCTATCTATATACAGCAGGTCCTAGAATAATGCTGTTTTATTCAAATTGTTTCATCATAACAGTGATGAGATGTTATAATGAAACCTAACTCTTGTTTATATCAATCAGCCTGTGGTAAGATTGGTTTCGTTGTAGGGTCACATTGCTTAGTCACCCAACCTATCGAGGACGTTAAGTGGGGACTTACTCAATATAGCCCAAATAAAACCATGAATTCGTTCATTGAACAAACATTTAATTGAGTCATCTTCTGAATCGTTTGTCTTGGCATCATGGGAAAATGTCCAGCCTCCTCCAACAAGAGTGTCAGATCTTGGTTACAGTTACTCTCATTGGCCTGTGACGCCGGGGCAGTCCCTGCGGAGACAGCAGTGACTAAGTTATGGTCCCCTGTCCTTGTCAGAGCTCAGAGTGTGATGAGGAAAGAAGACATTAATCGGATAATGACAAAACGAGCAAGTGCAAACCGCCATCCATGCTGTATAGTCAAAGACAGGGTGAGATGTAATAGAGGAACCCGCCAGAGAAGAGGGATTAGTGCAGGTTTCCTGGAGAAAATGACACTGGAACTGACACCTGAAGAAATTGTCCACTGGGGAAGCAAGGAAAAAGAGACCCCAGACTTGAAAGCTCTGATGCAGAAAAGTGCTTGGTGTGTCTTAGGAAAGGAAAGAAGGGACGGAAAGTGCCGTGGGAAGAAGAGCGAGATGACCCAGGGGAGACTGAGGATGGGCCAGGCGGGGCCTAGTGGGCTGTTTTCATATGATAACGAATATGCATCTTTACCCGAAGATCAGCGAGAGGCTGTTGGTGGAGGGATGGGTACTGGCATGACCAGGTCTGTGTTACTTAAGAGACCTCCTTGGCTGCTCTGTAGGAAGTAGACTAAAGAGCAGGGTAAGTTGGGGAAGAAAGATCAAATAATATGTAAGTGTAACAACTGAAACCACATAGATGCCATGCAATGTAATGTATGGGTTATTATAGATTTGCTGTAGTTTCTTCATGTGGAAACTGATGAGGCTGAACTTGGGGTTCGCTAAGCTCAGCCTTCTCCACAAACCAGCTGAGAAATGGATGCTCTGAGATCTGGGGCAGTTACTTGCATGGGAACTGCCTCCCGTTGTGGCTTCAGTGTGTCACACAAGAGTTAGCGGTTTCTGAGTGTGCCCTGCTGTGATGAAAACTGAGAAGACCCCTTCTGACCCTTTCTTTCTGCACGGATATTTCAGGACTCTAGGTTTGGAGGAAATCTGTTTCATATCTAACCCCCTTGTTTTCCCACTTCGATCGCATGGCTCGGTCTATAGAACATGAGTCTCCTAACCAGTAAAGCTGGGGTTTTCCAATATACATACTGTCTTTATATCCTGGGAAATCAGGTCATCGGTTATTATTATAATTATCAGGATTGCCAGTGCTTCTTTTTCTTTCCTTTTGTTGTGAACAGAAGTGCATTTTATTGTTTTTCAATGACTGGTAAAAATGTGTTGCTCTAAAATATCAAACATCTATTCACTAAGACCTGAAGCTGGAGCTTGGATACTTCTGAGAAGTGAGTGCTCAGGGAAACAAGACATCTTATTTTATTCTGACTAAGCTGAAAATATCGCAAGACCAGCATTCCAATTCCGAGTCGGTCCAAAGTCTGTAAGCATACAGAAGTGATAAGTAGTAAGAGAAATTGAAATTAGCTGAGCTTTTACTAACTTGATTTGAACTTGAGTTCAAAGGTAAATCAAACATTTAAAGTTGGATTTGCATCTTACTGTGCCAAATGGGCTTCCCTTAGTTTTAACTAAAGTCTAACACGTGAGGCAGAGCACAGGCTCTGGAGTCAGAGGATCTGAGTTCAAATCCCCACCTGCTCCACCCACCACCTTTGTGATTTGGGAAGAATTACCTTTCCCAGATGCATTTTCCCCTCTTGCAGAATAGAAATAATGATACTTCACAGTAAGCATTAAATGAGACAATCTATATAAAGGACTGAATCAGCAGACTACCTTACAGAAAATAGAAACCACTCTAGGTGTTTCAACAGGAAGGGGGTTTAATACAGGGCAAATCAATGGAAGGGTGGGGATGCCATAGGCCAATGATTTCCCACCACATTACTATAATTGTGCTCCAGAGGTCAGGCAGCCGGCCACAATCGCTGACATACCTGCCTGCCTCCCACAGCCATGAAGCTGATGAGAAGACACTGGCAGACCGAGTCCAGCCACTGCCAACACTTCTCTCCCCGACTTACTTACCAGCACGCACAGGGGGAAGATGGCCTTCGTCTTGTCCCTGTCCTCCAAGTTTCTCATTTATCAAAAACAGTGTTATCTGATTGCTAACAACTGTGGGAAGTGCAGTAGAAATGATGAGTCTGCTTTTAACAGGAAAAGTGAATGTTTTCACAGACACACGGCTCTTTTCATGGGATTTGCATGGCATTTCGCCGAGAGGACATCAAGCCCTCAGGAACCTGGCTGCTTTCAGCAGACCCGCCTTGCTTCCAATAACTACCACTAGACTGACGAAGCGCGATCTACAGATTAGGAATTAAATGAAAACAAACATATTCTTTATAAGTTAAATTTCTCTACGTACCACATCTGACTGACAAGTTCCTGTAATGTCTCAATACTAAGCCCTCGGTGATGTTTAATAGCACAATAATGGTAATAGATTATAGAAATTAGTTTCATTAGTTAATAGCTGTACCAGAAAATATCACTGGACATTAGACCGCCATTATAATTTCTGGCAACAATACTTTAAACCTAAGGTTAAGAAATTTTCATTTTAAGCCCATGCCTTCCAGTGTCATCCAAATAAGGATACAATTTTTAAAGAAAGATATAAATAATAGATTTATAAACTAAAGGAAATGAAGCAAAAATATTTTTGTCTATTCAAAGTGACATATAGGGATTGTCACTCGTTCTTTGGGACTGATAGTAAATCAAGTGATAAGTACTTTACAGTTAGAGATTTTATGATTGATTTACATTCCACTGAGTTGAATACATATTATTTTTCTTCATTCAAGTACATGCTATTTTAGCCATCCAGTAATTGTCATGCTGGCCTCTGGGGCATTTTTTTTCCTAATATATTCAAAGATTAGATTGAGGTTGCCCCAACTTAAAAATGTTGCTTCACATTTAAATCAATAAATCTAGACAAAAGCAATAGGGAATAACTGTGCCAGTAGAGATCAATGTTTTTGACTTACTATTTTGAGTGTTAATTTCCAAATTAGAAACATGGTGGAGTTTTACAGTGTCATTGAAGGGCTCAAAACATTCCCTCCAACGCTAACTAAACTCACAAATAGAGAAACAGTAGGTTAGTTAAAATTACCAAACAACGTGGATCGGTAGCTCTTCCCCCAATATTTCATGACTGTAACAGCCACCAGCACTAAATGGAAAGAGTACTTTTTTCTTTAATCTCAGCTTCAGCGTCCTCAAACCTTTGGTTACATTTCATGCTAACTTTTAAACCAGAGGTTAGGTTTCTACATAATCTGAAAGACTTCCATTTTCAAAGGAAGTGAAAAAAAGTTTACATTAAACTTGTGGGTTTTTATGGCTTGGTTTTGTTCATTAGAAATCTCCATTCTCTCTGTCTCCCATAATTTAAAGTTTTGGTATGATGTCCCCCGTTCACAAAAAGAGGTTCTTTACTAATTCCCAGGTCAGAGATTCAGTGAGGTCTTGCCTTGGTGCCCAGATCATGTGTTCATAGGAATAAGCCCTATTTTTTTTAATACAATCAAGGTGTCTGCCTATTTGATGAATCCTCGTTTTGTCGACCTTTAAGACTTGGGGTCCCCATTTAGTATCCCACTGATTCTACTCAGTACCTGTCTTATGTGTGTCAGCAACACAGAAGGCAAATCGGAAGGATGCCAAGTGGTTACCAACATGAATGGTCCAGTAAATGGTGGCTTCAACCAACAATATAAATAAGGGAAGCTTTTATCCAGAGTATTGTAGTCATTCTGACTCACTGTGGAAGCAGGCCATTTATGCATTTCTGTTACCAAGATCTAACACTCTTGTTGGAGAAGGTTGGAAAATTTTCCATGATGCGATGACAAATGATTCAAGAAGGTGGTATTTAACTTTATAGACAAGTGACATTTTCATCCCGAACCCACTCCTATGCAATATTTGTGCTTTATGTTAAATGTAACGCTAATATCTGCTTTACTCGGTGGAATTGGCATTCTCACAGGAACTAAAAGTGCCAAATTCTGAATAGCTCTCACTGAATGTTGACATTACAGATGTCATTTACAAGAATGGAAGAAGAGGCTTAAAATAGCAAAGCGTTTTCCCTTTTTACTTGTACTGGGAGATGTTTTAAAACTTTCCAAAAGAAAGAGGGTCCCAAGTGACAGACTTTTATCTCTTTCTGCATTCGGTATAGCAGTGATATTTCTTTTTGATGTTACATCTCCTTAGGTGACCCATTTACCTACCAAGCACAGACTGGGACTTAAGGGGGTCCCAAATGGCCGTCACAGCCCGAGCTCACCACGTGCCAAGGCCAGTCTTCTTTGCTTTTCTTCCACCTCTTTCCTTTGTTAAGTGATGAGTACAATATTTCCTTTCTACTCCCTTTACAACCTACAATGTATTCGCTTGTCTCATTTACCTTAATTTTTTTTTTTTTCCAGAGTAGCTGTATTAGTTTGCTAGGGCTGCCATAACAAAGTACCACTACAGACTGGGTGGCTTAAACAATGGCCATTTCCTCAGAGCTCTGGAGGCTGGACGCCAGCCATCCAGGTGTCTGCAGCTTTGGCTTCTGAGGCCTCTCTCCTGGGTGTGCAGACAGCCGTCTTCTCCCTGTGTCCCCGCATGGCCTCCTGTTTCCTAGTCTCCTCTTTTTGAAAGGCTACCAGTGATACTGGACTAGGATCCACCCTAAAGACCCTGCTTTTAACTTCATCACCTGTTTAAAGCACTTTGTCCAGATACAGTGATATCCTGAGGCACTCAGGATACGTATGAATTTGGGGGGACACAACTCAGCGCATAAGAGGAGCCCGAGATAGACATCACAGTACTTGGTGGTCAGTGGCAGAACTCCGTTCTTCACACCCTGATGACCTCCTTGGAAGGTGTTGGGAATCGCTCATTATCCTGTGATGATCAGAGAAGCTGTCGCAGGAGGAAGGCAGTCTGACATCAGAGGCCCCAAGGCTCAGGCCTTCAGCTCAGCCCAGTTCTGCTCCTGGAAACTCTGCAGGGCAATGGAATGAGATTTATTGAGTGCCTACTAGAGCCCAAACCTGGTGTTAGGCATTTTACATACATGTATCTGATTGAAGCCTTGAGAACCGCCAGAATTCTCATTTGGGAGCAGAGGAAGCTGAGCTTTGGAGCTATTCAGTGATTTGCCCAAGACACCATAGCACGTACATAAAATTGCTGAGGTTCAGACCCAGCTCTGCGTCTGACTCCAATGCCAGTGATGTTTCCATAGCACCTGGTTTTTTCCCTCTGGTTGATGCCTTATTACAGGCAACCCCCAAATCACCCCATTCTGCAGATCTAGTTTTTCACTTTGCGTTCCTCTTGCCAAGTCAAAGCTGGGTCAGTAAGCTTTTCTTCAGCAAAACATTTTTGTTTCTCTTTTCACTAACCCCAGGTGGGTTAGTGAAAATATCCACTGCATTGATTCCCAGAAAAGAAATCATTTTTATTCTTTTTAATCATTTCAAAGTGTTTTCATTATCTATTGCTGCATAGTAAACTACCTCAAGACTTAGTGGTTTAAAAAAATAATCATTTTACCTCTCCCAGCTCTGTGGTTCCCCGGGCTCAGCTGGGTGGCCCATCCATTCCGTGGGATGCTGGTTCAGCCTGCAGTCACCGGGGAGTTCCCCTGGGCTGGATGTCCAAGGTGACTCGCTGTCATGTGTGACGGCAAGAGGCCGTAGCTGGGACAGCTGGACTTCTCTCTCTCTCATGTGGCCTCAGAGCTTCTCCTTGTCCACAGTGTGGTCTCTCCAGCAGGGAGACCCTTCACATGGCTGCTTAGGACTGCGGAGAGCAGAAGCTGCCAGGTCATCTAAAGGCTCTGGCCAAGAACCGGCACAAGGTCCCTTCCATCACATCTTCCTGGTTAACGGGAATCCCAGGCCGGCCATATTCCACGTAGAGGGGACTGCCCAAGGCCATAAACAGTGGATGGCGTGACTGAGCTACTGCACAGAGTTTGCTAAAGAAGAGAAATGGGGAAAAAGGCATTAGCTGCATATTAAACATTGAGGGATTTATCAATACAGAATTAAATGGACAAATAGTTTTAAAGCACTTTAGCGCTTTTTCCAAAAAATGAGTGTTTTTCAGAAAATAATATTTAAGTTATGTAAGTGAACAGAACTTATACAAATGTAGTATATTTAATCTTTGTAGGAAACAAGGTCCCTGGAGACAAGTAAGACCTTTTCCTTAGATTGCTGCTGTGATGAGAATCGCAAAGCCTTGAGTATCAGTAAAGAAACATAATAATGCATCAGTTTCACTAGGACCAGGCTCTATGTCCTTACTCTCTCTAAGCTATAATTAATATGGTTTTGTGTAGTGACTAAAGTTAGAGTGAGTTTTTGGCTTTTTCTAAGTCATACAATTCTGGAAGGGAGGGAGGGAGGGAGGGAGGGAGGGAGGGAGGGAGGGAGGGAGGGAGGGAGGGAGGAAGGAAACAAGGAAGGAAGGAAAGGAGAGACAGAGGGAGGAAGCCACATCAAAGCAAAACAAAGCACCTTGCACAATTCACCAATAATAAGGTGAATTTGTATTCCATTTGGGTTCAATTAGTATGATATTTAAGTACCATTTGTTAAGTACCAAGAACTGTTAAATGATATAAATGTACGTTATATCATTTACTCAAGTATGATCAATAGTCCTTACCCTGAAAAATCAGCTGTCATGTGTTTCAAAACTATTTTAATTAGACTTTTTTGGCAAGAAGTATGAAGACATCCCACATGGCAGAAACGGCTTCTGAAAAAATATCTTCTCTTGTGTATGATCAATGTGATTTTGCTGTTCATTAATATCCTCATGGGAAATGTGTGTTACCAGCTAGAGAGATGTGTGCTGTTTACACACAGCATGTTGAGGGGTCAGTAAACCGTGGCCCGCTAGCCAAATCTGGCCCACTCCCTGCTCTTGTAAATAAAGGTTTATTAGAACACAGCCACGTCTGTTCATTTACATAATGTCTCTGACTATCTGTAGCTACATCAGCAGATTGAGTAGATGTATGGCCCACGCCCACACTGCCTGAAATATTTACTGCCCTGATTAAATGATTAGTCTGGCCATTTATGAGTTTTTAAAGCTCCACAGAGTTTTTCTTTGTTTTCTGTTTGTTGGTTGGTTGGTGGTTTAGCATAGAGATGCTGAGGATGGGAGGAAGAAGGCCCAGGAAGAACATTCTGGGAAGAAGGAATTATATGTCTAGAGACCCAGAAAAACAACTGAAGGTGGAATATTCCAGTAATGGTTTGAAATTAGAGGGGCTAGAGTTCAAAATGTGAAGGGTATACGTGATCGTGGTGGAATTGGTAGAAGTGGTTATGGTGGAATTTGGAATAGCAGACGAGGTCCAGGTTACGATGGGTTGTGTCTTGTTTGCTAAGTAAGAAGTGACATAAGGAAACTGGAGATTGTATAGCGAGTGGATTAGAGGAAGAACAAAGTAGAATACTTAGAAAACCGGTGCCTCCTCTCCCAAACTGAGTGTGCCATAAGCCTGTCTCGTTTTACACGGCCCAGATGGGTCTCTGAACTAGAAATGTTCAACATCAGCATTTTCTGCTGTTACTCATCTTTAGGAAATGGAAAATACATAAAAAAGAGAAAGCAATGTAATTGGCGGCATTGTATAACACTCTCTTAGGTCTCTGTCTTGCAGTTCTTAATTTCTGTGATTCTGATTTTCCAAACTATTCAGTTAGTCTTCAGTTGACCTAACTGTTGATAGCCAGCACCCCCAAATTTCCCTCAAATGTACTGCTGTGTTATGGTTGATTTAAAGAGCAGCTGTGATTGGAAAGGCCATTTCATGCTTGGAAGGGGCCTCTGAAAAACCCCCTTAGGAAATATCACAGGCAGCTTCGAGTGGTTTGTCTTGGGTTCTGTTGTTTTTTTTCTCATCCCAAGTGTATCCTGCTGCAGGTACAGATATTTCCACCTGTTAGGGGAGTGATAGAAAAAGAAAACCACTGGAGCTGGCACTCTTGAGCTCCCTTGGCAAGGATTTCATCTGAAAGCATGCAGGCTGAGTAAATCGATGAAGGGAGCTCTCATTCCAGACTCTCAGAGCGTGAGGACGAGGTCCCGCTGAAGTGCCCCGGCTGATGACATACAAGGCAGTGGACAGAAGCAGGACGCAGATCCAGATTCTCACACAGGGAAGGTTTTCTTTCTGGACTGTGTGATCTGATTTCACTTGTCAAACATTAATCCTGTAGGTTTTAGAAATCTGTTTTGTTTTTTTTAAATTTAAGGTATTGGGGTGACATTGGTTGATAACAATATTATGTAAGTTTCAGATGTATATCTTTACAACATGAAGTCCAGTCTCCTTCATGTATTTGACTCCTTTCCCCTCTTCATCCTACCCCCACCCCTTTCCTCTCTGGTAACCACCATTCTGTTGTCAGTGTCTACGAGTTTGTTCTTTTGTTTGTTCGTTGCTTTTTTGATATCCCACATAGAACCGAAATCATACTGTTCTTTTCCTTTTCCATCTGACTTATTTCACTTAACATTATGCTCTCAAGACCCATCTATGTTTTCGAAAATGACAATGTTTCATCTTTTTATATGGCTGAGTAGTATTCCATCGTATGTATGTACCACATCTTCTTTATCCTTGCATACTTCTGGTGGGAATGTCAACTGGTGCAGCCATTATGGAAAACAGTATGGCGGTTCCTTAAACAAATCAGAATAGTGCTACCACATGACCCAGCAATCCCTCTTCTGAGTCTCTACCCGAAAATTTGAAAACACTTATCCGTAATGATATTCCCATTATGTATATGCAGCATTATTTACGCTGGCCAAGACATAGAAACAGCCCAAGTGTCCTCCGACAGAGCACAGGACAAAGACGTTTCAGGGATCGTTATCCAATATGCCTAAATGGGAGACGTGTGTTTAGCACAGAGGAGGAGAGTGGTGGAGAATAGCACACGGGACCCCAGAACCCCCACCAAGCTCCGTGCAGTTTTACTTCACTCAGCAGGGAGGGTGGAAAGCACCACACACACCGTCAGAATGAGATGTCAGGACCCACTTCCTAAGTGTGCTTCTCAGGGAGGTGTGGGACCTAAACCTCACTCTCCTCCATTATCGTAGAGATAAAAATCATAGATCACCGAGGATTGTGGGTACTGAGTGAGATCGGGAACACAGAGCATTTAGAATAGTGCTCTGGTTGTCACCATTACTGTCATGGTAATTACAGTTATTTATAGCCTTTAAGAATTTGGCTGCTAGGAATAGAGACGCCAAAAATAGAACAGACGAGAGGTTTTCTTATTGTGAAACAAGACGTGAGGAGGTAGCCGTGACAGGCTTTGGCTCCGCAGCTCAGGAATTCCGATCGGAGATCTCTGCGATAATCTTGGCCTTCCCCTTGTGATTGCCTTAGTTCTGTCTCCGGTATCATGTGCTCATTCCAGGCAGAAAGACCCGAAGGGCCAAGGGCAAAAGAATACGACCAGCCAAGGGTGCCTGCTTTTAGCGAGCTTTCCTGTAAGCCCTGCCCAACAACTTCTGCTTAAAGGACATGGGTCAGAAATTAGTCACAGTCTTCTTCTCACCCCACGTGTATTGGCAGCTGCACCCTCTAATGCCCCAGCACAATCAAAATTCTCTTTATGAAGGAGGAAGGGAGAATGAGGATTGGGTAGGCACTGGCGGTCTCTACCACATTGTTTTCAATATTGTTGTTTTGCTGTCGTTACTGTTATTTTCTTGAAATCCCACCATCTTTCTCCTCCCATAAAGTCCCCAAAGACAGACTCCGTGGAAAGAGACTGTCTCCCTGTGTTAAAACACTTCTTGAATCTGTCAGCATTAGTCTTGACAGTAGCACCAGAGAAGTAGTATGTCGATAGTAGTGTCACCCGTATTTTAATTGGTTGGGTTCTGTCTTAGCCTCTGACATGACCGTTCTAAGTAGCTTAAGAGAATATGGGACGTGAAAATAAATTACCTAGACTTTTGATGAGGCCGTGGCAGAGTTAAACCATTCACAGTAAGGCTACAAATTAAGAACCAAGCTACCCTAAATGAAATCTTTAAACTGATAAGGTGTTCAATAATTCATTGTTGTATGTTCTCCCTGACAAAGAACTTTTGGAATATTTATGAAAACCCAGTTTTGCTCAGGCGCTGTGGTGAAGCACACTGGAGCTAGTGCGTCCCAGTTTTATTACAATGTGGGCCTGTTCTTAGGGTGTGGGGTTCACTTGCGGCTAAATAACATAGCTGTATTCTGTAGTCAGGAAGAGCCAATACCTTGACGCGGTGCTTAATCTCTCAGACTGAAGCTGACAGGCTCTGAGAGAAAAGTACAGAATTAAAGCGCGAACCAAGAGGTTTGCCTCTGCCCAACTCTCTCTGTTCCACCGTGGGTAGGATATGGGTCCTAATGAGAGGCGAACAGGCTCCCCATTTCCTGGTCCTCCTTCCCAGTGGAGAGCCGAGAGGATGGCCGATAACACGTCTGGTTACCACTAGCCCCCTCTCGAAGAAGAAATGAGAGGCATATTTTCTCTGCGGGATTTGAAACCAAGATCGCTTTACTCGATTAGAACTGTTCTTCCGTCTCCTTGCAGTTTCCCTCTGTATTCGTAAGATCCTTAGTCCTGGATTTTCAAAGTAACCTTGCCTAGTTCTCCACGGGCCAAATGTACACCGATACTGAGGTGTCACTAATCCTTTAAGAAGCCAGGAGTGAGCTATCATTGGATGGTGAAAGATTCTGATACCTGGATTTTTGTCTCTGATCACTGATAACGTTTTAATTTGGAGTTGGAGCAGTTCCCTCTGGTAATAAGGGCAGCCTGCACAGACAGGGCACGCTATTGTTCTAATGTAGAGTTCAAATTAGTCGGTGCCCAAACAGGCAGAGACCTGAAAATCTTAGTTTCTTTCAACGCTGCATTTTGAGCAAAGGTGCTTAAATGCTAGTCAGCCATTTATCACTTTCATGATTTTTACCGCATCTGAGTACCAACCGAAATTTTATTTACTCTTTTTCTTTAAGTACATTCATTATTACATGTATATAAATTTATTTTACTGCCATAAATGGAAAGTTAGCAGTACTTGTCCTTAATTGGAGGTAATAAAATAAATACAATGAAAACAAGTTATTAAATTCTAGCTGGATCGTATTGCTTGCCAAAGGTTCTGAGCCGAAGGCCTAGCTCCCTTTTTTCTAATGTAACCCTTCTAATGCTTTTGTTTGCAAGTGGTACGCAGCCCACCTTTGAAAAATACAGCCTTTGAAAAACTCGTTCCCTTTATATTCTGTGTAAGGAATTAAGTACCTGTATTTGACTGGACTTGTGTAAAAACCCCTTGGTATGATGTGATAATACGTGAAGGTAGACGACACTGTCCCTACACCCTAGAAATGTGTCGTCTACTCAGGGTGGAGTAAACTGAGAAGAGACAGAATTGATAAATGTATGAAAGGCAAGAAGAGTTCCTTCCTCATTCCTTCATTCCCCGCCCTCAACCCTCCCATTTGGCATCAGCTTGTTCTCTGTATCTATGGGTCTGTCTCCATTTTATTCATTTGTTTTTTTAGATTCCACATATAAGTGAGATCATGTGGTATTTATCTTGCTCTGACTTATTTCATACAGCATATACCCTCCAGGTCCATTCAAGTTGTTACAAATGGTAAGATTTCATTCTTTTTTATTGCTGAATAATATTCCTGTGTGTGTGTGTGTGTGTGTGTGTGTGTGTGTGTGTGTGTGTGTATGTTTTCATTCACACATCTCACTTCTTTATCCATTCATCTATTGATGAATACCTAGGTTGCTTCATATCTTGGCTTTTACTAGTAATGCTGCAATGAACATGGGGGTGCATATATCTTTTCAAATTAGAGTTTTTGTTTTCTTTGGATAAATACCCAGAAGTGGAATTACTGAATATTATGGCAGCTCTATTTTTATTTTTGAGGAACGTCCATACTGTTTTCCATAGTGGCTGCACCAATTTGCTTTCCCACCAACAGTGCACAAGGGTTCCCTTTTCTCCACATCCTCACCAACACTTGTTATTTGTTGATTTATTGATGACAGCCATTCTGACAGGTGTGAGGTGGTATCTCATTGTGGTTTTAATTTGCGTTTCTCTGATGATTAGTGACTTTGAGCATCTTTTCATATGTCTATTGACCATCTGTATGTCCTCTTCGGAGAAATGTCTATTCAGGTCCTCTGCCCATTTTTCAATCAGATTTTTTTGGGGTATTAAGTTGCATGAGTTCTTTATGTATTTTGAATATTAACCCCTTATCGGATGTATCATTTGCAAACATATTCTCCCATTCAGTAGGTCGTCTTTTTGTTTTGTTGATGGTTTCCTTTAGTGTGTAAAACTTTTTAGTTTAATGTAGTCCCATTTGTATATTTTGTCTTTTGTTTCCCTTGCTCTGGGAGAGACACCAGAAAGACGTTGCTAAGTGTGATATCAAAGAGTTTACGGTCTAAGTTTTCTTCTAGGAGTTTTATGGTCTCAGATCTAACATTTAAGCCTTTAACCCATTTTGTTTTTGTATATGGAGTAAGGAAGTGGTCCGATTTCATTTGTTTTGTATGTATCTGTCCAGCTTTCCCAACACCACTTACTGAACAGACTATCTTCACCCCATTGTCTATCTTTGCCTCCCTTGTCATAGATTAATTGACTATGTAAGTGAATATTGGTTTCTGGGCTCTCTATTCCATTGAGCTGTACAACTCTTTCTATGCCAGGACAGTACTGTTTGATTATTATGCTTTGTAGTATAGTTTGATATCAGGGCACATGACACCTTCCAATTTTTCTTTCTCAGGACCTTTTTTTGTCTATTCAGGGTCTTTTGTGGTTCTATGCTAATTTTAGAATTAGTTATAATTCTGAGAATAATTCCATTGGTATTTCAATAGCGATTGTATTGAATCTGTATTGCTTTAGGTAGTGGGGAGATTTTAGCAATATTAATCCTTCCAATCCCATGAGCAATGTATATCTTTTCCTTTATTTGTATCTTCTTCAGTTTCTTTCTTCGATGTCTTAACAGCTTTCAGAGTACAGGTCTCTCACTTCTTTGGTTAAAAAAAAAAAAGGTATTTACTACATTGTTAAATAAACACCTGATTTCGGGGGCTTAACAATAAAAGGTGATTTCTGACTAAGAGAACAAAATTGAAGCTACAAGTTAGAAGGCAGTGGTGATTCAGGCACCCAGTCTCTGATATCGTGGCTTTTTATCTATTAGGGGATCATGTTGTCTGTCCCACGGGTGGAAGAGGGATAACCCCACTCCTCCGTCTCCTAGTGGAGACAGAACCCTAAGGATCACGGGTGGGGAACTGTCTGAAGAGGTTATAGGGAAGCACGATTTGGGCAAAATCTTGAAGGAAGTGACAGGCAGAGTGCACCTCCATAACGGCTCGGAACAGGACAGTGGGTCGTTTGTCTGACCAGGGTTGTGACCTTAGAACAGCCTCAGAAATGCAATCCACCCTCCAATTTCAGCCAATGCTCCTTTTCTCAGACCTGAAGCCATTCCCCTTTTTGTTCATACGTGTAAGACTCACATACTCCCTACAAAATGAGTTGATGTTTCAGCAAGACAAACCATCTTCTGTCACAGGAATGGTGCCATCCAATTCCTACGTCTGTGTGGGTAACTTTTCGCAGCCATGTAGCCTTATGTGGCCATGTTGTTCATTTATATATAGGTTTTGCTGTATATTTCCTCAAATGTTAAGGAGGGCTCCTAACACCTTGCCAGCTGCAGCTCCTTTTGCTGTGTTTTGTTAAATGGACTTATTGTTCCTCTGGTATTAATTTGCCATCACACGATTCACTGCTCTAGAGATAACAAAGTCTCAGGTAATATTTTTAAAGAGAAAACAAGAGACGAGCAGCAGGATGGGAAACGTGGGGCTATGAGGGGTGGCTCGGTATTGTTAGTTATTTCTGGTCTGTCTCTCCACGTGCTACTCTAGTCAGAGAGGACATTTTAACAGTACTGTCTGCCATGGACAGTCTTTTCCATACTGAAGAGGTGTCTCAGCTTCGCACCGAAGGGATTTCTCAGGACTGGCCTGAGGGAGGAAGGATTTGCCTGAGCTGTGGCTGCACAGGCTACACAAAAGGTTTCCATTTCCAGAAACATGAGGCCATGATTTCTGTTTGGGCATTTCCCGTGTTGGTTAAGTGATACTAACTCTTCAGTTCAGTGTTACCCGGATAATGCTTTTCAAAACTTCTTTTTTGTCGTCTTTCTCACTGAAGCTAATGTTTAGATATGTCTAAATAAGGACTTAGGCCAAACCATGAACCAAAAAACAAGGTATGAACCACCTTCTTCATCTATGGACCCTCAAATCTAACCTTGCTTGTTTTTCCTAAACAGGCATCTCTAGTGCAGCACGAGCAGGAACCACTGTTTCGTGTTTTCTGCACTAAGTAGCGCTGCAAAGTACTTCTGACCTCTAAAACGTCATCATTGGTGGGGTCTCTGTCCCCTTGACCTCCCGTCTCTCTGGAAGGGGGTGTGTGCTTGGTGTCCAGCGTCCTGACACAGCTGTTGGCCTCTGTGAGGGGCAAAAGGCCGAACTTTCGTCTAAACTATGATGAAATCGTGTTTGTCTTTCAGGTTCAGTATTTCTTCAAAATCTTGGATAATTAGCAGCGGAGAAAGTAAAGAAGTCCCAGACTGGGACATTTAGACAAGAGTGACTCATGCACATGAGGAATGTTCATTCTTTTATTGTCCATTGTTTTCACCTGACTGAATACAAGGTCGACAAGAGCACTGAATCCTGGCAATTATTACATATGTTAGGACATGGGTTTGCACTGCAGACAACATTGAACACCAGTCTATGGGGTACTGCGTTGCTTTTTATAAAGTCCAAAATAAAGATTTATTTTTCAAACAAGTGACTTTGGTTTATTTCATACATTACACTTTTTTCTTGCAGAAAAAAATAAAATTGTACAACTGCATAAATATAAAATTCTTCCACCATGAAAATGGTTAAAACATTCATGAAGACACAGCACCACAAGTGATGCCTCCAGAGAAAAGGAAAGGAAAAGAAAACGTACAAAGCGAATCAACTAGCCTGGTCACTGGCCAAAGTGATGGGAGAGCCAGGTCTCCCACACAGCTTCAGAACATACTGGAGGACAAGGTAAGAGATGGCAAGATGGCATTCACGACAAAGCATGACACTACCCATCACAGCGGCTTTCTCTGTAGTGTCACTTAAAATTGAAAGGGCAGTTCCCCGTGACAACCCACCCCACCCCCCCACCAGCCCCAGGGGGAAAAAAAAAGACCTAACACCACAGGCAAAAGACTATGGAGTGTGTTAAAAATACTCGCTGATGGGTCATTATCTTTGAAAGAGCCAGCCCCCCCACCCCCCAACAACAACAACAGAAAAAACAAAGTACCATGCCAGTTTTATTCCCATTGCATATTTACACCTTGGACAGCAAACCTTGCTCACAGAAAGTAGAAAACAGATATGATAAAACATGGCTTGAAAAAATGACCAGTGTGCACCTAGGATACTGTACACTAAATAAAATACACAGCAATACTCAGGGGCAGAAACACTGCTTACTACAAGTCAGTTATGGAATCATAATTTACAGTAAAAATGGGCACGTCCCAAGGCTCAATTTGTAGTTTTCTTTTGTCATTTACAGTAGAATAAATACTTTGTTGCTATTGCTACACTTTAAATTTACATTCTAACCTATTAAATGCAGAAAGCTAGTGTAAAGCATATAGATTAAGTGTAGGTCCCATATGTATGACAGTTTGTTCAAGACTAGTAGGTTTCTGTATCTTTTTTTTTAAACTTTTTAAATGGCTAGTGGGAAAGGTCTCTGCTTGTGATCAGCTCTTAACTTCAATTTTCACATCAAAGCGTCCCTGAAAGCGGTCTTTCTCACTGTACCCAATGTTCTCACCGTACGCCTTGCACTCAACGCGGATCTCTGTGTCCACGGTGACGTTGGTGAACTGGATGGCCAGCAGAGGCTGCAGGTACTTGGGCTGCAGGAGCTTGCCATAGTAGGGGTAATATTGCAGCGGGAAGCCGGCGTAGCCGCCCATCCCGAAGTACTCCACGTTCCCAACTTTGTCCTTATCTTCATCTCGCTAAAAACCAGACAGGAAACGAGGGTTGAAAGGCTCACGTGCAAAGCAGATTCGGCCCCTAAGCAGCCTGAGAACTATCGCTGGAGGGACGCCGTCCTCCTCCAAGCCGGAGGAAGGTGGGTGGTAAGCGCTGGGGGGCACTGGGACGGCATCTGACACGGGGAAACGACGTGTCCCCAGTCTCGAAAAGGAGCCTTGAGACATGGTCCTAGAAGGAGGCTATTCTCAGTGTACAAATGGACACCGAGACAAAGGTCACGCCGAGAACTTCTCGGAGCCAACACAACCTCCTAGAAACAGGCCAACACTGAAAGTCTTCGGTGTTGGCCCAGTGGGTGGTATTTCTAGAGCTATTGTCTCCAAAAGTGTAACTGTTTGCCTGTCATGTTTCTGGGTCCATCTCCTTTCTTGGTGGCGGCATCACATGGGACTGTTTGGGGACGGATGCCTTTCCTCATTCTGCCCTCCCTCTAAACAATCCATCAGGTACCTATTTTTAGAGCTAAAGGGAACTTGCGCTGATTGTTACCCTTAATCTTTCATAATTTTTTAACGAAAAACCAACCACAAATTTTTTTTCATGTGAAATTGTCAGTTTAAAAAAAAAAGGTTGGCCTCAAATTTTTAACACACCATCTGGGCCAGAGAAGTGCTTGTGGGGGCTCGTTCACCTCTCAGTTCCGTAAAGCGATCCTCCAATTTACTGAGTTCAGGTATTTCAGCTGCTTGTTCCAGTGGAGAAACTGACATACGGTTTCCTGTTACATGTTTCTGTTCCTTTAAGCCGCTTTCCTCAGTAGAGCTATAGCTCAGGTGACTGAGACTAAACCCTGGAAGCAATGCTTGGTCCCTATTAAAACCCCGCCTCCGCCGTCCACCAGCCTCGCCCGCGGCCCCGCTCAGCCTCCTTACCTTGCCAGTGCACTGAACAGGCAGGACGTAGGGGCTGTACTTCGTCATGGCAAGAGTCTCCATGGACTCGTTCTTGGGAGGCTACAAAGAAAACCCACATAGGTCAGTAAGTCTGTAAATACGTATTTTTAATTTCTGAAAGCTAAAACTAGTCTCTAGCCCCAGCAAGCACACATTGGTCACGATAAGTCAACCGAAACAACAAAACAGTTACGGACAACAGAATGCCTGATTTAGGAAAGGTCACGTTGGGATTTTGTGGAAATAAAAAGAAGTGCCCAGATTTTGAGCACTACCAGTAAGCTGTGACGCAGCCCAGTACAGAATGGAGCTTCTAATGGGAACCTGTTGTACGCTTTACTCCAGGGCACTGGGAAATAAGGGCCAACCAGAAGTATGCTCCTCGTTCGCTAAGATTATAATTAGTTGGAAAAGTCGGTTGGCATTTCTGTTCTTATAAAACTTGGCCTTTCCTCCCAAGCCATGAACCAGTAATGCCGTTTCCCATTCCGTTCCCCACAAGCGTGCCTTCTTCACGCAGGCTTTCCTCCATCTCCACCCCACCCCCATTCCAATGTAGTCACTGCCATTTAAGGAGCTTTTCCAATTCTGTTGGGCAAGTCCCATATGTAAACAGAAAAAGATGGCATTGCCCTAGAGGAAGGGGTCATGCATGCCCTTCAAGGGACCCAGAGGACACTTTGAAAACAGCCACAGGGTGATACCCAGAACCATCCTTCCCACATCCCAGGCTCCAATCCACCACAGAAGGTGTATGAGGAACATCCTGAATGAGCACGAGACAACCACGGGCTCACAGCGGCACAGCACGCCCACCTGTCCTGACGGGAGATGTCACCCACTGACAGGCCACCCAAAGTCAGACTAAAGGCACAATCCCCGGACCAGTCGGAGCTCTCCTATTTGGGATGCCACTCTCTGTTTTGGAATACCAGAAAAGGCTTATCTAGACCTGACTCGCTTGGAACTTGCTGCCAGCAATCGATGCAGCTTTAAAAACATGAAGAGAAATGCTTATTGATAAAGAAGTTGCCAGACTCTGTCCTCAGAGGATGAGGAAACAGGCACCTTAGGTAAGATGCTGGGGTACTGGGATCGCTGACAAAAATAATCCCAACAAAAATAGTTGGGGATTTGGGGTGGGGTGATGAATTAGAAAGTAGCAAGGGGGCAAGCAAGAGGAGACCAAATAAAAAAAGAAAAGAAAAAAAAAAGACTGAAAAGAGAGAATACCGAACCCATCACCTAACAGAGTCTCTCTAGATGCGAGAAGAGACTTGACGGGCTGCCTCTGGGGTATAAGCGTCAGGCATCTGTGCAGAGGAATTACGGAAAGTGAGGGATCCAGAGCACTGGTGGGGGGGAGTCTTCCTTCGGCCACACCGCACCCATCAGTGCCTGTCACTGCTAAACGGCTGATGGGTCTCGGTGAAGAGCTCCCTGGCAGTACGAACAGCAGCCCTGAGTGGGACATAACGGGCTTAGTTTTCATCCATTAGAAACTAGTCTACGTGGAAAGAAGATTAACATTCTTTTCAGAGGCACATTCATTTCGGTTGGAGATCCATCAAGCCAGCCAGGCCATATCCGTCCATGTCCCCACGTCCCCACATCTCTTCTGGTGGCGGGAAAGGACTGGTAACGTTCTCCTTAAGTTGTTAATAATACGGCATTTCATCCGCACACAGATTTTCTTTTGAAACTATTACTCATGGGTAAGGAGCATTGTGGAAACAAATAGGCTATCGTAGAAAAATTAATGAACAAAAGAGCCAAATTCTAGAAATGAAGTGAGTTTTGCTCGTCTCACTCAGTATATACTGCAGTCAGTTCCTACCGGAACGAAAACTACACTTGTCACAGCAGAGCCCACACGGGCGGTTGGGGGAAACCCACTAGAAGAATCCAGGCTGACAGGGAAAGGACAGCACTATTGACTCATGATCTCAAGGAGAGAATGAAATGACTAGTTTCCTAAAAGCAGAGACACCCCTGATGAATGTTTTCTTCTTTAAAAGAATCCCTATTATCTGACCAACAAATGGGGAGCGAGGGCAAATGGCCATCTTTCCGTGATCTCAAATAATGCTCACCCGTGGTAAGGTGCAACAATGCCACGAGCCAAGAGTACGGCTCTCAGAGTTCAACCCAGAGAGCATTCACCTTCTGGTTTGGCAATGAAATCTTCACTCAGGGAAAAAAAAAAAAAAAACAACAATTTTTTTTTTTTTTCTTTTTTCCCCCCAGATAACCAGATAATTTTTTGAAACACTCTGGCTCCCAGGGTACCCAAACCTGAGCAGGACTGTACATGCAGGTAGCTTTTCAGTTTAAAAATTATTTTTTCCTGTTTTTACTTTAAAGCGTTCACATTATAAAAACTGTTCTCAGGATACTGAGTAGCGGTACTGAGAGCTGGGTCACAGGCTCACTTCAGAATTGGGCTCTGCCGCTCGGAATGTCTCTAACGCTAGAAAGATGAGTGACAAACTACAAGGATTTCAAGGTAGGCACAGAAGTCAATGTCACTCCGCTGACTGGACTTCACCATCATCACGATACACTTTAGAACTTCCTTATACTTAATCTCTTCTCACGTCCAGTGAGTGCTTCATCCAAAATGTGAGCGGCTCATCTAAATTCTACAATTCAGGTATATTAAGTGTTGAGTAACTATGGTGTACACCTGAAACTAATCTAATATTGTATGTTAGCTATATTTTAATACAAATCTTTTAAAAAGAAGCCAAAACTAAATAAACTGTAGGATTAAAAATGATCCTTGCCTTAGGTTTGAAGCCCAGAACTCGGTTGAGCTTTATAATGACACAGGGTTTGCCGTCTTTGTAGCCAAACTGTTCATCATTTATTCCAGAGCAGTTTCCCAGCCATTCAAGCTTGAACCTGCAGACTTTTCGCTCGCCTGGGCCACTCTCATAGGGTCCTCGGTCCTTGAAATCACTGGGTACACCTGAAAATGCAAACACCGTGTTTACACTGTACTGACATTCCCAATTCCCAGAGCAACACTGAGAAAGGAGCGATCTCTGTCCCTTGTCACAACCAACCAATTCTAAGCTCTGTTCTGCACGTGAGGCATTGTCTGAATTCGGCAGGGCTTCCGGCCAACCAGCTCTCGCCTCTTCACTGCCATTAGAAAGGTGTTTTACCAAAAGCAATCGCAGGTACAGAGCCCCACACCTAAGCTTTGTAGTGCTTGGTAATTAATTTGCACATAACGTTTGGTCTCTGGCAATATTTCTCTTCCTTAAATAATAGATGACTCAGCTGTTTGGAAGGCTGAGAGGAAACTGGATCCCTTTTCCTGACAGGCATCAGTTACACAGGTCAACATCAGCTCAGCTCAACAAGGGGCATTATAATTAGAACACAAATGAAACAGACTGTTAATAATTTTCAGAACTGGGAGCTTTTTGGTCTGAGTTTCCTGGAGCTGTGCCCCTAATTAGTAGGTTAAACAGTAAAGAAAGAAAGAATTAGGTTTTTTCCTTTTGAACCACCACTCATGGTTTATTTTTTTTTTTGTTTTTTTTTTTGTTTTGTTTTTTTAATTTCTTCTGGATTTGAGTTTTTGCCTTCTAAAGCTGTGCGTTCTTATAAGCATTTGTTCAACTGAGAAATTTTATTGTAGCATTTCTGATTATTCCTCATGACAAACCCAGAGAAAGAATAAAAGAAATATAGAATTCAAAGTTAATACAAAGCAGCCTGCAGGAAATTGATGCAAATTATAATTTATATTTCTTTTAAGTTCACAAATTATCTATTTTCCCTTCAAATGGTAAAGTGCCTTAACTCAGTCCATCTCCTGTGAAGTGATTCACACTAATTATCTATCTTGTGGGCCTTTTAACTAATTAATTACTGCAAAGTAAGATGAAAACCCTTAAATTCTACTTAGTGAAAATGTTTCTTTTAAATTAGTAAGTCTTTTCCAAACGACTTAAAATGGCCCTTCACCCCACATTACGACTAAGCAACAGTCTGCCGTATAAAGTTCTGGAGTTGGGACATGCTTGAATTAAATGAGAAGGACTGCCACCACTCAAGGGGTACTCAGAGGGGGACGCTGCTCTGGGAGGTACGACAGCACGGCTGGGACATTCACACTCCAGGCAGCACGCAGGATGACGTACGACAGCCACGCCAACGGCTTCATGAAACAGTCTGTACCATTTGTCAGTCGTTTCCTTATCCAAATGCTCAGCTGCCTAAGACCTAGTTAATTACCCATCGCAAAGCAGGGTCTATGAAACACACCCTGACACAAATCCCGTGGTCAACAGCAGCATGGTCACACGTCATCGCACCAAAGGGCTATTCTGGTGAGAGAAGGCCCTGTAGGCTCTTCTGTGGGAGAACTTACGGGGCAGGGGGAGGCAGAAATGTGCAAATACGAGCAATCCTACTTCTCAAAAGCAATGCATGTAAGAAAACCAGAGCTAGACTTGGGGTCTTTGTGTCTGAAGAGTAAAAAGCAGACACGTTTAGTTTTTTTAACGTGAGACATCTTTCAAATGTAGAGAATAACATTTGGGGCGACCTTGTTTCTTCCCCTGCAGGCAAGCCAAAACCATGAAAAGTCTTCCTGAGTTAAGGGGGGGAAAAAAGGAGGGGAGGCTCTCGATATGGCCAGAGTTCAATCTTTAGTTACTTCAGGAGTATTGTTCAAAGATTAAATAACAAATAGGAAACAGGAAATAAGAATGAACCAACCACAGACCTCCAAAATGAGTCTACTTACTGCCACAGTCTTCAAAAATCATTTCGTCTTTCTGGGCCGAGTCTTTGTACTTCTCCAGGAACCTGACAATGTTCAACACATATGCTTCATAGCTCTTGGGGTCGTTAGGACGGAAGGAAATTTCTGTCTTCTGGATCTGAGGAATCTGTGTTAATCCTAGACCAGGGAGATTTAGGAAAACAGGGAATCATTCATGGGAAGTCGACCAAGATAATGCCAAAGCACACTCTCCATGTAGAAAGCATCCTTTGCCGATCTCAGGCTAAAAAGAATGGCTTAAATCCTTGGGTCTCTTGTGAAATCACTTCTCTGGCATTTAGATGAAGTACCCACGACTGTGTCTTAACACCACGTATCATTTAATTTTCCCAGCAACATTTCGTGAGAGGCGTGGTCTCCATTTTATGAGTGAAAACCCTTGCACAGAAAGGTTGAGTACCTGGCCCGAGGTCACAGAGCAAGTGGCAGAACCAGAATTCCAGCCCACCTGCAGCGCACTGCAGAGCCTGTGGTCTCCAGGACTCCATCACGCGCACTCAAAAAACATTCACTGCCAGCTCGCCGGCTGCATAAATCCTTCTGTCAGTGAACCCATGCCATTCCAAACTGCCACGACCCTCGAGACTACTCAAGGGAGACCTGTCTTTGGATCTTTTCACCCAAACTGGAGGATTCAGGGGTGCGTGTCAAGTACCCAAAGTAAACGGTTCTTCAGAGCGAGTCCTGCGCCGGCCAGAATAAAATTCAAACTAAGTGAACCTTGGGTTTCCACTCTTCAACCAGTTTTTTAGATGCTTTAATTTCAGGAAGACTCTGCCCTCTCAAGCCTTCTTAGGTAGATGTTTGAGCAGCAATACACTGCCCTACCCAGGGGCGACAGGTGGAGAGTCAATCACAGTGGAATTTACTCTAGGAACTGCCAGATAAAACACAAGATGCCTGGAGAAATGTGTGCTTCAGATAAACCACGAATAACTTTTTTAAGCATGTCCTACATATTACATGGGACACGTATTACATGGGACTACAAATATCCCATGGGACACCCTTATAGATAAAACAATCATGTGTGGCTTATCTGAAGTTCAAATGTCACCGGACATTCTGTGTTTTTATTTGCTCATCTGGCCACCTCCTTCTGACCCTCACTCTCAGACCTGCCCTCCGTGTGCTGAGCACCGATGGTGGCACATTGTCACAGTCCTTCAGGGCACCCACAGAGCCAGGACGACAATGATGTACTTACAGTGGGAGGGACCCCTGGTCCAGAGTAACCACTCAGCAGCCCCATTTGGGGGGTTCAAGAGCGGGCATCAGCGAGGCGGGGCCAACTGGCTGCTAGTTTTTCTAGTGGCTGAGGATGGCTTTGAACTTCCAAAGTGGTGGAATCATGAGGGGCCTGGATTAAGGGGCAGGACGGGCCCCTCGTTCCGAGGAATGGAGGATGGAGCAGGAGCAGGTCCGGGGTCCGGCAGAGGGGTTGCCCGAGACAAACTAGGACGGACGTTAAGAATCCTCTCAGAAAAGAATGACGTAGAACCTCAGGAATCCGAGGGTAAGAGCGACCCACAGGGATGGAAGGAGTCAAGGGGGAAGTTAGAATTTGCTCATAAAAAAAGTCTAAAAATAATAACCAGTACTACAATTAACACGTATTTTTTAAATACTCCCAAACCATGTAAAATTGTGTGACTACAGGAATTTCAATATACTCTGAACCATCAGTTTCTACATTAACTTAGAAAAATTGACATTGTGATCATTTCTGGTTCAAAGAGGCACTATAATAAAAATGACAGCTACCTGCAAAAATAAAGGGAAACAGTAGACGCTTCCCCTGGGATCGCATGCTTGAGGCAGTGAGGTCAACAGGCCCCTACGGCAAAGACTGGGGAAGGCCTGCTAGGGAGGGTGGTAACTGGTTTGCGTTGTAACACAACATGTAAGTCAGGTGACCGGCCTGGACCTAGGGAAAGGCAGAGGCAGGCCCAGAGCCAGGGGAGCAGCAGAGGTCAGGAGGGGCTGTGCTCCTAAAACACTCCTGGAGTCGGGAGAGAATGCAGCCTTAAGGCACAGTCCCACGAGGGTTCCCTGGGACAGCCAGGTGCACGTGTCCAGAGGACTCCAAGCAGATGCCTTTGAACTTGCCAGGCAAGAGGTTTGCCGAAACCTCTTTTAGGTATTTTGGGTGGGGGTGGGGGTGGGGGCAGAAACAGAGACGATCTGTGTGCACAGACTTAAACAGCGTCCGCAAGCTTGGGAAAGAGAAGGTAGGAGACTGGGGGGGACGCGGGGGCAGATGGAAGGGTGAAGAAGAGGAGGAGAGCAACTGTCAGCCCCCAAGGGTGGGTCCCACCGGACCTCCAGGAAGGGGGAGGGTGGGGAAGACCGGCCAGCCGACCAAAGGGACATCAGCAAAGCACTTTTTGTTCCGCCACGACGCCAACGCCAGGGTCACCATTAAAAGACCAGGTGACAAGTGTGAGACCCCCAAAGCATGAGCTCTGGGCCCCTTGCTAACAACAGCATGTTGAGAATGACACATTCCTCAGAAGCGTCGAGCTGTGGTCAGTCACTGCTTAGCCAGAGGCTGACACCGGCCGTTCTATTAGCAAGTGCCGCTGCTGGTAACCATCTAAGACCTGAGGTATGCAAATAGTAGATACTTATCGTTACCGATGGCCCAAAAGAGACACAGTTGGTCTCGTGCCGCTCTAGAAAAGGCAAAGAAGGAATAGTGAAAACCAAGGCATGGAATCGCACCAGTTCCGCCCAAGGGCCCAAATCCCTCAGGAAGCGTGGCTCACGACCTAAGCCCAGCCAAGCCTGGCTGACACCATGTGAGAGAAATGCAGATGGAAGATGCTTCCAGAATCTTGAGTCTGTCCCGTACAGAGAAGCACCAGAAGCCAGTGAAACCAAGAATGCGAGATGTGAAATGGACAGCAGAGCACTGGGTCTCGGAATCCTGTGACATGCATGGCTGGATTAGACCTTGGGTCAAAGTCTCTGCCTGGTCCTTTCCGGAAAGAATCTCAGTATAGGAGGCAGGCCAGGTACACAGTACCAACCCCAGGAAGCACAGCCATGTCTATGCTTCTGTAGGTTCAAGTTTCCCTCCGAGTCTCCGAGGGGGTCTTGTAAGGAGTGAACCATAAGCCGCAGAGACCATCCTCTTAGGAAAGCCAACTTCTGATCTGAACGTTTCCAGAAGAGAAGCATAAACGGTTTGGGTTCCGGCCATGCAATCAGCCCCCCTGTCTAAACCCTCCCCTACACACACACACACCCAGATCCGGTGTGGCCACCACCTCTGTGTGCCCTGCTCTCCTCCTCTCATTTCTGGAAGGTCTCAGTCTGTCACCCACGACCTCTGCCTCTTCTCTCCTTTTGTCCAGACGCCGCTGGCCTGAGCGTTCTCTTCCTTCCTGGGACCATCACAGATCCATCAATCCCCGGCCTGTCTGTTCTGCATCATTTTCATTAGGAAGAGTTCTCTGATGACATCTTCTCCAAGCCCTCAGGAAACTCTTTCCTCTTCTCAGAAGTAATTTCTCTAAAGCGATTAAATACTTACGAGAGGCAGATGAAGGACCCTTGACCTGATGTGCAAGTCCTTTCAATTATTTACTTAACGTTATCAGACTAACAGGAAGAAGAGAAAGAAAAGGGCCGGAACCGGGTTTGGCCCCTCCGTGAATATTCTGAGTCCACACACAGATTCCTCAACTGCGGTCCTCTCTAGGGGCGGCGGGCACCCTGCCTTGATGACTGGGCTTCTCCCCGCTGCCACACTAGGTCGGAGGCCTGCAGCTTGCCCAGCACTGCACTGCCCCCTCCTCAAGGTGCTAGGTATAACTGGACGAGCATGAGCTTGGTCTGCACTCAGAACTCCCGAGGCCAGAGACGGCAGCACCCAATCACTGGCTTGTGGTTTCAAATTATATTCCAGGAAACAGATCTAACCTCTTGCCTCTCCAGTCTCCTGAACTTGAGCTGACATTAACCATGAGTGTTCTATGCGGCTTTGCCCTGATGTGAGTTTGCCTTAAATTACATATTGATGATTATTTAATAAAGCACCCTAAAAGGATGGAAATCATTTGGACACGGAAATCTTAATATTTTTAATGCCTATGTCAACTTTATGTTAAGATTTGGAAACCTTTGGCTTCTCACTTGCTTTTCAGTCACACTTGCCTTTTCCTTGGTCCCCGTCTCTTGAGAAACCAGGAAAAAAACTCAAATCTTTGACTTTAGTGGGTGTTCATAGCAAGAGGAGGAATCGACAAGAGGAAGGGAATGGAGAAAAGAAAGAGGCTTTTCATTAAGAAGTATTTTGTTTCTAATTAGGGTTATAATGTAGCAAGTTTGTAATTTCTCAGTCTACTTGTGAGTTCGAAGTACTTAAATGAGAACGCAGCCATTTTAACCTTGGACGTCACTCAAATGAATCCCAAAGCCCAGATGCTTGTACCTGTCATTTAATACATCTGATAAATTACTGAACCAAATACGGTTGGCCCTTGGACAACACTTACATGCAGCTTTTTTTCAATAGACTGGAAAATTTGTGGGGAGATTTGTAACAATGTGAAACAATGCACAAATGAACCACATAGCCTACAAACATAAAAAAATTAACAAAAAGTCAGGTGTGTTATGAGTACAGAAAATATATGTATCAATTATCTCTTCCTGATAATTTTCTTAACACGTTTTTCTTTATCTTAGACTAACAATACAGTATATAACATAGAAAATATGCGTTAATCGACTACTTATGTTATCAGTAAGGCTTCCAGTTACAGTAGGCTATTAGTAAACTTTGGGGGGGGAGTCAAAAGTTAGTGGGGGGTCAGTGCCCTTAACCCACGTGTTGTTCAAGGGTCAACTGTACTCCAAATCAGCCTCACTTTCCATAGAAAGCTCCAGGGTGGTACCCATATCCACCGAGGGTACAAGAGGCAAAGAAACACTTAGAAATGCAGCCATGCGTGCAGCAGATGTGCGTCATGACTCTCCTGTACATTCCGAGTTGACAAGTAATTTCCAGTGAAAAAAATCAAAAACAAAACCGGGGGTATGAGTTCATATGTACAGCCATACCCACCTACGTACACATCTAGGTCCACACATACGCATGCAGACACACCCTCCCTTCCAATGCCACTGAGGTAGTTACAGGTTCTGTTCTCAGCAGGGTTTGTATCAATTTACCGAACAAAACAGAGGGAGGACAAAGGGGGAAAAAGGCAGCTCTGTGCTTTCTGGAAACCAGTAGCCGCTGCCTCACTTTCTGCCTCAGGCTCAACTTTTGACAGTGAGGCAGGATCAGGCAATGTCAGTACCCCAGCTCCAGCGAGGCCCCCAGCTACACCCTCCCCCCTGAGAAGTCCTTGAAGGACACGTTGCTGGACTTTCTCTACAAACCATGCAGTGTTCAACCACCCTTGGTGGAGGAAAGCTTTTCTCAGGTCTGAGCTACACCCACACGCTCTGGTGGAGGCCAGAACGACCCGTTCCCATCAGGCCTTTTCCTGTAGTTGCACATTCATTTTCTGGGGAGCAGAGAATTATTTTGTTCTGAGGATCTATCTTGAAAAGCACATGTAACTTCCCAGGGGCCCCACTTTGCTATTTTGCACAGCTCGTGACTGTGCTTGTTCCCAATCAAAGGGACGGCTTCTATAATGGGGAAATACAAACCGAGAGGCCTAGGCTAGCATTTTACATGAACGATGCTGGTCTGTTCCAGGCCACGCTGAGGGACCAGCACATACAGTATATGTGACTCGCCTAGATACCAAGCATCACATTCGCTGAGTGACCCCCATCCTGCAATAAGACACCTCATTTGATAGTATTCATGGCACGTATGTGGGGAAAAGTACGCTCTTCTGGTTGGAAGCCACCAGATAATACTTCCCGGCTCCCCTTCGCCTCCCAGCTTCCCGCTGGTCTGCGTCAGATGGGCCCCCAGTGCTGAGATAACTGGGTCGGGAGCACTGACTCACCAGCCGTCAGCCAGCCCAACCCCATCACACTTCAGCTCCGTGGAAATGGCCCTGAGGTCAGGGTGCTTTCCACTGCCATCCCCACCAGGGAGCCCTTCCGTGGGGGAGCACAGCAGAAAGGCCGACAGGGCCAAGTGGAGCTTCCCAGATTCAGCATTTTTATCCCCACCATCCCCACCCATCATGGGATTGGTCACCTGGTCCTGTTTCTCGGGGCTCTCTGCTCTGCTCACTTACTCATCTAAAAGGCCCCACAGAGTAAGAGCCATTTTTCTGTGGCTCCAACATTTTAACCACTAGGCTCCCTGTGTCCCCAAGCTGACCTACCTACTGGCTGTATCCTTGTCTTTAGGAATGTAGAAATGGCTACAGGGGTAAGTGACTTGTCGAGCCACTGAGCCTGGGGACACTGAAGAACAAGCACTGGGGTCTGCCAACCCCTCACACTGAGTCTGAGCAGCAGCCCCTACAAACTCTACTGCCCCAGTGCTAGCTCATCACGGCCTGCGTCTCTGGGAGGAGGCTGCAGGACCCACTGGGAGGTGGGGGGACAGGGACCATAGGAGGCACCCTATGCTCACGTCAGCTCACAGATTACCCATCAGTGCCGTCTAATAAGAAACGGCAGAAAAACACTGTATTGGCACTTTGAAAAAAACAATTCCTCCAGAGTATACAGAAGCCAAACATTTCCAATTCCCCCTTTAAAATGTAAGTGAAAGAAAGTCCTCCGAGGGTGATGCAGTTTGGGGGTAAAACAAAACAAAACAGACTGTTCTGAGAGGGATACAGTGACGTCTCAAGAATTCTGCTTCCTCACACTGCGGTGTGAATTATAATGCGTTGGAGCCCACTGGCCTTTAAGTCAAGAGGTTCCCCTCTGACAAGATGAAATCGAGGCCGCGGGAGGCGCCCCCGTGGTCTGCACGCTTCAGCCACGCCGCTGTCTCACCTCCACTCCATGCTGGTTACCATCGACCCTTTTACAATGAATCCCTCCAGCCCTGAGCCATCCATACTTGGAGGCAAAACAGAAGCCGCCACAACCTTAGAAGGAAGGGCAAGAGCACACATTCATACCTGCTTAGCAGAAAGCAAGGCGGCTGGGACGTCCCCCGGACCCAGCGCCTGAGGCTCGCTTCATGACCTTCATTTCATCCCACTGTGGCTGCATGAGCTTGGGGGCGGGGGGGGGGGACACACACGAATGGAAGGGGCGACTTTTCCATTACAGCACTGGCCAGGCAGCAGGGAGCCCAGAGTCAAACCGGGGACAGGATGCGCCCCCAGCCTCACCAGACCCCATGGCAGTCACGTGGGGAGAAGAGGCTGCTGACCCCCATCCATGAGGACTCTCTCCTAAGAGGGTCTGCCCAGGGGAACGGCTTGGCAGGGGTTCACCCAACTGAGCGTGGACATTTCAAAGATTACAGAACAGATACAGTGTCACCTAAATGTACTTTAAAAAAGTTTGAAATGTTTTCTAATCCAATTTCTCCCAAACACTTGTCCTAGAAAGCGAACATTCTAGTACTTCATGAAAATGTATAAGTGTACAAACATCTCTGCTATATCAAAGCTGGAAATACGGAACTCGGTTTCCAAGACGCAGGCAGACCGCGGCTTCTGGGGCGCAGAGGGCTGTGAAAAGCTACCCTTTCCTTACGGCCGTAGGTGTCCATGCCGTCCTACTCAGCTCACATGTATTCCCCTCCTTTGAGCCGCACAGGGCATTACTGTCAGGTTACAGGTGAGAAAACAGAGGCTTGGTGAGGTGAAGCAGAGGCGTCATGGAGGGGACTGTCCAGCCCACTGTCCCCGCCCCCACTCAGGGCCACTTTCGTGTGAATTCGCGTGCGACGCCTCAGGAGCTCGGGGGTGCTTTCGGACTTAGGTGAGGCCACGTGAAATTGCCAAAGAGCAACCATTTTTGAGCCACACAAGTAGCAATTGAATATGTGTCAACCTACTATGTCAGCGGAGGCTCCAGCCGTGTATCCCCCCCAGCCCCCGGCGGAGCGGGCAGACCCGTTCCCCACAGCAACACAGTTTTGTAAGGAGCCACAGAAGCACCAGTGGCCGCCACTGCTCAGGCCAAGACATGGTCCATGGTGCTCATTTCTTTCTTAAATTACACTTTCCTTTTGCAATTTAGTCTTTTCTCGGAGGCTTTCCCGCCTGGCCTTTCAGCTTGTCCAATGTCAGAGGCAGGCAGACCCAAGGCTCTGCACAACTGCTCCACTCGGCGACCTTCACACATCTAATGACAAGCCTCCATGTGCCATGTGGGGCAGTCAAAACCCAGGCGGGCCTCAGACGCAGTTAATAATAGCACTAGTTCCCATTTTTAAATGATGCGCCACGTCTTTCGCACTCACGAGGCTCATTTGACTTACATATACAGTGTTCCCTCCCTCCCTGCCATAAAAATAGAGGCTTAGAGGTATTAAGCTGAAACCAAAGTCGCCAGGGTTTTCTCCTCTACATTCGTTCAGTCTGCAGCCTGAAGGAATAGTTACTGCCTACCCGAGACACAAAGTCTTACGGTTTGCTCTGAAACACGCCGAGGGACCGCTTCAGGGTCGCTCAGAGCCCTCGGGGACAATCCATGGCCACCCTGCTCCAAGGCCACTGTCGTGTGCAAATGAACGTCATACCCCCTGGAAAGGTGATGGGAAACCAGGGCTTGGCCTAGACTTTCCTGGCGAGAGGAGTGAGGGAATGAGGAACAGGAGAGACAGAGAAATGACAAAGAACCCAGGCGACAGGATGGGGACGCTGGAGGACTGAGGAAGCCTATTCCTGTGACTCAGACCAAGGGACGGGGGTGCATATTTCCAAGATGAGCCACCAGCATTCCTCTGGACAAACGACTGTCTGTCAGGTCAGTCCAGCTGCTGCGAGGACGCTAAATATAGGTACTGAGAGCCTGTCTTTTAGGAAGGGGCTGGAAGGAAGGGGAGGGAGGTGGGGAGGGAGCGTTGGAAGGGCTGAGCCCCTCGGCCAGATTTCCCGGGCAAGGTCATCTGTAAGTCCCTACTTAAAAGGTACAGCACGCTGGCTATTTCCTTTGAAAGTGAAATTTCCCTTTCTGCAAAGGACAGGAAGGAAATTTTTCTTTTTATCAAAGGCCAATTCCCCCTCAGTTTATATAGCCAAGGACCATTTTTTAAACCTGGGAAAGTAAAGAAAATGCTTGCCTTTGTGGTCACCTGTAGCCTTGAGTATAAGAATTATACAATAGCATCATGATTAAAGAATAGTTTTTACGTGGAAAATAAAAGGTCTGTACAAATTTAAATGATGACTACTACTGCTACCGTAAACATTGTCACAGAAGAGGACATGAAAAGACGTGCCATGTTTTACTGTCCCAAAACCCAGGGTACAACACGTTTCCTTAAGATCCCGAGTGTCTCTGCACACGCCAGCATTCTCCCCTCACACTTTCCATGGACTCACCTCTTTTGGGGAAATAGTTGCTGGAAACTGGGGGTTATTATTAAGCAGGTTTCAGTCATTTTATATATTTACATGTTTTCTTGTTCCACTTTCAAAGTCCCCTAAATCTACATTTATGGGGAAATAGTTAGGATTTTTTCCTTCCAGTAGAGGACGATGTGACTTGGGGTTAAAAGACAATGTTTGCCACCTCCACATTCTGAACAGCTACTTCGCAGAGTCTTTCCCACACCCAGGGATGTGGACACGACAGGTCAGCGATGGGCAGCCACACATGACCAGGCTGCTCAGCGCCATGAAGACAGCCTCAAGATTGTCACCTAAATACAGCTGTCACTAAACCGTTGCCCAGGGAAAGTAGAGAGGGGACACGTCATTGCAGAACACTCCCCCCCCCCCCCCCCAGGCAGCCTCAAGGTCATTTCTAAGGACAGAACCCGGACGTTATGCAACGTTTCCTCTCCCCCAGGGCCTCCCGACAGTGACTTTTAAGAACCAGACAGTACAATCCCATTTGTTGTTGTTCTGCTGCCCTGTGCTCCCTGCCAACGTCAGGCGTGACGGCAGTGGCCCTTCCTGGGGTTTAGTGACAGGTACGGACACGCACAGCTGCAGGTCACTCCACACCGATGGCACCCAGATGACAGCAGGGCCCTGTTGGGGCATTCTGCATTTTCTATAACCCTTGTTAACCCAAGTTGTCAGAGCTAAAGGAGACAGTTCAACTGGCAAGTGGGTCCAGGAAGCCAGTAAATGAGACCCTCCCTTATTAAACCAACAGGTATAAACATTGAGAATTGAAAAGAGAGAGTGCTTTCGTTCCAGGTCAAACTGAAAGTAACAGGTGGGAGAATGGACCCCCGGAGTCCTGGCTCCTCTCCCTATAAAAATCAGTGCATCTTTAAAAGCAGGTGCCAAAGCGATTTTTAAAAGGATTTATCTGAGTCACAGTCTCCTCAAGAACGTGAAAAACGTGTGTGAGCACTGGAAAGACCCTAGAGCAGGGGTGTCCAAACTTGTTTCAACATTTTTCACCAAGGGCCATATGCGGCAAAATCCAGAAACAGCTGGGCCACTGTTAGGTAAAGTACGAGGTAAAGTACGTATTGCCTCACCTGATTTATTTAAGTAAACTAAATATATTTTTGGAATTTGCTGCGGGCCAATTAAAAATGGACTGGGGGCCGCAGTTGGCCCACGGGCCGCAGTTTGGACACCCCTGCCCTAGAGCAATCCCACTGCGGGCATTAGGGTCGAGGGGACGGAAGCCACCATTGGAATGGCATGGCTGATGAGTGGCAGGCTGAGTTGGGGACCAGCGCTCTTCACCCTCACGGCAGAGCCGTGACAGTAACACGTCTGCAGCCCCAGAACTCTGCTTGCAGTGCAGGCAGGGGACCTGACGGAGACCCCACAAGAGAGCCATCTCGTTTCATTTGCAGACGTGGTTTACTCCCACCTTATGACAACTTTCAGAAGAACCCTGTCTCAACTGAAACAGTCAGACCCACTTTCTGTCAGGGAGAACTGAACATATGCACGTTCATTTTACCTGGCGGGGCCACTCGGTCCTGATAGGTGGGCCTGAATTCATCGATGGTGAGCAGTAACACTTGGATGGTTCCGATGAAGATGCCAGCCAGGCAGCCATAAAAGATCACGTAGAACAGAAGAATCTTAACTGTAAGGGGGGCAGACAGAAACACAAGGCTGTGATGCAGTCACGTGCTTGGACGCAAGTCTCATCTTCCCAGAGATGGACCTCCTCCCGGCCTCCCTCCGCCCTGGTCTTCAGAGCTTCCCCTTCTGGCATTGATCCAAACGGTGCCCCTCACCCCCAGAGCGTGTGGTGAAGATGGGGAAGGGCAGCCCCCCACGGCGGTGTGTGTGCCTGTTGGGGGGTGGTTACGGCTGGCAGGCATGAGCAGGTAGAACCAAGATTCTTTACAGGAAGTCATTCCATTCCCTAAATTAATCTTTTCCTGAAGAGCACCAATAAAACCTAGGGCTGTGCTTGTGTGCTTATGCAATGCGTTTCAGAGATGACAATATAGTCCCTTAGAGACTTGTTTTCTTTGCTTGCTCATCCCTTGCCATTTCCATCCTACAGCCCAGGCTCTGCTGCACCTGCAAAGGCACAAATGCTGTGCCTGAGCAGCCAGGGCAGTTCTCCTGCTGGTCACTCTCACCGTCCCTTTGATCTGTGCTATTGACTAAGCCGTCTTTCCCTTCAGGCGCACCAAACAAGAAAAAAAGGGAATGCCGTAGTGAAAACGGCAAGCATATTTTTATTTCATCTTCTCACTGGATCCAGAACAATCATGGATGGCTTGATGAGCTGCATTTTCTTTTCCCCGGGATAGTGGAGGCTGAGGTTGCTGCAAAAGCAAAAACGCACCAAAAACTCAAGAAGCCCAGAGACTGGAATGAGGCTATCAGTTACTGCTTTACAAGTATTATCTCCCCGATTAGCCACACAGTAACAGGCTGTGCTAGGCATCGCCGGGCAGCCCTGTGCCAGTGAAACAACTCAGTGTGAATGCAAAGTGGGAAGAAGCGAACCGTGCGATTATCCAGTCTGAAACATGACTGCACGAAGGGGGCCGAGGTTCCTTCTAAAAACAGCCAGATGTCATGCGTTAGATGGTGGGGTTCTCAGGGAAAAGCGACAGAACGAAAGTGTTACTGAAAAGACGTGGAGGGAGGGAAGTAGGGAGAGAATGGATACACCTCTGTGGGCACCGCCAGGTCTCCTTACATGTAAAAGCCCAATTTTCCTATCAGCAAAAAAATAAATAAATAAAATAAAAAATGAAAATAAAAAACCAACTTGGGGAAATCATGCTTTAGAGTTGGTAAAATAAACCACACACATAAACCACACCAAAATGCTAATTATAATCCTTCTTGTCCTCTCTCAGGGGAGAAAAAAAAAGAACAAGGAAAAAAGGCGAAGGCTGTTTAACCCAGGCCCCCAGCTGCCCAGCTCAGTTCCTGCCTCCCAGCAGGAGAAGGGTTAAACGCTGCGTTTGTTCCTTAGGTTTCCAGGCAGCAGCAGGCAAGTGGCAAGGCTGTGACGTCAAGAGATCTGGAAAAATTTTCCAGTGAAAGCTCCTAAGAGGTGCAGGAGTTGGTAGAACAGGATCCGAGAGAGAACTTGGGAACCTTTTGTGGTGGTGCCCCCCACCTCGCCTCGGTGCTCTGAGCTGAACCACGTTCGGCTCTTCCAACAACAACCAGAGCATTGTATGCACCTTCCTTGGGCTCCAGACACCTAATGCCAACAACATACGAAGGTACAGAATGGAGGCTACAAGTTAACACACAGACACAGCAATGGAAAAATGAGTCCTTCGCCAAGCACACTGATTACAAGTAACAAACTACGGTCTGTCCATTCTGCCCGATGCTAGACCCTAAGAGAAGTGAGGAATTTCTCTCTTCTGCTTTCAGATGGTATTTACTGAGCAAAATCTGCTGTTACTGAGGTGAGGTCACTTGGTGAGAGGGGAGCATGCACGTCTGGTGGGGAGTATGCTGTGGGCTCACCCACACACCAGGGGCTGCTCAAAAAGAAAAGCTGGACAAATCGTACCAGCTGGCACGGTGGCACAGAGGGTAAGCTTTAGAGGCATGTTTTCCTTTGCAGCAGGTTTTCTTCTTTTTTAAAAATACAAGTAATATAGAGGTTTTCCAATGGTGGGGGGCAGATGACCCTTCGAAAGGATCACAGGCAGAAGGAAAAACAGGCACCTGGGCCCAGCGGTAGACATAATACCTACCAATACCTTTAACCTAAGAGGCAGAAAGCACAGGTGATTTGTATGCCAGCGCCCGCGTTAACTTAATAAAAAGGGGGAAAGCACAGGTGATCTGCATGCCTTGACGTCTCCAGCAGGTGCCAGGAAAGGCTCCTGCAGTCCATCGTGGTGAAAATCTACCCAAAGCAAAACTGAGCCAAGGGCAACCTGCCCTAGTCCCAAGGGCATCTGTGTTGGGCCCAGGGCTGGAAAGATGGCATTTTCTCCATCAGAGGCAGCAGCCACTACCACCTTCTCTACCTACGACAGGCTCTGTCCTTTCTTACATGCGAGAAAGGAGTGGATGTATTAGTGCAAAACAAAAACTGGATTTGTAGCCCAGAACCTGCCCCTTGGAAAATGGAAGAAAAGATGAGATGGGCTCACCCGTCCTGGTTTCTGCATTCATAAACCATTTTGCCGGATGTGGAACGAAGACACAAAAATTATCTCTCTTTCTATCTCTCTCGGAGGTGCTGCCCAATTAAATGTCGGCTTAAAGAACAAGTAGTTCTATACTGCCTTACCCTCTAAAGCAAATATTATTCTGGAGTTGGAATGAGGAAAGAAATATATTTTATGAGGGGGGGAACACTAGAGGGCAAATTTCGCAATAGGCCTGGAGTCAGTGCAACCTCGGGCCCATGACAAGGCTGGGGTCAGACCACCAGGGCAGGGAGCTCCAGTGCATCTGGGAGAAGGGGGCCCATTCCGCAGTGCACCCCCCCCCCCCACCCCAGGCCTCACTCAAGTTACCAGGAGTTGCTAGGAGATAGCCCTGGCCAGGAGCCTGTGCAGTTCACCCTATACGAGTTCTTCAGATTTCCCCTTCCACCTTAAGGAAACACAGGGAGCTGTCCTTACACATGAGAAACCATGGCGGTAATCCGACTGAAGAACAGTCTCCCCCAAATAAAGCATAAAATACAAGCTAAAAGCCATCCCTTTAGAGACCTAGGTATGTAACATGGCTCAGGGATACCTATGCTTCACAGTCGTACCTTGGAAGGAGGTTTCACCTTGACTAACCTTGAAGGGTGATGCATTATTAACCCTTTACTTTAATAGAGAGAGGCCCACACTACTGACTGGATTTTTTTTCTTTACAAAAATCACATATTCCGACTTCTTCCATTTCAAAATGTCAGCCAAGCACTATTTCCCTGACTCATTCTGCTGATGCCCACAGATCCTCCCAATCGGGAGCCTGCATCAGCCTCTCTCCAGGGCTCCCTTAGTGGCTGCAGTGGTGGTGCAGGTGGTGTCAATGGTGGTGATGATATTAGAGAAGGAGGAGGGGGCAGTGATGCAGGAGGGGGGAGTTCCCTCCCTCTCTCTGCAGTCACGACTCATAGATTTGCCTACAACTCTGCCCTTCAAAATGACCTTTAAAAAAAAATGTCACTCTCCCGGTGTAGGGAGGTAGAAACAAGTAAGGTACCTAATTTTCAATGGGAAAAAAAGAAACGTTCATTCAGCCAAGCAACAGGGTGCCCAACATTTTATAAGATAACTTGCTTCTGCCTTTGTGTCATTTACTTCTTGGATGAACCCTCCACAGTAATTAACCCAAGCTACGGATTCTGCATCTCTCCACGAAGACACTGAAAACGGACTTTGCCATGTTTTGGGGCTATGGCTCAGACACCGAGTCCTGACATGGCGCTTCCTGGGCCATTTCGGGGCTGTGATGACTCCAGGGGAGGGGGTAAGGGTTGGGGAGGGGGCTGTGGACATCGCCATGAAATACTGTTTTGTGGATGGGTCCCCCGCACCGCGCCTTTGAGGTACATATTTAGACTAGAAGGTGCTACAACACTCCACCTTGCCAGCATCAGCCCGATTACCCTCCAAGGTTCTCTCACAGCCTCAAATCTCATTATTTTATTTATTTATTTAGAGGACTTGGGACGTGACCATCGGGAGAGACACATCTAGTCTTCCAGCGCCTCAAGTGATGCTTGGATAGACTGCAAATTCCCAAGACCGCTGCCATACACAGAAGCCGCTGCCTGGCGTGCTCCGGCCCCCACCCCGTGCCCGTCCTGGGGACGCCGCACAGGATGACAAGCCCAGCCGGCGCCAGGCCAGTCCACCCTCACCAGCGCGTGGGTGCCGAGCGGCCCGCAGAGCCTGCGCTGGGGATGCGCCGCCCGGGAGAGACAAGGCGCTGGGGTCCGGGGCTGGGGGGTAACGGGGGCAAAGACGCGGGCCCCGTACTTACACCAACTGCCACCGGTCCTGCCCAAAAACTCCTTCTTCTCCGAGTTCCAGATGAATTTCTTCCAGCCGCCCTCCTCCTTGGCTTTTCCGCGGGCCATGGTGGCGGGTCAGCAGCTGCCACCGAGGCTGAGGGTGGTGACTGCGGCGCGCGCCCTCGGTGCTCTCCGGCCGCCGCTGGGCGTCCCGACCTGACTGTGCGCAGGCTGCACCCGCCGCTGCCGCTGCGGCGCTCCGAGTGCCAGACGCGCGGCGCAGGAGCCGGAGCCGGAGCGGGAGGAGGGGGAGGCGGGGGCGGAGGGAGGGACCGCGCAGGATGGGCGGCTCCGAGCCCCGCACCTATTGGTGGGCGCGCGGCCGCTCACCGGCTCTCTTTGGTCCGCCACGCGCTCCTCTTGCCCTTGGGGTTCGGGGTCTCCACGAACCCGCAGCAGTCACTCCCGCTGCCGCCGGGGACGCAGGCCCGGTCCCCGCGCCCTATGACCTCTGCAGACCCAGGCAGGGGCACGAGAAAGGTAGCGGGAAGGACGGACACACGGACTGCGGCCCCCGCGCGCGAGTGACAGCCAGGAGCCGAGCAATTGGCGGAGGGTGCACGCTCTACCTTTACTATATACCGCGCCGCGGCGGCACGGGGCTCCGCCCACTAGCGGCGCAGCTGGCCAATCGCCGACGCGGAGGGGCGGGGCCTCGGGCCCGAGGGGGCGGGCGCGGGGCCGGCACAAAGGAGCGGCGGCTGGCGAGCGGGGGCGCGGAGAGGGTTGGCAGGGGCCGCCGAGAGCGCGCTGGCGGCGGCGCGCAGCCTCCTCGCTCCGGGCTGGGCGCCAACCACCCCCTTCCGTAGTTGGGTGCCCTGCACCTGCGTCGCCCGGCGCCCCGCAGACGCCCGGGGACCCCGGCCCCACTGCCCTGATCCAGCCCCTTCCGCGCGCTCCCGGCCTCCCTCCGCCGCAGGCCCACCCCTCCTAGGCCCTAGCGGGGTGGGGGAAGGTCACTCCGGGACGCCTGCGAGTCAGGGACTCTGCCCGGCCCCGCCCCGCCTCTCCGCTCCTGCACCTGCCACCCCCCGGCGCTCCCCGTCACTGCAGTGGCAGCCCCGGCCAGGCCCTCTCGTTCCAGGCCAGCCCGCCGGCAGCCCCGGTTCCTGATGGTGCTTCTTGCGGGCGGCCTGAACCACCTCAAGCAGGACAATTGCCAAACCCACTCGGGGCGGCAGCCAGGACCTGGGGCTTGGAAGGTGTAGGAGGCTGGCTAGCCCCCTGCGAGTCTTCCCTCGGAAACCGGCCGCACTGCGAAGCGGCTCACACCAGTCTAGACCCCTGGCGACAATGTCTGCACGTGACCCAGCCACCGAGGACTCTCCCGGGTACCGAGTCGGTAGCCGGTATTCTCACTGACATGCTTGAGGCTACGGACCCCTTTGTTCTGTTGTGTAATCCCTGGGACTGAGAGAGATTGAGGAGACCCAGCTCAAATGGCAAGACGTTTTCGGCCGTCCTGGGCATGCAGCCCTTCCTCCCATCGCTTATTCCCGGTGGCGGAAAAGCCAGACTCCTGGCTTTCATCTCTCCCGCCCACTCCGCTGAACCCCTGAGCATCTTCAAGCATCTCTCTCCAGGCAGTGACACAGCAGAAAAAGGCAGTCACTGCAGAGAAGCCCCGTCCCCAGGGGGCAACATAGCCCATTCTGGAAAAGGACATTTCCCAGCACCATTTCTGGGAATTAGCCAACATACGGACCCTTGTCCAGGCCGCCTTTCTGTCTCCAAGGTCAACCTTGCAGGTCCAAGGACAAACTTGGACTGAAAAGAATGAGCTCTTTCCCTCTAATCTTTCTCAAAGCCCACCTGCAAGACCTAAGCAAACCTGAAAATACCTGCAATCAGGAGAGAAGCAGGCACCTCCAGCCCCGCCCCAAAGGGGCTGCTACAGGCAGGGCTCTGACAGGGCACCCTGCAGAACAGGGCTGAGAGAGGATGCCCGGCCCGCTTAGCACCTGCAGGGTTTCCTTTGGAAAAGCCCCAAGTTGGTGGTGGAAGTGCAGATATGATGCCCCTGGTCCCCTCCCATCAGAAGTTACCTCATGGAGGAGTTTCCAGCAGGACAGGTCACCTGCAAGGGCATGTGTATGTGGTTGCCGACTGTGTAAGAGGGAGGGAAACCTGTGGGCAGAATCAGCAGCAAAGGATGAAGGGGGGGGAGTTGCAAAGGAAGGGGTGAGGGGGTTTAGGGGGGCTGTGTTGCCCTCCTTGTGCATGCTCCCCTCGTCCACCCTTCCCATCCCCCCCCTTGATTTCCCCCCTCTTTTTCCCTCTCTCCCTCTCTCTCTCTTTTCCAGTGGAAGCCGGGGTTAAAACAAAGTATGTGGAGAAAGGCTTACAGTGACAGACTTAACTAGAACCCCTATTTTGTCTTTAAAAAGGAGTTGTCTTACCCTAGCTCTCTGGCTCTCTAGGGCTGTAGCAAATGTCTAATAGATTGGGTCAAGATCCTGGGTCTGGCCAGGATGAGCTTTCTCTCCTGTCCTTGACCTGTGTCTTCCTCTGGGGGATACTCCCTCCTCTGGCGATAGCCCCCCAGCTTGGCTCACTCTCCCACCCCTGCATGTAAACGCCTCATGGGTTCTGACAAGTCCTGAGGGTCATGGCTTCACAGCCAATGCAGCATCTCACTCTAAACCAGCCTCCCCTAGGATCCCCAGGAACCTCCCTGTTTCTGCCCAAACCCAGTATTGCCCCTGGAGGACATGAGCTCAGCCCCATGGGAACCAGACGCACACGCCCCCTCACAGGCCACTCTAGACCATCCGGAATTGTTTCACCCATCTAGCCGCATCGACCTGGAGAAGAGCGAAACAGACCTACATTAACACTCTCAGCTTTAGTACTTGCTAGCTGTGTGACCTTGGGCAAGTCACACGGTTCTCTTCAGGGCTGGTCCCTTAGTTGTAAAAGTGGAATGTTACATTGTTGCAAGAATTCAATGGGAGATGTGGGACAGTGCTAAGCTCAGTGCCTGATGCATAGCAAGAGCTATTCAATAGCTTAATTATAATTAGCTGTTTCCATTTGATTGTCTGACCTTGGGGCTGTTGCTGACTTTACCACCTTCCCACTCTAACACCCACCCCCTGCCAGGACGCGGAGTTCCCTTAGAAGGTCACCCTGACTAATTCCCCACCCTCTGTGCCACCTTTCCCGTTGCTTTCCAATGTGCTTCCTGCTCTGTGACCTCCTCTAACTCTAGTAATGAGTAACTTGAACACTTCACGCTCCTTTGGGCTGAGCTGGGCTGGGCTTTGTTCTGAGGCTCCTTCTATGAAGGGCGCCGTGGCAGCAGGTTGAAAGCAGAAAGTGCGTGGTTCTCCGGAGGGAGGGCTGCCTCAGTAGGTGGAGTGTGTGGCTGGGCGTGGGGTGGGGGAGGTGCCCACGGAGGGGGGTGGATCCAGTGCTTCTGGAGAAAGAAAGAGGAAGGACTTTAGAGACTCAAGGCCAAGAGAACAATTTTTCTCTGCAGGCTCAGGGAGAGGAGTGGGTCCAGCTTACCGTGACTCATTCTGCCCAAGACCAGTGCTGTGTGAGGGTGGGCAGAGGGGAAGCAGAGTGCAAGGATGGCAGCAGCATCAGGGACCTGAGGGACCTCTGTCCAAGTGAGGATGACAGGTTCTAACCCAGAAAACAGATAGTATAAAATGGAGGTCACCTGTCTGCAAAAGAGGGGGTGCCACCTGGCTGGCTGCACAAGGGAGATCCAGATCTGAAACCCCCCCCCCCCCAAAAGCTATTGGCTCTCTGACCCCCTTGGCCAAACACAGTGCAGTCTGCTCTGCGGAGGACTCCGGAAGGCTGAGCCACCAATCCCCTGGTCACAGGTCACACACAGCAGGGTTCTGTCCGGCCGCCCTGGGGTATTTTAAGTGCAGAGTGGAGCGGGTGAGGGTATGCGTTGCATGATGACTCATCTTGGCAGCAGGAACTGTGTGCAGGGCTGAGGAAAAGGACTCGGTGGCAGGCTGTGTTTGCAGTGGAAAGCAGCCAGATGCACAGCTCTGCAATGGAGGGCAGGGGCTACGCGCGAGCGAGCTCTGGGAAATGCTGCCGGACCGGTCGGTCACCGCGGCAGGCCGGGGGTGGATGCCTGGCAACACGGATCGTGGCCTGGGCCGCGCGCCCTCACCATGCATCATGGATGCCTGAGCGCACCACAGCATGACCTCCCGTGCTTCACCATGGACCCTGCATGTTTGACAGGAAAACAAATCCTTCTCTGGAGACCAGAGACCTGACGGGATAAGAAGAATTATCCCTTCATTTAAAGTCATTCTGGCACTTGCCTGTTTCACTGGGTCTGGAACTGAATTACTGTCCCGGGTGAGGGCATAGGATGAAAATTTAAAAAAAGGGCGGCCGGTTAGCTCAGTTGGTTAGAGCGCGGTGCTCGTAACACCAGGGTCGCCGGTTCGATCCCCACATGGGCCACTGTGAGCTGCGCCCTCCACAACTAGATTGAAACAACTATTTAACTTGGAGCTGATGGGTCCTGGAAAAACACACTTAAAATAAATAAAAGTTTAAAAAAAGGAAAAGAAGGAAAAGCGGGGAGGGCTACTATTCCTTGATAAGGTGGACTCTTCCGGCCCTCAGTAGAAGTGACAGGTTACCTTCTCACCACCTGGGTCACTAGCCCCTGCCTGGCAGACTTGTGGGAGTTGCTTTCTGCTAAGCTATTTCCCAACGTGTAAGTCGGGAAATTGGTGAGATATGCCTGGATGTCTCTCCACCCTCTCGTGCTTTGCCAAATTGCTATGAGGTGCGTGCGTGGCAAACAGAAGAGGACGCACAGAGAAGGATTTTTGTTTTGTTTGTTCGACCACAGAGGTACATGGTCTTCGCAAGTATTCACGAGGTAGTGGGAGGTGGGAATGAAGGAAGCAGGACTGAGCCCGCTGCTAAACTGTTGTCCAAGCTTTCGGACCAGCTCACTTGCCCCTTGGTGCTTCCCCAGTGCAGGGTAAGAGGCTGGATTTGCTTTTTCCTTGGAAAAAATGTCTGGTACCAACCAGCGCATCCTCTAGGCTTCAGAAAATACAGTTCCTTCCCAGAATTTTCCATCTGCTTAATAAGTAACAAGTGGACACCCCCTCTGAGAAGCTAAGCTCAGTGAGGGGAGTCCCCATGTGTCATTGTTGTCAGAGAGGCGTGATCTTGTTGGCCTGAGGGACAGAGGTAGATGAGAATCTGGGGCATTTTACGATCCTTTTCCTCCTGGACACTTAAGTCTTCCAGAGATTCAAGGAATGTCGATTTCGTGATCTGCTTAATTTTCAACTTCCTCCTGCAGCCGTAGCCCAGGGCCCGGAGGGAATGGGTAATGACGGTAGGAAAACTCACTGTGGACAGAGCTGATGATAATATCAGAGATTTTCTAATCCAAAGTCCCATCTCCTGAACGAGGTCAGCTGGCCTCAAGGTGACTACTCCTGTGTGCTCCCTACCTGGTAGGAATGTTCCAGTGTTGGGAAACTGAGCGAAAACCTAGCTCTTAGGAACTGCGGGCCACTCCTGGGTCTCCCCTGGGGAGAACACAAGTCTGGTGCATCTTTACTGTGTCAGCTCTACAGACATCGAAAGCAGCTCTCCTGTCGCCCTAATTTTTATCTTTCAAAGCATAGAAAGTCCCCAGTTCGTCAGCCTTCGTATGAGATGGTTTCTATCGCCCCCGTCCCCCATGGTACCTTCATCTGCAGGATTTCCCGTTTATTGATGTCCTTTTTAAAAGCAAACCCCCTGGTTCTGGGGACGGCGGCATCCAGCGGAGCTCATTTTTGCAGGTAATCAGGACATTATCATTTTTATCAGTTCCTGGCCTCCTAACACTACCCCATCATGGCCTCCTGGCGCCCAGGCCTCTCTAACACAGAAGCCCGATAAACGTTTTAGAAAAAGCTCCCCTTGCACGTGTAAAACATCAGTAACAAACCCTTTCCCAAACTGATGTCTCCCTCCCCACCCCACCCCTGCCCCAAGTCTAGGTGAAGGAAAATGGACATTCATGAAGCAGTCAGGGAGGGAGACAACAGTCCCTGTGCTGTGGGACAAAGTGCTGCAAACGCCGGCCTCCAAGGGACTGTGCTGGGCCAGGCTGAGGCTCCTTATTCTGGTTTCGCCCGCTGATGTGACACAGTGGCCTCCTCCTGCTTCCTTCTCACCACCCGGACTCCCTCTGCTGCCCTGCTCAGCTCCCATGCCGGTCAGCTGTCCAAGGTGTTCATGGGCCTGCATTTCTCACCTTCTTGCAGCCGCAGTCCCCACTGCAAACTGGCAAAGGCTTACTTTGCTGTTCGTCTCAATCCAGGTGGAGGAGTCAGGGTGGCCCTGTCCCACTTGCACAGGTCATGGGTCGTTGGGAAACCTCAGCGCTGACCGTCCTATGTCCATCCCTCCGATGTGTCTGCGATGTGGAGAAGGGAGACGTGGTTACAATGGCTGCCTAGCTGTTGGCTGGCACGAGACACACGCTCAGAGAGGCAGGCAGACAGGTGGGCAAACAATACACACAGCAAAGGACCTTTGACTCCCTATCTCTTCTTTCTGAGGCACTTCATCTTTCCACAACATTCTAGAAATGTTGCATTTTAACGTGGACAGTTTCTAGGAATCAAACCAAAGAGAAGAACTGAAAAAAGACTGTTTTGCATTTATTTTACTTTGGGGAGGAGGGAGGAGGCAGGAACCTGCAAAAAAAAAAAAAAATGCATAAATTAGATTGTACTTAATTTATACCCAGTCTCTGTACCAAGGAATCAGAAGGAGTTGATGACGCCGAGTAGAGCCTCAGCGGACTGGCTGTTTGCAGTATCAGCACCCTAGCCAACAGCGTAGTTTTGGCATTAATAAGTGGTAGCCTTCAGGCTCTCCTACCTACCGTCTACGTGGCACTGCAGCCAACAGTCCCACGGGAGGGCAGGACCCCTTTGCTGGAATTTAGGAAATGCATCCTGAATGCCGGGGGCCCTGCTGCCCAGTCACCTGGCACGACACTACCTGCCAGGGTACTCGGCTGCCTGCTCCTAAAAGTCATTGGTGCGTCTTGCCTCACGGTGACACCACCAAGGGCACTGCCCACATACATGAGCGGGAGGGTGAGGAGACCAGGGTCACCGGCCCTGGCTTCCCGAGAGCTCTCGCTCCACGGAAACCTGCTGCTGTCGTCCAGCAGCGACACCGGTGAGTGGTAAGTGCTTTTATCAAACACTCTAAGTCAGATACTGCGCCAAGGACTCAACATGGATTCACAATCCTCCTGTGAGCTCCTTTACGTCACCTTCCACACAGCGTAGTGATGGCATAGGCCCTTGTGATAGTTCATTTTATGTGTCAACTTGACTGGGCTGAGTGATGCCCAGGTGGCTGGTGAAACGTGTGTGTGTGGGGGAGGGGGGAGGGTACCTGGAAGAGGTCGCATCTGAGACGGTGCACTCAGGACAGGAGGTGGCCCTCCCGAGTGTGGGCCCATCTATTGGGGGCCCGAGTCGGACAGAGGGCAGACGGACAGCCACGTCTCTGTCTGCCCAGCCGAGACATCCGACTCCTGCCCTCGGACATCACTGTGCCTGGTCCTTTCAGACTCAGACCAGGGCTTCCCAATGGGCCCCCGGATGCTTGGGCCTTCGGACGGGGCCTGAATCTCACCACTGGCTCCCCAGGGTCTCCAGCTTCCAGATGACAGGTGGAGGGACTTCCTGCTTCCACACCTGCGTGAGGCGGCTGCCACAGGATATCCACATTCCACTGGTTCTGTTCCTCTGGAGAAGCCTGATACAGTCTTGTTCTTATGAGCTCCATTTTATGAATGAAGCAACTAAGTCCCCCACAGATTACAACCCTAAGGCTGGCAAGAAGGAAGGGCACGTTCAGACGCAGGCAGCCTGGCTCAGACCCTCTTCCGAAGGAAGACGTGCCCTCATCAAAAGCACAAGCATAGCTCATGGCGCCCAGGGGTGCAATCATGTCAAGGACCCTTGTGTCTTACATTCGGAGCTCCCCAAGATCACGTAAGTCTTCCTTGGGTCACAGACGAAAGGAGCCTGTCTTGGATCCACGTTCTCATTCATCCATCATTCACCAACCACCTCCTGCATGTACAGTGTCGCCTTCAAAACTGCAGAAATACCACAAAAGACTTGAGAGCTCTGGGCTGGACCTCTTCGCAGCACACAGTAGAGTTGGCGAGGCAAGCTGCACGGCGGTGAGCAAACGACAGTGTAAGGTGGTAAATGATTATGGCCTCCAATGGACACCCCAAACACGGGCGACAGAAGGAAGGGAGAGGACGGGAGTGGGCCCTGAACAGGCCCCGAGCGCGGATGACAGCAGCGTCCGTCTGTCCATCCCCCGAGTACCCACGCAGCTTTGCTGGGGACCCGAGAGTTGAGGTGGTCGAGCAGCTATGTTCCACGCGGGGACAGCCTGATCTGTGCCAAGGGCGCTAGGGGAGCACACAGGAGCGAGACTCGCCCTGCCTGACAGTTGGGAAGGCTCCTGCCGATGGTGACACCTGGACAAGAAGCGTTGGCCTGAGTGGGGGCAGTGGCGTGACAGGTACAGGGGACACGTGGGCAAATACAGACATGTGGGCTGTGCTCAATCAGGGCAGACTGAGGGACAGCCTTGGCTGGGACAAAGACATGTTTTCCTTTTTAATAGAGAAAAGACACAACTTAAAGGAGCAGAGTGTAGAGGGCCCTTTCTAAGGAAGAAGCAGAGCGAGAGGTCAGAGTTTATCAGCGATCAAGCATTGGCTTCCTTCCCAGCACTCCCCGTTTCTCAGCGGTGGGAAGGAGAAGAGACTGGGTTCCTCCAGTGCAGAAACCAGGTCTGCCCCTTGCTGGCTTCTCCACAGCTCAGCTGAGCGCCCCTGGTGAACCGGATGCCGCCCGCCCGGGCTCCATGCCCCGCATTCAATGGGACCAGCGGAACTACCTGTAAAGCGCCTTAACAGACAGCACCCTCCTGCCCTCCCCTCCCCCAGGGCTTCTGCAGGAAGCTTGCTCCGGGGAACTGGGCAGGCTCTGTCTGTGGACTTTCTTTTCCCTACAGCGCCAATTCTCAATGAAATCAGAATCAGACTGAAGGAAAGCAGGCAGGGGGCTCATGGGATAGCTGACGCATCCTGTGACTCCCGTTTTCTTAGCTTTCACTTGCATCTGGGTGTGAAGGGACCATGCTCTTACGTGGAGGGGATAATTCTTCCCACTGCAACACAAGGGAAGGAGGAGGTGTCCCCTTCCTCTGTCAAGGGTGGAGGAGAGATGTCTCTGACCCAACCCCCTCTTCAGTTTGGAACTGAGCCCTCCACCCTACCCCCCACACAGAGTTTTCCCGTATTGCTTTGGTTCTGTGGCTCTCCCAGTGCTATAGTTTAACAGCAAGTTGATAAAATATCTTTCTGGAGTTTGCTTGCGAGCCTCACACTCATGTATAACACTGACCTCCAGAAAAACGTATTGTAAGTTCCACATAAGCAATAAACACAACCTGCTGGTAAGATGAGAACTTTTCATCCTAATAAAAATTTCCTTTGACTGGCAGAGTGGGCACAGGGGTTGGGTGAAGCTGAGCACCCAGGTCTTAGAAACTATCACATTGGTAAGAGAATTTAGAGTCTGTTTTTCAGAGGAGGAAGTGGAAACCCAGCGAGGGAAAATGGCTGACGAACTACTGCCCCCAGGCCACGTTCATTTCCCATCCGTGACTCCGCTTGGGATGACACGTGAAGGTGGAGAATCATGTTGTCCACATCTGGGGGACCCCCAAGAAGGAACTTCACTGTGACCCTCTATTAAAGAAGAAAAAAAGGAAAGAAAAATCCCCATGATGGTATTCTCGGTTAGAGCTAGAGTTGGCTGTAAGAGAACCCACAAAATAACAACGGCCTCAACAACATAGGGTTTATTTCCCACTCACTTCCAAGTCCCGAGGAAGGTGGTCCAGGACTGGGATGATGGCTTGATGCCATTACGTCCTCCGTGAGCCAGGCCCCTTCCAGCTTATCCCTCCTATGTGGCCCTTGCTCTCATGGCACAAGAGAATGCCCAGGATGGCAGTGGTCACACCCAGGCTGGAAGAAAGAACACAGGAGAAGAGGAAAGTCGGGAGTGCCAACCACCCTCTACGGAAACATGCATCCTGGAAACTGTCGGCTCCCATCTCATTGATCAGAACTTAGCTTCAGGGCAACACTGGGCTATAAGGGAAGCTAAGAAATACAGTCTTTATTTGGGGGCACCGTGTGCCCAGCTAAAAATCAGAGGCTCTATCCCAGTCTCTGCCACAGCAATGCAGGGAAATTTGACACATACTGCTTTGTTCTTCTGTGTTAGTTATCACTCAGGCCTTTTTCAAAACACAAATCCTGGAAGGGGTACCATGACCGGACATTGGACTGTCCAATGAGGACATCAAATCTCTTTCTTCCCTACTAGTGGACGGAGGGTGGGGAGGGGCGGGCACCACCGAATGAATTTATCTAGAGGTGCTGCGTCTGTCACAACCTCATTATTTGGCTCCAGGAGAACCCACTGTCTTCTCTGTGACTTCATTTTACTACCAGATTAAAAAACAAAAAAGACAACGCTCCCAGTGTTTGAGGGGCTTGGATGACACCAGCAGGCAGGAATACATAGATAGGAATACAAACGACAGATTTTAAACACTCCAGGTAAACATATTCTGAACAGAGCACTAGACTTAAGCTTCTCAAAGGCAAGCCCAGGGTCTTTGTCAAAGAATCCTGAAATGTTAGGCCTGGAAGGGACGTTAGACATGGTCTGATCTAAGCTCACGTTTTGGCTAAATATAATCTCTTTCTCTGTCTCCCTGACACGGCCTAGTGCCCTGGCTTGTATACAGCAGGCATCTATTAAGTAGCAAGTGCGTAAACAGTGACGGTCCATTAGATGCTCTGTGATTGGCCTTCAGCCCTGCATCCCTGTGAACAAGGCTGCGGAACCATCTGGACCTCCTAACACATTTTATGCGATCATTAGTCACGCCTGTAAGAGGTCAGTGGGTTTTTTTAATGAGCTCTTCCCTCCTGAAATGCCCTTCCCTGCAGCTCAGAACACGAATTCAGGGCACTGAAGCCTTTTGCAGACAACATCCCAGGGCCCTTTCGCTCGTGTGGGACCTACAGTAACGCCACAGCATTTGGGGAACACTGTGGAATGCTGTGCTATTTACGTCATCCGTCCGAGCTCCCTTGCAAGGCTGGGAACCGTAATGTCATGTCATCGCAAGTTCACCTCTGCCCTCCCTCTTGAAATGCTTTCATTTTCTAGCAAGTGGCTCCTGCATTTGCCTTTTGCCCTGGACCCTGCGGTTTGTGCAGCCGGTCCTGCCTGCCTGGCGTCCTGTGTGTGCCTGAGCATTTTCTCTTTCCCCTCCGCCCCCCACCCCCTTCTCAAAGGCAGGGCCATCACATGGGTCCATCTAGGTGGGGTCGAAGACATCGGCCAGGCCTTGAGACTAAACCAGGAAGTGTGTTCCTCCAACTATTCTGTCCCTTCATGCAGATTGCCAACCTGCTGGGACGGAACGAACCTGTGTCAATCATTGACTGGTGTGAGCCACCAGCTGTGGGTTCAGGGACTCGGTTCGCTTAACCACTGCCTCAGACCCGTGACATAGAGGCTAGTCCTCTGGTTTCACAGATGGGAGTCCTGAGGCTCGGGGACATTGGCCGGTGGCAGGGCTCACGTGTGGAACTCTGACTTGGGACTCCAACGCCCACTGCCGTTTCCCTGCCTTTGCTGCCCTCAGACCTGGGACACGTGCCCTGAGGTCTTAGTATTGCCTGAAATACTAATGCCCTTGCCCACCATTTTCAGACCCTCCCCTTTGCACAGGACCTGTCACAGTGTCTGGCTAACAACCAGGACATGTGATTCTAGACTCTGCCAGGCTTTCAGGTACTGAGCTGCATCCCTAGGCCCACCCATGAAACTAGAAACGAACACTGATGGTGGGAGGGAGGGGAGGACGCAGACAAGCAGTGCCAGGACCGCTGTGCCCCGGGGTTGTGAGTCCCAGTGACGCTGGGGGGCACACGCCTTACTCAGCACCACGTTCTTGGCTGTCATAGAAGATGGCTGCCCCCTTCATCACTTTCCCCCAAAACCAGCCTCTGCTGTGTGCCAGGCACTGTACGAGGCCCTGCAGAGACTCTCATGGAGAAGATATGACCCCTGCTTCCCAGAAGGTTGCAGACTAGCAGAAAGGTGCAGATTCGGACCCTTTTTACCCCAACGGCGTGCCAGCCCTAGTTCTGAAGCTGAGGAGTCAGGGCTCAGAGCAAATTTCGGTGGAATTTATTTCTGAAGCTTCTCGGAATTCTCCCTTGCCTGAACCTAGTTAGAGATGAGGGTCCCAGGTTGGCTGGCACACCGGCACCTGTCATAATTTGCATCCTTGGACTAATATCTGACTCTGGCAAAGCTTGTCTCACCTTAGCAAACAGAAGCATGATTTGTGAAAATTGACTCGGAGAAGAGTTAAAAGCACAGGGATCCTGCCTCGGTCTCCACCCCCTACCTGGCAGCGCTCCGTGAAACCACTGATTGTTTAACAGCCTCCAGAAGCCAGCAGGCAGAGAAGGCCCCAATTATGCTCAGCAAATGCAGGAATGAAGCACATTCTCTGGGAGTGTTTCCATGGTAACAGTGATAACAGCTTATATTTATAGACCCTCTATCTCTAAGGAGCTCAAAGCAATTTATGGACACATTATCTTCTGAGAGAGAGAGAGAAAGAGACAGAGAGAGAGAGAGGAAAAAGAAGGGGGGGAGAAAAGCAGAAGAAGGAGGAGGGGGGAGGAAAAGAGGGGGGGAGAGGGAGGGTGGGCACCAGCAGGGGAGGAGGGAGGAGGGCGGAAGGACACGGTGTGCTATTAGGCACACTTCACAGATGGCACAGAGTGAGGAAGTCAGTGACCCAAGGTGACATGGTAAGCCAGTGACAGATGGCAGACTGGCTCCTGGAACCCCTGGAACCCTAGCTGTGGGCCTTGGGCAGATGTCAGGGCTGAGCTGCCATCTCCCAGTCATCTAGCTCTGTCCAGTGTCACCTGGGTGTTCCGATAACTCCAGGGACGTCAAAGGCAGTTTGGCTCCACTACTGTTGCCATGAAACACAGGGACAATTCTTCCATGGAGATTTGGGAGTAATGTCCCACGTCCTTAGAGCCAGACAGCCCCAGACAATCCCAATGTTGTTTGCAGGAGTGAGTGGCTCTGATGTCCTGTGAACTTCAGACAGAAAGGACTGCACACACACACACACACACACACACACACACACACACACACACACAGCGTCTGCACACGCTGATGGAAATGGTTGGTTAGGTGGGGCCCATCTTCTAGTGTCCCCAGGACCTCTGGAGGGGATGCTTCTGGATACTTCTCCCCATGCTCACGTCTGCTCCATCAGACATGTGATGTGGCTTAGAGCTATTTGAAGGTGGCAGCCTATGAAACTGAAAATGAGTTTCCTGAGTCCCAGATGTACCATTCCCTGTATAAAATACTTCATCTCAGCAAAGCCAGCATCAACTCTGGGCGGGTTGGGGAAAGGCGCTCAGCATCCCTGATCCTGGAGTCGTTTCTGTCCCCTTTCTCTTTCACTCAGAGTTTGCCAACCCTGGTCGTCCCCACGTCTTACCCTCATGGACCTTCTGTTTCCCGCTCCCCACCCCCATTTGGGCTTTGAAATATGGCATCTTTCCTCTTTTAGAGTCATTACCTGCACAGCATTCAGCTACCCAAGCTGGCCGTCCCCATGGCAACACTGAGAGACCCGGTCCATCCTCCTCCAGGTGTTCCGGAGTGTTTCCGAACAAACATGCTCGTTCCTGCCTCCCAGGACTCAGGCTCAAGCTTCTTACCTGCCTTCCGGGCCCTTGGGTTAAAGGGTCCGCGGTTTGCCAGTTCAGGTAGGTGAGCCCCAGGAAAGGGTAAAGGTTTGATTTACAAATAGGCCTCTGACCTCCGAGCAAAAAATAACTAAAATAAAGGTCACTCTGAAGAAGAAAGGAATGGTTTGCAGGAGGACCTTCTGGCCCTCCGCACCATATCAGACGGGTGTCCCTCCACGTCCCGGCACTGAGTGGGGCCTCCTCTGCCAGACCAGCGGGGCATCTGCTCGCTGACATTCCTCCTGCTTCCCTCTTCCCTCCTGACCCAGGGCTCCAGGAGGAAGGAGCCCGCTTCTGTTTGCCACTGTCTGCCTGGCCCCTAGTTACGTGCCTGGTACGTACTCCGTTCCTCGGTTTAACGATTGCTCCTCTCGAGGGTCCTGTTCCACACCCCCTAACACGGTACCTCCTGTGCCTGCTCCCACACGGTATTCCATCTTTCCCTGTCACGGCCCTTGTCACACTACGGCATTGGCGTATGTTCTTATGAGTTTCTAGATGTCATTGGAGGTGTCTTTTGTATGTACTGAACATTATCTGAAGGTTTGTTTTTCGGATTAAAAATTAATATTCTACTTACTAAAGTTAAAATTAGAAAAAGAACTTATTTTAGTTCTGCTTACAGATGGAATTATTTTATGTTTTAGTCTGGCAGAGCTTAGCAATCACGTCTAAAGGACCTATGAATAAAGTTAGTTAATTACCGCCAAACATTTTAAGCTGTGATTATAAATTTTACATATGCATACATATATACAATACACACGCACACCCACTATATATATATTTGAATTAACAAACAGCTTTCTGGAATACTTCAACACTTATATACATTAAAGCCCTTTAATTTATAAATATAGGGCCCTAAAATTCTCCTGTGTGTTCCAATAAACTTAGTAAAAATTCAACTTAAAACCATAGAGCTCCACATCAATTACTTAACTGTATTTTAAATCAGCATTTCAGGGCTATCCCTTTCATTGGTCCAATGCTCTTAAAATGAAAAATACCCCAAATAGCAAACACACACAACTTTCTTCTTAACGTGAAATGTTCATCACTTTGGTAAGACTTTCTCATGGGGTCCGGTCCTTAATTCTGTCTTCCTGGTACTAAGACACACAACCCCCACGTAAAGGAAAACATCTGCCATCCCAGTGACTAAGAGCAGAGTTTTGGCCAGGACACGGGCTCGTTGGTGCCTGCGATGGGACGTAAGGAGACTTACGGAATGTGTATAAAGTTGTAGACACTCGCACAAGAGTTTGCTCTCCTGGGCCCCTCTCCCCTCCATCGAATTCTTCATTCGCTCAAGGAGTCTGCAGCTCACATCCTGGTCGCTCACTGCACTGTATCCTGCGTTTCCTTGGCACCTTAAGATCTGTACATACATTTACAAGGAACTCAAAATTAACCTTGATGGCATGCTAAGATTTGTAGGCAGTACCTTCTTGCGAACAATACATACATTTGACCTTGATGGGGGTTTTCCATTCTCCCCTACTCTTGGCCTCATAGCCCTCTTAGGGCTCTTTAAAGGGATGGTCTGTGGGATTTTGTGGGACTTATCAGGGCCCCTGAGGTCATTCTGCCTGGGGCTCCTCTGTCTCCTCCATTAGACCCGGAGTTTCCTGAGTGCAGGACAAGTTGTTTTGTTCAGAGTTGTGAGCCCAGAAATCAGCACATTGCATGGCACAGAACAGACGCTGTTGTCACTTGGCCCCCCCCAGCTGAAGACCCGCAGAAGCACACCTGTGGCTGAACACACTGGATTTGTGGCTGGTTGCAGTCAGGGTGTAGGTGCAGCATGAGGTATTTCAGTAAGAAGGTTCTAGAAAGGACTGAGGACAGGCTTTGGGCTTGCTCGTTTTAGGTGACTGGGGGTAGGGTTTAAAGAAGCAGGGATTTGTCCCTATTTGGACTCTGCCCATTGCCCAGAAGCAGAGGTAATTCTGTGGCTGGAGAGGCTGATGAACGTGGGCTAAAGATACCACTGGAAAAGCAGCAGCAGTTGTTCCTATTCCTCGGGATCTGGGGTGCTGAGTCATTGGGGGGCAGACAATGCTCACGTGTTTGCCTCATGATCACACTGCTCTGTTTGGGTCTTGTTCTGTCATCACCACAGAGTGCCCTGCTTTGTGCGTCTGGGAAATGGTTCCTGTTCCACAGAACACCAAGACCTGGCCACAGGGGCTACGCCACCTTGTAGCAACACCGGGGATTAGCGGTGGGGCCAGGCTGGCTCCATGGGGACTTCAGGACATCTCCGGTTGGCCCAGGGTCACGCTCCCACTACCCCGCCTCCAGGTCCCCGGGCTTCAGGGACCTGATGTCTCTCTCCCCTCCCCCAGCACCTCTGTCTCCAATAGGTACCTTTCAACGCAGCAATTCTGTGCCCTGGAGTCTGCCAGGCGGAAGGGGGTGCCCAGCTGCAAAAGTCAAATGCCTGGTGAGCATTTGCCCTTCCTCATGTGGGCTCAGTCCTGCCAGCTCTGGCTTCTCCACCTCCAGCCCTGGTTTTCCACCCCTGGTTCCTGGAGTCTGCAGAGCTGGCACAGACCAGGCTCTCAGCCCCCTGCTGTTAACTTGCCCAAAATATTCTGCAACTGGAATTCGATTTGGAAAATGTTTTACAAATAGGGTATCTTGGGAGACTATTTTCATTTCCCCGATGAAAACATGATGTGCTATTCTTCTGGATAATCGCTCCCACTGCTTTGCAAATGAGATCCTAACTGATTAACCCTAGCCCTTGGTTTCATCCCGGTCTCATTTGGACACCCGTCATTAAAACTAGTAAAACTCCGGGAATGTCTAGAAATACTTAAGATTCTGACTCAAGAAATCTTAAATATTTAAGATTTCTGAATGTACAGCAATACTTAAGAAATACCTAGGAACTTGTTAACTCGCCAAGGCCTTTGACGGAGGGTGGGGGGGTAGAGTCCAGAGCTGAACTGTTGATAGCAGTTCGCTCTGACGTCTGCACCCCTAGTTGACTCTCACCAGCCATGCAGAGTCACTTTGAAAAATGTAACTTTTGAAGAAATCCTCAAATATTTAGAAGGAAGAAGGGAGACATATAGTATATATTTACATATATATATATATATATATATATATATATATATATATATATATATATATGAAATTTCCCCCCCTCTCTCAATGGCCTTCTTTGGGAATGCTTATTAAACCTCCAGAATAAAGGCTTTGATTACTCCTTAATTTTGAATTAAATTGTAGGGTATCTTTAACCAACCAAACAACCAGCCAACAAACCCCTTTCCTTAGAAGAACTGTTGGAATGAGCAAGTAAATTACGAGAAGTGGAAAATTCAGGAAGCTTTAGAGGTCGGTTTATTGCTGGTGGACATTGGCCTCTTCTAGACTTGAGTTTTAACTTTTATATGAATATGTCAAAGGCCAGAATCCAAGTGTGCAGTGGGACCCTGGCACAGCAGAACATTAACTGTTCCGAGGGTCAGGAGGCCTGAATTCTAGTATCACCTCAGCTGGTAAATGCTGACCTCGAGCAAAACATGAAAACAAAAATATCTGGACTTCCGTGTTTATAAAATGAGAGGAATTCTACTGGCTGCATCAGCAGGTTCCTTACAGCTTAAATATTCTAGATTTTAAAAAGTACAAATGCATTCTGTCAGTCATTTAATACGAGAAGCTCAAAGAAAATACCTGTATAATTAGTGCATGCCGCCACCAGATGAGGGTGATGCTTTGTCTCTAAATCATGAGCTCCACGTGGCAGGCTTATGCCGTACCTGTGTTGTATCTGAAACATATATTACACTCCCACCTTTCACCTCCTTTGAAACAAATATTTGTTTAAACATTACGCTTAGCTGTTGCTACACACTTGCTAGCCAAAGTCATAGTCTGCTCAGGATCTGATTTTCTCTATTGCCTATATATGCTTTTTTGCCTGGCAGATTGGGCTGGGCTCCTGCTAATACTGCTATGGGGCATTTCCATGTTGCTAAGATCATGAAATAAAACCTCGTCTCAGAAAAGAACCCAAAATCCTAGCTTAATTAGACATTTACTGGAAATATAAACTTTATAGCAAGATTTTTTTTGATAAGGAAATTTTAGGTAGTTCTCTTGGTGACATCTTTTACTTAAATAACTTGCCTAGGAAGTCAACTAACAATGTCCTATCTGAAAAACTATATATATATATATATTTTTTTTTTTTTTTTTAATTTATGTCCACTCAATGTTAAATAAAGTTAAAGCTCATGAGATTTTTCAAGAGAGAAGGGTTTCAGGAGGGAAGACCATAAGTTTGGTTTTAGGGCCCAACACTTAATCCTATGACCTTTAATAGCAAGGTCATAATCACATGTGACAGCGAGAGATGAGAAGGACACTAGGAAACATTCCGATGACAGAGCATCTGGCATGGAAACCTCCATTATTAACTCCAGAGCCTGCCTTGAGCACACACATCTAGTGCATTGACTTTGGCAACGGGTCTACCTTGTCATGCCAACGGACTTATCTCTAGTTGAAGATTGAATTAATACCAACCCAGGTCTCTACTTCTCCTCTCACTTGGGTTGTGACTCGGTGTAGGTGAACATGGCACAGCCTTCTCTTCCTTCGTCCCTGGGTCAGCACCTGGGGACCATCCCCATCCCCTGGGAGACAGGCTGCCCGAGGAAGTCACTCTTCCGGCTTCACACACCCACAGATATTTGGTGTCTGTTTAAGGAAAATGAAACTTCTATTTACTCTACAAAATGTGTTCAACGGTGTTCTGTATACAGACATGTGGATGCCTGGTTAACTCAGGTAGGCAGGGGGAAAAAAAAGTGGCAGCAACAGGGGGAATGTTTCAGTACCTGCTTGGTCAGTTCAAGGGACACCCTGACCTCGCACAGCTTGGAGAGCACAGGACAGGTGTGGCCAAGGGAATCCCGTTCAGAGGGAAGCTAGAGGGGCAAGAACACCTGTAAGGACTAAATCTGAACGGACGAGGAAGGCGGGCTTATGAGCTAGTCAGAAAGCAGAGGCTGTGACCTGGACGATCCTGTAAATGTTTTCTAGAACCTCCTCATGTTAGAGGCAAAGAGACAGAGGCCCCGAAATTGTAGGTGCCCACCCAAGGACACATGGCTCGTTAAGTGACCAGCCCGACTCTGAACCCCAGGTTTCCTGACTCCTTTCACCACAGGACGTTGTCTGCTTTCCTGACTAGAGCCTCTGGCACTCTGGGGACACAGGGATTCTGGTCACGGCATCACTACTGAACTGGCATTGCTCTGGGCAGGTCGCCCTCTCGGAGCTTCAGGCTCACTGCCTGCAGACGGGGACAGTGCTAGGAAAAGGTGACCCACGTCTACAGCTCACATCCAGCCTCTGGAGAAAGGTGCACTCGAGGTGTTGTTATTCCATGTGTTTCCAGGAAGGAATGTTCTGGGTGATCAATTTTACCCAGATGTGCCTGCTTTCTAGGTTTTCCTCGGGGACACGGAGATTGCTCTGTTTCCTGATAAGAGCCTGTTCGAGGTAGACGAAAGCTGACTGTTTATGCATACACATTTCGGTGATTCCAGAAACCAACCAAACTCTCTAAGCACGTGTATTCTTCCCTTTCAGGCCGTCCCCAGAATGACTGAGAAAGTGGCTCTCCCCCGTAAACTGGGGAAGTCAAAATAATGCAGACCGACATACTGCCATTTCTTCAAATGACGGCGGTTAAGAATTTGACCAGGATATTACAAAAGAATAATAATTTGGGAGTTTTCTGATTTAAACAAATCTGAAAGTTAACATGATGTGAACTTCCAAAACAGAAGCACGAGGCAATAGTTATGCATATTACCAAATGATTCTGTACTTTTCTTGCAGATTTTTCTTCCATTGGCATAATGGAAAATGCAATTCAATTGGTACACATCTATTGTGTAAAGTAGCGTGCACCAAATATTCAGAACCCATTCAAAACCCCACATGTAGCCTACGGAATCCTCTCTGTCTTCTTCCATTAATGACTCATTTTAAAGATTTTGAAAAAAAAAATAACGTGTATCTTTGGTAAAAAGCACATATAATTATTATGAAAGGGTAGAAAGTTACCCCCCCCCCAGTTTTGCCACCCAGAGATAGTACCCTGTCACCTTGCTGTATATCCTTACACAGCTCTGTATACTAACAATACTACAACACAACAATACTAAGAATGTTGTTTTCTGCATATTTCCTCCAACCTGCTCTTTTCTCTTAATATGTTATGAACAGCTTTCCACGTTAATAAATATTAATTTACAACAGTATGATACCCTGTTTCCCTGAAAATCAGACCTAGCTGGACAAGCAGCTCTAATGCATCTTTTGGAGCAAAAATTAATATAAGACCGGGTCTTATATATAATATAATATAGCATAATACAATACAATACAATACAATACAATATAATACAATACAATACCAGGTCTCATATTAATTTTTTCTCCAGAAGACGCGTTAGAGCTGATTGTCCGGCTAGGTTTTATTTTCGGGGAAATACGGTAATAGCTACCGTTCGTACACACATTCATACCCATTTATTTCCCTAATGTGCTATTGCAGACATGAAGTCGTTTATGATTTTTCTCTATTACAAATGACACTTCAACTCCGTGTACATCTTTAAAACCAAATATTTGTATGTGTCCTCAATTCTTTTCTTACCGTAAGTGCCTAAAGTGGAAATTGCTGGGCCAGGGCACCCTTACTTTAAGGCTCTGGGTAGACATCATCCAACTGCCCAGGAGAAAAGTTGTACCCAGAAATCTGTACGTGATTATTTTTCTCTGCATACCAGTAGCCATGTGCAGTGCCTTTTTTTTTTTTTAAAGACGTTATTTTTTAGAGCAGTTGTACGCTTGCAGGAAGGTACAGAGATTCCCTATATGCCCTGCTGCCACCCAAGCACAGCCTCCGCCATTATCAGCATCCCCACCACAGGGGCACATTTGTTACAACTGATGAACCTACCCTGGCAGGTCATCATCATCTCACGTCCATAGTTTGCATCAGGGTCACTCTTGGTGTTGAGTATTCTCCAGGTTTGGACACACATGCAGTGACATGTATTCATCATTTTCGTATCTTATAGAGTATTCTGGCTGCCCTAAAAACTCTCTGTGCTACGCCCATTTAGCCCTTCTCTGTTCCTCTCCCCCCAAATCCTGGCAATCACTGATATTTGTATTGTCTCCATAGTTTTGCCTTCTCTAGAATGTTGTATAGTTGGAATTACACAGTATGAAGCCTTTTAGATTGGCTTCTTTCACTTAGTAATATGCATTCCTCTGTGTCTCTTCATGGCTTGCTTAGTTCATTTCTTTTCAGTGCTGAATAATATTCCATCGTCTGGATGGACCACCGTTTAGTTATTCATCACCTACTGAAGGACATCTTGGGTACTTCCAAGTTTGGGGAATTATGGATAAATCTGGTGTGAAATCTGTGTGCAGGTTTGTGTATGGACATCAGTTTTCCGTTCCTTTGGGTAAATACCAAGGAGCTCAATTGCTAGTTCATATAGTCAGAGTATGTTTAATTTTGTAAGAAACCATCACACTATCTCCCAAAGTGGCTGTACCATTTTGCATTTCTACCAGCAACGAGTGCGAGTTCCTGTGTCTCCACATCCTCACCAGCATTTGGTTTTATTTCTTCCTTCCCAATCCATATACCTGTTATTTCCTTTTGTTGTCTTACTGCATTAGCCAGTGTATCCAGCACAATACAGAATGTGTTATCTTCTTACTTAACAGCTTGTTGAGATATAATTGACATATTATAAAATTCACTCATTGAAAGTGAACAGTTCAATTATTTTTAATAAATGTATACAGTTGTGCAACCGCCATCACAATCTAGTTTTACAGCATTTCTATCCCCTCAAATTTCCCTTAGCACTTTTCACAGTTGTTTGTTTACTATATAGTTGAATACAGTGAAATGGCCAGATTTTCAGCCGACCTCCTTTCAGTCAATTTTACATATCAAGACACAGACCCTTTCAGTCATTCCTGAGAGTTTCCTTGAGCTCCTTCCCAACCAACTCCCCTTAACCTGCTGTCAAAAGCAAACACTGATCGGATTTGCATCACTGTAGGTTCTAGAATCTCATATACATGGAATCATACACTTTACACTTCCATTCAGTATATTATTTTTGAAACTCATCTGTTGTTTCATGTACCAGTAGTTTGTTACTTTTTATTGCTGCGTATTTTTCCATTGCATGACTATATCACAACTTGCTTGTTCAGTCTTCTATTGATGAACATCTGGATTGTCCCCGTTTTGGCCTTTATGAGTAAAGCTGCCATGAACATCCTTATACAGAGCTTTCTGTGGACAAAATATTTTCCTCTTTCTTGGATACATAATTAGGAGTGGAATTGCTAGGTCGTACAGTAGATATCCATTTTAACTTCTTATGAAGCTGCTAACCTGTTTTCCAAAATGATTTACCAATTTACATGCCTATTGGAGTCCTGCTTATTCTAAATACTTTCCAATATGTGGTATTTTAAGTCTTTTACATTTTAGACATTCTACTGCGTATGCAGTGGGATTTCACTGTTGGCTTTACATTATCTTCAAAAATCGTATCACGTTTTTGATTATTTGATTACCAGCGAGACTGACTAATTTTTTATATGTTCATTGGTCATTAGACTTATTTAATTCTTCTTATAAATGGAAATTTCCATGAAAACCTAGCACTCGTGAAATATAAAGTCAGACAACACTGGAAATCTTTTTAGGATCAGTGTTTAATTTGTAAATTAGCTTTAGACTTCAAAAGCATGGACCAGTCTGGCTTTCAGTGTTGAATTATCTATGTAAATAATGCTTTCTTTCAAATTCATTTTATATTTAATAGGGAAGGCACACGAGATTACCCCCCCTTTTTTTTTATCTAACACATGGGGCTAAACAGATGAAGAGGGCTATTCAGTTTATAGAGATAGTTATATAACCAGTACACGATACATAATAGATGCTTACAATTTTTTATTGAATGATGGAATAAATGAATGAAGGAAGGATTCAGTATCTGGGATATTTTCTGTTATAATGTGTTTTCTTTTTACTTGTGTTTGTTTTTTTTCCTGCTCTTTTATTGCTAGGGTTTTGGTCAAAGGTGACATGAGGACCCCAAGTACCTGGGATTGAGAGAACCTAGAAAAAATCAAAGCCTACACTGCCCATTTATCTTCACTGGCCACCTCTTCTGCCTATTACTATTTACATTTGGCTGTGTGTGTGTGTGTGTGTGTGTGTGTGTGTGTGTGATCTTGTAAGCTGTCCTAAAGCCTTTTTGGAAAGTCACAGGGACAAACCAAACAGAATGCACGAGGGCCCGGCCCCGGCCCTACAGCCCTACGTCAGAACAGTCTGCCTGGGGACAGATCCACCCACAGGAAAGCTAAGAGCTCAAGTCGGTAATCAGATAGTAATCACAGAAGGAGTCATCAAAGGCAGCCAGGACTTCTGGGGAAGAAAGCGTGGACGCTGAGCCGCAGCAACACATAGGATTTCAAGAAACGGTATCACAGAAAACCAAGAAGATACAGACGGGCAATAAGAAGAAGAGAAACAGGAGTAGGTAGGATTCAAACAAACAAAAGAGTAGAGGACCAACATGAGGTGAGGGTACGGCATGAGCAAATGTTTGGTGTAGGAGATGAGCGTGCACCGTCCAGGAGGAAGGAGGAGGCGGAGGAGGAGGAGATTATGGGCAGAGGCAGGGGCCAGACCAGAGGAGAGTCGCACCACCTTATAAAGTGAGACGGTTAAGCGGGGCTACCGAGCTGGAGCTTCTCATGTCGATCGTTAGGCCCCCTGGGAATTTTGAGCAGAACAATAAGACGAAAACCAGTGTCAGTGGGAAGAATTGGGTAACATTTTCCAAGTCTTCTGGGAAACAGGAGAGACTGGAATCAAAGAGACTGATTCTGTGCTGACCTTTCAGAAAATGCTTTCTGTTCTCCAATGGTTGTCCTGCCTTTCCATGACACGGGGCAATTTTTATTACCTTCCTAAGATATTAATCAAGTTTTTCAAATAGTTTCCTTCACATTAAATGCTTGTACCATATTAGCACAATTTTCTCCAATGTTTTGCCTTCCTTTAAAATAATGTTATACAAAATTCAGACTTAGTAGGACAATTAAGTGATTATTTTCTAATGGAAACTATACTTCACTTTACCATGTCGGATGTGAGGACTCAAGCTACGAGTGGCCCTGGAACCATTAAAACTCCATGTTTCTTCCGGGGGACACACTTTTACAGAGCACCTCCATGTCCAGGAGCTCAGGTGACTCTAGAACTTGATTTGATAGGTGAGAAAACTGATATTTACAGAGGTAACTAATGTTCCGCAAAGTCACACAGCTAGAAAGAGGCGGAGGCAGGATATGATTTAATGAAAGCAGTTCCATTTATCAAAATTGAACCGAGAACATTTCTGGAATTACAACCTAGTAGGAAAACGTGGTTTAATTTTGAAATATCAAATGCAGAGACTCTGAAAAATACAATTTTGGGGGGAAGGGAACTCCCCCCTCCTCCAAGCAGTCTTTGAAGTTGGATCCTTTTTTTTCCCTCTGGCTTTTTTGGCTCATAATGGCTAACCCACCCCAGCTCCCCCACTCCCACCACTTTTCCCCCAGGCATTTTACAAATCTCACCACTTAGAATAATACCAGGGGCTATTATTGTTTTCTGGCCCATCACAAATCCCACCACTAATATAACAGCTACTAATATTGATGAGCGTTCTCTGCCCGTGAGGCACAGTGATAAAAGCACATTTCCTATATCACCTCATTTATTTCCTTCAAGGACCCTGTAAGGTAAGGCATTGCTACGATTATTATCTCTGTTTTTCAAAATGAGAAAAGAGGCTTAGCCAGAGAGGTTGAGAACCTTGACACAGCTAAGAAGTGGGGGAGCCTAGAGTCGGTTCAGCTTTGTCTTACTGGGGAGTCCCTACCACTGAGAAATAAGCCTGGGACATTTCTCTGGTTTCACATCCTGGGAAGCTCCTGGACACCATCACGGGCCAGGCGCTGTCCTGTAGTTCCTGAGTATCCACCTCTCCGGTGAGCGACTGGTCCTGGGCAGCTCAGGGCAGAGCTGCCCAGTCCTCAGGAGAGAGCTGCTATTTCACTCAGCCTGTTTTGTGTGTTTTTTGTCCCCTTCTCTTTGCCAACATAAGTGAGTGCCAATGAAAGACGACTGGATTGTGAAATAGATGTCAGTGGAGTTGCTATAGGAAAACACCCTCGATTGTAACACTCTGCGCTTGGCTTGTGGCAACTGAAAACCTTCAAACACAGGGCAGCCTGCAGGTGCCTGAGTCACATGGCCGTCCCAGGAGATTTCGTGTGTCAGGGGAGGAAGGTGAGACAGAGATGGGGTTCTGGAAGTCTCCCCAAGGACCATAAACCGAGGCCGACCAGGAATGTACCACGCTCAGCCTTATCGTTGTAATACACAAGCTAAAGGTGCGTCCTACTCCCTGGGGAGTGTCTGGAAAGAAAACCTACCACATGCTTCCAAGCCTGAAACAGAGGCCGTGGAAAAACGAGTTAAAGGCACAGTTCCTACAGTCAGATTTATTGGCTGAAGCTTCAACAACCAAACAGCTCTGTGCCCCAAACTCTTCCGTTGCAAGAGTGGGCGTAGAACAATTAAGTGCCTGTTTTGCAGAATTATTGTCAGGATGGTGAGATAGTGCTGGAAAGATGCTGAGTCAAGTGGCACACAAGCTCCCAGTTAATGGCAAATATATGTCTAAACCTCCTTCTGGCCTCAGCTGCTGGCTACTGAGGAGGAACCAGAAAGCAATAAGAAAAAGAGAAGCATCCTGTCGTTAAGAGGAAACTGTACCAATGAGCCCCTATGCTGTGGTGGTAGTAGGTGTTTTAATTAGATGGAGTCATGTATTCTGGTTCCCAGCGTACAAGTGAAACGGAAAATTCAGGTCATTTGCTCAAGGTCAAATGGGAAAACCACGATTTTAAGGCAGGTCTGCCTGTCTTTCACGGTTTCCACCGTAGGCTATCACATCTCAGGCACACATTTTTCAGACGTGAGGTATGAAGATATGCTGCCGTGAGCTAACGGCTCAGCATGACTGAGCTGTACCACCTCCCTGCTCTGCTGGTGCCAGCAATCTGAGTCAACAAAAGTGGGAGAGTCAAGTGCCTGCCAGGGCCAGGCAGGGTATTCTCACTGGATGTATGACAATTAGCAGGGTAAGCTGGATAACGAAGAGCAGCAAATCCAGAGCCTGGGATGACTCGGCAAGTGCACGTCCAAGGTTGGGTGGCAACTGCCGCTCCACTGGATCCAGTCCATTTCAGCCATATGTGGAAGTGGGTCAGATCTTGTGATTTTTTCCAAAGATGAATATTGAGACTTTTACGTGAAATTACGTTAAAAAATTTGTTAAACATTTTATTGTGAAAAAATTGTAGATCCCATGCAATTCTAAGAAATGATACAGGGAGGTCCCTTGTCTCCCTTAGCCAGCTCCCCTCCCTGGTCACACCTTGCAACATGGTAACCAGGATCAACACTGATACAGTCAGGACACAGAACATTCCAGCACCACAAGGTGCAGTGTTGCCCTTTTGTAGCCATATCTGCTTCCCTCGTACCCCCTCCCCCCACCACCTTCTTAACCCCTGGCAACCACTGACGTGTTCTCTATTTCCATAAGTTTGACTTTTCTAGAATGTTTTATAAATGGAATCATACAGTAGTTTGGGATTGGCTTTATTCATTCAGCATGATTCTCTGGAGATTTATCCGGACTGTCGCATGTATCTATAGTTGGTTCCTTTTTCCTGGTGAGTCCTAGTCGATGAGCCACGGTTTGGCAATTCATTCTCTGGGTTGTTTCTAGTTTGGGGTTTTTATGAGTACAACTACTTGAAACACTTTTGTACAGTTTTTTTTTGTGTGAACATAAGTCTTCATTTTTCTGGGCTAAATGCCCAGAGTGCAATTGCTGGGTCAGAGGGCAGTTGCGTGTTTAGTTTTTTTAAGGAACTGCCAAACGAGTGGCTTCAGGATTTGACATTTCCACTAGCAATGTACGAAGTCGGACAATTAAGGTCACGAACTCATCCTAGAAAAAGTGCTATGTACCTCATTGCTGAATATCACTACTGTCACCTTCGAAGTACTTCCTTTGAGAAGCCATGCACCAATGCCAGCACCTAGCAATTTTGGAACTCTTTCTGGAATGGCCATTAAAGTTGTCGTTGTATTACTCTTGATGTCTTGAATGTCATCAAAATGTCTTCCTTTCAATATTTCCTTTATCTTCAGGTAAAGAACTCATTGGGGGCCAGATCAGGTGAGTAGGGAGGGTGTTCCAATACAGTTATTTGTTGAGTGGCTAAAAGCTCCCTCGCAGACAGTGCCGTGTGAACTGGTGCATTGTCGTGATGCAAGAGCCATGAATTGTTGGCGAAAAGTTCAGGTCGTCTAACTTTGTCACGCAGCCTTTTCAGCACTTCCAAATAGTAAACTTGGTTAAGTGTTTGTCCAGTTGGTACAAATTCATAATGAATAATTCCTCTGATGTCAAAAAAGGTTAGCAACAACGTTGCAACAAGTTCACAAACTTAACTGGCAGACCTCGTATGTGTGACCCAGAACCCAGTTTCTCCACATCCTCACCAACATGCAACATGTCACTTCTTGCTTTAGTCATTCCGACAGGTTTATAGCGATGTCTCCTTGTGGTTTTAAATTGAATTTCCCTAGTGGCTAATGATGTCGACCCTTTGCCTGTGCTTGTCATTTCTGTATCCTCATTGGTGAAACATCTGTTTATGTCTTTTATCCATTTTCTAACTGGAGTTTTTTTATTCTAGATACTAGTTTTGATCAGATATGATCTGTAAATATTTTCTCCCACTCTGTAGCCTGTCTTTTCATTCTCTTAAAAGGGTCTATAACAAAGCAATTTTAAAAAATTCGATGAGGTCAATTTATCAAGTTTTCCTTTTATGGGTCATACTTTTGTTATCAAATTTAAGAACTCTTTGCCAAGTCTTAGATCCTAAAGATTTTCTATGATTTTTAATAGCTTTATAGTTTTACATTTAAGTCTGGGATCCATGTTGAGCTAATTTTTGCCCAATTACTCCAGCACCATTTGTTGAAAAGGTTATCATTTCTCCAACGGATTGTTTTTGCACCTTTATCAACAATATATTGGGCATATGTCCGTGGGTCTCTTTCTGGATTCTCTATGATGTCCTTCTAATCTATGTGTTTAGCCCTTTGTCAGTTCCATTTATTTAGCTCTTCAGTATTTTTCATCAGCATAAAGTAGTTTTCAGTCCTACTCATGTTGTGCTCAATTTATACTTAAGTATTTCACCTTTTGTGAGCAAATGTAAATGATACTGTCTTTTTAATTTTGGTGTCCACATGTTCGTTGCTAGTGTATAGGAATACAATTGATTTAGGTATGTTTTCCTTGAATCCTGAGACCTTCTGAACTCATGAATTCTAGCAATCTTGTTGTGGGGACAGAGCGCCAGGAGTGCAGTTTCCAGGCTCTCGGACTCACGTGGAAAGGTGCTGGCTCAGGTAGTAAATGGCCATCAACTGTGATTGCATGGCCATCAGCTGTGTCTAGTTGGCCGTCAGCTGTAACCAGTGAGCCACTGGCCACTAATATAACTGCTGTGGCTATGCTAGCAGAAAATGGGGGCTAGCCAGAAGACGGTGGCTGAGCTAGCAAAAGCGGATTGCAGTTAGCATGTGAGATTGGTTGGCAGAGAAGCAGACAGCAGGTTGCGGATAGTGTGGCTCCTGCTTCCTGTGTCTCCAAACCCAGCCGCCAGCAAGAATATAGTGGTATGACTCCCCTAGCTATGTCTCCGTGGGTGTTCCTTTTTGGCCTCACCATGTACTGCGTTCTTATGTGGGGAGCGGGAGCTGAGACCCCGCCTGACACCCTGCATGACATTTGTGTTTTTTGTTTCATTGTTTTTTTTTGTTTTTGGGAATTTCTGTGGCAATCATATCATCTGCTAAAAGGAATAGTTTTAGTTCTTCCTTTCTGACCTAAGTGCCTTTTATTTTATTTTCTTGCCATATTGCCCTGGCTGGAATGATGAATATGACAGTGAATAAGTGTGGTGAAAGTGAAAATCCTGCCTTAACCTTACCTTAGAGGAGAAGCATTCACGCTTTATACCATCAGGTATAACGTTCGTTATAGTTTTATCAAGTTGAGGAAGTTCTTCTCTATTAGTCTGTTTCTGAGAGTTTTTATCATAGATAAGTGTTGAACTTCACAAAATACTTTTCTTTTGCATCAATTGATAGGATCATATGACTTTGCTTTTTAGCCTATTAATATGATGAATGGGGGCCGGCCCAGTGGCTCAGGCGATTGGAGCTCCATGCTCCTAACTCCGAAGGCTGCCGGTTCAATTCCCACATGGGCCAGTGGGCTCTCAACCACAAGGTTGCCGGTTCAACTCCTCGAGTCCCCCAAGGGATGGTGGGCTCCGCCCCCTGCAACTAAGATTGACCATGACACCTTGAGCTGAGCTGCCTCCCGGATGGCTCAGCTGGTTGGATCGTGTCCTCTCAACCACAAGGTTGCCAGTTCGACTCCAGCAAGGGATGGTGGGCTGCGCCCCTGCAACTAGAAAACGGCAACTGGACCTGGAGCTGAGCTGTACCCTCCACAACTAAGACTGAAAGGACAACAACTTGACTTGGAAAAGACCCGGAAGTACACACTGTTCCCCAATAAAGTCCTGTTCCCCTTCCCCAATAAAATCTTTAAAAAAAAAACAAACAAAAAAACTATTCTACCTATAGGAGAAAGAAAGGTTAACCTGAACGGTGGAGCCTGGAGTCACACAGACCTTGAAATCTAGTAAAGTCTGCCCGGCTATATTCCAAAATTGCTTGGGACCGAGGGCTCCTGTCCTCCTCCCAACATCCCTTTTGAACGGGAATGTCTGTGGCTGCTATCCTATGCCTGCCCCATCATTTTGAGAGCAGATGACCTGTTTTCTAGTTTTACAGGTCCACAGTCAGAGAGGAATTCTGCCCCAGGCTGGGTAGGTCATAACTAGAGTCTTCCCCATACCTATTTAAATGACTTAGGTGATGAGATTTGGGATTTTGAGTTGAAGAGAACGGGGATGTGGAGTTTATTTTACAATCGACTGAGACTTTTGAGGAGCTTAGAATGGGTGACTGTATTTTGCATGTGGGACAGGCATGAATCTTTGAGAGCAGACTGCTGCAGGCAAAACAATGCCCCCCCCCCACCCCAGATTTCTATATCCAAATCCCCAGAACTTGCGAATATACTATTTTACATGGTAAAAAGGACACTACTTGTCAAGATGTTCTTCAGGATCTTGACTGGGGAGATTCTCCCGGGTTCTCCCAGCGGGCTCGCTATAACCACAAAGGTCCTTGTAAGTGACAGAGGCGGGGTTGTAGGTGTCAGAGTGATGCAATGTGAGAAAGACTTGACCAGACATTGCTGGCTTGGAAAATAGAAGGGATCCACACACCAAGAAATGAGGGCAGCCTCAAGAAGCTAGAAAAGGCAAGAGAAGAGATTCTTCCCTGGGGCCTCCATAAAGTACCCATGGCATATGTGGGTTTTAGCCCAGTGAAACCCATTTTGGACTTTTGACCTCCAGAAGTCTAAGAAGATAAATTTGTATTGTTTTAAGCTACAGAGTTTGTGAGGGACGATAGAGACATAACCTTGGAGCTCGGGGAGCCATGGGGCCTGGCCTAGAAGTCAGGCCCTTCTGAAACAGACCACAGCAGGGCCTCTGGAGGAATAGCCCCTGGTTCCTGAGATGACCTCTTGGTACTTAAAAGTCCCCATGTTCAACTTCGCTAGAGGTACTGCTTTGGAATTTTTAAAAAATTACTTACTTAAAAGAAGAGTTTTTCGGATTAAAAAATGAATATGGTTTTGTGTTGGAAAATTAGAAAAACCCAGACAAGGAGAAAGAAAGAAGTAACATTTCCCTAAACCCTTTATCTAGAGACCACAGTTGGTACTTTGATATGTATCCACACTCGTTCATCTATGTAAACAAAATTGTGGCTATTCTTTTTGCACACTTTTAACTACCTTTTTTTTTTTTTTTTTTTACTACTTTTTTCCCTCCACTTTAATTCTATGATAAATGTATTCCCTGGTCATTGAATAATTTGGGAACTACGATTTTGATAACTTCATTGTATTTAATTAGTTGGAATGTAGCCAGAAGTCTCCTATTGTCGAATGTTTTACTGTTTATAACTTCTCCCCATTATAAATAGTGTTGTGATGACACTGCTTGACCACACATCTGTTCTATTAATCCCTAGAAGCCAGAATACTTGAGCAAAGAGCACTTAAGACTTTTGATGTGTATCAACAACTTATTCTCCAGAAAAACTGCCGATTTACATTCCTGGAGGCAATCGGTGTTGTCATTTGAAAACTCTTTGCAAATTTGAAGGGAAAATGCGTATCTGATTGTCATCTAATCTGCTTTTATTTTATTACTAATAGTGTTCAACATCTCTTTTTGGCATTTTTAATTTTTTCTTCATAATTGCCTTTTGTTGTTTGTGCATTTTTTCCCTATTGTAATCTTCTTCTTAATGGTTTGTCTGTTAGATGTGTTACAAGGATATTTTCTAATTCATCGTTGCCTTTTAATTTGCATATGATGACAATTGACATAGAGGGGTCTACAATTTCAAATCTGCTATTCTTTTATTTTGATTCCTACCAAGTCTTTGTGCTTCAAAGGTCCCCGTTCCATTAATCTAGTGCAACATTAACAAATGACCTCAACGCTTAATGGAGTAAAACAACAATTATATTATATCTTATAATTTTTGTAGGTCAGGGAACTGGGCAGGCTCAGCTAGTGACTTTTCTTTTCCACCGGGTATTGACAGATGTCATTCAGTGTCAATCAGCTGGCTGACTGACAGAATCTAAGGAGAATCCAAGATGGCGTCACTCACACATCTGGAGCCTTGTGAGGATGCCTGGAACGCTGGGCTCAGCAGGGATTGTCCCCTGAATGCTTCCATGTGGCTTGTCCAGCATGGTGGCTTTGGGTGGTTAGAATTCTTACATGGCAGCTTGGGGCCCCAAAAGTGAATGTTCCAGCAAACAATGCACCTGTCAGGTCTTTTGTGACGTAGCCTTGGACATCAACTGCTCCGTCAGACAAAGCAGCCTCAAGCCCGCTCGGACTCAAGGGGGCTTCAGGGGAGATAGAGCAGACCTGTGGCCATATTTTAACACAGCCAGTCTCCCCCAGGGTGAGTTAAATGCACACTTCCGTTTTCTTCTAATTGTGGATTCTACTCCTCCTGTTTCTCCTTTGTCTTTCTTTTTATAAATATGAAATCCTTAACTCGTCGACGAAAGGTTTTTATACAGACTTCTAGTGAGATGTCAGTTGGAATAGTTCCCCCTAATAAACGATTTCAGTATAACCTTTTCTCGAATAACCATCTCTGTACCGAGGGCTGCCCACTTTTACACACACTGGGACCTGCGTGAATGTTTTGTTAACAGTGGGAAAATACCCATCACCTTTCTCTTGACGTTTCTAGCACTCTTCTCCCTAAGATAAGAGTGAAACCTCCTGGTTAAGTCCGGCTCTTCAGTCTGCAAAGCACCAACCACACCACAGTGCTGGGCTGGCCAGCAGGTGTCCTTCTGGAAGGTCTCCCTTGCTGGAAGGGTTTTATGACTCTCAACCTGGTTGTTGACCTAACTCAGAGGGGTTCCTCTTGTTCAGTCGACTTTTCCCAATAACATGCTCTCCTCCTGAAGCAGCTGCTCTGTGCCTTGGCTGCTGCCCTGGGTGTGTCGTTGCTGGTTTGGTGGTTGTGATTCCAAATGTAATAACGCCTGGGGAAGATTGCTTCTGAGATGAAGTCACCTGACAGCTTTTAGTGGGACAAGCATTACTCACTTTCATCAACGAACTGAGTTCAGCCAAACAGGGAGGGGAAGTCCAGTGCCGGGGTTTGTTTCCTCACAACCTCCCCCTCTTTCTTCAGGTCTGGTCTACTGCTGCCTCCACCCAACATTCCTCCACCTCAGAGGGGCCCTGGGACCTGCCCCCAGCTTCCCCGCCCCATCTCTACTTTTTCCTCTCTACCTTGTAGAAACGCAGTGCTAAGCCCCGTGTCTTGGCTCTCACGAGGCTGCATCCGTCCACTTGGTCATTTATCTTATCAGCAACCACCCACACTGTTGCTGCTGCAGCCCACCTCTGTCTGCGTCCCATATTCTAGCTTCACTATCTTACCGTGTTGCCCTCCACCCTACAGTTTGGCCAGGTAGCTACGATTGTCCCCATTTTAAGATAAGTGGATGGTGGCTGAGAGATATCAATGCACTCAAGCCTCGTGGTCGGTAAGTGGTGGGGCAGGAATTTAAACCCTGGTCAGTCGTCTGCTTAAGTTTTAAACCCTGTATGATGATACTCACTCTCTTCTCTCCTCCTAATCCCAGGTCCTAACCGTGGACCGGTATTTCCACTTCTCCTCTGCACAGCTGCTACCCGGGCCACAGGAGAAGGACACGGCCTGAGGACATGTAAGCCTGTCTGGCAGGGACAACAGAAATTGGGTCCTCCTGGAAGTTTACTTATCTCCTCCCTCCACGTGCAGCCAGTTCCTGCTGACAGGTAGAAGCCTCCATGTGCTGGACAAGGCAGAGCAGAGGTGACCGTGCTTTTGTTAACCCGTCTGCCCTTGAAAACTCCTGCCTGTTTTCTCAGGGGAGGGAGGCTCTGTATGACTTAACTCTAGTTCTGAAGCAGGGCCCAGTCGGCACCCCCATGGAGGTCTCTCCATGTCCTGGGCTCATCTTCCCTTGACCTACCTATAGCTTAACAATAGATCAACCCCTGTGGCTTGAGCTCCAATGTCCCCTGTCCCACCCTGTTTTAGAAAATTACCCTGAAACTTATGATCGGTCCCCTTAGGCTTATCGATCACAATCTCGGTGCTCTCGCCTTCTTTCCAGGCTTCTCCCATCATTGTTCCTGGTTCCTGACTCCACCAGAGAACCATGTGGCCACAGGGAAGGCGCCATGCAGACCCCGAAGCTATCCCATAGCGAATGGAGGAATGCCCAGAATTTCCCTTAATACCCCAAGACAATCTGAGACTGTGAAGGCAGTGTTTGGAGGTGTTCAGCCGCTGCCTTCTCAGACCGCCAGTGCTCTGATAATAAACGCTTATTCTATGGCCCAGCTCCTGTGTCAGTCTGTTGGCTGAGCGGCGCAGGCAGCACGAGCCCCGGACTCATTTGGCCTCCAGTTTCAGTTCCATGACTCACTTCTTTTCCAGACTCTTCCAGAAGAAATTTACTTCTGTGGCTGGAGCCGGAACATACCCCAGCCCTCTCTGGAGACAAAGAGAGTCAGAGAAAGAAGAGATTTCCTAATGCGGACAGAGTTGGCTGTTCATCACAGAGGAATCTGAGTGTTGCTTTGCATCTATGGTGGGTGGAGGGGTCAGTATCTGGGCGTGGGGGGCGGTCTCCTGTAGAAAGAGGAGACACTCCATGGGAAGGACTTCCTGGCGAGGGAGAAGGGAGAGAGCTCAGAAGAGGCTTCCAGCCTTGGCTCCCTTTTGGCCCTTCTGAGAATACCAAGATGGTATTGGCTTTCAGCACCCGTGGCCCTGCCCGAGATCCCAGAGGGCATGAATCAAAGAGAGATGGGCAACCCGAACTTTAATGAGTGATCCGTGAAACAGCAACTTGACCACCAAATTTGATGCTGAGTAGAAATCCTAGACAGGAACATTTATAGCCGTGTCTTTAGGACCAAACAGTTTCCTGACTTATTTCTTTTTGTAAAAGTACTTTTCTTTTTTTTCACAAGGAATTAGAAGATTTTAAGTTTTCCCAAAAGAACCTTTACAAAAATCCTTAGCAGGATCTCCAGTGAAGTTATGAATTGTATTTCTTATCCATGAAAATAAGTATTGTAACAGAGACTGAAATGAAACTCAGGCCAAATATCGCCATTTCAGTCTTGGCATTTATCTGGAATCAGGATGTACACGGCATCAAACCACGTGACTTGGCAGCGTGAGAAGATTTTGTTTTCTTTGCACTGGTGAGCCTACTTTAATATTTTATGGACTGGAAGATTTCGGTGAGGACTTGCTCCTGTTTCAGCCCCCACGGGTAACGATGGTAGAGCCATTCTGAGTAACTGCATTTGGAAGGGTTTTATCTCTTCAACCAGATTGCAGCTCTGAGTAAACAGGATTCTTAGAATGGTTGGATTTCCCTCGGCATCAAATTGGGATAATTTTACTCATTCCTTCCTTAGAGAGGTCAGTGGGGCCACCCTTCTCTCTTGCAGACACTGTTGGCTGCCTCCCATGGAGATATTTCTTCCTTTCGACCCTGCTACCAAAACCCTGATTTGGGTTGCCCTCCTCTTACGGGCTCTGCAGCCCCAGAGGGTGAATGTCTGTTGGCCGAGGCCATTGAGGTACCCTTGCCTTGCCTTGGGATTGTTTACGCATGGGTGGGCTGTGCCGACTGTGGCCAATGACACATGGGGAACGTTGATGGAGGGACACAAGACGGGGCCAGTCCCTTTTCCTGTCTCTGAAGACTGTTGACAGCAGGTGAAGCAGACAGTAGGCTCAGCCTACAATAGATCTTGGGACTGTGGGGGAAGCTGCAGAATAGCTGAGCTGGACCCATGTCTCTATGTCCATGAATTAGCCTCTGAAGCTGTCCTGCCTCGTGGGCAGGGAAATAATAAGCATCCTTATCGTTTGAGCCATTGCAGTGTTAAATCTTCTGTCCTTTGCTGCCCAGAGCGTCTCACACAGCATTTGTTTTGAAGAAGAAGTGGATGGTTGGGGCAGCCAAGACAAAGCTTCTTCCTCTCTCACATGTGACGACAAAGGAGGCAGCCACGTCTGACTGGTGCTTCTGGCCAGTCTGGTCTGTCTCCTACAGGAGTCTCTCTGCTAATACTCTCCAAGGACCTGGTACTGGTGGGGGAAAAAACTTCCTGAGGCTGAGCTGGTCCAAAATGAGAAGACATTCAGGAAGAAGCAAAGAAGGGTTTTCTTGATTCTGATCAGAGGCAGAACTCATTGCCGCTGCTTTTCTGCACCCCGACAAGGGATTCCAGCCAAGTGTGCATTGACTGCTTGTGGCTATTTTTGCACGAACACCATTTCAAAGTGCCAAGTTGAGACTGAGGTGAGATCTAGCAAGGACGGAAAATATGAGGTGGTATTCTTGGAGGTGGTAGTGGGGGTGGAGGGCCGGAGCTCCAGGTCTGGGTACAGGGGCAGGGTCATGCTGATAAGCATATACTGGGCACCGGGGAGCAAAGGGAGAGCCTAGGTTGGAGTTTCAATGACTCCATTCATCAATTTAACTGACATTCAGTGGGCACATGGTACATGCCAGGCATTGTGCGCGGTACTTGAGAAAGAAGGCAACATGGTGTTTGCCCACAAGTAACACACAGTCTAGCGAAGAGTCCAGCCTTTAGGAAACCACCCTGGCCCCCTCTTGCCTGGCAGCCCCAATTGTAGTGCTCTGATGGCTTGGACATCTCCCCTGCTAACGCATGGCATGACGACTATAAGTGCATGCACACAGCTGCTCCCACACATATCCCATGGGACTTCCTTGTTAGTGGGATGAAGTATGCAGTCTGTGATGTCTGCAGTTGACGTCTGCGAAGAGTTAGCAAGCACCTACTATGAGCCAGCTGGTGCGGACAAACAAAGGGGGACACGCTATCGTGTACTCCTAGGAAAAGCAGTAGGATTTGCTCACTGGAAGGCAGAGCAACCAACCAGGTGACCCACGTTCTGTATGTTTTGAGGAATGTTTACGTTTCCGGAAGACCACCTCCAATTTCCTTATCCCCATCTTGTGGGCGCGGTGTCTGTGGGACTCTTTGTTATTTGCAGGTATTCACTGAACTGTGAGAAGGCTCTTTGGTCAGGTGGGCCTGAGCTGGAGCTAAGGGGCTTTGTGAAAACAGGTGGATGACATAGCAGGCTCCCATCTTGCCTCTGCCACTCCACTACCTGACCTCGGGGGAGCCCTTTCCCTATCTGCTCTTCCCTTTGCTTCCCTGTGTAATAAGAGGCATGACATCCAGCAGAGTGGACAGCCAGTAAGACCCAACTTTCACATACTGTGCTTCTGACTGCACTGCCCAGGACTCGGGTAGAGTGTGTGTCATACACACCAGTAGGGAGACTCATCCACAACACGCTCAGTGGGAAAGGTCAGGATTCAGCCGACCTTGGCTTCGCTCCTTCCAAGTTACAAAACCGATTTTCAAGTGTGGAAAGCAGTCAGATGGACTGTCCTGACGAAACGTCGCATAATGACATGATTACAAACAAAAGGTAATGAAGTTCTTTCATCCCACTCTTCCCACAGGGCTGTCTGTGATGGCAGATGAGGGCGATGGAAGCGCCAGTCACTCTGTCTGTTGGGCGCATTTTCAGTGTCAAGCAATCGTGCCCTGGTCCCCTGGCCACGTGCTCCATGTGATCCCAGCAGGAGTGTGTGGACAGAACATGCAAGGGCCCGTGGGACAACTGTTGCAAACATGAAAGGGACCAGAGCAAGAGGAAACACCTTGGGTGATGGAACAGCTTTCTCTTCCCCTGAATCCTCAGGCTGGAAACTGCAGGCAGGTGGTGGTGACAGAAGCCCTGCACAAACCACATTCCTGCCTTAGATGCTGTGTGTAGGTGAACTCCCAGGTTGCATAGGTGACTAATGAAAGGACGAGTCATCACAGCTAAGAGCCCGAGTGATTTGCTGCAGGCCATTGCTCAACATGGGACAGAGCCTCAGTCCCACAGGCAGAGGTTTCAATCAGGTGAGAGAGGACAAATTACTGACAATACCTTGGGTAGCTTCTTCCTGTCTCTCCCCCCTCCCAGAAAGGCTCCTTTCTAACCTCTCCTGTCACAGAATCCCCTAGAATAGCAGCTCAGGGAAGCCAGGGACCCTGCTATCCTGCTCCCTGCCGGCTCCTCAGTGCCCAGCTCAGCGCCTGGGGCATAGTATGTGCTTCATACGTATTTCTGATGCTGGAGTCAGTATTTCTGACTCATTCATAAGGACCGACGTTGGAGAGTTTGAATTAGGAATACTCTGAAGGCCACGCTACAGGAGGAGAGAGGAAAGCATCCTGAGCGCATCTGGACTCAGGAAAGAGCCGAGAGGATAGGAGCAGAGAGGGACCGATGAAGCTGGAAACCCAGGGGCAGGTTTCCGGAGGCGGTGGAAGGAGCTGCTGGGTGCGGCCCAGCCACAGGTGCTGCTCCAGTTCTCAGGAGCCACCTGGGAGCACATGGCGCGTGTCCACATGTGTGGGAGCTGCTGGCCTGCGTCCAGGGCCCCGGCCAGGCAGTGCTCCTGTGGGCCCAGGACAGCGCTGGGCTCCGTCCCCTTGGCACCCCACCCACAGCCCGGCCAGGACTGAACCTGATGACAAGACTGTCCTGGGTCCCTGTTTCATTACCTCTTCTTGTTCAATTACCCAGTGAATTTTCCGGGGTGCTTTCCACACCACGCAGTAAAGGTTGTGGGAAGCCCCTGAATTGTTCCTGGGGAAAGGAGGTTTGGGGGGTAGCGATGAACTGTCCAACTTGAGACAGCTGAGCTGGCCCAGCGGTGGTGGCTGGTAGTCTAGTTAAGGCTGTGCCGCCCTCCGTGCCAGCCCCCTGCTCCCTGGCTGTCCGCGTGCGGCCTCCACTCTCTCTCTGTTCTCACTCCTTCAGCGATGATGACCTGGCCATTCTCTTTCTGAGTTCAAGGACTTCTTGAATTCCTGGGCTCTGTTTCACCTCCTCCCTCAGGTACCCTACCTCTCGATCACAGTAAGCAGTGGAGGGAAAAGTTAATTCAAAGGTTCTCCGCTGACCATGCGGTGAGGTGATCTGGGGGGCTGAGCACACAGCCCCAGGACCCCCCGCCCCCCAGGTGGGTTCCGCTCCTGCCGTGCCTTTGTTAGCTGTGTAAGCCTTGGACAATTCATTCCGCATTTGCAGACTTGAGAGCTGTCCTCTGTGAAAGAGGGTAACGATAGAACCTCCCGAGGGTTAAAATGGCATATGCACTTAACATGGGGCTTGGCAGGTAGCAAGTGACCAATAAAGGTCAACTATTTACATTTTGCTTCTCCTTTTCATTCTTTTTGTGCCTTGCCTAAACGGATGAGTTCTTTACCACCTTATGGGACGGGTATGTGTGTGGGGCATGAAGAGAAGAATGGTAGGGGACAGAGATGTTCTTCTGTTTTTAAGTCATCAGATTAAAGAACAGCAAACAATTGTCACTGCTGACTGAAGACCAGGCCCTTCACCCACTCAGTGCTTCCGGAGTTCCTCCACAGAGTCCTGACACTCCTTCAAGAGGAGCCTCGTTCCTCTCTCCCTGATGATGGGCCGGCCGTGGGGACTCGCTTCTAAGGAAGAGAAGGCAGTGGCAGCAAGGGAGGGAGACTTCGGGGACAGGCCAGTAAAGGGGATCCCCAAGGAGCTGTGCCAGAGAAGGCCCCTGGGCACGGAGGGAGATGCACAGGGAGCCAGCTGCTCCCACCCTCGCCGTTCAACCCCCCAGCCCAGGCGGCAGACATGTGACCGAGGAAGCCACCAACTGACTGTGACCTCATGAGTCACCTAGGCTGACGTGTCACACATTGACAGGTAGCAAACACACATTACCAACTAATAACTGCGTGATACGTATTGTTAGCTTAGTCTTACAAATGAAGAAACTAAGGTTTAGAAAGCTTGAGAAACACAGGGAACGCTGCCACTAGGAAGATGCGGAGCTCCACCCACTGCCTTGTCTGATACTGGAGGAGGTTGGAAAAAGGGGGGGAAACCGCTTTTTGCTGTATCTGCCCTACAAGCTTCTCAATACTCAGGGATGAAACACAGTCACATTGTGTTTAAAGGATCACCACCTGCTCGACGCACACTTAGCTGGCCGTAGGTAATCGGCAAAGTGGATTTACCTGCAGGCTCTGTGGCACGCATCTCCTTGGGGACGGTGTCACATATGCTTCAGAGAAGCAGGGCTGCTGGGGGGAGGCCCAGGTTGGCCCAGTGAGGCCTGTCCACGGCTCAGAACCCCTGCGCTGAGGGCAGGCGAGAAGGAGACAGATGGTATGTGGAGCGCAATGGTGGAGGAAGACAGAACAGGCAAGATTGAGGGGCGGGGAACAGCAGAGAAGGAAGTGAGGGGTGGCATGCGGTGACAGACGTTCCAAAGAGCAATGAGAAGCATATTCATGGGGGGACTGACGATTGTCCCCTGGAGACAAACAGTACGAGCTCCCTGCTGCTGCTGATGGTGTGACATGGTCCCCGATGGGATTTACACATGACAGTCCACCTCAGGGTCATGTCACACTCTGACAGTAGGCACGCACACGACTGCTTCTCAGGACACGGTCTGTCCAGGTTAACGTCTGCCTTTCGCATGTGCCACGGACCTGACGACAATGCGGGGGGGACATTTAAAACATCACTTCATTTTCTGTCCCGGAAAAGTCGAAGGCCTGGGGGTGGATAGTACATTTTCGAGACCTAGTGTGTGCTGGTCCCATAGTGGGCAATTTACTTAGGTTATCTCGTTTAATCTTGACACCAATCCCATAAACGAGGTGCTATTATTAGGTTGGTGCACAAGTAACTGCGGTTTGAAAGGCTGAAAATAATTGCAGAACCCGTAATTACTTCTGCACCAATGTAATACCTCTGTAAGACACTGAGCTTAGAGAAATGAAGTCACCTGTGTAGTCGTACATGTGGCAGCAGGTTCCTGGCTTTTCACCCCGGTTAGTCCAGTTCTAAAGCCCGTGGTCCACCCGCCACAGACCCTGCTCTCAGCCCTGTGGGCTGCGGCTACATTTCTGTGCGTGGGGCTCTGGAGCTATGTCCAGGGGGCTCTGAGACTACAGGGAGGAAGAGGGGCGTTCCGCCTTAGAAGAGACCCAGGGAGGAGTGGAGGGGAGCGGTGGTCTCGTGGAAGTTGTCAGGTCTGGGCCAGAAGCATGGCGAGGAGCTCAGTGTTTCGAGAGGGCACTGCAGGCAGAGGGCACAGGGATCGAATGGAGGAGACGGAGCAGCAGACACAGGCCAGGGCTCGACCGTGAGATGCTGTGTTTTCCTATAAAGGAACATGGACATAGCCTGTAGGCAGTAGGCAGCTCTGAGGCTCGTAAGCAGGGGAGCTCCTTGATCAGGTTTGCCTGTTGCGAAGGTCACCCTGGGAGCCCTGTTGGAGCGTGGAGCCTGGACATTTGCCCTTGGACCCTGCACTCATCCTTGGGCTTCAAGGTTCTCACATGGAGACGCAAGATTCTCTCTCTTGCTTGCAAACCCCCATCTCCCTCCGGAGCGGGGGTGGGGGGCAGCTCAGTAAACGATATTCCTTTGCTCAAAACCCGGCCACAGTTTTCACTGAGAGCAAAAGCCGACATCCCTAACACGTCCAATGGGCCACGTCAGTTTGACTCGTTCCCTCTTGGGGTTGCGTCCATCTCGCTTTTGCCCCCTGGCGACCCTGCCGTCCCTCCACTGCTCCAGGCACACTCCCATCCGAGGGCCTTCCTCTAGCCTCTCGCTCTGTCTGCAGTGTCCCCAAATCTTCCCTCAGGATTTCTCTCCACGGGAGGCCGTAACAAGCAGCCTGCCCATCCATCCCCTTCCCATGCTGTCCTGGCCCTCTTTGCACAGGATTAAATAATACAGCGCCTTTTGCCCAATATTGGACAATGCTCACTAAATGGCCAGAACTTTCTCTCTGTGGTCCCCACAGCACTGGGTGCATATGACATTCAGTGAAAACAAGGTGAGAGAGATGAGCTCCTCGGCATAACCAGCGTTGGCTGGCTCTTACCACATCCAGCTGCCGTTGCAAGGCTTTGACTCATCGGCTCATTTAATGTCATCCTCATACCGGGCTCTCATTATCCCTGGTTCACGTCCACTTAAATTACAAGTCCGTCAGGTGTGGATGAGGAGTTAAACCTCGCAGTCTGAACGAGGAAGTATTGGGCCTTTGGGAAACCGGGGCCTGTACGACCGGTTGCCTACCTCTTGTTTCTCTGAGGCTGCCAGGCTGCCATCTTGCTGAGGCTGGGCTGCCACCCGGCAGGTTTTCCCATTCCTTCCCTTGGGTGTGACATCACATTTACAAGTGCCACCTGTGGTGGGTCAACAAAACACAGTGACAAAAGAGGACAGCAGAGAAGAACAATAAGTGTTTGCTTCAACGAAGTGGGGGGAAAAAACATCACAATTTACTTCATTTATTCGAAGACTGATTTGATTTATATGGGGTAGTATATAGAGCCTTATACCTCGAGATATAGTCCCGACGGATCGCCAACGGCCCAAATTTTACACTAGGTCTTTACCAGTGTGCCTTTGATGAGCCACAGGCTTGTGTGTTTTCAGGTGACTATTTGAAATGGTATTTTAAAATAAGTACAAATATTCATTGTTTGGCTGCACTTTGTATAACGTCTATGTCAACATCCGTGGTGAGGGAACCACGGTAGGAATTGTGCACCTTCATTTTGAAACAGAAAACATTCCCTACAGCCAAAAGGATATTTGATTTTAAAGAAAAACACTTGTACTAAGCTTGGGTGGTAATGATCGTGATTTGATTGTCATTTTACAAATGAACGTTGAAGCCGAGTGTCTGAAAGCAGGTGTTAAACCTTCGTCGTGCTGCGAGAACAAACAGAGGCAGGTCTATGGGGTCCAGCCTGCGGTTCAGAGGAGTCCTGCTTTGTGCACTAAAAAGTGCACGCTCAGAATACTATCTATCACACAGAATAGTAACCCCATGTGTGGGGTTAGAGGAAGCCTTTGTTTTAAACGTGTCTTTCTGAATTGCCGGAAAGTTTTTAGCAAGAACCTATTGCTTTTATCGTCAGGAAGGTGGAGAAGCTGTGAATTACTGACAGAAAGTAAGCTGATGGATGGCAAAGGCCTGCCCTCCCGGTCCCACCGGAAGCTGATGGAGGCTGGGCTCGCTGTCTCCTCTGGGTCCTCCCAGAGCGTAGCTCAGAGGAGAGGGTGCACTGGGCTCTCCCTGTCACTCCAGCTCAGATGCGGTGTCCTGTGCTTCTGCTTTACTCTGTGAACTGAGGCGGGTCCCGGAGCGACCACTCAAATGGGGCTCCAGGCAGGTGCTCTGTGCTCTCTGACCTCAGCCTATGTCGGTGCTCAGCACGACACCCCCCCCCCCCCCAGGAAACCCAGGTCAACACTGCCTAAGGTTCCAACGGAGTCAAAATGTTAACAAATTAAAAAGAGCAAAGAGCGCTGAAGATACGTGGAAAGGACCACAAGTTCCCGAACTGTGGAGCGGTAACTTCTGGGGCTAGAAGATGTTAAAGCAGTGAGAAAGGGCTATCATATCTGTGACCAGCGAGTCAAAGGCATTGTCACACTCCAGCCAAGGTCAACTCTAGCTTTGATGTCCCATATTGTTTGCAGGGCTTCTTAGGGCTGGATGTAGGGTCAATGCACAACTCAGGCCTAGAAGGTCCAATGTACTGAATTACGGTCTGGGGCCAGGTTTTGGGCTTTGAATGCAGAATCGAGCCAGCTAGACTAAGCTGGGCATCCAGTTTCAGGGGAACAGAAGGATTCTTCCAGATGAAATGGTCCTTGGAAATGGTCTAACAACCTTCCAGCCCCGATGGGAACCCCATCATTCAGGAAGCCTCCGCTGGCCCCCAGCTGCCGAGAAGGCAGAATCAGCCCCTCGCTGGAGCCCAGCTTTTGCAGTCGTGGTACAACGCAGTGGATGTCCTGGTGTGCCTCAGAATTTGATGTGCCCAAGATGCCCTCCTAACAAGGCAGGACAGCACCTCCCAGCATCTTCATCAGAAGCTCCTGAGCTGTTTGTTTAGAAATAACAACACAATAAAATAAAAGCCGGCTTCCAAGACCCCGCCCAGACCTAAGGACTCAGAGCTCTGGAATGGGGACTAGGAATCTGTATTTTAAAAGCATCATCCCATGTGATTGTATTCACACTAAAATGTGAGAACCCCCCCGCCCAGGACCAGCGTGGATTCTGCAGCTGCCTCTTCCTGGCAGCGATCTTTTCCACCTACCTCTTCCTGTTGGTCCCCAGCCCCATCCTTCCCAGCCTAATGCTGTGCTGGGCCCCCCAGCTCGCTCCCCCTCTTCCCGTCCACCCCACTGCACATTCTTGTCCATCCATGATCCTTCTAGTTCTTTCCACCGCCAAAGCATCGTCCCTCTTCCTCTTCCCTTCCCTTCGCTGCTCTGCTATGTTCTTACTTTTGTCTCCTCTTCCTTCTTCCCCTGGTTTACTTCCTCGCTTCCTTGCTTCTGACCTGTTCTACTTGCTGTCCTGCCCAGCCCATTCCCAAGTGGTGCTGGGATGTGGCCAGGAAGCCAGAGGCAGAACGCCCTTAACTACAAGGGCATTAAGCTCCAGATTCAGGGGGCAGAGTTCTGATCAGAGAGGTCCATTCAGGAATCAGCTGGGGAGGTCAGAGACGGCCTCCCAGGCCGGGCTGCGAGGACACATAGTGCCATAAGGGGTGGGTGAGGGAGGAGGGGCAGCTTTATGACACGGGAAATACCATGAGGAAGCAGATCAAGTGGCCCAAGGCCGGGCAGGGTGGGGTAGGGCAGAGAGCTCTGTGCACACCTGCCCCTGCCCTCCAGGTGACCTGTGTGTGGGCGGACTCAGGAGCCACGGAAAATCAGGTGTGCACTGCTGGATAGACCCTTCACCAGCCTAATTCCCAAGTGCTCACTCTACCTGCTGGGAGCTGTGTGTGTCCTCTTTTGTCAAACTTCAAAAGAGAGCAGTGAACGCGTCTTATAGATAGGGAACCGAGAGCATTTGGGGACAGAGGCTGACCCCAAAGGCCCTCATGCACAGACCCCAGAGGGCAGGCTTCCAGCTGAGGCCAACGCACTGCGCCCACAAAACTGCGGCTCAAAGTCGGTCTGGTTTGTGCAAAGTACTCTGCTAAGCTGGTACACGAGCACTTCTGTCTGTGGAGCTGATTTCACTCCGTGCACTTACACTCCGGCACACAGCATGCGGCCAGTGCATGCTGGCTCTATTAGGAAACAGTCTGGTCTCTGCTGTATGCCTGCACTGATTCTCATCCAAGGGAGGCGGTAGGCCTGTCATTTGGGGACCTCTCACAAGACGTCTTTGTGTCAGAACACCTGGACAGACAACCGGAGGCAATTTCCCCCTGCCCTGGGGAGCTCAGATGCCATCCCCACTGGGTGTGGGCTGGGTTCTTCCGAGGCCCGGGAAGTGGCATGGCTGCTAAAAGGGCTCCATTGGGTTGTCCCCTGCACCTGTTGTCAGGTGTGGCCCGTTCCATAAATGCCATGGGACAGGACAGCACCGGGGTGGAGCAGAGGAGAACTTATCCGGGACCTAGCCCCCCAACAACGCTGTCTGAGCACCTCAGGCAGGAATTCAGGAGGGCTCTTTCCTCCCTTGGTCTGCATGAGCCAGAAATCACCTCCCTTTCCTTACTTCCTGTCTTTGGATCCCCAGGGATCTGCCCTCCTTCAGCTGGAGAACCCTGCTGTCCCTGCCCCCACCATCCTGGGCGGGGACTTCTACTAGGCACCGCCTCCAGAAGTTGTTTCTGAATTTGAATGTGTCTCCATCCTTTGTGAGCTGCCTTCTAGAATCACAGGGTGTGTGGGGACAGAGTCCCAGAGAGCAGTTTCCAGGCTCTCATCCTCACGTGGAAAGGTGCTGGCTCAGGTAGTAGATGGCCGTCAGCTGTTACCAGTTAGCCATTAGCCACTGATATAACTGCCGTGGCTGAGCTAGCAAGCGCGGATGGAGGATTGTGGATTGCAGAGAGGTGGGTTGCAGTTGTTAGCAAGCGAGGTTGGTTGGCAGAGACGTGGACGGTGGGTTGCGGATCGTGTGGCTCCTGCCTCCTGTGTCTCCAACCCAGCCGCCATCGAGAATATAGTGGTGTGACTCCTGTCCATGGTTCCATGGGTGTTCCTTTTTGGCCTCACCATGTCCTGCGTTCTCATGTGGGGAGATGCCTCTATTGCCCTACGGATTCTGAGGTGACCGAGACTCCTAAAATAGAGGGGCCTCTAGTGACTGGGCTGCATTCTGGTCTCAGCTTGACTGTGTTTGTAATCTCATTCATTCATTCATTCATTCATTCATTCATTCATTCTCCTGTGCCTCCCCTGACCACTCTTCCTAAAGCAGGATTCCTCCGCCGATGCTGTTTATTTTCTTCATGGCCCCAGTAGAATACCAATCCACAGTTATGCATCCACGTGTGCATGCTGTCTCCCCCAGCAAAAAGGAAACAAGGCAACTTTTGTTTTCAACAGTCTCCCTCACAGGTGGGGGAGGCAGATGACACAATGCAGGGTGATACATAGAGATCACGGGATCACGGGATGACAGAGGACTAACCCAGACTGGGGGGCGGGGAGGCCTGGGCGGGGGGGGTGTCAGGGAAGCCTGACATTTGCCGTGAGTCCTGACAGCCAGCCAAAGTTTGCCAGGCAAAGGGGATTGGGAAGGACATTCTCGGCAGAGGAAGCCACACGTCAGAAGCCCAGTGGGGAGAAAATGGAAGAGGAGAGGAAGTGTAGTCGTCGCTGGAGCCTGGTGTGCGAGGGAGGCCCGCGGAAGCGCTGGCCTGTGGGCAGGGCCTGTCCTGCTCACAGAACCATGACCTTAAGCCTAGCAGTCAAAGTTCATGTTTTCCTGCAGCTTACATTCTAGGCGTGTGTGTGAGGGGGGAGAGAGGCGTGTGTAAGCAAAAACAGGCGTGTCGTGAACATCAGGGCCTGACAAGAGCAAGGAAGAAACAAAGAGCGTGGCAGGAAAAGGTTGCTGGGCGCAGGTTCCTGCTTTGACTGAGGGGTCAGAGGGCCTCACTGCAGAGGGGCCATTTGAACCGAAAGCTGAAGGAAGGAAGGGAGCGAGCTGGGCATGCGTGCTTTGGGGAGAAGTACGTAACTGTCGCGGTGTAAGGAGGTGTCCAGGCAGGCCCTCCATTCCGCTTGAGTGTCTAGGGCAAGGATTTCGCAGAACACAGACAGTCTGGAGCCCGATTCTTGGCTCTTGTCTTCCAAAACAGACTCGCTTCCTGCTGTAGTTCCCTGAGAAGGGGGTACAATTATGTCCATTTTTAAGGTGAGGAACCAGGGGCTTAGAAATTCTTAAAACGTAAAGCAGAAAACTGGTCTTTTTTTAAAAGCCAAGGTTTTGACTTGCAAGGGTCAAATCACTTTTAAGAATCTGCTCCAAAACCACAGGTTAAGAGAGGGGCTGAGCCACCTGAGGGTCTGGCCCCAGAGGTTCCTTAAGGAGAGAGGGGGTGAGACGGGGAGCAGGGGGTCCCCGAGGCAGGCTTCATGTCCCTGGACCAGGGTTCCCCACTCTGGTCTGTTGGGGGCGTGAGGAGTAGGAAATCTGGGCGTCAAGACCACCTGCTGCTCTGGAAGGCAGCCACCGGCTTCTGGTCGAAGGAGAGGGGTGACACACAGGGTCACAGCAGGGGGCCTGATGTAGGACCCAAATATCCTCTGGGTGTCGGTGTGGGGTAGGCTCAGAGGGGCTCCGAGTGAGCAGAGTGATGGCCTGTACACCTTGGGACCTGGTGAGAGGAAACAGAGACCCCTGTGGACCAAGGGCTGGGAACCCAAGTCTCTGACTTTCCAGCAAATGCCTGGCATGGCAGGTGCCCATGATGTAGTGACAGTGGCGTGGACGGCTGCCACCTAGGGGGGGAGGGAGATGGGGGAGGGGGCTATGAAATGACTTATGTTTAAATTTGAAGTGACGACTGTGTTTACCTCGAGGGACTAGATGGATTCTTCTGCCAATGGGCAGACCTGGTGCACGAAACAGAAGTTGAGCTTGAGAAGGAAAAAGGAAGTTACGATTTTTGGCACACTGGGATCGTGTCGTGTACAAACCAGGCATTTTACCCACCACGGTAATGCTGACCGGGCAGCATACAGACACACACAGAGTTCCTAGGGAGACGTTCCAGCTCAACATCCATTGTCGGTTTGTGTGTCTTCTGCACCCAGAAAATGGGGTGGCTTCTCCTTTGCTGAAAAAAGTGGGAGAATTTTCTTAGGTTTCAAAGCCTTGCGGTTCAAAGGAAAGCTGGTTTCCTTATTGCTTGTCTCTAAATACCGCAGTTATTCCTTAGGCCTCACCTGACCCAGCTCAGTCTTGGGCCTTTGAAATCCCCCTCGCCACGAGTGCTTTCGTCCTGGTGGGAATGGCCAAGCCTGGGATCTTGGAGGAAGACGCAAACGGAGTTTCAGGGTTAGAGCTGAGTGTGGCCTGAGGGGCCAGGGGGGTATAAAACATGGACTTCGAATCAGACACACTTTGGCTCTGCCGCTTGCTGGCTGTGTGACCGCTGTCAAGTTACTTTCTCTTTCTGAGTCTTTGATTCATCACCTTGAAAGTGGACATTATACCTGTGTTTATAGAGCTATAAAAATAGAACAAGGAGGGAGCCCGTCAGTTTGCCAGGGCAACCATAACAAAACACCACCGATGGGGTGGCTCAAATAACAGACAGGAAGTTTTTTATGGGTTTGCAAACTCGAGGTCCGAGACCAAGGTGTCAGCAGGGTGGGTTTCTGCCAAGGCCTCTTTGCAGATGGTCTGCACGCGCCCGTGTCCTAATCTCTTTTGATAAAGACGCCTGTCAAAATGCATGAGGGGCCCCTGCCATATGACCTCATCTTACCTTAATCACCTCTCTGAAGGCTCTGTCTCCAAATACAGTCACATTCGGAGGCACAAGAGGTTAGGCCTTCAACATATGAATTTGGGGGACACAATTCAGCACATGACAGCGTACAGAAGGTCTCAGTACAGGACGAAACTCAAACTATTAATGGCATCTTCTCTGAAGCGATGTCCCTGCTCTGTGGTTGCCCACGGGCAAATGGCTCTCAGAATGTTCTCCATCTCCACAGAGAGACTGTCCTGGTGACAGCGTCCGTCAGGTGCCAGAACCCACTGGAATGGGGACGGTCCCACGGAAGAGGGGAATTCCAGTGTGTGAGCTTCAGCAAGGAGCTGTGGGGACAAGAGTTGGCCTGCAGTGGCTTGGTGACCTTACTTCTTTCAGAGCCAGCTTCTGCTTTCTATTTTTGTTTTCTTTGCCCCTTGAGGCCTTGCCCATCCAAATGCTCTTGTTAATGAATCCCAGAATGCAAATCAAATGGCCATTTGGGGTCCACAGGGGACCACCCTCACTCTGTTGATGAGAGACCAGCGTGCTGAGTCAATCATAAATTCACTTCTGCTTGGAAAGACTGGCACGAAGATTCTGTGGGCAAACGTATTTAAAAGATAGGATTGAACGATCCCATTTGTCAAGGATTTTCTCTCCAGTCAGCAGAGATACTAGGAAGGTCCCAGGACAGCCTGGAATGCCCAGTGATGCCAAAAGGAGAATGATTTCATTGGCTTCCTTCCTTCAAAGGAAAATCTGGTTTGTGTGTGGAATCCTAAGTAGCACTTTGTTCTTATTTTTAGAAACCCTCATTTGGTCACCGTGATTCCCCTTTTAGTGGTCAATATTGACTTTCCTGAGTAGACAGGTGATTGTCTTAATTATGGCTTTTGTCAGCACAGGGGAAGTCATTTTTCAGCAGAAAGTTTGTTTCATAGAGGCAATGTTTACATGCTGATGTAGTGTTCCTGGGCAAATAGATGGCGCCCAGTGTAGTTTCCTGGCATAGGTGGTATGGATGGATGGATTACGGCTGTGGATGGGATTTCCCGCTTCTGCTCTGGAAACAGGTGTTTATATCCTGGAAAGGAAAGGGGCTTGGTTCCTATAGCGATGATGGCCAGATGGTAATGATAGCCACATAGGACAGCGCATGATGGCTCCCTGCAGATAACAGAGGATAATATTAACGGCTACTTGGCTTTTGGTATATTTATTCACAATCACCCAGTGAGGTTGAGTCATAGTCACTTTCCAATTATACAGATGAGGAAACAGGCTTAGCAAGGGTTAGCAGCCTGTCTGAATTCCCACAGCCAAACGAGATTCAAACCCACGTCTGATCTGATTCTAAAGCTTGTGCTTTTAATCCCATACTCCCCTGCACCTCAGGTGAGGGGTCCTCTTATCAGAACAGCTCTACGGTAGGTAGTTCTCCGTGGGCCGGCATGAATGGCATCACCTTGACACTTGTTAGAAATGCAAATTCTCAGGCTACCTGCAAGTACTGAGTCAGAAAGTCTGGGGGCTCAAGCTTGAGCATAGTTTCCCCAAAGCATTCTAAACAGGTGGCGATGCAGGCACTGTGTGGAAACTTCCGGAGAGAAGGCTCTTACGGTCCCACAGGGCAGTCATTCTCTCCATCTGTTTGTGTAACTGCATCGATTACTCGAGTTCCTCCTTAGATGCAGGACGTCACCAAGGTATTAGAAAGAGCCTGTCTGATGGAACACGTGTGGTTTGAATGTTAGCTTCCTTTCCCATACACAGACCAGAGATGCTTTGTTCTTTGCCCCAGGACTAAGGTAGAAGGGGAACATTTTTGAAAAGGGCAAAAAAAAAAAGACTGAAAAGTCAGATCTACTATTTCTTTAGGAGGTAGACCTTCTAGCAGCCCTGGGCTTGGAGGATATTCTGTTTCCTCTAAAGTCACAGAGCAAACAGAAAATCCCTCCTTATGAGCAAAGCGGATCACTGAAATGTGGGTTTTCAGAGCAGGCTGAGACCGGGCTGCTCAGAGCTACCATAGGTCCGAGGGGAAGGAGAGCTCAGAAAACCAGAAATCAGATGCGATGAGCAGGTTATCGACCTGTGTCCACAAGATGGAAGGTGGGGTTCATGTACTTCTTTCTTAACCTGACTACCCAGAAGAACAGAGCTTCTGTCCTACTGCATCATGTGCCATCTTGGGGGGAAAAGATGAGAGGGAATAGGGGAATGAGTCAGGGATGGAGGCAGGGCGGGGTGGCGGGAGCCAACACAACAATGCCTTATTGAGTTGGCTTCTTCTCTGTATGACTTACTCGCTTGATTCTGCTGACCTGACTTTACCAAGCTGGGTAACTACATCTCAGGACAGTTTTTTTTGGGAGACACAGAGAATGTATCCACTGGCTTCCATCTCCCATCTCTCAAAGATTCACCCACAGAGTACTAACTTCCCCACACTCTGGGTCATGCATATGTAGGCCCCATGTTGGGACCTACAGCACCCCATGCCTCGTGGGTAACAAGTTGGGAGGCAAGAGGCACAAGATGAGGTATCAGGGTTTACCTGCATGAAACTGGTCAGAACCCAGGCAGGGCTGGTGGGCACAGAGCCAAGTGAGGCTGAAAGGATGTGAAGAGGCACACAACAGGTTTCTGATACAATGCCCTTAAAGGAAATTTTCAAAACGCAAGAAAGAAAAGAACATCCTTTCACGTTATAAGGTTGATATCCAATGTATTTTATCACTGGTCTAAACAATGGCAAAGGATACCGTTCCCAGCTTATCATAAATGCTAATTGACATTTTAAAGTACATTTGGGTTCTGATTCCAGGTACGATGATCTAAGGCTCTACCAGATGACCGCTCTCTGTCCATCCACGTAGAAAATAACTGCAAAATCTGGACCTAATTCAAAACCCCACCTGAAGTTCCTGGAGGGCAAACAGCATGTGGCAGCAGCATCGATGACAAAAGCTGCAATCCTTCAGGCCCAAAGAATAAGTGAAGTCAGGAAACTGTCAATACCAAAGGGAGTGGAGAAATTCTGGAAAGGGAAGACCCAGAGAGAGACCCCTACATGCGATCCATGCACATCTCTGACTGACTCCTGACCCCACATGGGCAGAGCAGACCTCAGGCAGCCAGCTAAAGATGAAGGGGAGCAGAAAAGAGACCGGAGGTGCCATGGAGAAACACAGTGTGCAGTTCAGCCCGGCCAAGGCAACTACCCGCTAAAACCAAGGAAATGACACTCTTTGGAAGAAAATAACAGAACCCAGTTTTCCCACAGTATAGTGTACATAACGCTCAACATAGAATTCAAAGTTACCTTCACATGAAGAACCAAGGAAATGGAGAACATTCTCAAGAGAAAAGAACAGGAAGTAGATGAAACCCTGAGATTAAATAGATGTTGGAATTAATAGATGATGATATTAACGCAGCTGTTATAACTATCCTCAATGGAATGAAACCACAATGTTTTTAATGAAGAAAATCTCAGCCAATACACAATTATTGTATCATTCTTTTCACTATATCCATTTGGCTTTTAATATTATAGTGATTAAATATTCAAAAATTGCAACAACAGTTTCTTTTACAATGGTGAGAAATTTTATCTTGTTCTTTTCTCCTTGAAATGAAAATTTCATTTTACCAACCCCCCACAGAATTTTACCCAAATATAAAATAATTTTATGGATGAAAATATTTTGATTGTTCTGTCATAATTTTCTCTCTTAAAAGATATTTAAAATTTTTGTTTTATGTACTAGCATTAGGTTCTAGGTGTTAAAAATCTATTTTAAATTGAATTATCATTTGCTATACTATTACTTATACAATAATACTAGATCAAAACCAAACATATTACAAATTTTAATAACTATCAAACAGAGTAAAATTTAATTGCAAATGCATCTTGATGAAACAAAAGAGGTTATTTTATTTTTTTCAATTTGTTTATGTATTCTTGGATGAGTATTACTTATTGCTAATATAAGCTAATGTTCCTATTTTTTATAGGTGTAAATACTGAGAAACTTTATTTATATAAATAAGTAAACAGAACTGAAAGGGTTATCTCAGTAGCAATCAATAGCTACTACTCACTAAAATTGATTCTTCACGATCCATTAACTAACATGTGCAATTTTGTAGAAAGCAAGCAATTGGGAACAACCTGCTTTGTGAAGATTCTTTTCCCACTCACTTTCTTATCACACACACAATATTTGAAATTGTCACACTCTTTGGTACCCTGGAGGATTTTCTTAACACTCTGGGGCAAAGCACTGAAGCAAGTTTAGAATGGGCAGGAGGTGAGTTTTTCTTTTGGGTTGGACAAGAATGGTTAGTGGGCAAGGAAAACCCAGCATGAGCAGCTGTGTTCTCGCCCATGTCAATTGGGAAAGAGGTGAGACAGAAGGTGAGGATCTAGAAAGCACATGTTAATACGTGCTTCCTGGACTGTGTATGGGAATGCATACTGCACGTGGAAGAGCACTGACAGAGAATCAGGGAGCCAGGACCCACCCATAGGTAAGGGACCTCAAAGAAAGTTTAGGTTGAAGAATCAGTTGGTTTTTGTTTTTTGTTTTGTTTTGTTTTTTTTTCACCTGAAAAGGTAAGAAGGGATTTTAGACTAACAAGAGCCAATAGATTAGTGTAAAATGAGGAAATCTTGGGCTGGTAGAGATTAACACAGTAACTAAAGTGCAACTGACAACAGTGAAATCTTGAATTTCATTAAGAGATGGAGAAAAGAAGTTTCTCGTTTCCGCAGTGTAATGCAATGCATAACGGCACAAAAAGCAAAGAAACAAAAAGCTCCTAGATTGACACAAGGAGCAAAAGAAGCAGCTCTTATAGTGAAGGGTAGAAAGCCCTTTTTATTAGATGCCGGATTTGAGTGAGTACACTGGAGTCTGAGTAAGCCCGTGGAAGCAATACCAGAAGGAAACAATCAGTTTTGGTGAGGTTCTCAAAGAGAGGGTGAGACAAGAAGAAGCCACTTAGAACTGAAGTATGATGGCACATGACTGAGTTCATTGTATACGTGTGACAGTCCTGGTATAGGAAGTGGGGTTCAGAATTATGCTATCACATCCTCCTCTTGCTAAGCCACGTGACCCCTGCTTGACGGGAGATAAGACCAGGTGACTGCTAAACAACTTCCTTCCAGTTCTAGCATCCTATGAAAGAACACTATGCAAATGTTCACAGCAATGTGATTCATCATGGCCAAAAAGTAGAAATGGATGGAATATCCATCAACGGATGAATGGGGAAATAAACATGGTGTGTCCGCACAATGGAATATTTGGTAAGAAAAGGAAATAAAGTGCTGACATGTGCTACAACATAGATGAACCTTGAAAACATTATGCTTAGGAGCCAGGCAAAAAAACAGCACATCTTGTATAATTCCGTTTATAGGAAATGCCCACACTAGGCAAATCTATAGAGACAGAAAGTAGATTACTGGTTGCCTCGGCCTGGGGATTGGGGAGAAATAGGGATGACTGCTAGTGGGTACAGGGTTTCTTTTCCAGATGATGAAAATATTCTAAAATTAATTGTGGTCATGGCTGCCCAACTCTGTGAATCAACTAAAAGCTATTGAATTGTACAGTTTAAATGGGTGAAGTGCATGGTACGTGAATTATATCTCAATAAAGTGTTTTTGTGTTTTTTTTTAAAAAGAACATTATTTAAAAAGCTTTCAGGACAAAGGGGCTTGGATTGTGACACCGACTTAGGACTGCGCTGTTTGGCCAGAGGGCTGGATGGAGAGGAGACAAAAGCCAGGAGTAACAGAGCAATTCCTTAGCAGGAGGGGTTAACCGGACTACAGGTGCCAGGAGGTCACGGCAGACTGCCAGCAGCACCAGGACAGTGGTGGGCATTTGGTGTGGGTGAGGATGCAGCTGGGATGTCTGAAATGGACAAAGAAGCCTGCCTGAGAGCCCGAGGAGATCCCAAGGCAGGCTCTCTGCATTTGGCCAGATCTGCACCTGGGCATGTCTTTCTAAAAGGACCCCTTCGCCCTCTGGCTCATGCCCATATCCCGACAGCTAACGCCACCATTTTTCGCTCAGCTCTTGTTAAAACGTCTTCTTCCCTAGCTCCTGCGTCTTCGGACGTCATGTCTTTCTCCTCTTTTCCTTCCGCGCTGCCCAGGTACCTTCTCTCTCCTTGGCATAGGCTATTTTTCTGTTTCTTTTACTGTTTTTCAGACATCAGCGTTGGACCTGTATATTTCATTTATTCTTCCCTTAGGTCCTTTGTGACGTTTTCATAAAGGTTTTTATGTATAAATGTGAAGATTCACTAATATACTTAAAATGAGGGAAACCAGTTGTAGCAAGTGTTACGAAGATGAAAAATTGTATGTGGTGAAAACAAGGGCAGTGCAAGCTGACATGTAGTTTCAACAATTTACACAATAAAGAACTTGAGAGCCTCCTCGTAAGATTCCCCCCCCCCATTGTATAACCAAATAATATTCCATTGTATTCTCATTTATTTTTCTCTAGTAGGGACACAGGTTTATGTCTTATCCAGGGTTTATTCAAAGTATCCTTTCACTTTTTACCCAATTAAAACTAATGCCAGATTTCAAATCATTCATCCATCACTCTCCACTCACTCATTCAACAAGTGTTTATTGAGCATCTACTATGGATTAGACGTCTTGCTAGATGCTGAGAACAGAATGATGAAAGTTTGGAGAGCGTGCTCCTGGCTCTCATGACATACAATTCAGCAGGAGAGACAGATACTAGCAAATAATCACATAAATTTCACAAATAATTCTATAATTTAAATTATGACGTGTTATAAAGAATAAAAGTAGGGCACTATTATATAATCAGGCCCCTTTTTCTTGCCTTTCGTCCTACACCTATTGCTAAGGAAGCCCATGGAAAATATTGGAAGAAAATGTCAAATTCCTGAATATTTGAAAACATATTAAATTTTCAGTCTCTCAGGTAAGTGCTTTAATTAACTCAAGTAGAATTGGTCTTAGTTGAAAGAACAGATCACTCACTTGTAACAGGCAACATTTTAAAAAAAAGAGAGAACTTTTAGTGACTTTTCGTTCAAGTATAACCTACAGAAGGAAATGTGGGGAGAGCACACGTATACAATGCAATGGTTTTCTTACAACCTGAACACACCTGTACAACCAGAACCTGAGTCAAGAAAAGGAACATTAGAGAATCCCAGAAGCCCCACGCATGCCCGCTTCCACACCAAACTCAGGTTACAAGAGGACTAGTGTTTTTGAGCACTTGCTCTGTGCTGGGTTCCACGCAAGTCTTTTACGGATGCCGTATTATGTGAAGAGCAGTTCATTTTTTCCCCACCTCTAACAGATGTTAGATGATTCCCTGGGAATCTAGCTGACACCCGTCATCTAACTAGCGAATCCTTTATTTTCAGAGAGCCACAACCGTATCCTTCAGTCCCCCACGAATAGGATTCTTGTAATTCTGCATGCCTGGAGATTTTCCACAAGAAAATTTCCATGATGACAGAGGCCGTGGAGCCCATGAACAGAAGCGGAAGTGGCAGTTTTTCCGGATGGCTGTGAGCCAGACCCTTAAGCAACGCGGTTCCAGGATTTCTTAATTTGTTGTTTTGGGTGTCCTCCCCCAAGGAGAAAACAGTCAGCCTGTGTGCCTCTCCCTCACCACCAAATCCTCGTTAAGGGAACAGATTGACTTGTTAACTTCTCTGAACAGCAAAGGCCACTGTAGGGCATTTCTTAGACGACTGTCATCACCAAAGCTCTGAAGAAATTTACCATGAGTTTTGGAGGCACCATGTCTTTGAACTCTGAGGGCTTAAACCAGGGGATTGCAGTAGGGTTTTAAGGGGGGAAAAAAATAATCTGAAGGATTGTGGGAGAAACAGGGACAGAGAAAGTCACAAACTGCCCAAAGGAGGTTTGGCCTTCATGGAACAATACTCAAGAAAGTTTACTGGCAGGTATTTTTGCTGTAGAGACCAATCCAGACCAGAAGACAGGCCCGGGAGCCAAGCACTTAATTGTTATCCATTGTACTAGTAGGCGTTACAGGGCACAAAAGCCTGCTGTTATTATTTACACGGTCATACTTTGTGCCCCACTTCATATTTTTGCTGTTTGCCAGAGATGTGTGTGTTATTTGTCATGCTGGCGTTTTCTGTACGTGTGAGAGGACACGTGAGCACACGGAACAAAACCTTTCCAGTCTCTCTGGGTGCCTTGTATGGGGAACCTTCTCTCCAGAACAGCTTCCCCGGTGAATCCCCTAAAATGCCCTGCTAGGGTGTCATCTGAACTTGCAAGTCCTCGCCAACCCACCCAGGTAGACTCAATTAATGTCTCTTTTGCTGTTTCTTGCATCCAATCCCATTTATTGTTGCATGAATGGAAGAACGGATGCATGAATCCAGAGATCGTCTTCTTCTTCTAGGTAGCTGCACAGGACCTGCCTCAATAACCACAGCACCCTGTGGAGGTTCGATAAATGTACAGCTGTTCTGAACTTCACCTCCCACTTTCTCCCCTCATCCTTGATGTGATGGTCGTAAGACGTTAGCATTAATTAGTGGGAACTTCAGACGTCATCTGCTCTGTTGTCCTACTCAACGTGGAAATCCTCTGTAGAGTAGATTGGATTGTCTCTTTGAATATCTCCGGCGGTGAGATGCTCAATAATTCATAACACAGTCTGAACCACTTAAATCAATAGCAAGGGGCTCTTTTACGTTGAGTGGAAAATTACCTCTCTGAAACATTTACCCATTGGTCCTTTTTCTCTCTCCCCTCCACTCACAATTTGGGAACGATCTAAAAATCGATCCCCTCCATTTGGCCATCCTCAGGTATTTGAAAACTTCTGTCCTGTTCCATTGAATATTGTCGTTTTCCAAATTGGGCCATTCTGGGCTCGATCAGACACCAGTCCCTTATGTCACTGAGTTTCCAGGTCATTCCTCTTCCTAGTCTTTCTCCTTTGACTTCCAGTGTGTCAATGTCGCTTCTTTGGTACCGTACTCAGGACAGGGCCTTGGTAGTAAGAAGGTGGCCGTCGCAGGTGTGATGCCTGCTCCCATTGCTGAGCCATCTGAGCGCCAGGGCTGAGCATGCAGAGCTCACAAGGCCCGTTCCCAGTAGAACCTGGAGGAAAACCATGCTTTGCACTGAAATTCTGCTCTGAGACCCTGTTTGGTGATGTTGCCATGACAGTGACAAAGTGCCTTCTTCAAAATCTCAGCTCGGAGAAAGAAGAGGTGATGTCTTGTTAGTCTTTCTTAGCAGGTGAGCTGGGCTGAAAGAGACTGCCCAGGATGGTCAATAGTGACATCTGGGGATCAACAGTCACTGGCAGGGACTGGGAAAACTCTGGGTGAACGGATATGCATCAAAGCCGGGTGACCCCAGCCCAAGGGGCGAGGCTGGCACAGCACTGTGTGGATTCCTGAAACTTGCTTGCTGAGAGTCCCGAGGTGCAGATTCTCCACTTCGGGAAAACCAACTCTGGTTGGATATACTGGCTGTAGTCTGTGGTGGCACCTATGGGCATCTGCTTGCAAAGGTGGACGAGGCACGTAGTTTAGAGTAGGTGTCAGGTGTGAAGCACGGAGAGCTAAGTGGGAGGAGAGTGGGGCTTTGCTGTCCTTCCTCTACGCTCAGTGTCTACTGTAGACGCACAAACACTCTAAGAGCAGCACGTGCCAGATAAGAACCAAGCCCATTGAGAAATGCTTTCAGAAAGGTCATCCCTTCTTCCTGACGTTAGTGGGATCGACCTGCCAAACATGTGGGGAAACGCAGAGAGGGCAACATGTGTCCTGTCCTGGGGCTCCTCTTCTAAGCTTCTGGGTTGCTGTCCTGAAGTCATTTTCAGGAACATTCCATAGCTGTGAATATATTTCTCAGACTCAGAGGCCATTCTCAGCTTACAGACATGCACAATAAGGACCCTTAAAAACTGAAATGGGGTGACAGGAACCAAATGCAAAGATGAAAACTAGGAGGCAGATGAAAGGGAGCCGGCTCTGCTGAATGGAAGTCATTTGATTTGTACAGAACACAAAGGAGTCATGAGTTTCAGTGACTGGGGCTGGCCCTGTGCCCAGAGAAGAGCCGGCCAGGGGCTGGAGGACACAAGTGGAGGAAGGCAGTGGGAGAAGGTTTAGCTGGACTCTGACAGAAGCTGTGGTGGCAGATATTTTGGTCTTTCTCTGTGTGTCATGCCTGATGGCAGAGGTCTGTGTCACAGGGCTGTGGGGGCCTCTGAGCGAGCCTGTGGCTGCAGGGAGAGGTGTGGCGTTGGGTACTGTGGGGCTGTCATGCCGAGGAAATAGCTGTGTTTCCTTCTGACACTTGATAGGAGGTACAGGGATCGGCTGGCCATCACATGAGGCTCCTTGAGGTAGGTCCCACATGGCAAGAAGGGCCACAGCCAAACATCAGAGACTCTCTCTGCTGTTCATCCTCCAGTCTGAGTCCCGTGGGAGCCGTTGGATGCAAGATCAAAGTTGGCAGTGGATTCTAGCTCAGAGGAGTGCTGGGCCCTGTCTAGAGACCTTAGCCCACGTTTAACCTCCTCTCTGTCTCCGATTCTGAGTAAATCGTTCTTTGCTTGTCCCACCCATGACACCGCGAGAAAACATGACTTGCTTGTGAAATGTGCCCCCAATCAACTTAAGTTCTATAGCCCTAGCAGGGCCTCTGAATTTCTCACGAGCACTCTGATCGTACCTCACGTCAAATAATCCTCTGATGTAAATGCTAGTGTCCCCAGCCTCCGTTCTCTTCCTTTCTCTGCCAGTGATTTCTCTCTTGGAGCCTAAATTGGTGCCCTCTGACCATTCCTCTCACTTACTGCACTGCTGCCCAGGAAAGTTCTGCTAAGCTCTGGTCACTACAATTGAGAAGGGTAGAAAGTAGCTAAGCTGTCTTTCCCCAGTCTCAAAACCAAAGCATAATAAAACCTACCACGTTCTATTATATACGCTTAAACCTCACAGGGACTTCTATGTGCCACACTCTCGAATCTGCTGTCCTCTCAGAACCAGCCAAGACAAGGCACTTCAGGATCTCACACGGTTGAGCAATTATTCTTTTGAAAGTCAGTTATCAATGAGGGTTAGATACATAGGATAGCAACTGATAACATTTCTGAGGAAGCCACGTGTTGGAAGTCAGATTTGACTAGAGTAAGAACTCACTGTAGAATGTTGTCTTGCTAAAAACACAGAGTTTTCAAATATGCTGCAACAGCATAAAAAGAGAGTTGTTAGAAACCGTCACTGGTGGTGGCCATTTGTACCTCCCGGCAAGCGGGAGAACACCTCTCTGGAGGCGACAACCATTATCTGAGAGGAAGATGAGGACAACACTGATGGCTCCACATTTATGCACAAGACATGGATAGTCTGTGGCTGATGCAGTCAGGGGAGAAGAGTCTGCAGAGGGTGAAGTGGAGGCTGAGAAACATGGCCGTGTAGGATCAGCCTGCCGACTTTTAAGAACACTCGTAGCTTCTTTTCTTATGTTTTGCAGTGCTGCCATGTTGCAACCTTCCATTTTCTCAAAACGTCAGTGAGCCTTGCACAAGCACACAGATTTGGGGGGGTGGCTTCCCGGAGGTAACTGGGGTGCTACCTCACAAAGTCTGAGCTAGTACAGAAAAGCGATTGCCTGCGTGGGGTGCTTGGGTGACCTATACAATGAAGTAGTTTGCTGAGAGCAGAAATTCAGAGCCAGGGGGACTAGAAGAGAATGTCTCCAAGAAATACAAGAGTCCTCAGGAAGACCAGGTGAGAGAGCAAGTTTCTCACCACAAACGATAGAGATTTTGAGGCAATTGCATTTGACAGTTAAAGTCCAGTGTGGCTTTAGCTTACATGTGGGTTACACGTCATCTTTCTTTCTTCTCATCAATTCTATAATTTACATAAGGTCAGGTAATGTGTTCATTTCAGAGACCAGGAAGAGCGGCTGGAAGAGCAGCCATGGACAGCTGAAAGGACATCCAAGGGCACAGACACAGGCTGAGAAAGAACCCGTGTTGTTTCTCTGGCCACTGGGGCCTGTGATGAAGCCTGGGCTTCTGGTGACTTGGGGGGTGAGAGCCAAGGTCAGAGAAAACCAGGAAATGGCAAAAGTAAGTGTTTATGGAAAAAAACACAATCCAGCATTGATAGGAAATACTTGCTTCCTTGTATATCTTGCCCTTTTTGAATTTTGGGTTTCCCTAAAGGAAACAGTTCTATTTTTGGAACACACACACACACACACACACACACACACACACACACACACATACACACTCACACACACTCACACACGCCAGAAGATAACTGGAGCCAAAGCATCCATGTTCCCATGGTCTCTTCCAGGCTCCTCAGTGCCTGATGAAAAGGCACAATTAAAAGCAGGATGGAAGAAACAGGATATTTTTGTAACTTTGGGAAGATTGGGCCATTTAGTATTGAGCATCCAAATAGGAATGTGCCTAAATCTGTACAGCACAAGGAATAACGAGGTGCTTGGTAAATTTGGTCTCATGGGGAGCTTAGGGCTGAGTGAAAGTTAGGGAGACTCCCATGGGCCCCATTACCGAGAATCTAGGCGAACGGCTCTCGCTGTGCAGTACAGCAGCGTGGATGGGCCACCAGGATGTGAGACTCCACGGCCTTGCCTGAAATGGCCAACAAGAATGGAGCCACCTCATTTCCTGTCTCCTATGGTAGAAGCTGAAGTGCTTGTTCTACCAAAATATTCTGTGAGGGCCCCTCTCTCCTTCCCTCAGCTCTTGGATGAAACCCTGACATGCACCTTGTAGAGATGGGAGAAGGGACACAACTCTCCTTCCACAGACTCATAGAAATGAAAGTCAGTGCCGGGGGAGGAACCGGCCTGGCTTTCTTGATCCTGCTTTGCTCCAGCTCACCAGACTCCAAAGACTTTTCTTCTTCCTTCCCTCTCAGAATGCAAGAAAGAATGCAGAACGGTCTACAAAGCCTCTTGAGACTGTTGAAGAAAAGCACTGTCTGAATATAAAGGCGAACGTGCTAGCCAGCTATCAAACTCAAGAGCGAATCAAGTCACAGACTGGGAAGGAATTGCAAAATATGACTTAACACTGCCAAGTCAAAATCTTGTACAAATGACTAAGTGGCATGTTTTTTGAGGTCAAGAGAAGCCGCAGAGCCTACAGTTCGCACTAAACAATAATAACAAAAACAGTTGTCCCCACGATCGTTTCAGGGAACAGCTTCTTCACAGCCTCGCTTTGCAAAAGCCTGTCTTGTTCATGACCATATCCCTAAATCATACTGCAGTGCTTAGCGTAGCACAGTCTCAGTAAATACCTGTTGAATGTATGAATATATATGACTCAGCTTTTATGCAATTATTTAGTTCAAATATATTGAAATAATACCCAAACAGCTAGCTAAGCTGCAAAGGGCTTTATTCGTCAATATGGCAACATGGCAGGTAGGTTTTGGTGGCTGCGGACAATGACACATGCGTCATCATGGACTCCTATCAGCATGTAAGCCAGTCTCTTTACAAAAGGAAAATACCTTAGTCCGCAAGTAAACCTTTTCTGCGTCCACCTCTACTTTCCCAAGTAAAGAGCCTTTAGATGGGAAGAAGGGAAGGAAAGAGGGATGAAAAGAGAGACAGGCTGACACAACTGACTAAGCCGTCACTAGGGCCGCGTCCGTGATTTACAGAACTATATAAAAAGGAAGAGTTTAGGCTTTGTTTTCTTTTGCAGAACTTATTTTCTTTCCTGTCATTTTAACATGGCTTTTGGGAACCCTCTGAAGGTCGGGCACAGCTACGCCCTTGCCACTGTGTGCACTGAGGCAAGAAGCTCTGGAACTTGATTTCTCCATGTGTAAGGTGAGAATAGTCAGGTGTGACGGGAAGGGGAAGAAGCCACGCACAGGTGAGTTTCCAAGTGAAGTCCCAGCAGGACCCTGCCTGGCAGCTCCGGAGTACACGCAACCCCGTGGCCAACTAGCCAGTGCCGGAAGGGGTGGGGCAGAATGTAAGTTAGCAGGGGGGTCGGTCCTCTGAAGGGTTGTGAGTGCCTGGTTCAGATTCTTGCTCACAGAGAAGCTGGGGAGGAAACCCGCACTATGAGGGGGGCTAAGGGGACCTGAGCAGAGCCCAGCAGTGTGGGCTTCAGCCCATATGGAGGTTAGATGGCAGGCATACAACGGCCTAGGACGGCCTTCAGGCCCAGAGGTAGCACATTCGGGATGTGTGCTCCTAGCATTCATATTTGTATGCCTTCTCCATAGTATTAGAGTCACTGTTCCCCACAGCTTCCTGACAAGCAGAGGTTATAAGCCCACATGCTTTGGGATCATGTAAATCCACGAAGTGCACTGTTTCCAGTTGTGCAGACTCTGTTCCGCCCTCTCCGTGAGCTCTGGTCTGAGCCGGGGTCTGTGATGACGCTCTGCAATGGAGAGTGGGGTGGCGTTTTGTGCACCAAGGAGTATTTATGGAGCATTACCAAGTTCTATACTAGGTGCTAGGGATCCTAACGAGAGACAGACAGACGTGTATGCGGGGTGTGGGGGTGGGGGGAGAGATTTCTTTCAAATTAAAATGTGGTTCAGAAGAGCCCCTCACTTCTCTCCCAGGGAATACAAAGTCAGGAATGAACAAAAATTGCTTACCTAGCCACCTCTCCTCATCTCGGGCCATTTTACTAGCACCTCTTCACACACCCTCTGCCCTCGCACTGACTGTGGCCCTGCTGGATGGACCATTCGACCTTTCGCCCGATGTGTGTATAGATAGCTCTATGCTTAGTGGTTCGGGGTGGGGGTTTATGAGAAGCAGAAAGATAAGATACAGTCCTGGGGAAACAGGACACCCATTCCAAAAGCCACCAGAGACCTAGGACGACATCTAACTAAATGTTAAGCTGGGAAGATGAGACCGGAAGTGCTGGAGGAGAAGAGAGATGACAGGAGGCTGTGCGATCAGGGAAAATTCCACGGTTGTACCGTGGCACTGCCCTCATCCAATTTGCCCATTATACCTCTTTTATTTCTATTTTGTTCTGCATTAATATTCCTTCCATGATTAAAATTTAATATGTGTTCATCACAGAAAGTTTGAAGGAAGAGGAAAACAAAGAAGGAATGAAAAACTACCCACGATTCTATTACCCAGATGTAACCACAATGAACATTTTGGTATTTTTCCTTCTAGATACAAACACACAGTTTTACTTTACGGGGACAGGGCTATTTTGAAACTTGTTTTTGTTTTGGGTGTTTCTCATTGAATACTTTATCTTGTACTCTCATGCAGCACGCTTCTTCATGGCCACGTAATGCTTTGTCCTTTGGATGTGCTATAAGTTATGCAAGCAAATTCTCATTTCCTCTCCAAGATCTGTCTTCTTTCTCATATTCCAATTAAAACTCGACCTTGAAAGCTCCCGCCAGGGCCCCAGGAGCCAGCCATAGATGGCTTGTGCTATTCCTCCCCCAAGAACTTCAAAGAATGACAAGAGAGCCCCCCCTCCACGTTCTATTTCCACCACCCCTGACGTGACAACTCAGTGTGAGCCTACTTACTACACAGGTGGATACAAGCTGGGGCAGGGTGGTGGCCAGGCGGGGTGGCTTTGGGAGCAAAGGAGTCCCCACGGCCAAACTGCAAGCAGTGTCAAGCCCTTCCTTCTCTTCCAGGCTTCTTTCAGAAAACCACAGACGCCAGCCGAGCGTGCGGGATTTCGCCGAAAGGCAAGGCAAATGGTACATTTGGGAACTGAATTTGGCTCCATTTGTTCAAAGGGAAGGTGGGTGGCTTCAGCTGCCTAGGAAACAGGCTTTGAATCTGTGCTTCCTGGAATTCTTTATGTTTCTCCCCCAAAAGGGTTCCTACTGTTCCTGATAAAGGATTCCTATTATTTGGCATTTGCACGCAGCCAAGTTTTGGCAAGGCTCTGTTCAGTGCTTTGTGTTAGTAAACCCTGCGTCTCCTCAGAGCGAGGCCAGAACCCTTCTTTCTCCCCGCCTTTTGCTCCTTCCCCTCTCTGCGTCACTCCCACCTACCAACCTTGCGCATACTTTTATTTCAGTCTGAAAGCTGACACTGTGGCGGTTCAGTGAAGCGACACACCGAGCATCTGCTTCGGTGATCCAGGATGGCGCCCAGGAGAGAAAACTGTGCATGCGGGACATGGGTGCTGTGCTAGAAGCGAAACAAATGAGCCATGTCCCATACAATTGCCACCATTTCCCAATTCCTTAGGATCCCTGGGCGCATTAGGGAAGGAGCTAGGAATAACACTGAGGATCGGAAATGCTGGGTAACAGCAATGAAGGGCTTGCGTTCCATCGGTAGGAGCTGAATGCTTTCCGGCAAGTGACTAAACTTCCTTCAGCCTAATGGGAGACATAGTATCATTTACCTCACAGGGTTGTCATGAGGCTTAATGGAAAGAATATCTGTAAAGCATTTAACACCTTGTCTGGAACACTGTGAGATAGCAAGACAGTTTATCTCTCTCTCTACCCATCGTGTAAAAATATATTTATTAAATGTTTAATTAATTTTCAAAGCCCATGCTCAACCAATTGTGTTGTATGACAAATTGGGCCCATTAGAACCCACCAATTACAGCTCTTTGGGGGGCAGATCTGTGAAAAAACTGTTCTCTCACCACCTGGTGCCTAAGGTTGAACTTACTACAACTGTTTATCGGTTAGGGATGCTGTTTAGAGCTCTACGCCATCAATAAGTTTTGGAATTCAGACCAGTTTATTTCTGCCCATGTGAGTCATTCCCCAATGCTCTGCTCAATTCCAGGCCAGGCCAGGCTCGGGCACAGCCATATTTGTCACATGACCTCGTCAAAGACACACAGCTCGTTTTTCCATAACACGTTAACATACTGCATTGGGATCGTACGTTATAATTGATACTTCCACGGCCTGTTTTATGTTAGCCTTGCTTGATTTTATATCCATGACGCGTTCCTACCATTGTTACATATTTCTAGGGATTGCTACTGAACACTATTGCTCCTCTTTTAGGCTTTTGGATCCATTTAATTGAAGCACAGCCTATGATGGCAAGAGCTGTTGTTAAAAACAAAATCGATGCCGAGACTGCTATAAAAAGGCAAATGTCGTTCACAAGCCCTGACTGAAAAATGCTGTGTTCATCACTAGAGCTCTATGGTGCTTATCGGTTGACATTATACCTTCAACTTTGCACGAAAAGATGCAGGTAGGGAATGTCCAAAAAATATATTCGTATGAAATGTTTCGTGCAGCCAATGACCATCTTCTGATTTATCCTTTGTATACCTCTTGTACCGAGATCGAATTTCTTCTGAAGCAATTTTCTACCATAAAAGCAACAGACAAGCTCTGATCTAGAATATCAGCTCTGTGGGGAACGTGGGAGAGAAGACTTGAGAGGCAGGCTGAGGTCTTTATAGAGAGAGAAATTTCAGAAACCTGGCCTCAGAATTCCAAAATTCCAAGTAAGGGATAAAATTTTCCATGACGGATGTTGTTTTCCAGGGAAGTGGAGATAAGGCATGAAGACACTTGAAATAAATAATTTACAAAGCCTCCTTCTGGGGCCGTGGAGGAGAACGTAAGTCTGGGGCTGTGAAGACTCAGTCTCTGAACTGATGGGATGATTTTCAATAACCTGCCCCTCGAAACTGCAGTCATGGAAGCCAGCGGCTGATCTGAGTCCTCTGGTTGGTCATTCAGACCCAGAGATGGCATGGGAGGGGCTCCAAGGCCCAGATGACCCAGTCCTTACAGGTCCATCAGGTTAGTGGAGAGAAAGGCGAGCAGACATTTGATTGTGAAGGGGGGGCACTGCATACACCTTTGAGTTTTGCCGGTTGAGGAAAGAAGAGCGTGGATCTGCTCAGGATGAAGCTGAAAACCGTTACGAAGCCCCCAGTTGTTCAAAGGGGCGGGCGTGCGGATGGGGTGGGAGTTGGAGACGCACAGAGAAAAAGGAAGAACAAGAAGAAGAAAAGAGGAGGAGGGAGGAAGTTTTATCTTGAGCTCTGTCAATGTCTAAATTTGGTGTCTATGTGTAGACAGCCAATAATTTATTCCCAGGCCAGTGAAATCGCTTATTCTGCCCTGCTGTCTGAGCGAAATCTCACGCACACTTCACAGAAGCACATGAAATGACTGCAGCAGGCGGGGGCGGATTTGGACCCCCCCCCACCCTGGCAATGGCAGCGCCAGTATTTCTGTGTAGGAAGTACTCAGGATAGTAATTTCATCGGGAAAGGTTGCACTGAAATTATGCTTGAATGTGAGAACATCTTTTTTTTTTTTTTAACTTATATTGTATGCTTATTTGTGATAATGTGGAAAGGGATCCAAAGTCTCCCTGGGTCTCCCCAGTCTCTCCCTGCCCCCACCCATTGCTGCTCTCCAAATGGACCACTGCCATTGCCAAGTTGTAAGGGTGCATCTCTGCATCCTGGGCTGAGCTGGCCCACAGGGCCCATGGATAAGCTGACCGACCGCAGGCTCGCAGCCATTCCCCTGCACTCCCAGGATCTCTATTCCCCTTTCACCCAGTCACCTGGATCCCTTGTTCAAGCCACCAACGTCATTTCTGCTTTCTTCCTGGTCCATTAGAGATCTTTCCAGCATAGGAGTGTGGATTACCTTTGCTTTTGACACATTTCAGTGATGTGCTTTTTAAAGGCCCTATATGTATATTGTGTCGAAGACCATGGAGCGTTATCATGGACGTGTCTTCATCCTTCTGGCATCACATCCTACAGTACTGCTCCTGGAAGTGTCGCCGCCGGTCGCTGGACCAGCAGCGCCAGCACCACTTGGGAGCTTGTGAGAAATGCAAAACCTCGGGCCCCACCCCCAAACAGACTGAATCAGAATCTCTGCACCTGGGGTCTTTTGTTGCCATCCTAAAGTGTGAGAAACACTGTTCTAAAGGACACCATTTTTTGTCACTTTTTTTTTCTTTCTCTACTGTTTATTAGGGACTGGAGCGATTTTACCCATAATCCCTCACTCCACTACACCCAGGGGGCATTTAACAATATCTGCAGACGTGTTTGGTCATCATAACCTGGGCAGGATGGAGGGGGGAGGGGGTTCTATGGCATCTACAGTTCACAGCTAGCACCCCAACTAAGAATGATCTGGCCCAAAAAGCCAACAGTGTTGAAGGTGAGAAACATGGAGTTGGAAGCAGCTGCCACCCAGAGCCCTGGGCTCCACTGACCCTGAGCTCCAGTCTGCCACCACGATTCCATGTTGATGGCTCAGTGCCCAAGCACTACACTGGAGAATCATTCTGAAGGTCGGAAAGTCACCGCCTTCCAGAAAGGGCAGCTGCCTCCTTCATCCCCAATTCTCTCAGCCGGTGAGTGCCTTCTTTTCTGACAAACGTTGTCTACTAGAGAACAATGATTCCTTAGTCTCGGAGGGGATGTCAGGGCCAAATAACTGTCATCTTGCCAAGAAGTGGTGACACAGAAAATGGGGAGTCAGCAACCCATTACAATATTGTAATTCTTCTCTGATTTTTGAGATGAAAGCTGCAGAGCTCTGAAGGGTCTTTAATTTTATCCTTCATGGCCAACCTTTTCTTCATAAGGTAACTTTTCTGCTCCTCCCACCCCAAAACACACACCGACCCTGGTCTACTGGACAGTGAAGAAACAAGGAAACATACGAATCATCTCTAAGAAAAAGCAACACCCTTCTACTATCATCATTCCGTCAATATCTGCCCACAAGTCAATCTTTGATGAATCTTTACAACAGCCCTGCAGTGTAGATACAATTTTTCCTACCCGACAGCTAAAGAACATACCTCAAGAAATACAGCTAGTGTTGGTGAAAGCATCACAAGTTCTCCTACTGGTTAAAGATAACAGCAAACCTTGTGTTTGCACTGTGCTTTCCAAGTGTTTAACTATCCTTTTTGACATACAGTATCTAAGTTGGATGTCTAGCGGAAGTGCTCTGGGAGTTCAGAGAAGCTATAAAATGTTTGGTGTCGGTGGAGGAAGTTTCACAAAGAATGAGGAAATTGGCTGGTCCCTGAGGTGACATGGGTCTGAAAGCTGTTGCTGGTGGGTTCGTTTTAGACAGGAAACGTCAGCAAAGACCCAGAGTCAAGAATTCGGGGGTGTCCAGGGAACAAGGGAATAGGCTAAGCCAGTAGGACCAGACAATTCACGATGGTAGGAAGAGAGGTGGGGTGGGTACGCCTAGTGGGATGAGATTATGCAGGGCCTAACGATCCAGACAGGCGAGTTAGGATATTATGAAACGGCCACTGAGAGGTGTTGGAAGCTTGTAAGAGAGATGGACATGTCGCATCCTTCCAGTGTCACCTCTGGCCTTCTCTAGCCTCCTGATGTTCTGCTTGGCTGTCAGTTTCACGGTACTCTGGGGCTTCCCTTGGCCGTGGCCCTACGTGATGCCGAGCTCTTGAGGACAGAGCTGCTCGTACATGCCCATCCTTGCGTCCGCACGGCGTCTATAGGAGGCCGCCTCACTCAGTGAACGAACTGAGTAATGAGTAAATGCACCCTGACACACAACCTTGTGCCCCCGACTCCTCGGCGCCATCTGAAGATGGAACAAGGACAGGAAGAATCCTTGACATGCGAGATCACAGATTTTGAACGCAGAGAGGTGCACGAATAGAATCCCAGAGCTGCTCAAGGAGTTCACTTGAGGAGCGCACAGGTGGAGGACAGAGGAGCCGAGGAAGCTCCAGGTTGTGGGGGACAAGGAAATGGGGGGTGCGAACCACCCTGTCATCAAAATGGATTTAAGAAGCATGACCGCCTCCACCCGTCCTGAAACACGCCATGTTTCAGACATTAGGACACAATGAATGTTCTCTGCTCTTCTGCAGGAAGTGAAATTGTCATACTCTTCATCTAAGAAACTGAAAAACATCCTTCTGAATGCTTCCCTCTTCCTGCATCCTCCACCCCCAGCCATTCACAATGACATGTGGACATGTTCCCACCAAATGACTCAGCCAGTTAGGAACATGAGTCTAAGCAGATGCCACTTTATAAAAAACAACGCTGCTCCATGGCACGACGCTTACCGATACACAATGTCTGTCATGGAGCAATGGCGCCGAAACAAAGAAAAGGGGTAATTTTGGTGAATTCAAAGGAGATAAGATGACTGTAATTATAGGGGGCTGCTTCTCAATAATCTCAGAAAGAAGAAGGGCTGCTCTGTATCATGTTGAGATATGGGGAGGAGGAGAGAGGAAGCCCGGCATGGAGGTGGCTGGCAGCGGGGAGGCGGTGGGAGACGGCAGTGTTTACTGCTGCTATTCTTGGGGCCGATTTACCCTGTCTTGAGTTGAATGCTCGCCAAGAGAAAACGAGATCTCTGAAGGTCACTGGGGACAGAATCCTAAGGGTTTACCCAGAATGAACTACCCCTCTGTTCTCCCAAGTTGCCTTCATCCCACCCTTTTGCAAAGCCTTGTCGAAGTCCATGCCCTTCTGTGAAACCATCCCATTTCTCTTCAGTCTGTAGGACCTGACCTCCCGAATGGCAGTTCCAGACACAGGGCAACTAAGTAGGGTGAGCTTTATGACTTCCGAGTTGACGAATCAGTATCTTCCATGTATTCACATACAGATTCTCTAAGCAGGCTGGCATCTCCTTGGAGAAGGCGTGGTGGGGCATTCCACTCCAGGGTGTCCCACGGTGCCATGCACAGAGTAGGTTCTCAATGCATGATGCTCGGTTGACTGATACTCACGCAAGTGGCTGCCAGCTAAGGTGATCTACCTATGTGGTGTGGGGTCTGGAGAATTAAATAGAGAAAGGAAACTGACATCCACTGAGCACCTATCAGCCAAGACCTCTTTCTAGGATTAGACTACCTCGATTTGACCATTTGAAAACAATGTAAAGTAGATTTAATCTTAGACTTGGCTTACTCCAAAGTTTACGTCCCTTACTGATGAAGCTTGCACGCCCCCCATATCCTGACTTTTTGTTTGGACAACATCAGAAATTCTGCCAGTTTTACCCTGGTACATGAAACTTTGATACCTGTGAAATGAGAACACTCCTGGGGTGAGGTGTGGTCGGCAGAATAATGGACGTGGGTATTTTGTGATACCCATGTGTCCCTGGAAACTGTAGATAGATTCTGTTACATAGGGTAAGGCAATTAAGGTTACAGATGGAATTAACGCTGCTAAATAGATGACCCTAAAATAGATTATCCCAGATTATCTGGGTGTGCCCGAATGTAATCACAAGCACTCTTAAGGGATGGAACAGGAAGGCAGAAGAGTCAGGGTGAGTGATTCATTTGATTGAGAAGAACTTGGTTTTGAAGATGAAGGAAGGGACCATGAGACGAGGGATGAGCTGTCTCTAGAAGCTGGAAAGGTCAAGGACACGGATGCACCTTGAGAGCCTCTAAGAAGGAACGAACCCTTCTGTCACCTTGATTTTAGCCCAGGAGACCTGCATCAGGCTTCTGACATACAGAACTGTAAGGTGATACATTTGTATTGTTTTAGGCCACGACGTTTGTGGTACTTTGTTACAGCAGCAATAGGAAATGAATACAGTCCTATCCCTTCCTTATCCACAGGGGGATACGGACCAAGACCCCCAGTGGATGCCTGAAACCACCGGTAGTACCAAACCCTGCATACACTATGTTTTTTTCTTACACATAAATACCTGTGATAAAGTTTAATATATTAAGTAGGCACTGTAAGAGATGAACAGCAATAACTAATAATAAAATAGAACTGTAACAATAGTTATGAGTGAGGTTTCTCTCTCAAAACACCTTACTGTACTGCACTCACCCTTCTTCTCCTGGTGCTGTGAGGTGACATGAGGCCAAGGTGACAAGAAGAAGGGGGTGAGTGACATGGGCCTGGTGCTGTAGCTCCAGGCTGCTACTGACCTTCTGAAGCACTTTCCAGCATCTTTTTGGCATATTGCAACTGCCAGCGTCACTACTCTGGCACGATGGGGCCATTAGGAAGTAAAATAAGGGTGACTTGAACACCAGCCCTGCAGCCCAGCAACAGTGGAGCTGATCACCAAGATGGCTTCTCAGTGACTAATAGGCAGGAGCATCCAAGGCGTGGAGACGCTGGGCAGAGGGAGGATCCACGTCCGGGGCAGGACAGAGCAGAACTCGCGAGATTTCATCCCGCTACTGGGAAAGGTGCAGTTTAAAACCTATGGATTGTTTATTTCTGGAATTTTCCATGTAACATTTTCAGACCATGCCGGACGGCCAGTGACTGAAACCACAGAGAAGGGGGGACCGCTGTACACGAAGCATAAATCAATGGGTGCCTGTTCCTATCACAAGCTTATAGAGAATTTGAGAACAGTTTTGTAGGGATGGAAGAGATCAGGAGTTCACTGAACTTAGACAAAAGGTGCAGAGAAAGGAAAATACAGGCAAAGCCAAAAAAAAAGAGAAAAGAAAAGAGGGAGAGGACAGGTAAAGGATGAGGACAGGAGCTCTTGATAGGCAGGGATCACGTTTGTCCACCTTGACACCCCAGTGCCATGTACGGGGCCTGGACTATAAAAGGTGCCCCTTCAAAAGTTATTGATTCAACAGAACGAATGGATAGATAAAGTAAGGGAGGAAGGGAAGGAAGGAGGGAGGGGAGAATAACCAGAGGAAAGAAGGAAGAGAGAAAAGAAAGGAGGAGAATGTGTGGGGAGGAAGGGCACCATAAGAGGGGACTAGATTGGACAAATAGCCAGACGGAAGGTTCTGGAATACATTTATCCTAAGGCTAGTCCTTCAGGGAAGTGTGAAACCTGTCCTGGAAACCCAATGAACAGTACAATCCTTGCAAGGTTCTCACCAGTATCATCACTGGCTCTAAGTTTCTCAATCCACTATTTCTCATATATTATTACACAGGAAAAAAAAAAAAAAGTTCCCCAGAGAGACACACGATCCTTCAGTGTGGTAGTCAAAGGGGAAGGGAGCAGCACTGCTTGAGAACAATGATTTTGCAGGCAATGAATTTGAAAAAATAAATGTGTTTTTCTTTCTGACATCTCAACGTTTGGCACCAGGGAAACTTCATTCAGAGCGTATTCTCTGAAGGATCAAGGGCTAATCTCCTTTTCACTTAGTAGACTATCTTCATGAGCCTTATTCTTCTACTGGAAAGCTTTGAACATGATGTGAAGAGCAGATTCCTCATGGCTAATTCTTAAATCCTCCGTTCCCATGAAACTAGAGACAAGATCTCCAATTCTGACAACATTCAAATCCAGGTGTTAGGTTACATGCCTCTCAGCAGTCCAGCCAACATTTAAGAAAGATGGATGATATTTACTGACTTGAAATTCTACTATGACAATAGCTACCTACAGACCCATTTTCTCTGAGCATCAGAAATACTGATTATATAAGAACGGGAATCGCAAGTTCAGGACCTAACAGATGCTAAGTACCTTTTCCTTGTTACCTTCTTTCTCTTTAATCCTTCCACATTCTCATTCTTCTCCTCCGTTTCTCTTTCACAGACACATGCGGGCACACATACACTCAAGCATCAGTGCGTGCGCACACACAAACACACATTCACACCTAACATCTAAATTTGAATCTACCTGCATTAAATAATCCACTGAATAACCACAGTTAGATGTCATCCAATCCCCTTCAACAGATATTGAGATGACAGTTGTGGTCAACAGAGATGAACGGTTAGTGATAACAGGAAACCTCAATGCCAGGTCTCCTGATTCCCCGAGACCTCTGTGTTGTCCACTGTAACAAACCACTTCTAAGGGCAAGAGGTCAGGGCATGTGTGATGGCGCTGGCATTCTGCCCAGATCCCAGGAGAGGCGTGACGAGAGCACCCTGGCCCAGTGACTGTTTCGCTGCTTGGCTGGAGCAGGCCGCCTGACCTCTCCTCCATGCCACGGGATACGCTTCCTCTGCTTCGATCACTGAACTGGGACATTCTTCTCCGTTTCCAGAGGCCTTTCTTCTAGGGGTTGACACACTCCTACTCAGTGAACACTCGGTGGGGTATTGATGGTCTTTGAGAGTCTCTATGCCAACAGGCTGTCTGGTGCGGAGAAAAGAGAGATCAACCAGGTTTGCGTTCAAATTCTGGCTGCCCTGTTTGTATGGTGTGTGATCTAAGCTCCCTCATCCATGAGAAACAAGGGGAATAGCAGTGTCGACCTCTCAGGATTGCCGCGGGCACTAACACGACATAATGCACGTACCAGAGTTTGACACATAGTTGGCGCTCCGTAAATGTTCTTTGCTTCCACCAGATGGGCTGTGGGCCGGTTGGTCTCTAGATGAGTTGATGTTTTGAGGATGACAATATCTGTGCCATCTGTAATAATTTAGGGCTGATCGGGAACGCAAACAAAATGAAGGACCCAAATGCACGGCACAGATCTGGTTTGAGATTTTTGATATTTCTTCTCGTTTTGCTCTGTTTCAGATTTAGGAAATAACTAGGTTTTGTTCAAATCCATACTACTTTTTTGTAATAAATAAAAGCTCCAAATTTTTAATTTAAGTGGTAGCACATGACAACAACAAAAATGCCTTCTTTTTAGAATTAATATTGCTTTATTTCACTTCATTTTTGGTTCATACAAATCTTCTGTTTAAAGATTTAGCTCTTCTCTATCACAGGTGTACACACACACACACACACACACACACACACACACACACCCCTTAGGATACTGCCAAAAGCAAAACTAACCAGGTTTCTTATTGGACTGGTGCCTCCATACAATGATGTCTAAACCAAAAGGACTGATTGTCTTTGATGAAGAAAAGCCTAGATAGTGTTTTCCTACTATAGTATAAGAGATGAACTAGCCAGGGCTGGCTACTTGAGGCCTCCGGAAGAATGGTCTGAACGGCAGGTACCAGAGAGGTCAGCTGTCACCAGCCATCATCACCAGAAGATGGACAATTTCCCTATGACAGGGAAGTCAGGTTGATGGCATTAAAAGAATGGTTCTAATTCTACTGCTAATTCTATGACCATGGACACATCCTATCACCTCTAGAGGCTTTAGTGTTCCATCTATGACATTAAGCCTTTGGTGTAAATGATTTTCTAGGATCTCCTCCAGTTCTGAAATTTCATGGTTCCTTGAATACAAAAGCAACTGCGAGGAATGACAAGGGAGGCCAGGTGAGCTCGCCTGAGAATACAGATGCAATTAATTTAAAATGGATCTGAAAAGCAGAGGAAGGTGTTCTCTGGAACCTGTGGATGGGAACAGTAAGGGATGCAGGAGGTATTGATTTAAGCAGATTAATATATAATGGGTAATGGGAATATTTCATCACAATCTCTCTTCTGGCTTTCGATCTCTGCATTTTACTCTCCTGCTGCTGTTCCAGAGCCCAGCAAACCTCAGGGGCTGCATGTGAAGGTGAGCCACTGACATGCTGCCAAAGACCAAGAGCCATGGACTGGTGAATGTGGGAGCCGCAACGTGTCCAAATGGGGCAACTGAATAAAAAGTGTGATTTCATTCAAGTTGGCCAGTTACTGTGGACAGGGAGCGGGCATCTACTAAGCAAAGCAAAGTCAGGAAAGACAACCGTCAGAACATGGATCGAATGTTGCAGCTCTTTTCCTACAGAGAGCGTTGGGATTACACGCTACCTTCATGGGACCATGGCCATGGCAATCCTGGTGTGTGTGTGTGTGTGTGTGTGTGTGTGTGTGTGTGTGTGTGTTGGTTTCTGGTTTTCCTGAGGAGGACGACATCTCTATCAATAAGGAGCTTCCCACTTCCCCACACAATTCATTCTCAATATTTTCAGTTGATTCTGATTATTAGAAAACTGTTCCTCCCATGGGCTGAAACGTGGATCTCTTTAGAATCAAATCATTGGTCCTTGTTTTTCTGGGGGCGGCTACAGAGGCTAGAACTCAGAATCTCTGACTTTGAAGGCAGCCGTGGAATCTCTTCTGTTTGTCTGTAACTTCCATTTGCCCTCAATGATCTAGTATCCAAATCCTTCACCCTCCTTTCATCAGAAGTTCCATCACCTAACACTGGTCTTCTACGGAGGCCGTTCGCCCCCTCAGTTTTCTCTTCATGGGCATGTCTGCCCCAGGTTCTCTGCTGGGGTGCCACTTCCTCATTTGTCTCCGATCACATGATGAGAAATGTATACGTCTGTACACATGCCGGCTACAGCCTTAAGGCCCATATATATCTCAACCTGCTAGGTAGTCGTTGGTGCCATCTAAGGGCTATCTCCATCATTTCCAGATCGAAAATGTGGGGTGCCCACAGCTTTCTTCTTGGAGAGTTCACAGACACGTACAGCTCTGGCACCACCAAGCAGATGCTGCCAGTTCCATGAAATGCTTATTCTCTGACACTTCCGCAGGCTGGTGTGGCTCTGTACCCTCAGGCAGCAACCACGTCAGATATCTGATGTAGCATTAGGCTCTGGGAAGAAAACCAGCAAGCCTTATTAAAAGCAAATTTGTCAACAGAGAGCCCGCTATATTAAGCAGCTTAATATAGAAGGAAGCCCATGGATTTGGAATGAGGAAGAACTGAGTTCAAATTGGGGTTCTGCCACTTACTCTGTAGTGACCTGTGGCTTTGGGAGGATTAAATTAGACAATAATGTTCAAGTGTCTGGTACCGTCTACGATGCCTGGTAGTTGCACAGTCATTGCTACCACCCTGATTCCTTTTCCTGGGAACCAACAGTACATTCCACTTCCTGAGACTCCTTGGAGACCTCAAATACAGGCGTTTTCCTGTCTTCGTCTGAAATATGATTTCCTGGCTAAGAAATGTATATATCCTGTTAGCCAGGACACCTGCCTCTTCGTGCGTTTCCTTTGCAGTGTAACCTTTGCAGTGTAACCTTTGCAGTGTAACCAGCAAGTCTGGACCCCTTGGAGGGGTTTTTCTTGCTGGAGCGTGCACTCAGTGCGCTGCCCCACTACACGCATCACCAACTCCTGCACTTACTCACCTGTCACGCTCGTGAGTTTGACTTCACTGCAATGGAAAACACAGAAGGTTGCTTGGCATCTGACCGAGGCTGAGTGGGCATTTCTGATGGGGGCTGAGCTGGGGCTGTTGAACTCTCCAAGTTGTTGCAAACTGAAGAAAGCAAGCAAAAGCCACTTCTTTTTGATAATGTTGAAAATTGGAGGAAGAACACCCCGCTCCCCCCAAAAGAATAGATTTTAGTTTTTATTTAATATTTTTATAGTCAAAAAGGGTTTGTTGTTTTATGTATCTTGTATCCTGTGGCCCCTTATAAGCACCGTGCTTTTAATATGGCTGCATGCTCAGCCTTGCTAACATAGAGAGGAAACCAGCCCAAAATAAGGTTGGTGATCTGACATCAACAAAAACCGAACTGACAGCCAACACGAGACTGAGATCTGAGACTCGTGCAATGCAGGGAAAGGGCCCTTCATTCAAATCCCACCTGGCGCTGGGCTCGATTCCAGCTCCTCTCTGCCAGGCGGTACAATGTGGTGGCTGGACAGAAGCTTAGAACAAGGTTCACCAAGTTCAAATCCCAGCCTGACCACTTCTCTGTCGTATGACTTTGGGTGTGTAATGTGGTCTTTCTGTGTCTCAGTGAGCTCATCTGTAAAATGGAATTAATTATACAACAGACTTCGTAGGGTGGTTGTGACAATTAAGTGTAATATACGGTCAAATTTCTGATAAAACACCTGAGCTCAGAACGAAGGATCCTTAGCTTCCATTTTACAACTGAACTCCTATAAAGGCAGAACAGTTCTTTCTTATTTTTACTAATTAATTTAACCAACATTACTAATAATTTCGAATGAGCCAGGCACAGTCCCAGGTGAACAGAGGCAATTAATTCTAGCAAAGTCCGTGCTTTCAGCACTCAGACTCGGTCTCCTTGTCAAGTCCACGTGTTGCTCCCAGCTTGGCCACGTGGAACAGTACGGAATAACCTTGCTCTCTTTTCTGCATAGCCGCAGCCCTTTAATGCGAGGTTGGTTCCAGCTCTTTGGTTTCCTGTTTTCAGATTAAGCAGGTGCAATTCTTTCAACTGCTCCTGATACGGAAGATAATTTCGTGCTGGGCTCCTGGCACTCTTCCAGGAGCAGCCACGGCAGGAGGGAGTAAGCTACACACACTTTAGGTAACACTGGGGCTTTTGTCCCCTCTGGGCAGCCCTCCAAGTCCTACCTGACTTTGATCCTGACCGTCTTGCTCCCGCTCTAGAATTAGCTTTATTCTTCTGCACCTTCCATAGGACCTTAGTTCAAGTTCGTTCTCTGGCTCTTTCTGCTACTGCTAGCTTTCATAACGTCCTTCTCAGACAGAAACCCAACTGTCTGAATGGGGCCCAACCCAGCCCCCAACCGAGCGGGGCTGAAATCACTATAAATGTTCATTTGTTGTAACTGCTTTGTTTCAGTTGTCCAAAAGTCAACTGTTGAGCTAGACTGTCTCATATTAGCAAGGGAACAAAATTAACATCCTGTATGTGAGTGAATCCAAGATGCCCCAATATTTTATAGCTCACAAAAAAAAAAAAAAAAAAAAGAAGTGTGGCCCAGGAAACCGTGGCACCATGCTTTCTTATCACTTTGAATTTTTAGTTATACTTATGGTAGGAGTTCTTTTTGACTTATTTAGCAATATCTATTTTTTTAATCCCATGTCATCTGGTGCATAAATAAACAAGTCCTCATCATGTTTCAAAAGCTTTTACATATTTATTTTCATCATTATTATTTTTTATATTGGGGAACAGTGTGTTTCTCCGGGACCCATCAGCTCCAAGTTGTTGTCCTTCAGTCTAGTTGTGGAGGGCGCAGCTCACTGGCCCATGTGGGAATCGAACCGGCAACCCTGTTGTTGAGAGCTCGCGCTCTAACCAACTAAGCCACCTGGCCGACGCAAGTTTATTCTTTAACTGTTCACCAGTACATATCCACGAAATGTTCCCAGAGTCACCATACTTGGTTAGTTAGCTGGAGCTCTGGACTTCTCACGTTTATCTTGGGCTTCATCAGCTCAGAGCTCATCCCTTCGATGTTTTTTACATGCACCATAACGTGGATTTACTTGTATCTAATGAAGTTGGACGTACAGGACTCCTCTCTATCATAAGCCCCTTTCTTTTTCTGTATGGACTCTGATATTACAAAACTTTGTTATCTGAAAAGATGACCAAAGAACACGCAGCCACAAATATCTAGGGAAATGTATGAAGTCGTCACGCCAAGGACCTCATTAATAAAAATATTCCATTATGTTTTGGGGTTGTTGTATTTGTCAACGTCTAAAAATTTGTAAGTTGTCATGATTTATTCTGTCTCTTAATAAATATACACCATTGTACCTCTTTTTTTTTTCATAATTTTATATTCTTTTTCCTAGAGAGGGGTCTGCAAATTGCATAAATCTAGGGACCCATACTACCTGGGTCTGCCCCATTCTTAGGTACAATTTTTTTGGTTTAAATTGTGGCAGACTGGGACCCTGGCAATACACACGCCATCACAGTGATTTGCTGCTTTTTATGACTCATGCTTGTAATTTTGATCTGCGTAGTTCTTCTAAAACTGATGGAATTATCTCAAGGTCTGTGGAAGTACACATGGTTTCCTTAGCGTTTCCTATTTGACTAAGCTCAGTTTTGTTTTGTCCTTAATTGAATCACATGTTATTGGAAGCGAAGAAGCTTCTGTTCAAAGCCAACTGGAAATTTCTGAGGTACTGATGGTCAGCCCAATGTCTGAACTGGTTATACCAGCCTCTCATTGCTTTCAAATTTCTTTCCTGCATTCCCAGAGATTTGGGCATGTTTTTCCTGCCTTTTGTTGATAGCCAATCATTTTTAACTTTTTAGTTTTAATCATTTCAAGCTTATAGAAAAGTGGCAGAAATGGTGTGAAGGACTTTTGTGTACTCTTCCCCCACGTGTCCTAATTATTACTATCTTATCACATTGATTTTTCATTCTCTAACTCTTTGAATTTATACATATTCTTTTCCTCAGCCATTCAGGAGTTAGAGACACACTGTTCCATTACACCTTAATGCTTCAGTGTGTATTTCCTAAAAACAAGAACGCTCTGCCAAATAACCATAGTACAACCATGAAAAACAGAAAATTCACATTGATACATGTAATCCATCCAAATTTTAATCGTCCCAAGAATGTCCTTTTTAAGGTCTGGCATCCAAGCGAGGGCTGTGCACTGCATGACTGGCCACATCTGTTTGGTCTCTTTCCACCTGGACCAATTCCACAGGGTTCCCTTCTCTTTCGTGACTTTGACAATGTCAGACGGGTCCAAACCAGTTATGCTGTAGAGTGTACAGTGTAGACTCTCCCTGAATTTGGGTTTGTCTCATATTTCCTCATGATCAGGTTCTGGTTTTGCATCTTTGGCAGAAATATCAGAGATGATGCTATGTTCTTTTCATTATTTCAGGCAGCATACAATTTCTGGTGATGTTAATTTTACCACTTGGGTAATGTTGTATCTTGCTAGCTTCTCTGTTATGAAGTTAATACAAACATATTAAGTACTTGTATGTATTTTGTGATAGTATACTTTGAGATTATGCAAATATCCTGTTTCTCAACAAAGTTTCAGCCACTAGTTTTAGCTTCCACTGAATGCCCACTGACTATAAATAAAGTTTTACTGGAACACAACTATGCCTATTCTACTATGCAATTTCTATGGCTGCTTTTTTGTTAGAACAGCAGAGTTGATTGTGACAGAGACTGAATATCCCCACAAAAGCCTAAGTTATTTACTATCTGGCTTTGCACAGAAAAGCTTGCTGAATTTTGCTCTGATGAGCCTGGTCATCTGTATTTTCACAAGTGTCTAGAGACTTAAAAACCTTGCTGCAGTATAATCTTTTTCTCTGCACTGCTGTCATCTGTATTTTATTATTTGCATATCTTTTCAGCTTCCTTGCTTTATTTGTTCTTTTACATCTTACTTTGTAATAAGGCTATGAGATACACAAAAGCAGATGATAAGATTAAAATATCTTTGAAATACCAACTGTGAAACTGTACAGAGGGTAGCATGCTAACATGGATTCTCAATACGCTTTGGTATTACAGTGTGTTGAAACAGTCACAATTTTGAACAGAAGGAAGCTTAATTGCACTCGTGACATTCAGCCTCATTGCCTGACTCCCTCGTTCTCAAATCTTATCCCAAATGCTACCTGATTAGCCTTCGTGAAGGACGGAATTGAGTTCCTCATCCCTGGTGAAAAAACACAAACAGAATGTTTCACAGTCTCTCCACAGCCTAGTGAACAAGACCTGCACATCTTAGGCTGGTATTCAAGAGCCATCATGAGCTGGACACGGTGCAGGAGGAAGAAAGAAAGACGTGGAGGCAGAATCATCTTAGAAGGGAGAGATCAGAGGGCTTTCCATCCGCTGGCTCTCCTAGACATCCGTTTCTCAATGCTTTGGGTAGTTTAGACTATCAACCGTTTACCGTAAGTACCTCACATTTAGGTTGCTCTTTAGCTCACACACACACACACACACACCACATTCCTAGCTTGTAGCCTCTGTTGGTACCATCCCTTGTCCCCATGGGTCCAAATCCTATCTGCTCCAGTTTAAATTCTACCTCTTTACAAAAGCTCCCCCTCCCGCTACAGTAACCTTTCCCTCCCTGGAACACACATGGTACTTTGTGGGGAGTGGGCTGTGAGCTGACAAGGGCCTTGCAGCCTGCAAGGTTGTTCCCATGGGAAGCCTCGCCTCAGCAATCTTCCCAGGAAGAACAAGGTAACACTAATGCAGCCACAGACACACAAACTGGCCAATACACAAAACAAAATGTTCTAATAATACCTGCTTGTTCTGCTAATACTTGTTCGTATGGACAACTGTTCTAAGACTGTATATAAACTGTGTGTGAAATAAAGACTGTGCCACTGCTCCACCATCCGTGGACGGTGGACCTCCCGATCCCAGCTTTCCTGTCTCGGCGTCTTTTCTCAACCTCCTCGCCCTTCCCCCTCAGGGCGAGCCCTCCTGGCTGTGCGGCCACGGTAGTACTTTATCTGTACTTTTCCTGTGGAACTTATTTTCTATCTTGAATTATAGTTCCTTACGCACAGGCTTTACTGTCCTGCTAGTATTTACCAGCTGGTTGAGGATAAGCTGTCTATCTGATCTCTCTTCGTAGCACAGAGTTCCCCCGTAATGAGTCCTCCACAAGCCATCAGCGAGAGACCTGCAGGGCTGTCAGTGTGTCCACTGTCACTAGACGCCTGATGGTAAGTAGTGTAGCTGCTGCATGTAGCTCAGGACCTGGCATATCTTGTGGGATATTTGAGTTCCATTTGCTGTAAGAGCTGAGGCTCATCTGAGAGGTTCTGGGCCACGGTGAGGTCCTGCTCCCTGTTACTCAAACTCCAAACGCACGTAGGGAGAGCTTTGTGAGACGTGGGAGTGGGTGTCTCCATGACAAGTGGGGTGTGATGCCCATTGTCTTGGTATTCGCAGCCTGCGAAGCTATGAAGGACTATTATTACTAGTTACAGCATCCGACACCTATGGTACTACGTATGAACCCTCACTCTGCTTCTGTGCTAAAAATGATCATTCTAACTACTGTACTGGCACCGCTAGCACGGCTAGCAAAACAGTGTGACCTGAGTGAATATTACAACTCACAGCCTGTTAACCAGCTTTATTAGCCTGTCTCTCTTGAAGCAACTCAATGGTAACAGCCTTAACTTTACACTAATATTTTTTTCTGCCTTTCTCCCTCTACTCAGAGTAACATCACGACTTCTCCCACTAATACTCAGGGTTGGCCAAGTTCACTAATCCAAAGACGCGCTAGCCTGAAAAAAACTCGGTATCACTATACTAATATATACTAATTGCAAATTTCTTAATGATGACTTTTGCTGCCACAGAACTCATCTTATCTTCGATCTTATTTGTAGCAATGTCCAGCTTGGCTCCTTAAGGAGAAGGTGGGGTGAGGTCAGTCTGAGTTTCTTCCCAGTACGGGGACAAGCTCTTTGCTTGGGTAACGTGGTTCTTCCCACTGTTGTCAACAGTGGCTGCATTTGGACTTTTCTCCGAGGTAGAGAGATAGGCACAGGAAAGCGCAGCATTGCTGGGAAGGGTGCAACAAGGAGGCAGGCTTCCCAGAGACAGACCAAGGCTCCAGTTTCCAGTCTGCCACCATCACTGTGGAATGTCAAGGGATTTACATAACTCTGTCTGAGGTCCACTTTCCTGATCTGTAGAGAGGGCTATAATAATAGCTACCTCGTGTGGCAGATGCCTAAAAACTTCCTAAGTGGTGCTTTGGAGAAACTGGCCAAAAGAAAGGACATTTTTTTTAACGGGGGCCATATTGATTGGGAATACATTAATGAACGATACTGCAGATATAATTAAATCACTCTCTTTTAAAATATATTAAATGATTCTTTTAATTACGAAAAAATACATGTGAAGGGGAAGGTATGCGACGCAGAGCAGGGGTGAAGAAGTACTCAGAGAACTAGAGGAAGACGACATCTGCAGTGAGGTAACAAGAACGGTATTGATTGATGCAGGTAAGCGTGTGGGGCAATTGTCACGGCAAAGAGTTGAGGGCATTTTCACTTTACTGCTTTTGTGTTCTCCGTGAAGTAAAAGGCAAGGTCATCCTATAATAAAGAGGAGGGATGGAGGTGGGGAGGATGATTTGATTTAGGCTACAGAAGGTTACGTAAAAGTTGATATGGGTCAGTTCAATGTTAGGCCATTGTCATATGAGACCATTGAAAAGACAGTGAGGCAAGGAAGCAAAAGTTTTGGCAAGCTAGTGACTCAAGCGTTGGGCTACGGAGTCTAGGTTGAATAAAGATGTGATGGTGGGAGTGGTCTTCAAAAGGGAGAAAAAGACTGGTGGGTTGGTGAGCAGTACGAACAGGTGAAGAGACTAGGAGAGAACCAGGATGAGAGACGGTACTTGGACAGCAGTGTGTCTGAATCGTAGTTGTCGAAAATAGAATGACAAGTGACTGAAGGTCCAGGATGTGGCTGCAGGAGTGGGTAGCTGAAGTGGGGTGGAGGAGATGCCCTGAGACAAAGAAACCCATTTGGAAGGCTTGACCACAGGGGCAGGCAAGTACATACGTTAGCATGACAAAAAGGGAGGGAGCTAAGAACCAGTTCTTAAAGGAATATTGAATATTGCATGTGGTGACCACAGGACATTGTAGCTGAGGAAACCTGAGGACTACAGAACAGGTCAAGTGTCAACTGGATTTTTAGATACCAAAACCTAGGTGTTTTCAGTGACACTCTTCCCCATGCTGCACTCTCTGCAAACAGTTGTACTTCCATTGCTTGATTGACTTTAGAACCTTGGTTAGAGCCTGTCATCACCCTGTGTCTGGCCTCTGTCATGAGAATAGATGCTTCCCCCACCCCAGATTCTAGTTGGCAAATCAGTAAATTTTCCTTCCTGGCTCTTGTGCCTGTAGCAATCGGTTTCTGATTTATTCCTGGCTCTTGTAACCAACACTATATTTAATTCTATCCTCCACTTGCAGCACAGGCTTGACTAGATATGCCAGTGACTTGTATTTGTTTGATTCTCGTCAACAAAGGAGCCCCAGAACAAGACTATTGTGAAAACTGTAGTAGGACACAGACTCCAACAAAGCCTCCTCTTGCAGTGGTAAGAAAGGGCGTGTCAATATTTACTGGAAGCAGAACACACGCCCCAGCAGGTGCATAATTACCTTATGAATGATGCTTATGACTCATCTCTGCCCACAGTACTCAGGACCGCCTCTCCTCATTGGCTTGTGGTGTTACATGTCTTTGCATGAAGGTCACTGAATGTAACGGCCAGGAATATCCAACGGGAAAACTACTGGAATAGTCCCCACTCATGGAACTGTTCACATAAGAAAGTTTCCAATTAGATATCAAATAGCACTCAGTATTGTCTACCTAAGAAATCTCCAAACCTGTGTGTGTGTGTGTGTGTGTGTATTTTTTTTTTTTTAATGAGTTTATCTGAGCCAAACTAATGACAATTGCCAGGAAGGAAAATCTCCATGGATTGAGCAAATGCTCCAGAGAATGGCAGTTTTGCAGCTTATTTTATACATTAGAATCAAAGGAGGAGACGTGAGGAGGGTGGTAGATTAAGGGGCTGGGAGAAAGCAAGGGGGGGAATCTCTAGAATTGGGTAAAAAGTACAATGGAGGGACACATGTCCCTTTTGCATGGGTGGGTACAGGATAGCTAACAATTCACATTTACAGCACACAGAGATGGTACTCGGGACACAAGACAACAACGCGGGGTTCTGTGGTCTGGTGCTCCCGTGCTGGGTGTACTCTGAGGGGTCTGGAAAGGAGATTACTCTGACATTCCAAGGCTCTGTTACCTGAGATGCAAAAAGACAATAGACGGGCTCACTTAAGGTAAAGATGGACCTTTGTCAAGGAAACCACAGGCCGAGGCCGTGACTTCTGCCATGACCAGCTGCTAGTTAGGAATTTGGATGTTCACGCAATCCTATGTGGTTACTCTCTGTCTGTTGAGTTTGTAGGGCCTCCCACGCTGGCCTCCCGTGAGCTTGTCGGGTTTAGTGTTTGGCCCTTTTTCATCCGCTGTGTTTTGTTTCTTAAAATGATATAACTTGCCTTGGGGAAATCTGTGTGTGTCTATTTTCTTGAGGTGACTCTGTCCCATCTTGGACATCTCTTTGCATAAGCGACTGTCCTTAAAGATGGAAATTAATGCTGAGAGTGTGTGGTAATGGTTTCGAGAGCACTCAGGAGACTCATGGCCCTTGACCGCTTTAAATGCAGTCTGTTCACTGTGAAACGCTCGGCTTCTGATCGTCCACAGAACGGGGACTCCACCTGCACTGGAGAGTCCCACGCATTGACCCTACGGACGCATTCTCTTCCTCTCCATCGCCTGGAGACATACTAAGTGTCTTTGGGGCAGTACATACTGTTTGAAAAAAGTAGAATCACTCTTCCAATGCCAGTTTTAATTGATAACAACCCCACTGTTTTGTAATCAAAACTTCGGAGAGAAAATCCTGATAAGATCCTTTTCGTTGGCAAGACTACGTCAGCACCACACCATCTGATCACGTGTCAGTGATTTTCACGGACAATAGGACATCAGTGGTAGTTTATTTACGAGTTCTGTTCTTGACTTCCCTTTCCAAGTTCCTTTGTCTTCAGCCGACCTGGGCGTATGATGGGGAATTTAGCAGGTGGGGTGAGTCTAACCTTCATTTCCTGGTGGTACTGTCTGTATGTGATTATTGTAATTTCCTATTAATTGCCAGTAGGTCCGCATTAGTACTGGTAGGAGAGTGGTGGGTAGGGAAAACAAATCCAAATAAATAATAATGCTACTCTAGTGAGCTTAAATCATTTCCCCTCCACGAAAATGGTACCCAACGTAGTCAACATGCTCCCAGTGAGCCAGCTGGTCCTCGCTGGGTGGCATTACACTGAGTACTGGTGAACTGGCCATTCAGCCACGGTCGTAGCTGGGTTAAATTCCAATAAAAGTCCCTGTTATAGAGACTCGGCCTCACTTTTAGACCAGCATCACGTCTAGTGTGTTTCTAAGCCTGCTGAACACATTGCAGGAGACTGACTGACTGGCATCCACAGGATGAGTCATCTGACCTATTTGATTTTTAAGACCATCCTCCATGGAGGAGCTTTTTTACGTGTGTCTTTTTTTTTTTTTTTTTTTTTTAATGTATTTGTATGGCATGAGTCACAAATATTCTTACACTCTGGGACCATTCCAAGAGGTCCACATATATAACTCTTCCCCAAGACTCTTTGTCATCAATCCTCCTGTTTTGCTCCTTGGAAGAACCAGTAGATACGTATGCTGACCTACGGGCCCGCCTCCTTCCTCCTTTCATTGGCTCTTCTCGTGTCAGGTTTGGGGCACACTGGATCTCTCACTCGAGTTCTAATTCTGGAGACAGTGAGCGGCAGTAAGAATGGGGCAGGAAGAGAAGTGGCTTCCATATGTAAGTTAACTCCCTCAGATGCAGGAGCTGCAGGATCAAATCGTATTTTGTGTTTTGTTTTTTTAAATCTGTGTTAGCGAAGTAGCCGTAAGAGATTAAAGCCAATTTCATGTTGTCTCCATGATTAAATTCATGCCTTGAATCAATAATTTAGGATTATAACATTGTAATTTCCACCCCATCGCCTATCCCTCAGTTCCTGAGACCCCTTTTACTGTTCAATGGCAGTGAACACGTGTTTCCCCTTTGTTCCAACTGGTTTCCATAAATGACCACAAGTGATCGTTTTTGACTCTTCATTTTAAATATTTTTGGTCACACAAAAAATTAGAGAAAATAGTATGAAGAAAACACATATATACATCACTTACATTTAATATTTATAAATAAATTGTCAAATTTGGTTCAAGTGCTCGCCAGACAAAATGGCTTCTCATCCTAAATACATAAACATACATATTTAAGAAAATAATATTTTCTTATATAAGCACAATGCCACCATTATATCTAACAAATTTCATTCCCTAATATCAGCAAATCATAAGTCATGACTTAATTAGCTATGTTACCAGTGTATGCCAAGAGCAGCTAGATTCCCCATCTTTTAATGTGAGCTGTATTCTCACTGCCTACATCAACAAATAACTAATAAGCAATCCCATACTTCACGTTACCCATGCCTCCTTCGTTTCCTTAAGGCTCTGTGAGCTGCAGTAACTCCTAGTAGTAATGTTGTACTCATCAGGTTTCCAGGTTTGATAAAACAGAATTTAATTCTGTTTAACTTAGGCGGAAAAGGACTTTATAGAAATGGTATCTCATTTCTCAGTTGGAAGGGTGATAGACCAGGCCTGGAGAGAGGGTATAAACTCAGGTGACAGGGAGGGCCATGCATGGACATCGATGGATGAAGAGGACTGGGGAGGAGGAGGTGAGCTGGAGAGTTGCACTCCGTTTAGAGGAGAACGCCACTCCTCACCTCCAGACTCTTGCCAACAATAAAAACATGGGTCCAAAGCTTAGATTTCTACTATTTTGTCTCAAGAAAAGATGGACACAAATTGGATCTCGGGATTTTTAAGAGGAGGAAAGAAATTTAATTCTTTGCAGAACAAATATGATATTGCTGAAGTCTAAACCCAGCCTGGGATCCCCCCAGTTTGTAACTTCTGATTTACAAGCAGAAAGATTATAAGAAAAATGGCTGAGCAGGAAAAGGTAAATTAGAAGATGGTGGTCCAAATACAGGTGGATGTTGAAAGGGTGGATGCATTTGCTCTTTTCAGCCAATATATTTCATAACTGATGGGGGAACGATTTAGGAATTTTGACTGGAATGATCTAGATCTAGAAGAAAGTTGGATTGTCACTCTATCTAGACATCATCATACATCATTGCTCTTCCAGCTTCCTTCCTAGGAAAGAGAAATTTTCATTGTAGGAGTTTATATATTTCTCAAAGTCCATTTTCATAAATATCCAATATGCTTCTTTATGACACTGCATCATATTTGTTTCTCATATTTTGAAGCTACGTGATTTATCTGACAGAATATTGTCCCTGTGAGTTGTGAAACTATTCTTTTTTTTTAATTAAAGTTTGTTGGGGTGACAATCGTTAGCAAAGTTACATAGATTTCAAGTGTACAATTCTGTAGGGTGGCAGATGAGGGTAAAGGGGATCAAATATATGGTGATGGAAAGTATTCTATTCCTTTTTGTCCTTTTAAACTAGTAAAGTGTGCTTGGTTAGCAACTTATCCAATCCCTTTATTTTTCCAGACTTTGTTCATTCCAGGGGCCTCTGGGGCTACCACAGAGAGTGAAGGTAGAGGTACCTGGACCCCCAGCCATCTAGCCTCTCTTTTGATCAGAGTAGCTGTACTTTGAGTTGTTTTCTGTTTTGTCCTTCTCTGTATAATGTGACTTAACACCACACATTCTAAGGTTTAAACCAAAAGGTGTAAACCAAAGCTTTGAACACTATTCATCTTCGATTCATTGTTTGGCTATGAAAATGCCCCGAGGCTTCTACACAATTCTAAACACCTGACAGCCCTGAAAGACACTTCAAATTTTGAATGTTTCCTCCCACAATGTTTGATCTTTGTGCATCAAAATCCAATTAATTATGTAATTCTATTTCTCCAATAAACAAAAGACAACATATGTTTGCTTCTTTGTACCTTAATCACAAGGGGCTATGACTAGTCCCAAGAAAAAAACAGAGAATGCCTCCGCTCTCTTTCCTAGAAATTAAAAAAAAAAAAAAAAAAAAAAAAGCACAGAATGTGGGATAATGTATTATCTAGCATGAAAGTTTTAACTAAGGGAACAAAGATAGGCAACAGTGGAGGCCATTGTAATTCTGACTAAGCATTCCCCTTCGAAACTGTCCTCAACAGATGCCGGGGACTCTATGAACTCCGTTTTCCTACAGATCCCCAAATGCAAGGTTGATGTGCTTTCTTAATTCACCAATTCAGTAATTTGAATAATATGGCTTTTTTGTTGTTGTTGTTCATCAATAGCCCTTGTTTGTTTGCATCACAGAAAATACCATTATCCAAAGTGTTAATAACTTTTTAAATATTTGTTTCTAATAATTCCAAAATTTTTAATATTTAACTCTAAAAAGTATAATGATTGTGCTTTAGCGTGTTGTATGTATGTGTACATGTGTGTTCTACTTGAAATCCAATGCTTTAGAACAGTTGCTATGCTTGAAGTATACACACAATAAAGAACTATCAACTTAGCAATTGCCGATGAGATTTTTATCATGTCCTTGCAGATGTCCCTTACATTCTCTGCATCAAGCACGTTGACCTCTATGGAATCACTGACTGGTCACTCTTAGTCTAGCAGATTCTATGCTTCCTACGCACTATACTGTATTAAGTTATATTTACTAGTTATATTGGCATAACTTTGAAAGTGGGTGTTTGTAAAAATGATCCATTGGGAACCATTTTGTTATTGAATGCTCTTGGTGTTTTATTCCCAGATAAACACAATTCTACAATATTATTATACCGAAGGTGGGACTTCTGTGTAGCCAGCTTTCTTTACATCATCAACATGCCTGTGCTAACTGCCAATCATGGGTAAGCCCCTTGGAGGCAGGAGCCCAGGTTTTAATACCTGGAGAGCCCACACAGTGTCTAATTCAAGGTTCACATTTAATCCATGTGGTGGGTGGAGTTAGTTAGCCTTGTGTGCAGACATCACTAACACGAGATTTTCCTATATCTCTTGGTTCATGGAGATGGGAAAGAAGAACTAGCTAGTCAGGAGCCAGAACTTGAGTGAGGAAGCCAGAGGCCAGGAACTGTATGCCAACAGTCCTGGATTTCAGGAATCTTCCCAAGAGGGGTGAAAAGGGAAGAGACAGGAAGCCAAAACAGGCCCCATTGAGAGGGGACTACAGAGGAAACCCTGGGGTCAGATGGAACAAGAGAACACAGGAGAACACCCCAGACTAGAGTGGGACTGAGGACAAGCGTGGAAGAAGCCAGGGACCAAAGTTCCTCAAGCTGGTCATGGAGGAAGGCAGGTTTAGGGCAGGCCCAACGGCTGGGGTCGTCGAGGAGGAAGACCGAATCCAGAGAGACAGAGTAGGGAGTGAATGAAAGTCTCAATGAACATGAAGACGGGCCCAGGGGAAAGCGGATATCTGAGTGCCATTCCAGCTGTATTTCTTCCAGGTCATCACGTGTCTGTCCCTGAGTCTTAGAGGACCAGGCAGGGCTCCAACAAATGAGAATAATCAAATGTGGTTTCTGTCTCTGTCTCTGGACCTGCTTGCTGTCCTTGGCGCTCTCACGTTTGCTCCTGCTCTCTCCCACTCGAAGAGACCACAAACATACAACTAATTGGCAATTTGAGTCTATACTTCAAGTCAAGAAAATGACAGCAGGAGGTTCCGCTTGTCCAGGATGGTACCAGAGATAAGGAAAAATGGAGATGTGAGGAGGGCAATTAGGAGAGGTTATCCAATGGAACGAATGATTGAACTTCCTATGGGCCAGACACCAGTCTGGAACCTCTGCATATTCATTCTAACCTCAAAATGGTGCTGGAAAGCACATGTTACTATCCCCATTTCTAAAATAAGGAAACTGAGACTCCAAAAGGTGAAGTAACTTGCCCAAGGTCACACAGCTCCGCGGCCAAACCAATATTTAGGTCTGGGCTCCTCTGACTCCTGGCCTCATTTCTGCTTCTTCTAAGGAAATTCTCTACTTCAGTAGCTTCTGAATCTGTCAGAGCCAGTCTTCCTTCATGCGCTTTTCTTGATGTGGATGAAAGCACAGTTAGCAGGATGGCCTTATAAATTTACTCTTGGGCATTCTGTCGTAGCCTCTGGGACTCTTCTTTCTTTCCCCCACTTGCTTTAATATTACAAACGGAGTAATGCAAACGAATAAAACAGTTTTTGAGTAAAATAATGTGACTCAAACAGTGTATGTAGTGGGTCTGGAACACATGGTCTGCTGCTTCCTCACTGGACCTGGGTGTAATTCTTCATTCTCCTGTAGCTGCCGAAGGAGAACCTGTCCAGTCACTGTACCCTGCCTCTGGCTACTTGCTTTCAACAGGAAGGGCACCAGTAGAATCTCCTAGGGGATGAGGAAACTGCATCCTCACTCCCCATCTTGGCAGGGTCACTTGTAAGCTGCTAGGCAATCGCCAAGCACTGCTGAGGTGATTTCTGTGCCTGATCCAAGAGGCTGTTTACTCACGAGGCCCAAATCTTTCCGGTCTCAGGAAATACAAGTGACCCTTGGCTGAAGTCAGCACACCAAAAAAAAAAAAAAAAAAAAAAGAAAACCCTAAGAAGTTATTATTCAGAATCTCATTTTGAAAGCCTCCCGTGGTCATACAAGAAAAGCCAAGTGCTGACATGGTAGGAGGAAGATGAGGCTGCGATAGAACCTCATCGTGGGTCCAGATTCTGTGTGGTCCACCATGTGAAGTTTGCTGTCGGGCAGTGTGGGTTTCCCTGGGCACGGAGCTCAGCCAGGAGATGAGTGATTCTGGGGCTTCCCGCTGGCCTTGCCGCCTTGCTGCCCCCTGGAGTGATTTGCTTGCCTTCTGATCATATCTGTTTAGGACACATTCATTCATTCATTGAATAATCTAAGGTGAACACCTACTATGTGCTGGGCTCTGTGTAGGAACTGGGCTAAGCAGAAACAGACACACTTCTCACCCTCAAGGAGTTTATCGTTTAGTAAAGGAAACACAGAAGAAAACAAGAATCATGTAGTTTCTCACTGCGAGTGATTTGGAGAAAATGACAGCCCGGCTTTGAGCGTGTGTGGCATGGACTGCATCCAGTGTCAGAGTCGGGGTAGACGTCCCTGGGAAAGGACGTCGGAGCTGAGGTTTGGGGGGAATGTGCTGCTTCACAGTCCCTTGGGCTTCAGAATGAATTAAGCCACTGGACGTGTGCACACACTGACATCTCAGCGCTCAGCACACAGCTTGCTTGGGTTTTGCTCTAAAGATGGCAGCATACTTTGGCAAAGGCAGGGGAGCCCAGGCTCGAAGGGACGCACCTCAACCAAGTGACATCTACATCTTTTCTCCAGAGCATCTCTTGACACTTGCTTTGGTTTGGCTCAGGCAGTAACCTATTTCCTCTATTTGTTTTACCGTTTCAGCCAATGGCCAGCTTTCCCCTTTTCACCCCTTACCAGTTCTCGTTCCACAACTTGCTGTCTCCCTCTCCATTTCCCGACTCAACCTCAGCATCCTGACCTCCTCCTTTACCACACTGGTTCCAATCTACCCTCTCTCTTCTGTCGTTGGCTTCTACGCGTCTTCTGAGACTTCAAGGTCGCAGCTGCGACCACTGGGACAGAGAGAAAGGCAGCTCCCAGGACACAAGCTCCTATTGTTAGAGAGAAGAAGGCAGACTGTGCATCGTTCTATATGTTTTCTTCTACCATATACTAATATCTGGGTGGAGATGAATCACTTATGATGAGATCTGTCCAAATCTATCCTTCTGTGGATTACGTTTACCTGGGAAATATGTGCTCTAAGAGGTTTTAATAAAAACTATACAAACAAAGCAGAAACGGACTCTCAGATACAGAGAACAAACTGATGGTGGCCAGAGGGGAGGGCGTTGGGGAGCTGGGTGCAAAAGGTGAAGGGGTTAGGAAGTACAAATGGGCAGTGACAAAAATAGTCACGAGGATGTAGAATACAGCATGGGAAGTATTGTCAGTAATATTGTAGTAACTATATATGGTGCCGGGGGGTACTAGACTTATCAGGGGGATCACTTCATAAATTATAGAAATATCTAACCACTATGCTGCACACTTAAAACTAATGTAAACTAATATCGCATGTCAACGGCAATAAAAATAAAGAGCTAAAGAAAAGAACTGTAGTTTTCTTCCTGTATTGTGTTTCATGCGGGCTGGGAGAGGTGTGACGCATAAGCTGAAAGTAAATTAATGGGAACGTTTGGTTTTGTTTCCCTAGCAACGTTACAGCCGTCTCCTTATGACTGGAAACGACCCTGGAGGCCTTTGTTCCTACATCCCCAGCTCTCCAGGGCAGGGCGACATGCTGGGCACCCTGGGAACAGCGCCATAGAACAGAATGCTGCAGCACTGACTTGAGAACCCCCCCTCACTCAGTTCCCTACCACCTCTCGGGGGGCACCCTGCTGCAGCCAATACTCATCCTGTTGGCTGAAAATGGGGCACAGAAGAGTGTTTAGTGCTGTGACTTAGTACGCCAGGGCGTGCATGATGGCAGAGCAGGCTGCATCACGCTAGGCCAGGAGGAGTTTGGCGGCTGGAAGGTCAAGGTCAAGGTCAAAGTGGACACCAGTCTAGTAGTTCAGACACTCAGGGCTGGAGTGCGGGTATGTAGGAACGGTAACCACATCACACATATAACCACTGGCTCTGACCTTTCACATCTACTTTGAACATTTCATAAATATGAGGGTGAGTTTCAGTAAGAATCCTGAAACACACAGTAGACCACTTTTACCCTTTTCAACAATTTGCATCTGAGAGGCTTTGGCAAAATTTGGTCCATTTTCTACATCGAGGAGATTTGCATGGATGCATTCCTGCTGGGAGGCTTTACAATATAGTGGCAAGGTTTGGGGTTCTAGCCATAGCCTGCCAAGAGTTAAACGTTGGCTCCACCACTTACTAGCCATGAGACCTGGGAAAGCCGCTTACTGTCCCGTGCCTCCTCTTTCTCATCCATCAAATGGTCACGACAGTCATTTCGCACAGGAGAGGTGGTTCGCTGGAGACGTCTGTGTGAAGCACAAAGAACCATGCTTGAAGCCTTGTAGTAGGTGTTTACTACGTGTGTGACACCGAACTGCCACACACTCCCACTCATGGGCCGTGGGAAGACAGAGCACTTGTCATATCTTTTTGAGTCCTTGAGAATATTTCACTAGAACTGACAAAATATGATTTTTTTTTCCCCCGAACGAATTCCATGAGAATTTGCTCCTGTTTGTAGCTGCTCCATTCACACGGGAACAGCTGGTAAGTCTGAGGGAAGATTCTCAAGTCAGTGCCACAGAACCACATTCTACGGCACTGTTCCCAGAGTGTCCCGCGTGTCACCTTGCCCTGCAGAGCTGGGGATGCAGGGGCTGGAGGCCACTGAGGAGAAGCCGGGGCAAGAGCACATGACGGAGGAAGAGGACGAGGAAGAGACAGAATCCCCTGACCTTGAAACTGCACACAGATCAGCACCCTCATTCCTCCTCCCTCCCTGTCTCTCTCAACACGGTTTGCTTGTTCCCGTAACTGGAGAGCCTGCTCGGGCCTATAAGTTCCTTTTATCCCGAATCTCCAACAGCCAAGTCTGAAACGTAACTCCTGAGTGTGAATGAAGCACTCACGGGTTTACGCAGCCTGCAGAATCCCACTGGGTAAAAGAGGGGAGTGTGTGTGTGTGTGTGTGTGTGTGTGTGTGTGTGTGTGTGTGTGTGTTATCAGTTTCCCCCATAAGTCATGCTACACCACAGTAAGCGTGAGGATGGGAACCCAGCCTCACTCACCTTTGCTTCTCCAGTTCCTAGAATAATTTCTACACAGAGGCAATGAATCCAAGCTCCTCGTGGCCTAAAAGAATCAGTAGCATCCTGGCCTCCTCTGTCCCTTTCCTGGACATCATAGGAGGACATCCCCCAAAGGTCTCCTTCTCTTCTCTCCTTTGCGCCTCTAGCCTTCCCCTCTTTCTCTCTTCTCGGTTCTGCCCTGGTCACCATAGGGGGTTCTCGAGACTCAAAGTGGGTTTCTAAATCCAAATGGAAAGCAGCAAACAGTCCAGAAAACCCAGGGGCCATGGCAACCCTCCCCCACCATCAGCAGGTAACTAAGATTTGAGAGCCCTTCCAATGAATCTGTAGTCCAGCTACTATTTCAGCTCCTTTAAAGCTTTCCTGTATCGTAGAAGATGCCTGTTAATGTGTTTTTATATCCTTTTTTTCCACAAGTTATTAGTATCTGCAGCCTTGACCAACCCTGACTTCTCCACATTAAAGGTCAACTTTGTGAAATCCAAATACCATTATACATATTAATGGTCAATAATAGCTTGCGATTAAGTCCCAGCCATTAGATAAGATGCTAATGGCATTATTTGATTGGTGCCTAACTGAGTCTAATTAATTCCCTTGCTCTCTGCTTTTCCCTGGTACCCGGGGAATCTCTATGGGATGAAAATTCTCCAGCACACCTGTGGTTTTCTTAATTTCTGGATTTGTAGAAATCAGTGACAGTGGGATTCAAGGACTCAGAGAAGAGAGCTCATCAGTCAACATGTATTTGTTACTCTCTGACTGCCCTGATCTGTAAGAACCCTTTCAGATGTGAGGACAGAAGAAGAGAAAGGCACGTAGGGTTTTGTCTTTTCTCCTTTCCGTCTTAAGAGTGCTACATTCCTGAGTCAGGAAGCTGCAGTCCCCCCAGTGGGTTTGAGATGGCCTTTAAACACTGGAAGCTGTGAAGCGCAAACTACCAGGGTTATATGCACCAGGCGCTAGTGTCACCTCCCCAAACCCTTTGGTCTCTGTGTTGACCAGATGAGAAGGCTGGGACAGCTAACATTTATCGACACTTACTGTTCTTGGGGCTTTACAGGCATTCTCCCTCTCAGTGATGAACTATTAGGCCTGAGCTATTGTCATCCTCATTTCACAGATGAAAAGTCTAAGGCTTATGTTGGTGAAGCAACTTGTCCAAGCTCACACAGCAGCATGCGTCAGAGCCAGTACTCAAAACTGTATGTAGGAGTCTGACAGCCCAACTCTTCATGTCCCTGTCCCTCTCCACTGTCAGGTTTCTTGAGTAACTGGGGGTGGCACTGAGTAGTCAGGAAAAGATGAGAGACTAGAGGGTCCACATTTACACAAAAGATAAAAGAAGGATGGTCATTTGCACAGAAAGATGTAACACCGTGTCTGTTACTTTAAGGAGGAAGAGCCTCGGGAAGATACAAAACACCAATTATTGTACAGAGAATCACACCCCACTTTTTTTTTTTTCAAGCACAGGAAGCAAAGCATGACTACATTTCAGTATTGGCCAAATACCCAGTTTCATGGTATTTGTATCCTGAAGCCATCTTGAAATTGTTGCTACATTTATAGGAAATGTTTTGGTTTACTGTGATAATTTAGCTAAATCATTCTGGCATTCTTCTAGGTTTTCTCTGTATATTCTACAGTTTGGACCTGCAAGAATATTTATCTGTATCTTATGACAGCTGCAATATGCATCTTGTTTCTCTTCTTTAAACAAATAAATACCTTGTGATGTTTATAATAGGGACGTACGTTTTAACTAATTAAGGACTTGCTATTTTCTGCACGTGACATTCTAACTGTACGACTCAGCAGCCTGGATTTCATATCTGTAACTGGGCCACCTGAATATTCAGATTCAGGTTCAAAAGATGGCTACGGAGCCCTACTGTGTGCCTTTCCTTATGTTACCTTACCGCATCCTTACAACAACCCCATTTTATTGGTGGGAATGTGACAGATAGGAGCCCAAGGCTCAGAGCAGGGTAGTGACTTGTACAGGTCACGTCAGCGGCTGGGGTTTCAAAACCTGCACCAAGAACAGTGCTGTGTTTTTGTTGTTGTTGTTTTTAGTCTCATCAGAGCCTTCTCCCTGTTTTCCAATAGGTGCATCTCATCTTATTTCTCTAAACAAGTCAATGAATGGCTTCTGGTATCTTGAAAACATTACATAATAAAATTCAGATTTTGCCTTATTACCTTGTTCATATTTACAGACTTTATCTCTAACGTGACACGGGGCCAGTCATGTTCATTATTGGAGTTTGGTATTTATGAGCAGATTGCTTAGATTCTAGTGGAGAAGGAATTTGGGGGTGGAAGGCTTCACGGCAGCTCAGGTCCCCCGTCCCTGCGATCCCCATAAGTATCATCTGAGTAACTGCTTTGTGCCCTTTGGTGGAGAAGAACAATGGGCAAATTGCAATAAGCTCTTTGTGTAAATGATGGTGAGATTTTATTTTTCAAAGGGTTGTTTTTCAGCTTTTTTTGTTTTTGAGAAGAGCAGATTTAAGATTATCTAAAACTTCAGCCCACGTTTAACTGAACTGAAACATCTCCCCAACCAGATAACAGTCTCTTTAAAATCATGTCAAAACGCTTGCCCTTCCTCTCTCCTTTTCAGAATCCCCAGGATCCCAAGTGCTGTTGGCAGTGCCCCGCCGTGGGGGTCCAGAGGGGCCAAGATCAGGAGTGTCATGGCAGGCCCCTCGCAGGGCCACCTCCTGTGCTGCCGGCAGTAAGTGGGGACCTTCTTTGAACACTGGGGCAATTTGATACACTAGCTGGCAAACAACACAATAGAATGTGCAAATGAACAGCATTTTCTTCTCCATTAGAAGAGTTGCTCGGCAACTGTTTCCTCTTTAGCACATAAATTTGATGTCAGTGCAGTTTTGGCGAGTTCGCTCTGGACTAATGAAGGGTGCATATGAATGAAGCCAGATTTGTGCATTTGTTCCCTGGATGGGCCACTTCACTTTCTTTTGTTCTGTACTGATGCAGCAGCTCGCAAATCTAGGGCCTTGCCCATCAGGCTGGCCAACTGAGAGGGTACTTGCCATGGCATCTCTCTCACTGGTACAGCAGCAGTCTCTCTGTCTGCTGTACCAATGGTGGACCTCTCTTTGGGCATGGAGGGTACATGTCTTAGAAACAATTTCATTGCAACTTTAAATCTCTGTGAAGCGTACTGAAGTGTCATCCCAGCAGAAATGTGAAGTTCTATGCCTACAAGCCCGAGTCAGTAACTGCACACATAACCTTGACATTGATTGCATGGATTGCACAGGCTGCCTTTATTTCTCACTGAACCCTGCCACCCGGGGGCAGAGTATGGGGAGGGGACTTTGGACTGTCAGAGCACAGGCTCTGATTGGCCACTAAAGACCCTTGGTTTGAATTCTGGCCCCATCTCTTCATTAGCTACGAAAGCCTGGGCAACGATCTTAACTTTAGTAAGGCTGCGTTTTCACTATCTAGAAAATGGGATAAGTAGTCAATAGGTGCCTCATAAGGCCGTTTTAAGGACAAAACAAGATAATCCATGTAACAGCACTCAGCACAGTGCCTGGTAGATAATAAACACTCAAATGCTAACGATGATTAATATGTTAATTTGAAATAATTGATAAAATGAGCTTTTGGTGCTAGATCTGGGTTCATGAAATATTAAAAGAGCTTCTGTCTAAAGGTGAACTTTCCACTGCTGAGAGGCAGTTGAGGCCACTGGCTAAATAACATCTGTATGAGGAACAAATGGAAAAGAAGAAGCGGGATGGTTAAATTTTCATTCTAAACGTTTTGGCAAGAACCACCACACCAAGCAGTACTCGTTGTTTTCTTTGGCAACAGAACAAATAGAAAGACACCTTGGTTCATAATGGATCATTGACCAACTCGAGGCTCGTGGTGAGTCACTGACTTGCTTCTGAACCAAAGTTTTCCCCTTGAAAAAAGGGATAAGAACTCTTGTCCCTTCACTGGGTTCCCATGAGGACTGAGTAGGATAAAGCGTAAAAAACCACTTCCTAATCCACAAAATAATTTAAAAAGTAAATTATTACGGGCAGCTGGACAGTGAGTCCCTCTATTAATAGCCTCCCACAGGGGGCAACCGGTGGAGCCAGTAGGGGCTCAGGACAGGCCCGAGCTCCAGGGCCACTTTGTCACTTATGAACTGCGTGACCCAAGGCAAGTCACCTTGACCCCCCAGTATCTTCATCTTTGAAAACAACCTAACAATGTTATTTATATTGTCCAAGCTTCATATATAGTAGTACTCAATAAATGTTGGATATTGTTATTATTGCTAATATTTATTGAGAGGATACTATGAAGGTCTAACAATTAAGTTCTTGAACTCATCCTAGAAAAAGTGCCACACACCTCATTGCTGAATATCACTATGGTCACCTTAGAAGTTCTCCCCTTGGGAAGCTGTGCACTGATGCCAGCACCTAGTCCACCCTTCAAAGCAATTTTGGGACTCTTTTTCAGGGATTGGCCATCAGAGCTGTCGTCACATTACCCTTGATGTACTGAATGTCACCAAAATGTCTTCCTTTCCATATTTCCTTTATCTTCAGGTAAAGAAAGAAGTCATTGGGGGCCAGATCAGGTGAGTAGGGAGGGAGTTCCAATACAGTTATTTGTTTACTGGCTAAAATTCCCTCACAGACAGTGACGTGTGAGCTGGTGCACTGTCGTGATGCAAGAGCCACAAACTGTTGGCGAAAAGTTCAGGTCGTCTAACTTTTTCATGCAGCATTTTCAGCACTTCCAAATAGTAAACTTGGTTAACTGTTAATCCAGTTGGTACAAATTCATAATGAACAATCCCTCTGATATCAAAAAAGATTAGCAACCTCGTTGCAACAACTTCCCGAACTTAATTGTCAGACCTTCATAGCTCATAAGTACACACCTTACTTCAGGTTTTTCCTCTTTTTTTCTGGACCGTGACCATTCTGGAAATGAAATCTTCTCATGGAATTATGATAACCCGATACGTGAGCACGTTTAATTTAAACCTTGCCTGAGTTTGCCAGTTGTACAGTCTGGACGGCCCTGTCACCATTATTTTCAAGGAACAATGATAAGAGTCAAAGCAGGAATTCTATAAAGCTCTTATATAGTATATATTCAAAGAAGTGTATTTTCATGACTTCACAAATATCGATATCTCAGAATCCATTATTCTCCATGATCCATATTCCTCTTCTATTCTCCTTTGGGAGCTAGTGTGACCTTAGAAAGGTCAAGGTCTTAAAGGTCAGACACAGCTGGTGTTGAACCTTGCCAAGAACAGATACTAGCTGTGTGACATTTAGCAACGTACTTAACTTTTCTGAGCTGCCCTTTTCTCCACTGTGAAATAGGGATAAATGCCCATCTCCCAGAGGGACAAGGATGAAATGAAATCATGTCCACAAGGGATGTGACACAGGATAGACGCTCAGTAAATTTCCTGTCTGGCTCTCGCTGAATCGCCCTGCCTTCTCCCAACTCTCTCTGTTCCTGTGCCAATTTCTTTCAAACTCTTGGCTGCTGACCTTTTGTGTGTCTCTTAACCCATTGACTCCTCTAGACTCATCTGTCTCCTACCTGCCACAACCTCACGCGAAATCATCACAGTTCCTGAAAGCATTTTTTTCCCTAGAATCTTGACTTTCAGTAGTCAAGTCAGACAGAGTCAGGAGAAAAAGGAGTGGGGAGGGGAAACTCTTTTAAACTGGATGGTTTTAAGAATGGAATCCTGGAGACAGGGGCAGGAAGCGATCACAGGACAGGAAACAAAGAGAACAAACAGCAGACCTAAAGAGTGAACTCAGAGCCATGAAGCAGCTGCCATGTTCTGCTGAACTTGAGTGGCATCTGGATACGGTTTTTTGGGGCTCTTGCTATCTTCCTATATGTTCTTTGAATAAGAGAAGCAAAATCTTTGAATAACTAAATCTCTCCAAAGGCTTGTCACATGATCTTTCCATTTCCCCATCAAAGTGTAATCCGTATTTTCAATTTCCCCCACTTGCCAGACTTCTCTTACATCGTATCTCCTGCAGAGGTCTCAGCCAAGAAAAACTGGGGCTCTCCCACTGGTTCCCTATTGATTCTTTCAGAGCAGAGGCGCACACTACATTCAGGTAGGTGTAGGGTGCTCTCCGGGCCTGTGCCACTCAGTTGCCCTGAGAACTGGGGAGGCCAGGCTGGGTCCCCAGAGGCCCAGGACACTGAAATCCTCAGAACGGCCAAACCTCAGTGGCTCCTTTGTCTTTTCCTGTGACTGGTCATATCACATGGTCTATGCAAATTTCTATGCAAGTATGCACAACTGTAGAAAAACCAGTTTGTAACACAGATGACAAGCCCCTCAAAACAAGTAATTTACAAGAGGAGAAATATAAGTGGTCACTGCACCTAGGACAGGATGGTGTGTCTCATAATGAAAGTTCTGCCACTTAAAACAGCAAGGATGAGCTATTTGGACTGATTTGGCACTGAAGGTATAAAGCAATAACCATCGTCGGTGTGGTTGTGACAGAAGCGGGAAGAGAGATGCCCTAAGTGGCAATGCTGGTTATTATGGGCAATATGGCCACAGATGGTTTCTCTTCCTTTTTTATACCCATCTGAATGCCCTCCTCTCTGGCCCTACCCCTCCCAAAAGCCATGTATCAAATAGGGAAAGCAAAAAGGAGAGATCTGATATAATATGTGTTTAAGACTTTTAAATGAGAAATGTTAAATATACACAAAGCTAGAGAGAACAATCTGATTATTCTGCCTGATAACCCATCTTTAGATTCAATAGTTAACCAATATTTTGTCTTGCCTTCCTCCCTCCCTCCCTCCCTCTCTCCATTTTTCCTTTCCTTTTCCCTCCCTCCCTTCCTTCTTTCATCCCTTCTCCCTTTCTTCCTTCCATCTTCCCTCCCTCCTTCCCTTCCTTTTTTTTACTGTTCTTTCTTTTACTGCATTATGTTAAAGCAAGTTCCTATCATGTCATCTTAACTCTAAATATTTCCATATATATTTCTTTTAAAAGAGACATTTTTTTACATTACCACAATCCTATTAATATGCCTAACAAAATTAACAAAACTTAATTAATAAAATCTAGTTCTGAGTGGACCTTAAGATTTCCTCAATTATCTCAAAAACTTTTACCAGGACCCAAATGAGGCCCAATCATTGCATTTGATTGTTATGTCTTTTACGTCTTTTTAATTTTGCAGCAGACCCTGCTCCTCCCTCTCCTTTTTTTCTGGCCCTTAAATGCTAAATCAATTGGGTTAGTTGTCCTATAAATGGTGCCAAAGTCTTATTTTTGTACATGTGCTTTCCTACTGTCCGGCAAACTAATAGACCCAAATCGTGATTAAATTCAGGGTTAATGTTTTTCGGCAAGAATATTTCAGAAGTGATGCTGTGTGTCTCTTATTGCATTATGCCATAAATACACAATGTCTGGGTGTCTCATTCTGAGCTGTGCTGCAGCTGACCAGGGGGTTCACATGGGGTAACCCAATCGTTCCCCTGCGAAGGTCCCATCGTCCTTTCTCCTCATGGCTTTAACATCTGTGGATGCTCATGCCTGAACCAATTATCTCATCAGTGGTTAGAAATGGCGATGCTCCGATTTAACTAATCCCTCTACATTTAATAACGACAAGTCTTCTCTAAAGAAAACAATTTTCCTCATCAGCTAGGGCTTTTGCCATTATTCTTCAACGTAGAGATACAGGACAGGTAAGGTACAGGCAGATTCCTTAATGTTGCCCACTCAAGAGTCCAGTGACAGACCAGTGGCCAGAATAGCCACAATGCTGACTGTGGTCTCGAAGCAACACCACCCACTGAAAGGAACGAGGGCTTCACAGACAAAGGGCTCATTCCAAGTTTGAGCTGGAAATAAGCAAAATGGTGATAAACCTTGTAGTGCCGGTAAGCAAAGACTCTCTCAACAACAACAACAAAAAATGGGGCTGCACCATAAAGACCCCCCAGGAGCTAGTTTGAGGGAGCTTCACTGGTGCAAGATGTGGCAATCTGAGCATCAGAACCCATAGCGACTGCCACTGACTGACTGTCATGGAACTCTTTTCATGTTCGTCAGTTCATAATGACACAGACAAAAAAAAAACAGGTGGAGAGCCACAAAACCAACAGCGGAAACAAAAACAAATACAGGGTAGCCACCGCAGGATGGTTGGACACCAGCCCTTTTCTCTGAAAATGAGTAAATGAAAGAGGAAGAGTGGTTACGTTTCTAGAAGATGAGCATGGCTGCTGTGTGAAGAGGAGGTTGTAGGAAGAGTGGAAATAGGGAGACTCGGACTGAAATCCAGGGACTGTGCAAATTGCCAGGGAGATACAGAAGAGCTTGTTCCCGACCTCCTGGAACTCACATCCTAGTGCGGTGGCCGCCTTGTGACCAGGCAACGGCACCCAGGGGGGTCTGCATAGTAACAGGCACAAGCAGACAAGCCGATGGAACACGCAGGAAGGATGGGGATCTCGCGAGCTTGGGGCGCTAACCCAGAGGGGTGACAGCCAAGCCATCTCATGGCTTGAGTCAGGAATAGCGACAGCCCTACCCCACCCCAGTGGGAGCCAATGGGAGCCTGAGGTGGTCAGCGCTGACCCAGGACACGGATGGGATTCACCTGGCGGGAAAAGGAGGGGAACACTGAGCCCAGCAGGGAGGGAGAGACTGGGGAAGGCGGGCTGAACTTTGACCCAGCCCAGCCACAGAAAGGACAGGGCTCAGATCTGCATTTTTTTAAAGGAAAAGCCCAAAGGAAATAAGAAAAGAGAGAACCATAAATCCATTCAGAGTAAGCAAATATGCAGGGGAAAGAATGCTTAGAAGGTACTTTTGAAGTAAACGGGACAGTTCCACTCCGTGAAATGCAGTACAGGAAGACAGCTGGCGCGAAATCATCAACTCCTCGGGTGTGTTTTATGTGAGATGGTCCTCATGGGCTTTGCACATACTTGTTGGGCACACGATGTCTTCAGTAGACTCCAGCAATGATTACATTGGCTTTAAAGCAGAGAGAGCTGAGGCTCAAAGGGACCCAAGACTTGCCTTGACTCAGAATCAAGACAGCAACTCCAATCTTTCAACTCAACTCCAAGCCATAGTCAGGTTGGCAAGAACCTGGGAAAACAACCTAAAGGAATTTGGGTTCCCCTGGGGGAGCGATGCCGGCACACTGGCGTCCTGAATACATGGGGGAGCATGCGCGGTCAAGAGTTGTAGGAAGACAAAGGCAGAATTTTGTAAGATGAACTGGAGACAGGAAGGAGGCTTGTGAATTGTCGGGCGTACGTTGGAGCGGAAGCAGTGAACATGGGAAAAAAGGTATAAAACACTTTGCTTAGGGACTTGGAAAGGGATGGTTTCGACACATTCTACAAACTTAAAATGTTATTGATCTTACATAAAAGGAAAAGTAGAGAGGATTTTGTGAAGATAAGAAACATGAGGAAGAAAGGAGAATAAAAGATGACTCCAATATTTTAAGATTGAGACAATGACACAACACAGAAACAGAGAAATTTGGAAGGGGTGGGCTGATTGGAGGAGAAAACTAATATATTTAATTTGGGGTAAATGAGTTTGAAAAGCCGGTGAGGCATCCAGGCAGCAATAGCTAGCAGGGTCCAGGAATCAATGCAGTGCTGAAACTTATAAGTAACTGTGAGAAGACTACAGAGGTAGAGGTCAAGGTTAAGACTCTTTGGGGAATTTTCCTATTACAGCTAATCCTTTTTAGAGGATTGATTTTGCCTTTAATGGCTCTACAATTAAAGAGAAGTATGATTCTCTAGAAAGGTAATGGAAAGTTTTGAAAAATCAGACTGATAAAGGAAGGTTTTACAACAGCCGCAGCAGCAGCCACCATTGATTAAATACTTCACTACAAAGAATTCACATTTGTTGAGTGCCTACAAAGTACCAGACGCTTTCTCTATTCAGACTCATGTAACAACACTGACAAACTGGGTGGATAAAAGATGTAGGAATCCTGCGACAGACTCACAGAATTGAAAAGGCCCTGGGCTACTAGGCCTGCCATTCATTCTAGAGAAGAGGAAACATGGCCCCACGGTGGTTAACTGATACTTTCTGAAGAGTCTGAAAAAGTCTCTTCTTTTGATTTTGATTTAATCACAATTGGGTTTGAATCCGTAAAGAAGAACTGTGCTCCCTTGCAGAGCACCTTCTTGGTGTGTGAGTGCATTTTGGAATTGCATTTAGTAAGGATGAAGGGATGGCCTCTAAGTCACAGTTCAACTCTCTTGGAGTGACAAGGCTGTCCCCAAGCATATGGCTTCTTCTGCCAACTCGCATGCAACCCCAATGATCAAACATTTCTGTTCTAAGTAATGCGCGATTTTCCCCGAGCCCCCACAGTTCAGAGCCCTGTAGCCAGTTTTGAGCTATTTACACTGTTCGAGCTTCTCTTTCTTCCGATTAACATTTCCCAGACTAACTTCAGCCCTGGAGAAAATATTTTTGGAAAGTTCTAAAGAAAAGCTGTTCAATTATTTTTGAGTTTTCAGAGTGAGAAAAGTCAATGTTTAATTGCTGCTAAAAAAAAGAAGAAGAAGAAAAAAAAAAAGATGAAGTACTTTGACGCTCTGGGTACCCAGACAATTAAAAGCTATCTTCTCATGGAAAGTGGTAACTCAGCACGCTTGCAGTTCTCAGCAAAAATCCACCCCTACGGGGGGATTGGACATTGGTCCTGTTCGAGATTTCTCTTGCTGCATAACAAATTGCCAAAAACTTTGCAGCTGAAGCAACATGCGTTTACAATCACACAGTCGCTGTGGGTGAGGAGTTTGGGCACAGCTTAGCTGGGTCGCCTGCTCAGGCGTCCCAGGCTGTAATCCAGGCGTCAGAGGAGGCTGCAGTTCATCTGGGAGGTTCTTTCCCACCTTCAATTAGGTTGCCGGCAGACTCAGGTCCATGGGACTGTATGATGGAGGCTCATGTGTGCTTGCCAGCTGTCAGCCAGGGACCGCTCTCAACGCCTAGAGACCCCGCCCTTCTCTGTAAGCAGCTCACACAGGGTTGTTTGCTGTGTGGGCATGGCTTGTTCTAGTATGTTCTTAAGGGCAAGAGCCAAAGAACCCTCCCTGCTCAGGCTCACCTGGGCTCCACGTGAGGGCTTTGGCACATAAATCCTTGGAGAAGTAGACAGTTTTGGGGTCTGCCTGTATTGACTCTTCTGCATGTCTTCCCATCAAGTCTGCACCAGAGTTACCTGACTGAGGTCCCAACATTTTGGGACGTGAAGACCTTCCTATCTTCTTTTCACCAGGGGCATCACTAAGACTGGCCCATTTTCTAACCCTTACTTCAGAGAACAACATCTAACCTGCGTCCTAAATGAGATGCAATATTTGAAACCGACGCTGTCTTGAAAAATATTGAGGCATGTGGTTGTATGACTAACTGTTATGCTTGACCCGGCATGTTGAGAGATGAGTTTCAGAGCCGTCCCACCAGAGGACCCAAAGGCTGTCCTTGGCTTTGTGTGGCTCCTGCTGCGAACACTAAATAACTTTTATAGACCCTGCATCCCTGGGAAAGAGGCACAGGCTTTACTCACTCGAGACTCATCTTCCCCACGTACGAGAAACCTGTTTATCTAAGAAGGCAGAAATTCAGAAGCTACATCGCATGTTCTTTCTTTGTGAACCAAGTCAAAAGTCCGATAAGTTGACTGCTACTTTTATTTTAGCCGGGTTGGGACGTCTGTATAAACAGCCTTTCTTATGACAATCTGGCTGGCAGCATGACTTCTGGTCTGGAAGAGGAGAATCATACGAATGTTTGTCTTTCTCAGTCACCATCCTCACCCCCCCCCCCCCCCCCCCCGCTCCCTTTGCTGCCCTTTCTCTGAACCGAGACTACAGTTTGATTGGGGCTTTGTTTTGTGCCTTGGGCAAAAGTTTTGGGTCAGCTGAGGTCAGTTCTCATTTCATCTAAATCAGTTTGCCCTCGCTCAATCTCAATGGAAAAACTTCAACAAAAATACATTCACACATAAGACTCAGTTTTCATTGAGTTCTGTGTTGGCAGAGGAGGCCAGATCCTTATCTCTGGAAGCACTTAACCTCTTAAACAATGTTTTATTAATTTTTTTGTTCAAGGAACCTCTACTTCTTCATAAATCAATTGCCCCCCTGCTTCTCAGGCTGACTCCAGAAACTTGTGGACGTCTGGCATTTCCTATCATTTTAATGTAGACATGGTCTCAGACATAAAGAGGCTGGAGAACAGAGGATCCAGGGTCAGGAAACCAGGCTTTTTGTCCTGATTGTACCATTAGTGTGGCCTGGGTGAATTCCTACACCCCGGGCTCCTCATCTCAATAACAGGAAATTGAAGAGGATTTCAGTTTCTTAAACTCCAAGATGGAATGATTCAATTCATAGAAACTGAGTGGACACCCAAGACCATAAATAAGTCAACAGCTAGATACGGGATTTATTTGAGAACTCGCAGTTTTCTACGGGGTTAATAAGCAAGGAGTACTTCTTGACCTATCGGGACGAGAGTGACCTCAGAAAGCAATACAGAACTTCGAACACGTCAGAGCTGCTTTTCATATCAAATTAGTTCCTTTTCTAAGAGGGGAAACCGAGGCATCAAGAGGCTCAGTGACCGGCCTGCCATTGGCTGAAACGTGCCAGCGTGGGTTCCCTCGTCCATGCTTTGACTTCTCACTACACCTTGACTCTGATAGTACCACTCAGAGATGGTCTTCATAATAATTGTCATTAGTATCGTCTTTTAAAGGAGTTCGGTTTTTAAAAGCTCTGTCTGTTCCAAGCCAAGACACCAGGTCAGTCTTTCCACTCCCCGTTAGGGCTGTACCCACCAACCAAGGGGCAGTGTGCGAGTTGACACATGGTGGGTGTGTCGCAGGGATTCGAACACAAACAGCAGACTTTGAAGCACTACTCTGTGTGAGATCACCTGAATTCATGCCTTCCGCCTGCTTTGTTGGTTCCACACACTCCACTTACCTAAGGATGTGAGCCTGAAAAATGCTTTCTCGGGACATCTTTCCAAGCGCTGCATTGAGCTCAGGTATTTGGATAGCTGGAGTCCGCATTTATCTTGGGAAAAGCAGTAATCAGGGTTGTTGCCCTTGGGAAGTTTATATATGGCATTTACAAACACACAGATACGGGTTTTGTTCTATATAGACCCCTCCCCACCGCCCTGAATTTTATGTTTACGATAATCCTCAGATAATAAGAACAACTCATCACATTTTAGCAAGAGTTACATTAGCTCCAGTTTGCTGGCAAGGAAATATCTCCTCTTCCTGATCGTATCTTGTTTTCTCCAAATTTGGAAGAGTGAAAAGTGTCACAAACATGGGTTTTTCAAGCAACTACTGTCTTCAGAGATGCTCAATGCTACTTTTAAACTGGTATCATCCGATGGGATATTTGATAAAATATCTATTTTTCTGATGAGAGGACTTACAGATGTTTTTGTTTTCTGCATGATCGAGTTTCGCAACGAACATCAATTATTCTTCTGTCCTGACCATACACCCATCACCTCAGGAGCTACATGGGCCCCTGGCCCTGCGCTCAGAGGCCGGCAGGTGCATATTTGTATTTTTGTGGTCCTTATCCTACAGGTCCGTCACCTGAAAGCCACGGCTAGCTTGACAATTTCTAGTGGCCCCTCACTCACCTGAGAACATGCTGCTTTGGGTCTTGAAACCAGATGCCCAAATTTGTTATCACTGTGCAAAGAATGAGAGGGTGGAGAATCGGAGAGAGGACAGTGGGACTTCAGAGCGTGGAATTTTACTGCTATTTACTTGAGCAATAACTAGATTCTGGGTGGCACTTTCTCCCGGGCTCGCAACCATATATTAGTTTCCTAACTGGAACTTTGGGTCAGTGTGTTTACGTTTTCCTAAATAACAAAACCTTACGTCATTCATGGATCTAGCTAGGCAAGTTATGAATTATGAATGAATGGATAAATAATTAAGTAAACAGATTTCAGCCCGACACAGCACATTCTCCTACACCCCCCTCCCCTTCTGGGCAGCAGCACAGTCTGAATGTTAAAGAGAACAAGCCTCCGAGCCAGAGCAACTTAGTAATGAGTCCAAATTCACCACGTTCTAGCACTGCCTGGAACGGTTCGCTTAAGCTCCATTGTCCTCAACTGTAAAATGCTTGTGACAATATTCCCTACCTCTGATTTTTGTGAAAATTAAATGTGATAATATGTGAAAAGCATTCGGTGCAGTGCTTGGCACATAGCAAATGTGACACCTTTTTTCCAAGGCACACCTTTCTCTTGCAAACTTGTCTCATCCCTTTATCAGTCAGAATTGGCTCACTGATCTAGTGCACAACACTTAAATTTCAGGGGATCTGCGGGACGGAAGTTCATTTCTCACCTATGCATAGAGAGTAGGTGGGGGAAAGCTGGGCTCCACAGGTTGGAGACCCAGGCTCCTCCCATCTTCGGTCTCCATGGTTACCGAGGGGGTGGAGACAGCAGATGATGGCCTGTGGGCCAGCTCACCTGTGCCTGGGCTGCTACAGCCCATGAGCCAAGAAAGGTTTTTTCCTGATGAAATAGCTGTATTTTAAATAGTTATTAAAAAGTACACACATAATATCCTTGATTTTGCGTCTGGGCCCACAGAGCCTAAATTACTTGCTATCGTGCCCTTTAGGAAAAAGTTTGTGAACCCCTTTCCTAGGGTCCTAGAGCAGAGTCCCCTACCGCCCTGGGCCCCCTCTGCTTCCGGCCATCAAATGCGGGAAGGGAAGAAATAGAGATCGCGTAGGAGATTTTCATAGGTCAGCTCAGGAAATGACCTATGTTCCTTTGGCCAGAACCCGGTCAAATGGCCACACCTAAGTGCAAGGGAGGCTGGGAGACGCGATGTAGTGTGTGCCCAGGAGAAAAGTCATGGGTTTTAGTAATCACAGCACAGTACTGCCATGCCATCCTAAACACAAAATCCTGGCTCTGCGACCCCACGCCTCCCCTCTCCCGCACTCAACCCTGACCCAATCCTCCTCATCCCCAAATACCACGACTCACTCCTCCCCTCCCTGGGGGGGTCCCTCCATAATGCATCTCCAGGGACCACTCTCCTATCATCATTCCGACAACTTGCCGTTTTTGAATCCTTCTATTTTTGCGTGTCTTATAAGTCCTCTCTGTGTCTTTCCCCGGGATTTTAGTGGCGCAGGCTTCCCCTGTCATTCATTCTGTTACTGATCTTGCCACTCAAACAACAGACACACGATGGCTGGCTGTGCAGAGGGCTGCTCCTCCTGCCCGACTTCCCAGACTCAAACTCTGAAATTCTATTCTGTGACCACGATTTCTTATTATTCTATCGAAGCCCTTCGTCCCAAACACCACTGGTCTTTGCCTGGTCTTCACAGACTTCAGGCCCCAGCTGTTTCTCTCTGGCTCTGCCTCTGTCTCTCTGCCTCTCTGTCTTTCTCTGCCTCTCCCAATCCCTGTCTTGTTCTCTCACCTGCCATCCTAAGCCTGGACCCAGTGATCAGTTATGTCATCTACTCTTCCTGACACTCAGGGACCCCCCACACCCAAAGCCTTTCTCCGTATTTTCTGCCTTGAGTATCTCCACATCTGCTTAAACAGTGTCACTATATATGTGCTCCACTTCTATTCCCAAGCTGGTGAGTGTCGCGAAATAAAATAGTGAACAGGCTAACTGTTTTCTCAAATATTTCTATTCTCCACCTTCAGCTGGGTGCCCAGATAATTAGCAATTCTCTCATTTATCTTTCCTGCTGCATACTTAAAGGTTGCAATGTTCTTGTATCTGTATGTCTCATCCAAAGTCACTGAAGATGACTTTAATTTATTCATTTATAAGGAATTTAAATGATTTGCTCATTAATGCAATGCATGTTTGCTGAGAAACTATTATGTGCCCTGTTATGCTTCCAATCTAATTTTTTTCAGGACAGCTAATATGAGGGTGTCATCTTGCTCTTGATTTCAAAATGTTTCTGTATCTTTCTGCTCTCAGAGAATGAAGAATTCCCCCCCCCCATCTTTTTGAGGATGGTGCATTTAACCTCTTCTTTCTTTCAGAATTTTCTTTTTGATCGTTGACTCTCTGAAGTTTATATATGATATACCAAGGTGGAGTTCTTTTGGCATTTACCTTGCTTGGTGTTCTCTGAGCTTTCTGAGTCTGTGGTTTGATGTCCAACATTAATGTGGAGAAAATTCTCTACCATTATTCTCTCAAATATTGCCTCTGTTCCTGTGTTTCTTTTCCATCTGGTATTCCTGTTACATGTATAATACACCTTCATAGTTGTCTCACAGTTCCTGGCTATACTGTTCTGGTTTTTAGTCTTTTATTCTCTTTGCTTTTCAGTTTTGGAAATTTCTATTGTTATATCCTCAAGTTCAGTGATTCTTTCCTTAGCCATGTTCAGTTACTAAGGGGTCCATCAAAGGTAGTCTTCATTTCTGTTATAGTGCTTTTTATCTCTAGTATTTCTTTTTTATTCTTTCTTAGAATTTGCATCTTTCTGCTTACATTATCCATCTGTTTTTGCATGTTGTCTACTTTGCCCATTAATTCCTTTAGTATATTAAACATAGTTTGATGTTGTTGTTTTTTAATTCCTGGTCTCATAATTCCAACAGTTCTGCCATATCCAATTTTGGATCTGATGTTTATTCAGTTTTTTCAAACTGTTTTTTGCTTTTGGTGTGACTTGTCATTTTTGTTGAAAGGTGGACATGCTGTACTCGATACAAGGAACAGGGGTACTAGGGCTTTAGCAATGCAGTGGCATGGTGTGTGTGTGTGTGTGTGTGTGTGTGTGTGTGTGCTGAGGCAGGCATTCTGTAGTCCTGTAATTAGGTCTCAGGGTTTTGGTGAGCCTATGAAATGGGAGAAGGGGGTCCAAGTTACAAACTTCCAGAGATAAAATCAATAAGTCAGGAAGACGTCATGTGCAGCACGGTGACTATAGTTGATAATACAGTAGCCTATTTGGAAGTTGCTAGAAGAGCATATCTTAAAAGTTTCCTCACACACAAAAAATTTGTAACAATGGTAGAAGATGCTAACTACACTTATTGTGGTGATTATTTGGAAATATATACAAATATCAAATCATTATTGTACACCTGAAACTAATATAATGCCAATTATACCTAAATAAAAATCTGTGTGCATTTAGAGTAATTTAGGCTAAATTTTTGACTTTAATATGCATTTTGTATGTTGAATTACTTGTTTCGTGCTTCCTTTTTATTTTTATTTTTTGCTTTCTTTTGGGTTAATCAAGCATTTTTATCACCTCCAATTTTCCCTCCTTTTTTTTTTTTTTCAGGGCGCAGCTCACAGTGGCCCATGTGGGGCTCAAGCCAGCAACCTTGCTGTTATTACCATGTTTCCCCGAAAATAAGGCCTACCCCGAAAATGAGCCCCAGTTAAGATCGTCAGCCAGACGGACACATTTAGTACATTATGACGATGTTCCAGAAGAAGATGACATGACTGCATTTGAATAAATGTAGATTGTTGTACATGAAAAAAATAAGACATCCCCTGAAAATACGCCCTAATGCGTCCTTTGGAGCAAAAATTAATATAAGACCCAGTCTTATTTTTAGGGAAATACGGTATAAGACCCGGTCTTATTTTCAGGGAAATACGGTATAAGATCCGGTCTTATTTTCGGGGAAATAGGGTAGCACCACGCTCTAACCCACTGAGCTAACTGGCCACCCTTCCAATTTTTCCTACTCTCATTGCTAGTTACACATTTTTAACTATTTTTTGGTGATTAGCATAGAGATTACAATATACATTTATAACTAATATAAATTAGCATAATAGTTTTACTACTTCTCTGAGAATTCAAAGGCCTTAGAATACGTTATCTTTAACCTTTTCCCCTTTATGTTATTGACATTATGATTTTAGTTACATATTTTTTAAATGCTATAAAACATGATATTTATTGTTTTATATAGTCAGTATGTATTATATTCACCCACATATTTCCCTTTTGTAGTTCTCTTTCTTTCTTTATGCATTTTCACACTTTTATCTGGGACCACAGTTCTTATCCCAAAGAACTTATGTAGTATATATGTTCATGAATATGTCCTGGTCATAAATAATCTGAGGCTTGGAGGTGAGGCAGGAGATGAATGCAAATGTTTTTATTTCATCTTCATTTTTGGAGGATGTATTCACTGGGCACAGAATTCTAGAAAAATTATTATTTGTCAGTGCATTAAGTATGGCATCCATTATTTTTGCTGAAAAGTTAACTGTCAGTTTTATTGGGGCTTCTTGAAAAGCATTGACTTTACTCTCTGGCTACTTTTAAGATTTTCCCTTAACATCTGGTATTCAGCAGTTTTAATATGATATGCGTGTGCGTGTGTGTGTGTGTGTGTGTGTGTGTGTGTGTGTGTGTGTATGTGTATCCTGTTTGGATTCTGAAATGGTTCTTGAGAGCATGCTTTCAGTATTGTCACTGAAGTGGTTTTCAAGTCTTGTCCCTTTGAGTGGATTGTCCACTTTGTAATCAGATAGTCTGCCTAAAATGCAAATTTCACCATGTTATCACCGGTCCAGGTGTAAAAGGCTTCCCGCCCTAACTCCACCTGTATTTGCATCCTCATTTCCTTCTTCCTGAACCTAGGCTTCTGCTGGGCCAACGCTGAGGTAAAAGCATTCATCGTCCTCCACAAACTCTCATGTGTCTGTGCCTCTGCTTTTCCTATTCTCTCTCGGTAATCGCCTTCGCTTAGCTCTACGCACACTGACATGTGCAACCAGATGGCCCTGAGTCATCCCTCAGGATTGACCTTAGACATCACGTCTTCTAGGTACCTTCTCTGTGTGCCCAGTCTGCACTGTATCTCTCATGCCTGCCTGACCTCCTTACCGACCACACTAGACACTAATCGAGAGAAGTCACAGACAGAGGTGCCTCTTTTAAAGCTTACCCCAGTGTCCGTCACATTGGAAGCAGGTATCTGTGGAGTAAGTTAGACACAATCAATATAACCAGGCTCCAATGAATAACTGTTTCTTCTCTTCATCTACTGGGCCCTTCCTGTCTCCAGGCCCTGCGCTCAGGGCCTTAGACACGTTATGACCTTTAACCTTCCACAGCAACCTCATGGCCTACGTACCATAATTACCCCATCTTACAGATGGAGAAATTGAGGTTTGGAGAGGTTACACATTTTGCTTAAAATTACACAGATAGTAAATGATGGAGCACAGATTCCAATCCAAGTCGGCGTAACTCCACAACACGCAGGCTTATTCACAAAAATGGGGACTGACTGACCCTCTCAATTTCGAATTTCTGACAGGAGCACCCCCTTCCCAGCTTCACCAACAATTCCCTGGATTTAAACACTAATTATGTGTTGTCACCAACACAATGCTGGGTCAGGACAATGATAAATGAGAAAATAAAATTTTCCCCATGTCTGAATTTAGCAGGCTTACTTCTGAGTCATCCCATGTCCCCAGGGTGTTATGAGAACTAATATAAAGAAAAGTTCATTCAAATTCTCCTCGGGACCTAGGTGTGAATTAGACTCCTGGAGACAGAACCTGGGCTATTTTGGGCCACGTCTGCAGGACGATTTAAGCAGATTCTTCAGACTGCTGATTGAACATAATTATGCTGCTTCTATAGCTACAAAAAGAGCAAATGTGCTAAGCATGGTGGATTGCAGAGAAATGACCCATGGCTGCCTGGAATCGGGCCTTTTCTGAAAGGATCAGGACAAAAGCCTCTACATACAAGTCTACTGTGGCCTGGAGGGGTCAGGACTCTTTCAGAGGCAGCTGGTCTGCAATCACATTGCCAAGTGACTCCACAAAGCTGCTAAAGCCCCTGAGCATCCTGGGCACAGAGAATGTACTGGCTGGTCTCTCAGAGGCCTCCTCAGGGCTGAGGGGGTCCCCCCTCCCTGGGAAGGACACACATGACAGTATCTATGGCTCAGCAGGGACCCCGACACTACTTGGGCAGCCCCTGGATGCAGTCTCATCCTGCAGCGGGAAACTCCTTGGCTGCAGCTGCAAAGAGGGGAAGGCGTTGGGGGTGGGGAGCTCCTGCACGACCTCCTTCCAGCCTGTCCTGTCTTCCTAAGTTACTCCTTCCATGCCCAGTTCCTTTCAGTTCTAGCTCCAGCCTCCCCGGAGTGTCACTCTCCTCAACCAGAAAGGTGGTACAGGTGGGAATCGCAGTTTATCAGTGAGTGGCACAGCTCTTCCTCACCAGGTGTGAATGCAAAAGTGCTTTGTACATGGAGACAGGCTATGCAAATAGAAAACATCACTACACTATATGTTATCATTTAAAGGGTGATTGTGAAATTGCAAAGTAAGGACCCATGGCTGCCTGGAACGATGCCCGATGCCCGTGACAAAATCAACCATGCAAATTGCCCTGTTAATTTCACAGGGGTTAAGAGAATATAGAAAATGAGGCCGAACCTATAAGAAATCAGAATAAAAATAGGTTTGGGAGGTTAGGTGGACCACATTTTGGTTTTCACTTGTTGGAGGAAGTTAATGCATGATGATACCTACAATTTGTACAAAAGGCTGTATTTTGAGAGCATGTGAACATATCCCTGATCTGATTTGCTCCTGATAGTAACCATACGAAGAGCATACAATATAATCCTTTTGTCCAAATGAGGAAATAGATATCCAGGTGTCTGTCCCTTGCCCCTGGGGAATTAGGGTGAGGCTGGAACCTTAGACGTACTCTTTCGTCTTTCTATTACAGTAAGACTCCCCCACTGTACTTGGAATACAATTGTATGATTAAATCAGTTTTCTCTGTACTGTGCTATACCCTAGTCAAAAGCAGGAGTGGGGTGCAGTCAGGGACGTGGAGGCATCAGGGGGTTCTGCAGTTGGCTTGGAGTTCTTGTGTGAAGTCACATAGAGTCTCTCCTGGGATTGTATTTAATCAAGAAATTGCGAGCAGGTAGATCCAATGCCCTGAACTGCAGATCCGTGCCCCCAGAGCCTGACATCTAGAGGAAATAAATGCACACACACAAATGGACAGCTCTCCGTGAAACAGCATTTCAGAGAAAGGAGAGACCAGTGAGAGCAAGTGTGGCTGCAGGAAGCTGCAGGAGGGCGGTGTCACTGCAAGCAAGCCAGGTGCAGCTGAGGAATTAAACAGACTGAAGGGGGAGGCACGTATTTCCCAGTGGGAGGGGGGGACAGTGGGAGTAATACTTACTGTGCTTTCCTGAAAATGAGAGGTAGCCAGACCATCAGCTCTAACGCGTCTTTTGGAGCAAAAATTAATATAAGACCCGATATTATACTTATATTATATTATATTAAATTTTATATTATACCCGGTCTCATATAATTAAGATATCTTATATAATATAAAATGTTAAATTTTATATTATACCCGGTCTTATACAAATAAGACCGGGTATAACATAAAATATAATATTTCTGATAAATAAGACCGGTTATTATACTGTATTACATTACATTACATTACATTATATTATATAAGACTCGGTCTTATATCGTATTAAAATAAGATCAGGTCTTATATTTAATTTTTGCTCTAAACGACGCATTAGAGCTGATGGTCTGACTATTTTCGGGGAAACACGGTAGAGGCGGGAATAGCCCGGGTTTGCGTGTGAGGCAGAGAAGACACCAGCTCAGCTGAGGCAGGAGGGCCCCTCACTCATCAATCTCCATGTACTACCGATGAACAGTGACATCAGCCCAGACCAGACCAGCAGTATAGTCCGCTCTGGTGACGGCTTAGCAGGGACGCCACCATCCCCCCGCCCCAAGCTCTATCTGTAATGCCAACCAGCATGATCCTCGGGGTGGTGGCTGCCCACACTCTGTGTCGTTGTGACTCTTTAAAAGGGGGAGGTGTGGGGAGGTTAGGGGAGAGGAGAGGAATGCTTTGGGGAGGGGTGGTGGGGAGGGGGTGGGGGGCGGATTTAGTTTCTACCTGAGCACCGGGAAAGGTTTTCCACAAGCTTAACTTACCCTTCGTCTTTGCAGGTTGGTTCCTGACAATGATTTTCCCTTGTGAGATCTCCCATTTTCTCTCCCCTTTCCCGCTTGGTACATACTTTTTCTTCTTATGGTGGATTTCATATTTTTAGCCCAGGCAGTTGCTGTGGCAACCACTAGAGCTGAACATTTTGTTTCCCAAGAACAAATGTATGGTTAAATATTCAAGCAATTTGCCATTGTTCAAAGGAACTGAGATTTCACAAGCATGTTATTCAGACCATGTGAGAGAAATTGCATTTTCTCTCCTTTATTTAAAGGGTTCTCACAGTGTTCACACTTTTCCAGGGTTGGGATGGAGGTCACGATGAATGTTGACATCAAATGGGGTGATCTCTTTCAGAAAGGATAAAGAATAATTTTATTATGTTTTACTGCCCCCACAATTTTTTGGAAGACTGAACCATGAGTACTCCAGACAACAGAGATGGGAGCTCATTTCCTCCCTCCTTGGGAAGGGAAGATGTCTAAAGAGGTACTTTTCCCCAGCCTTTCAATGTAGGGGGGTGTCCTTCCCATAGCTAATTACCCCCAGACAGTGCTGGCACCGAAATATGGCTTTTGTTTAATCTTCTGACCTTTTGCGTACATTAGAGAAGCTGCAGAAATTGCATTTACTATGTCTGAGTATTCTTTTTTTGCCCCGCGAGAATGCTGCATACACATATTACAGATTGTGGATTGCACACGTCTCTATTTTAGTATCTGAGGTTCGGAAGCTTATCTCAGCCTCCAGATTCCTTTCAAGTACACTGGAGTGTGAGAAAGGATCTCCCACACATCTAGATAAGGCATTCTTAACCTTGGGTCCATGAACTTGGATGGAAACAAATTACATCATTATTTTTGCTAACGTCTAACTGAGATTTATCATTTTGCTCCATTAAGATTGTAGGAAAAAACCACTAGTCCCCACTAGAAACCCCACCACATCACAGCTGTTGAAAAGTTACACTGAAATGTTGTGCATACTGTACTCACCACCACTTTGAAACTATGGTCATTATTAGATACACAGTGCAGCCCGCCCAATCTTGTTGCTTCTTAAGTGGATAAAGAACATACATATTCAGTCATATCACAATTTGATTTTCAGTATTTTGGGAACTGTATTTAAATTGCTTTTCTTTGTAATAAATTATATTTTATTTTATGCAGTTAAAAATAATATTCTAAGAAAGGGGGGTTCTGAAGGTTTTCCAGACTGCCAAGGCGGTCCGTGGCACACGAAAGTTCAACAACGTCTAATCTACACGCATGCACTCCCGTGGTGCTGTCTGTGCATCTATGAGCAGCTGGGTCTCAAGGACACAAGCTGACCTAGGACCTTCATCTGACTTATTGAGTCACTTCAACACTGAGCTATGATTCTCGGTAGCATGTGGGAGCCTGCCGAGGAAGGCCTGGCCCTGTTTGAGAGCCAGTGGTCCTTTCGAAGAAGCTACCGGGACACCATCACCGGGACCCTTTCTGTCCTCTCTCATGGCCTTGGAAAGCCACTCAGTGGAACTGAAAACTCAGAAGCAGCCCTACAGAAGGAAGTCTCAGTGGAGTCAGAAGTCAGAAACCATCCTGGGTATGTCAAGTAGGAAGGGATTTAATATAGGGAATTAGAGGCTGGGCTCGGGGAGCGAGGTCAGGGAAAGCTACCACTGGTTTTCCAGGAACCGGGAGCTTAAGGAACTGCAGAAAACAGCACTGCCAGTCTGGGCTGCTGCAACACGAGGGGCATGACTTGAAGAAAGACACATGGACATTTGCCTTTCTTCTGAAGCCCCCACAGCTGCCTGCTGCTGCTGCTGCTGCAGGAAATGCAACGGCTCTGCAGCCCTGCTTTCCTGGCTCTGTACTTGCCTGTTGCTGTTGGGACCCAACCCACAAGCTCACTGGTTGGGATTCTGACAGGTGTGATTTTCAGACTCCTGGCCTCTGGAGAACAGAGGCAGCACAGGGCCTGGGGGCCGGGGGTGGCAGGGGAAGATTGTGCAGAGCCTGCGGCAGACGGCCCAGCACACGAGTCTGCTGGAAAACGCAGGCTTGGGTGTTGGGATAGCTGAGCTCCGTCCTTGGCTGTGGGCCTGGGGTAACTCACACATGTCCTGTCTGGGATTCAGCCTTTATATTCACAAAGGTTTACTGTTCAAACTGACTACATTGTGATTAAGTCCTGAATCCCAGTGGTTCTGGGAAGCAGCTCCTTGGAATTCGACCCCTTGCTGAGAAGACTGACGCCTTGGTTGGCGAGCACTGATGGAGGAGTGGGTCTGAGGAGAAGCTGTGAGGCACGGGGCTGAGGAATTCTCGAAGGAGTCTTCCGGTTTGCTTGGGCTCTATAGAGACCTGTCTTTCCCAATGCCACCTGTATACCTGAGAAAGCCACCGACGATGACGGGCTGACATTTTCCTCTGTCTATAGCTTAGGTAACCCACTAGCTGGAAAACAGTGACACTGATGCCACAAGCCACGCCTGAGCGTTTCATGCTGTATCTGCCAGTCTCATCACATTTGTGCGCTCGGATGCGAGCATCTGGGAGGTAATTTCTTACTGACCCAGAGGCATCTCTGTATGATATAATCAGCCGTCTAGAACAAGCTCTCACTCAGCTTCATATTCACCTTCACCACCTCCCCCCTCACTCCAGCTCCTCACTGTCTCGCCAAGTGAGGAGAAAACAGACAGAGAACACCAATGTCACAGATCCTCTCAACAGGACAAGACAGTGTGGATCTGGCTGAGAGGCATTTTACTGTTGCCTGCCCCTCGCCCCACCTGGGGGAAAGGGGGCGATGGCTACAGCCTTCTAGAACAGTCTTCTTCTCTCCTACAGACAAGCACGTCCCTGGACTCAGAAGGCTGAGCTCCTAGGGTGCCATGCTGTCACCAATCCAGGGAAGGCCAGACGGAGGAGGTTTTGAACAGCCAACAGTAATTCTCTGCCCTTTTTCCCCCCAAGTGAAAGGATTTTGTGCAGCTGAGAGAACTGGTTTAGCAGGAATTTTCAGGAAGGAAGAGACACACTCTCCGATTTTGTGGTTTACAAAGGGCAAGCTTAAGTTTCCCCTGAGAGGGGCAAGCTCCGGGCAGAGGTGGGGCAGAGTCAGGGACCCAGGCTTCCCGGCATCCTTGGCACCCCACACTCTGTTGAGAGGAGCTAAGCTGGCTAGATAGCTGATGATCATACAATTTGGGGGGGTCTCTGCTATATTGACACTGCCTACTTTAGCTCTGGAGTGACTAAGAGAAAATCAATGGAATTCACCTTTAAAAACCATGCCTGACCATCAGTGTGTAAAGCTCAGTGCTGGAGCTACCCGGGATGCAGGGGTTTCTGACGTCGGGATTTCAGAAGCTGATGGAAATGAACAGCACGTGCAAGTAACTTCGATACAACTCTGTGGCGAGTCTAAAATGTGGTCACAGATCTCCTTCATGGGGGAGAGAAGAATTACTGCCTTCTCTGTAGATATGAGAAGAGTGAACTCTGAGGAAAATGGAAGAGTTTAGTAAGTAAGTGACGGATGAGATCAGCAGAGGAGGAAACATTTTATGCAGAAGCCAAAACTTGAAACGAGGCCCAAGGTAGCAGGGTGGAGGCCATTATTTGAGAGACATGGAGGAATCTTAGATGAATTTACGAAATGGGTGGAGGAGATGGAATTACGGAGTTAGAGGCCAGCCTGTGGAAGGGCAGGCTGGATGGTTGGGAGTTTATCCCATAGACAGCAGGGAGTCACTGAAGGTTTTCCATCAAGGGAGTGATATGATCAAAGCTGTGTTTAGGGGCAATAGTGGAAGAGTGGACTGGCCCTGGAGAGAGGGAAAGATTGGGGCATGAACTGGGCTTGGTTGTTGTGAATGGCAAGAGGCAGACAGGCCTGAGCCATCACAGCTGTGGTCCACACGGACAGGCTGCCAGCAGCCAGCCTGACTAGTCTTGAGTTTCTGACACCTGATAAGCCACAGGGTCACGGACCTGTTTGTGAACCACGAGGGCCGACACAGTCTACGAGCTCATCTAGTCTTTGCCGAATTTTACAGAGAGGAAAACTCAGCCTCAAAGTGGTCAAGTTCCACATTGTAACGTGTTGCAGTAGCAAAGAGCTTAACTCTTCATATTCACTGTTCCCGTAACCTGGAGAGGTAGTTCTAATTCAAAATGTATTATATAAACGCTTTATGAAAAGGCCCACGGAAGCATGATCCAAGGCTTCCAAGCAGACCCCAGGTGTCCAGAAGGAATCCCTTCTGCCATATCCTCTCTCAGTACAGGGCGAGCTCAGTAAAAACAACTTTCCCTCCTATTGATTTTCCCTTCCCTTCTTGGTGTCTATGATTTGTTGTCTGATTTTGTGCTTCTTTATCCTGTAAAATATTAAGAGGCAAAAAACTTGTCCTACCTGCAGCTGTGGCCCATTTCGTTCCAAGTAGGCGTCTCGGTAGAACTCAGCCAAGGAAACCTGGTTAAAACAAAGACAGGGCCTGAGACATGATCCATCCAGCATAGTGAGGAACTAAGCCAGAGTGCACCCCGGGAGTCTTCCAGAATCAGAGTCCTATGCTGCTGTGATCCTTGGGTACACCATGCCTTCCCGCTCCTTAGCCTCAGGCCCAGCTTTCCTGTCCTCGCCCTGCCACCAAAGACAAGGACCGGCCAGGGCAGGCCATGCTAGATCATTCTGGTTTGCTCTGTCCTGAAAGAGGACTCTGCTATGTGGTTTCAGTCCTGAAACTTGTGCTTCTAGCCCCAACTCAGATGGGTACGGGCAGAGGAGAAGATGCAACTCAGCACCTTCTGTTAGGGGCAGGCCATGGGAACTGGAAAATTTTAATTCTGGGCAAAGGCAGAGATAAGGAAATCTTGAAAAACAAAATCTCTTATCTGTGTTTCCAGCCCCAGAGGAACACAAAATTTAGAGGTAAAGAGGACCACAAAGAATAAAAATCCTATGAGACTTTGGGGCGTGGCCTTAAAAGCTTGGTAGAGCTTAGAGCAGCACAGTAGCCCAGAAATGCCCTTTCAAGTTCTAGACCATATTTGTCGAGCATTCGCTATGCTGTTTCCCTTTCTTCATTATTTCATTAGTTTATTTTTTTCCAGATTTACGGAGGTATAACTGACATATAAAGTTGTAAGATATGTAAAGAGTACAATGTAATGATTTGATACACATATATGCTGCTAAAGGATTCCCCCATTGAGGGATTTAACATGTCCATCACCTCACATATTTACATATAAACATTTAAGGTCTACTCTCTGAGCAAATTTCAAGTATACCACACAGAGTTATCAACTATAGTCACCATGCTATACATTCAATCCTCTAAGAGTTTCTTAATTAGTCTTCACAGCAACTCTTTTAGGTCGGTTTTATTAAGCCACCAATTGTTCAGTTAAGAAAACAGGCTCAGAGAAATCAAATAAATGGTCCAAAGTTGTAAAGGGCAGAGCAGGCAGGCCGACTTCAGTGCCTGTGTGCTAAAGCACCACCCCACAGTGTATCACCAGGCAGGAAGGAGGGAATTAATGAGGGATGGAACATTCTGCTCATTTAACAAAGTCTGCCTCGGGCATACGGAGCACGGCGGCGAGGCCCGATCCTGGCAGTTTGCCAAGTATAGTGACTCTCTCTCGTTGATAAATTCTATATTTTCAAGTTCACGTATTTGCTAAAATGTATGTGTAGCCCTAAACCCAGGCTCATGGTGCTTTTGCACACTCATTCATTAACATATTCAGAACAGGAGAAAATCTGAGTCATCCGACACACGCATTGCCAGCTAAGGTGAAATAAGGCATCACGCCTTGTTTCAGCTCTCAGACTGTAAACGTGCCCTTTCTGCAGTCTATTTAGTGCCACGTGTTTTGCATTTCTGTGCTGTGTGTGTGTGATTTCACTACTTAAAATGGCCCCTCTGCATAGAGAGGAAGTGCTATGGAATGTTCCTGAGCATAAGAAGATGGAGGCGTGCCTTTCAGAGGACATCTATGTGCTGGATAAGTTCATATAGACATGAGTTCGGTGCTTGTGGTCATGAGTTCAATGTCAATGGAGCAATGATACATATTAAATAAGACGTCTTTAAACAGAAACACATATAAAATAAGGTTATGCGTTGACCAGTTGGCAAAAATGTTGTGACCAGAAGCTTACAGGAACCTAACTCTGTACTTCCCCTAGGAACAATGGTTCACTGTTTGTGGAGGCTTTCTAGAACACAGCTGTGGGGAATAATGAGAATCAACTGTGTTTGTCATCCCCGGGCTAGACAATCATCCTCAGAGTACACTGTGTCAGAGTAATATGTCAGGCATTGTGCTAGGTATGAGGGATACAGTGATGGAAAAGACAGATACCAACACAGTCCCTTCCCTTAAGGAGTGTGGGGCTCATAGAGAATGTGGGTGCTAATCTGCTCGTTATAAGAACAATGGGTGTAAGAGAAGGGGAACCGTGGCAAGCCATGGGCGCATGTAACAGAAGAAGCTCACCTGCAGGTAAGTACTATGATTCTCCCACACACAGGGGACGTGGGGACACAGGATGGCTAAGTAATCTGTTCCAGGTCCCCTTTTCCCACTTTGCACAACTGCCTAGGAGGGTGGAAAATGTTGGGAGGTTGGAAGGTGGAAATGATGTGTAGTCTCTCTATGAAAGGGATCTTGGCTTTGTCGGGATCCACGGTAAATACCATGGTCGAGATCTACAAAAGTGACAAGAGCCACTGCAGGTGACAAGGGACATGAAGAGCCCGCGGTTCTTTGATTTTGACAGCGGCCAGTGAGATGCAAATCAGTTTTCTAAGCGTTTTCATTATTCACAACTTTCAAGGAGAAATCTGCTCCAGAAAGCAAGGTAGTTCTATGCAAATCCATTCTAGTCCCTAAAATAGGGAGTTTCCTAGAGAAACATTTTCTTTCCTTCTTTCTTTTCCCCCTTTGTCCAGCTCTGTTGCTTTTCTCTGGGCTCCATCGTTTCTCACCTGCGCTGTATTCAATTTTATGGTTAAGTTCAGTATTGATATTCTCTAGCTACTGAGAATAAGAAAATAGAAGGAAGAAAAGCAAGTAGTAAATGGTTTTCTCTCATTCAGTCTCACTTTCTGGAAATTTAATTTGTTTCTGGTAATGGGTAACAACTCTGCAGGGATCTGGGTGATGCTAGAAATGGAAAAATCTATAGGGCAACGTGTATTTTCCTCATTTTCATGAACACGACAGCAGCCCTGTGGTCTTGGGCTTAAAGGAAGTGGCAGCTCCCAGTGACAAGGTGCAGGCACAAGAGGAAGAGGAAACGGAGTGTTTCCTTTAGGGGAGAAGACTTGATTTGGGTATGAGAAGAGGGGCATCTGGTGGGTAGAGACCTCAACGAACAGCCTGACCAAGTAGCCCCACTTCCAGACCCAAGAAGAACCACTTCAGGGTCCTTCAAGGGGCACATTCACTTCACCTCTTCTAGTGGCCCATGTCCCAGTTTTGCCTTTTGTGATCCCAGAGAACCATCTATTGTATGTACAGTGCTGTCATCCTTCACAACACAGCAGTCCCTATGGGACGTTACCCATAGATGTTCTGATGGGAAACTGACCCTTGGGAGAGAAAATTCTTTTTCTAGGGCTCTCCAGCCAGTGAGTAGCATAGCTGTTACTTAAAGCCTATTACTACCAGAGGCCATGGAGCAGCCAGAAAATACAAGACGTAGTGAATACTAACTTCCAAACTTACTATGTGCTGAGGGCTCAGCCACCTTTCTTTGTTTATAAAATCAGCTGACTTATGGGGTTTCTGAAAATCCTGTACTCTACTGATGTCACCTCAAACATAAATGATTAAACACAAACGAAGGACAGATCAAACTAAAATAACATCTGGATTCAATGGCAGGAATGAACCATTTGATTAAAAAAAAATCCCTTTCCCCTTGAACAGGGATTCTGCATGAAAATATAGCTGAGCTTGACTTTCTGTTTTAAAATAGGACACCAGCAAAACTGCAACACATTTGAGGGAGATCTTTCATAAATGACTGTTATTTTTCAGATTAGAAGAAGTGGCTTCAAGATAGAGTTTCCAGATAAAATACAAGGTGCCCAACTAAATTTGAATTTTAGATAAACAACAAATGGGTTTTTCAGGATGTGCCAAATATTGCACAGGCCATACTTCTACTGAAAAATCATTCACTGTTTACCTGAAATTCAAATTTCATTTAAATTTGTCCCTTGTCATCTGCAGTGGCTCTTGTCACTTTTGTAGATCTTAATTTAGTGTGCTGTATTTTTATTTGCTAAATCTGACAGCCCTAGTCCAGTGGCTTAAAATCAATACATATCTGAACTGTAAATAGCATCATAAATGTAATGTCGTCTCAAAGTATATGCTCAATAAATAGTACTCAATCTGAATCAAGTAGAACAACTCCCTATACAGTAAATATATCCATTTCACAGCAACTCTGCAAAGTAGATCTTTTTACCCTTATTTACCATCTGAGGAAACAAGCACAGAGGACCTACCTGCATTTTTCAAGGTTATCCAATGAGCAGGGGGCACTGATGCCACAATTACCAATGCTCTTTCTGTCCTAAAAACTGATCATCTTTCAATACAAAAATCCAGAAACTTTGAGCTATCTCATAATGTTAAGGGAAAAGGGTTTTAAGATATCAAACCCACTTGCAATAGGGACTAGAAACAAGCGCTGGGCCAGTGGGACGTTCGCCCTGGAAACTCAGGCTAAACCATCAATTTGAGGAGCTTAGCCATCGAAACGTACAGGCAAATACACCAGGCGAAGTTTTGCCCAAGCTCCAGTGTGAAGACAATGGAAATGCAATTGAGGGATCGTCTTCATTCTCCAAAGGTAGGAAATTTGCATGAAATGTGCCAACAAAGGTTAGACGTATTGCTAAGCTCCAAAGAAGGAGAAATCCGCAGGTAGCAGAAATAAAGAGAACTTCAAAGGCAGGAGGAGAAGTGACAGCCTGAAGCCACAGTGACTGTTGGGACGACTGGTCCTAGACAGAAGTTTTCGGAGGTGGGTATTGGGTTTTCATGCTCAGAGAGCACGGCTGTGAGATCAGAAACCACTGGGGATGAGTCTCCTATTTTTTGCTCAGATTTTTGAAAGCAAATATTGTCCATAGAGACGGGATTGATTAGAAAAACTACACGTTCTAACATGAGGAACTGACAAGGACCTAGCTGCTCATTTGGGGCCCTGGATGGAAAAAGTGTCCACCATAAGAGTTCAGAACCTCAACATTATATAAGGCATGGGTTATACATGTACCCCATCTGCGTGGTGCAGGAACCCCAGGTTTAGAAATTAGCACAAAACCGGTCCAGCTCTGGGGCTCTAGCAGAGACGAACGGGAAAGTGCTTTGTAGGTACATTTCCACAACAGAATCCCCACCGAAAACCACCTCCAGGGTAGAGGAATTTAGGAACAAAACTACCACTGACACAAGCAGATCCTGAGAAAAGGGCTCCCTGCTACACTGTTGGTGGGAATGCAAAATGGTGCAGCTACCATGGAAAACAGTATGGAGATTCCTCAAAATCTAAAAATAGAACTATCATACAACCCATCAATTCCACTTCTCGGTATTTAACTGAAGGAAATGAAAACACTAATTCGTAAAGCTATATGTACCCCTCTGTTCCCTATATGGACCTAAATGTACCCCTGCAGCGTTAGTCACAGGAGCCAAGATATGGAAGCAGCCTACATGTCCATCAATAGATGAATGGATAAAGAAGATATGGTCCATATGTATGCAATGGAATATTACTCGGCCATAAAAAAGAATGAAATCTTGCCATTTGTGACAACATGGATGGACCTAGAGGGTATTATGCTAAGTGAAATAAGTCAGACAGAGAAAGACAAATACTGTATGATCTCATTTATATGGTGGACTCTAAGACAACAAAACAAATGAGCAAATAAAACAAAACAAAACCAGACTCATAGAATCAGAGAACAAACCGCGGGTTGCTAGAGGGAAGGGGTTGGGGGAAGGGTGGAAAAGGTGAAGGGGAATATAGTCAATAATACTGTGATAACTTTACACGGTGACAGATGGGTCCTAGAATGAGTGTAAGGATCATATCGTAAGATACGTAAATGTTTTGAATCACTACATTGCACACTTAAAACGAATATAACACTGAACGCCAACTATACTTAAATTGGAAAATACGATTTAAAAAACACAGACCTGGGTGTAGTTTGATCACCCTATGCTGTCTGTCATTTCGGTGATAGATGCTTTCGCCAGATTCCCTACATCCACCCCATTATCACCTGTCCCCATTCTTTTACACACAGATGTATAGTGAAATTGTGGCATGGGCCAGTAGAGGCATTTTGAGGCGCCATCTGACATCTAGCAGAAGTTGACGCCCAGCCACTCCACCCTCTCAGTCAACACACAGAAGAACTTCTGGTCCCTGTATTCTTTAGCGAAGAATAATTTTACCAAACTTCCCAGGAAGCTCCATATTTTTATGATTCTCTCAGTGGCTGAGGACAGAGGCATTTATAGCACATTTGATCCTACTGTGACGCTTCAGGCAAAGGACCCAGCGAGTGGAATGTCTTTGCTCTGATAGCTGCACAGATGGAATGACTGTCACAGCCAGGGTGACATGCAGAGAGGAAGATATCACTGTCCCAGGAGGGGAAAGTGACCAGGTATTAAAGAGCTCGGGGACCCAATTACTGCACACTGAGGTGGCCAGAGTGGGAGCATTTCTTTCCTCCTCCTGAGAGGGATTTTATCCTTTATCCTCTTAGATTTTATTGTCTTCTTGAGGCCGTGGGAATATGTGCCTCTGCCAAGTAGCCTTCAGAAGCATGTGAGCAAGTCACATACTCAGCGTTTACCAAGTATCTTGCAGTTGACAGAACAAGTTCACTTCCATTATCACAGGATTCCTTGGGAGGAGGTGTGGTGTCCTTCCCCCTGGGTGAGGATACTAACTTTCAGAAAGGTTAAGTGACTTTCCTCAAAGTCACACAGCTCAGTTAGTGGCAGGGCCCAGGTTCAAGCCAGTGGGCTGTCTGATTCCAAATTCGGGGTCTTCTCAGCCAGGCACTGGAAATCAGTGATTGTTACAATGAGTGGCAGTAAATACGCTACCAGAAGCCATCTGTCCGTAGGTAATAGCTTCTCTGGAAGCCCAGGTCTCTGCCAAGGACGAAGGGCACAGAAAACTGTCTTTGGGGCCATTCCATGGATTTCACCCTCTGCAAAGGGCTCCAGTTGGGTCTCTGGAGTTCTAGTCTTGTCCGCTGCATTTCAAATCTTGGGCAATTTATTAAATCTCTTGTTTGGGTCCCTTTATTCATTTGCAATAGTTAATGATAATTAATAACATCGGGATTGGTGTGAGAATACAGTCAGCAGTCGATGACATCTCAGAAAGCTTAAAGTGCAATATGAAAGGAAGGAAAGTTTTCTCTTCATCTATAATAATGCAGTAAACAGTACGGCAAGCTTTGGTTTCCGGTACTGGACCTACGTCCATGGGCCCCCGGGGAAACACCCAAGGAGCTGACAGGTGTTATGTGCACTTGTTTTACTAATTCAAGAAAACACTAAGGCATATCAATATAAAAATCGCCCATATTTCTAACACTGAACAGTGGCCTGCAATAGGAATGCCCTGCCTTCCCCTCCGCTCCACCTTTCCCACTGCCTCCCAGTCAGGTTCACCCCAAGTTAATCACAGTGGGCGGCTTCTTCTTTCCGTTCCTTTGATTCCGTGCGTTTCATGAAATGGCCTAGCCTGAGCCACACTATTGCTACGCAAATAATGGCCACACCTTAGAACCACACAGAGCCGTACAGTTTATGAAACACTGATTGACGACTGTCGCCTCTCTGTCTCCTAGCAGCCCTTGGGAAATGTTTATTGCGGCCTCTGTTTTATGGTTCAGCCAGGCTAGATGAGCCAGGCGGTGAGCCAGATACTGGGCAGGCCATGGGGATTCAAAGCCACGAGTCGCGTAGAAATCCAGTTTTGTGAGGGAGATAAAAAATGACATGTAGCTCCATCTCCATGACACAAATCTGTGCAACGTACAGGAAGACCACAGAAGAAAGAGGGAACTCATTTTGTTCTGGGCCTGGTAGAAACGGGAGCTAGAGAATATTCTGTATAGGCGATTACAACAAAGCACAATTTCGAGTGATACTAAAAACCAGAGAAACAGTGCTTACTCAAGGTCAAACCACTGACAGTGACTCCAACTCATATTTTGTGGCGCCAAGACCAAGGTTCTTCAGCCCATACTCTGCTGTACAGTTTATGGTTTGCCCATTCAAAGCAGGAATGTGTCCTGTAATGTTTAACCAGAGTTAATTTCCTAGTTTCAGACACATTTAGTACAGTTGACGGAGAACTGTGATTGCCTGAATGGATTCTGAAGTTCATCAGATTACCTCTTACTGTGAGAATAACCTTGACTTCTCAGGGTGTGCACGGTACAAACCAGGAAAGGACGTTAAGTACCGTTTGGTAATCTTTTCCCACAATCCGTTCAGGCTTCCTGCATCCTCTTGCTACGTGTGCCTTCTCCGAGGCCCCACTGTGGTGACAGACGCCCAGCCGCCTGGGCTGGACAGAAGTTCCCCCGAACTTAACCCTGACCGGCCAGTGTCTCATATTCACATTTACCAGGTTGCAGTGCAATCTCGTGTGCATTTACACGCAACGATCCGTGACTAATCATGGCGTGAGGTGATTTAAGGTAGCTGGTGTTAGTCTCTCTCAGCACAGGAGTTCCAGAAATTACAGCTCCTTAACCCAAAGCGATGGCTTTTCTAATGGTGCAATTTGAGATGTGTTGGCCGAGGGAGGAACTATTCTTCGCGGTTGGTTGGCAGTGGGGGATGAGAAAGCACGGTCTCTGCAAATACATGGCGGCGCTGGATCTCCCCCAGGGCAGCAGCTTCCTTGTTTGTTTTCCCTGCGGGGTGACTGGCCGTGGTGGTGGGGAAGGACGCGTGAGGAGTCTGTTTTTCTAAGGCAAGGACGACACAGGGTGTTCAGCCCAGAGGGGCTTCCTCCCCCTGGCCGGTGTCTTGTCAGCCCTGTGGCAGGAAGGAAGAAGCCCGCAGGGGTTGAGGGCTTTGGCAGGGCCACCTCCGGTTTTCTGTTCCTGGGGCTGCCACGGTGGCAAGGTCAGGGAGCAGCGGGGAGCAGTGCCTGCCAGAGCAAGGGGAGCTTCCAGAAGTCAGCGAGGGCCCCGAAACTGCAGGCCAAGAAGCCAGCCCTCCATACGTGCAGGTCCTGTTTGTTTCACCCCACAGGCACTATTATTTGGACAAGAGCTCAAAGGCCCTTCCAAGGATGGTGCTAGGTGACTCGATGACGGTAAAGGGGAGAGTGGAGTGTTTGCTAAGAGACCAGAAAGTCTGGGCCGTCTTTGCCTGTCCCCACGACACCCCTTTGATTTCCAGGTCTCATGTTTCCATGGTGACCTGCGTGGGAGGCACCTGCATGTTTAACGCTCCACTGCAGCACTTAGCACGGTCCTGACACAAAACAGAAAATAGTGAAAGTGCGGAAGGACCCTTATGATGATCTGAGGTGAGTCCCATGAACCCATTTCCTTCTGTACATTCTAGTCACTCAGACTTACACTTAGGTTCACAGATAAACAAATAAGATGCGTGCAGAGGAAAAAAGGCTGGAAGGACATAATCAAAATAGTCACTACCTGGGGGATGTGAATGTGTTTATTTCTCTCTGTTCTGCTTTTAACTTCCTATTAAAAAAAACTATGTTCACTTTTATAATGAAAAAACCCTAGCAAACTTTAAAAATGTAAAATCCTTTTGTTGGAATCCATTTATTTTTCAGAAGCAATAAAAACTATCTACTGACTTCTTACAATGTTTGCGTGGGGTGGAGCTGTGGGCAGGCTTGTGTGCACGTGTCCACACATGTCCACACAGTCATACATGTACACACATGTACATGTGCATTGCTCCAGCAGAGATGCTGACCTGTTCTTCCAAAGTTCACGGTGACTAAGTAAGACAGGGAATGTGCTTGGTAAGGCTTCTGGAACAACACGTGGCATGATTCCTCTATGGATACTTGCGGAAGTAATGCCCCAGGTGAGTATTCCACAGCCTCGTCCTCTCTTGCTGGGCCCATCTGCCCATCCCCTTTACCCCTCCTCCCCACCCCACCCCCCCACACACACACTGAACGGCCTGAGACTTCCAGACAAAGTTAAGCTAAGCCTCGCTTGTCTCTGCCTTTGCACACGTCCTCCATTCTACATGCAGGGTCACATGTTACAGGAAGCCCTTCCTGACTCCCTTCCAAGCCCACCCCCCACCTTCATGGACAACTGACCCCCTTTCTCTGGGTCATACCTGCACCCCATGAGGGTGCCTATCACAGGCCTGCACCCCTGGACTGTGCCAGTCTGTGCACAGTTGCCTCTCCATTAGATGCTGGCTCCCCGCAGGTGAGCAGCAGGTCTGGTGCCAACACCCAGCTCCGTCCTCTGCACCTGGAAGGCCCCCCAGAAGTATTTGAGGAATGAAGGAATACTCTGAATGCAATTGGCCAGTCCCAGTGGTGGGCTAAGGGCAGACGATGCCACCAGTGGGTCACCTGGGAACATGCGTTTAAACTTAAATAGAAGTCACAGGGGAAGGAGAATTTGCTGCCGCCAACTTCTGGAGAGGTAAACTGACCTGCCCCTTGCGTTGGATTTCCCTTTGGATCTCCCTTTGCTGTTTTTGTCTAGAAATGTCATCTGAGGTTATGCTGTTTATATCTTGTCCATCACAAATTCTGTGGTTTGGTGGTAAAAACACAGAAACTGGTTTCTATGCTTCCCTGGCAATCACTGCCTGTAAAAAAAAACACAAAGCACAACTTTCCTCCTTGAGGCCATAAAACAAAAACCAGCTTTGAGATGCTGCCTAACTGAGATGAAAAATTCATGCCTCATATCCCGAGATAACTCCAATAATTATAAGAGTATATTCCCGAATTTCACAAACATTTGCAAAGCACCTCCCAGGTGTCATGCACCGTATGTGAACGCTGGCATGGCTCTTCCATGGGGACCGGGGACAAAGGGTCTTTTCCACCACTGCCCATTGCCACTGCACTGGAGATGCTGTTCCCCTTCTACCACGGTCCCAGGGGGCACCAGGTTGTGGCCCCAGCCTGAGACAGGAAGGGCATTTCACCCACCTGCACAGCTGGGGGAGGGAGGGCTCTCTGCCCTTCCCACGTCTGACTGGTGGGAGATGCACCAACCGTGGGGCTTCCAGAATCAGGGGAGCCCCAAAGGTAAGGAGACAGAGAGGCTTTCGTGGGCGGAAGATGGAGAAGTAAGAGAAGGGAAGGGAACTGCACAAAGGAGAGACGGAGACAAGACGTGTGCCAAGGAAATGAGATAGAAGGAGATGGGAGGAGAAAATGTATGGAGGAACCGGGCGGAGAGACAGGGAGGGAGAGCTGGAACTGGGGAAACGTGACTGGAGAGCGAGTGGGAAGCGGTGACTTCACTGTGCCTGTTTGTGTGCCTTTCCTGGGGGACACGGCACCCCACTGCAAAGCCCCTTCAGCCCAGTTCAAGATCCTGGGCCAGCTATCCAGCCACGCCTTCCCTCTTTGGACCCCCGGGGCTTGGTCTACTGTCTCTTATCTTTGCTGCTGCCACTCTTTTTGTCTTTCTTCCTGAGGCTCTGGTCCTTCCAGGACTGGCCATGGTTTAGGATGACGGTCTCTCAAACACTCGCCATGCTACAGCCTTTTTATTGCCATTCCATTCGGGGAAATGAGGGGGCAATCATTCATTCTTTCATTTACTCACTTACTCATTTGCCAAATGGCAGCCTGTCAAACTTAACATCTAAAGAAAATCCATCGCTGGCATATTAGGGCACAACACGAGTGCCGCCTCACGCTCCACCTCACCTCCCACCACTCAGCCTTTTGCTGATCCTGCACGGGGTGTCCTGCTCTTTCTCGAGGACACCAAGCAGCCTCCTGCTGCACTTGGCTTTAACACCGGTTGTTCTTTATCCTAGAATGCTCTTGGGGCGGACGTGGTCATGGCTCTCTCCTTCAATTTGTTCAGGTCTCTGCTCAAATGTGACCTTCTCCTAAAAGCCTTCCCTAACAGAGCTGCTGAAAATAGCCTTCCTTATCTGTCTTCAGGGCCATGCTCTGATTTTTTCTTCCACATCACCAACTGCTACCTACTTCCATCCATCCATCCATCCATCCATCCATCCATCCATCCATCCATGCATTCATGCATCCACGTATTTGTCTTTGTCACTAAAATATAAGATCCACATGTTGGGAGACATTTTTCCATGAATCTCTCATTTCTGCACGTGCAGACTATCTTTTCCAGTCCATTTTATAGTAAACACCCTGGGAGACAGAGTGTTGCCCTCTGGAGCAGAGACCAGGAAAGCTTTCTGCACGTTACAAAAGACTTGGGTTCCCTAGGCTGAAGGCTTCCCTTCTGTAATGCAGCCCAGTGCATGCGTAACTGTCACCTGGTACCCGAAATCTCCATTCCTACAGGTGACACCAGTGCAGGAAAATGTCGGTACTCTTGTATCCATAAAATGTGGCAGGCGAACGTTTGGCTTGCAAGTAGGGTAAGACGCTTTCCTTAGGTAAACGCTTTCAAAGAGCTATTTGTTTATATCTTGGCCTCCCTGCCTCTCCCACGCACGCTCCTCAGATCCCGTTTCTCTACTAGGCATCGTCAGTGTCGAGGGTCCAATGGATGGGAACCTGCCCTCCGTGGAACATTCCAAGTCCTAACCAGGGCTCATTCATGTGTCATAGCTAAGGGACATTCCCACCCGGTGGGGCCAATCTCAAATCTCTCAGTTCCCCAGTTCTGCACACAGAAAGTCAGTTTAGGTAATCCCTTGACTTTTCCCCAAGCCTTGCAGAGATTTTATTTTACTTGGGAGGGTTATTTATAGAGTACAGAGACAAGGCTGAGAATTTACAAGGTTGTTTTTTGGTGTCCCTCTGATCCTCAGCTGTCTTGAGAACATTTGGTTCACAGCACAGGGTTGTGGTTAATGCTGGAGGACCAGTTTGCAAGCCCCAGTGGCAATTTTGCCTGAATTAACCTAAGTATATGTTTAAAGAGATATAAGTATTTGCTTGCATTAATAATAATAAAGACACACACACAAAACATTATCCCCAAAGGTTTTTCATCACTGAATTTGGATAGATCAAATTGTGTTTTCTCATTCAATTACATTATACTTTTAGAGATGATGGTATTTCTTCTCCCTGATAAATGGTCTACAACGGGGAGTAATTACTGCCTCTTTTGTTCTCTAAATGCTTACTGAGTACCTCTTATGTCCAAAGGGTGGTGTCCGACTTACAATAAAGTAAGCAAACAGGTGTCCCCTAATGGGGCTTGAACACCACGCGTGCCTTTAGTATAAACAAAATGCTAAGTGTTGGTATAAACAAAATGCTGTGAAGGTTTCAGAAAATAAAGTGATCTGGGTGTGTGTGGCTCTTAGAGCATCAAGCACACGCTTGACTGGAGTCTGCCCTCCACCTGTTTAACTGGATGCAGAAGAGAGAGCAGACCTTGATGGGAAATGTTATTTCATACAGATCTGGAGAAATGGGTAGACTAACGCAGAACCTCTGGGAACGAGTCCAATATTTTAACAAATGCATCTGAAGGTGAGGAGATGGACTTCTCCACCCTTCGTCCCTTTACAGTAACTTTTCAGGACTTTGTTCCCTGCTTTTCTGCTTTATTACTACATAGTACTAGTAACAGTATTAGCGCTTCTTCCCCGTAGTAATAATTACGAATTAGTGAAGTTTCTTTGTCATAACATGTTACTTACTCATTGGTGTCTCCTCTATTCCAGAGAAATAATTTTCAGGATAAATAATGTCTTTTGTACATTTCCAAAGTAAGCTGAGAACCAAGGCCACTCTAGACAAAACGGTGAAGCAAGGAGAATTTGTCGTTAGCTCTCTTTGTCCAGACAACACTTGAAATCTCGGATACAATGCTTGCATTAGTACACTGTTCTTGGGTCTCGATTCTTAAAGAGCTCACAGTCTGCTAATCTACAACTAATCTGCTTGATAAACAAATGACCAAAAAAATTAAGAGTTGCTTTTCTCTGGTGTTACATATTTAAAGATGGCGGACTAGGACCAATCTGAAACTCACGGTCATAAGCAATTCAAATAGTGGGAATTTTGATCGCTGTGACGAACTAGTGGTGAAATATATTCTACTACAGACATGCTGCTAGATTTACACTGTCTCCTTTGAAATCCTAGAGTTTTAAAGTTGAAAGTGGCCTTGGAAGTCACATAATCTGAGACTCTCATTTTAAAATAAAGAAACTGAGGCCTAGAGAGGTAAAAAATAAGCACATATGCACGCAACTACGCAAACAAACACAACGTATCCAAGGTCATGAATCAAGACAGCAGCAAGCTCGCAGCCACCAAGCTACCTGAGACTCAATGCAGGTCTCCTGACATGTAAGCCAGAGTTCCTAGCAATTTAAAAAAAATCCTCACTTATCTATTATTCTGAAATAATTTACTCTCTAATTAAGAACTGGTGTCACACTGATCGCTAATAGGTTTCATTACATGAAAAAAAATCCTGAATGTTAATTATGAACCAATTACACAGTACAATTTCCTCTCAAGTGACATCAAAGAGAAAGCAATTTCCATTCTACCAAACAGAAAAACTAGTGGTGAAGTGACCGATCTCAGGTCGTATGACGCATCAGTCAGTCAGCTGCCAGCAGAACTCAGACGGCTGGCTTTCTCCTCCAAGGCTTCACGCGGAGCTCCAGCCCTTTTTCAGTGGATACTTATTTCATACTCTATTCCCTGTGTATAATTTTGAAACTAATAAATGAATCCACGCTCAAGTATTCATGAATGTCGCTAGGTAAGTGTCATCTAAGATACAAGGAAACAGGGTATGCATCACCCAGGAGTTTCCATCTGGCTAGGAAGTCCCGGGCTATTTTGCACCCAAGGACAAAGAGGTTAGAGTTCTGTGTAAGTGTCTACAGGAGGTTTGAGGCTTCTGACCTGGCTCTCTGTACACCTTGGAGCAAATAATAAAAACAGAAAAATAAACAAACCACAGCAAAGCTTTTGACTCGAGGCCCGAGATGCTCACAGATTTTCTGCCTGGCATTTTCACTCCTTTCAAACCACGTATTCATGACACTGACCTTTACAGTAATTTGATTCTGACAACGGCACAGCAGCAACAGCGCTCAAAGGCTGACAGCCCAATGGTGGCAAGCCAAGGCAGTAATTATTGCTTTAAATCAAAGGACGACGTGTGCCTCTACAGCAGGCAAATTCCATATTAAATAAGAACTCCTCCATGCCCTGTCGCACCCACTACCTTCCTGCGGGCTTACTTCCCAGAGCTCAGCAAAATCAGCTGCCGGTTTGGGCCTCCAGGTAGAATAGGTGCATTACTGGCCATTTCATTTTGTCGTTTGGTCTTAGGTTTGGAAGAGCCCTTACCAATCACCTCCTCTAACTTCCGACCCTTAGTAGTATGAACGCAGAAAAAGGTAACCCCCGACCTGCTTGGATGCTTCCAGGGATGGGGAGCTCAGCCTCTGGCTCAATTAAACAAGGGTCCCACCCACCTACACATTCAGACAGAGCATTCAAGATAAACTTGAGTGTTCCTTCTGTTCATACCCTTCTAAGTTACAGTATTTGCTAGTATCTGTTGAGCAGGTTGGGTCACAATGAAATGAAGGACCAGGTGAAAATTGTTTTGGCCACCTGACCAGCAGGCCATACTTAGGATAAGAGGGGACAAGACAAGTTGAAGTTGACTTTTAGCTTTAAAAAGTGCAAGCACAATCAGTTTGCAAAAGGCTAATTAATTTTCTGTCTAGCCGTGTCTTATTTCCCCGTGGCATTTCACTTTTTCTGGAAGAATTACATCAGGCTGGAAAATGTAGCTTTCAGTTTGTGACCAGAGTCATTTCCCGTCCCTCGTGGGTTTTATCAGAGAGCTAGCATTTACACAAGAGTGGGGGACCTCCCTTTCTCACACTGAGAGCCAAGATTTTAAACGGTTTTGCAAACATCACTGCTTCTCTCATGATAAAATTCACTTCTTGAACACTGCACCGGACCGTCCCAAACTATCCGATCTCTTGCATCTAGCGATGATACAGCCAAAGAGCTTTGTTTGTCTGTACTTACTGGACGTCCGCCCTCATGGAGAAAAAACAATGGTCAATTCCTAGAGGCACCACTAACCTATATCGCAACTTTGTGCAATTAGGCAAAATATCCCATCTTTGAGTCGCACAACGTGGCTGCAGAAGGTGACTTTGTGAGAAGCAAAAAGGTACTCCTTCCTCTGAGCAGATGCTGCCAACGCCAGGCCTGCACTTTGCTTTTCATACTTAGCACAGAGGTGGTCGTTAAGCTAATACCAGTTGCTGTAACAAACAAGCCAAAAATTACCGGTGACTTTTATCACAAGAAAAGTTTGCCTCTGGTTCACATTCCAGTGACGCTTTGACCTCTAACAGGCAGGTGGGCAGTGACGACAGAGGATGGAGAATGCCAACCCGCTTCTTACCCTCTTCAGCCTAGGGACACGTCACTGCAGCTCATATTCCACTCACATGAACCAGTCACTTGGAGCCACCTGGGTGAACAGGGGAGGTGGCCTTGAGAAGTACGGTTCATATCTGGGCGGCTACTATTCAGATACCAGGAGATTTCTGGGCCTGATGATTTAGCAAAATGCATTTTGAGCAAGTTAATCTTCGATTCAACTGTGGTCGTTTTAGGGACAATCAAAATATTGATAGAAGTTCTCCACGTCCACTCTGCACCCACTTTCCAGGTCTTTGTTTAACCAAGTCACGGATGATCGTGAGAGAGTCCCCCAAAAGGTTCGGAATTCAGCCAGGCACATCTTTCCATCCAGCCTTGTAATCATTGATTTACTGTCCTAGGCTCTAGGGCACACAGACGAAGAAAGTACAGTCCTTCTCCCAGAAAGACCTCATAGAGTAAAGGGCGAGATGGACATTATGCCACGTGTGTAATAATTAGGGGTAAACGCTGGGATTTACAGGAGGAGAAAGGGGCTCCTGGGGTCTGAGAGAGTCAGGAAAGTCGTCACTGAAAGAAGTGATGTCCAAATTCGGTCTTAAAGGAAGAACTGAAGCTAGACAAGCAGAAGACGGAAAGAGCACAGAGTATAGAGAGATTGCAGATGAGTGTTGCTGAGGCAAAAAGTACATGCGCTGAGGACTGAGGCCATAGAAGCCAACAAGCAGCCATCATGCAAGTCATATATGCCAGGCCAGGGAGTTTAAGTGTCATCCAGGGAGTAGAGGGGAGGCACTGAAGGCTTTTCGGCAGAAAAGGTCACTCCGAAACCTTCTGCTGTCACCCTTAGGTGATGGTGGAAGCCACTGCTCCAGCAGCCAGAAGCCAGAGTCCCCTTCTATGATGGCTTTTTCCATTCAAATAGCTTGTCCAGTCACCTTCAGGCTGCCACAGTGACACAGACAACTGACATACTAAACCTAACCCTTTTAAAGCTGGAGCGCGGAAGTTCCTGCTGAAGCCCATTACATCAATGGACGACGACGCTTGTCTCCCCGGCTCACTGCAATACACACATAAGTGCCATTGTTCCTATTTCCTTACAGAAATAGCATGACAGTCTATCATATCTAATATCCCTCATTGACCCTCGTCGTTATTTTTTTATTATACTTTCAATCTTTCACAATTAACTGATTAACAAGCATAATAAACTCATTTGTTCTAAGGAACTGATGATTCATAATGGTTTATAATATTAACTCCTTCTAAATAATATGCTTGCGTATTGGCTGGAATCTTCAGTCCACAATTCAAAGCAATCCTTAAGGAGGGCGTATCAACCACGGGGGACGTCAGTGGATAAGGTACCTGTGGCTGGACGTTCCAGCCCATGTGCCTCAATCACACCATGTAGACAGTCTCCTACTCTGCTTATTATCAGAGCCAGCGTGCCTGACTCTTATCTGTCAGGATCTCTGACCAGTTCTCTGGGGGCTTAAAGCAGCCATCTGCCACAGAGAAGAAAGTGACATGCTGAAAAGTGCTGCATTCAGCCCGGATTGTGGCTCTTCCAAACTGCACATACTCGCAGAAGGCCCTCCCAACTATGGATAAACAGATCTGCCCCCGAGACTCTCTATAGGATGGCCTTCATTCCCAGTTTCCTCCTCAGACGGGAACCTTCCTTGCTCAGAGTTCCCATGACATGACTTCAGAGGAGGTGTGCTCATCCTTGCTAAAAGTGGACCGGAAGCTCAGGTAGGAAGATAATGTATGCCTTCATGTGTTCTGGCTGCTATAGCAAAACACCATGGACGGCGTAGCTTATCAACCACAGAAAATCGTTTCTCGCAGTTTTGGAAACTGGGTGTCCAAGATCAGGGTGCCAGCCTGGTTGAATGACAGCCCCTTTCTAGGCTGCAAACTCCGGGACCATGAGACATCAGTTTCTGTTATTTCAGCTACCTGGTTTGTGGCACTTGGTAACTGCAACCCCAGGAAACCAGCACAGCTGGTGAGTGCAAGGGAGCCAGGCTCCAGGAGAGCGGCCAGCTGGAGCTCACATGCTCTGCGCAGGACATGTAAAGGCAGGGACGGAAGTGTCCAGGGAGGGCCCTGCCGAGCTCTGCCTGCCCTGGGACACGCCCCCAGCATCACCGGAGGAAAAGGCATCGGTGTGCGCTGCCAGCATCTAGCTCTGCACCCAGCCTCAGGGCACTTTTCTCTGGTGCCAGGCCGACAGACGAGGTCACAAAATTCAGGAGTGTCCTCTCTTCTGCCCAAAGGCCACCAGCCCGGCTCTCTAGCCATCACTTATTATGAGTAGGCTTGCTTTCTTAGAACTTCCGTTCTAAAGTAAACAAGCCACAACGTTCTCCTTTTCCGTTTTCAAGGTTATAGACTATTTCTATCAGCAGAAACACCTCTATGTACCTTGGCAAATTCACCATGACGTGTTAGGGCAAGTTCTCTATGTGTTTTGGTTCTGTGTCATGCACAGAAAGGTGATAGCCCGCAGGCTGAGCCAGTAAATGCACTGTTTCCATTACCTGATGTCACACACACACACACACACACACACACACACACACACATTCACACTGACACACACGCACACACACTGACACACACACACACACACGCACCTCTCTTTGAGTCTCTCCTGCCCATTCCAACCTCCCATCACCTGCCACACTAACACAGGTGTTCCTTTAGAAGCTCAGGTGTCAGACTTCAGACTGCTCATGTCACCACCATCATGGTGACAGGGCCACTGCTTAATCACGTCTAGCTGCTTGAACAAAGGGAACAGACAAAACATACTCTCTGTCCTTGTGTCCATAAAGCACAGAACCAAGCAAGGCTATAGGACATCCAGGGGAGGGGTCGTGAGTAAGACCCCCAGGGGGCCCCTCAGCAGCCGGCTGCCTGCCTTCAGGAGCTGGAGTGTTATTTACCATCTGATGAGATTCACGGACGCAGTGGCTATGAACACAGGTCATGTTTATGAAGTTCTTGAAGAAGGAAGCATTTAAAATATTGACCGAGAAAAGGATCATGAGAGGCAGGTGAGGTTCTGTAAATGTCACCCCTCTAGCTGGGGGAGCAGGACAGCACACAATAAACATAATAAACAAATTAATAGATACATACATACCTAAATATTCTACCCTACATAAGAAAAATAATAGGGCAGGTGAGAGAGGGGATGTACAGAGGGGTGTTCGGGTGGGATTGTGGGGGGCAGGGTGTGGTATTAATAAGGTGGCTAAACCAGAGTTTATTGAACAGGTGAGATAAAGGAGTGGGCCAAACAGATATCTTCGGAAAAAGGGTTCCTACAGATGGTCCCTAAGGAGGGAGAAAGTGAGCCTGAATTTCTGAGGAAAGCAAGGAGGTGAGAGTTGTTGGACCTGCAGCGGCAAAGGGAGAGAAATGGGAAAAGGCGAGGGTTTGGCAGATCACAGAGGGCCTGCAGGTAAGGACCTGAACTCAGAGGGAAAAGGGGAGCCAGTGCAGATTTGGGGTAGCGAGTGACACGATCTGATTTCTTTTTAAAAGTATTCCTGCTACCGCTCTGTGGAGACTACGCTGACACAGAGGAAGCCGCCCGAGAACTGTCAGGAGGCGATGGTAGTTCCCCGCCGTCCATCGCGGTACCTCAGGGGGGTGGGTTCACTGGGGTCAGTGAGAAGCTGCCTGAGACTGGATATGTTTTAATCGTTGAGTCCACAGGGCTACCTGATGAATGATTGAAGAGTGACAGACATAGAGGAGCCAGGGTCAACTCCGAGGGGTGGGTCCCCTCCACTGGAAGGATGGAGTTGTCAAAACCGAAACGAGGGAGGTCATGGGTGCAGCAGGTTTAGGGGTAGGAATGGGAAGGCTGGAAGTTCCTCTTCGGATGTGCTGAGTTGGAGATAACTGCTGACATGCAAGCTGTTGAGTCGAGAACCCCAAGGACGCTCTCTGGGTGCGTTCCCGGGTCTCACACGGAATCAGCTCTGCCAACAGGCTGGTGCTCAGCAGCTACGCCAGAGGAAAGGTGGTGACTGTCCCCACTTCTACACCACCTAGCTCCTTCCGGCTTCAGTGAGCAGAAAGAACAAGGGACCTGGGTATTCCCCACAGGGCGCGAGCATCACTTCCAACTTTGGAGAGAGGCTTATACACACAGGATGGGCAGTGACCTAGTAACGAACGCTTCCGTCTGCTGGACTTACATTCACAGGTAGGTGTTGACCGGCCAGCGGAATAGCATGGTTCGTACCTCACAGATCTCAATTTGACTGGCTTTTTGTAGTTGCTAGGCCAGCATAATAGCCATTCAATGAAAAGTATTGAGGGGAAAATCAAAATTATGTATAACCTTGGCAGTCTATTACGATGACATCTTTTTTACTTGTTTTGTGTTCACCTTCTTTTCCATTCCTTTCCAATTTTCTACAAAGGTGCAGACGAGGGTATTTTTCAACCACAGGACTCTCCTCACTGCACTGCTAACTCAGAGAGGCCTCTGGGGGGAAATGAGCAGGATTTGCACACAGGGCCAGAGGCGCTTGGAGCTCACGGTGAGATACACAAAACCGAATTCTGCTGAAACATCATTTGGTTTGAATCGTTTTCAAAAATGAATGGAAGATCTATTGTTCTGAGTATCACTTCCACTAACAGTAGCACCTACTACTGGGAATTTGGTGGTTTTGTGCTTATGTGCTTTGGGTTTTTTTGGTTTTTGTTTTTTGTTCTTTTTTGGCTTGTCTTTTACTATTCATGCTATTTATTTTTTCACTCTGAGGACTACCCACATACTTTATAAAAATTCACACATTGTCATTTCATTCTTGATTTTATATTTACAGAACATATAGGTAAAATAAAGCCCCTTAAAATAGCCCAGGAAACACTGCATCTTGCAATATTTCCCTCCCCCAAGTGTCTCATGTCCCTCAAATCGGTTAAGAGCCTTGGATAAATTGCACCTTCCTCTGTATGTTTACAAATGAAATATTTGAAGAGCTGACCCCCAGAAAAACAGTGACAGATGATAGAATACCTATAGATATAAGTGGTATTTTTGCAAAGAGATAATTAATAACAATTTAAAAAAATTAAAAGTGGCCACAAAACAGGACTCTGTAATCCAGGAATGCTTCCGGAGACAAAGAAAGACCCTCTTCAAGAAATGCATACGTTCACTTGAGCAGCAACCCCAGTGGTCTGCAAACTTATTTGACTATGAATCCCTGTTGATAAAAATGTTTGCAGTTGTTCCGCCCATAACTGTACATGTTTACTTATGGTACATGCACAATTGTTCTAATAGATTACGTATCATAAAATAGACACAAAACAGACGTTAAATATAAATTAATGTAAACAACATCCTAATAATTTCATCCTGCACCATAGTGGGTCATTTTTACCCCTGGGATGCAGGCACCCCACTTGAGAGACCGCTGAGGAACTTCTCAGTTAGAGGCAGCCTTCTGTCTCGGTCTCCTCTGTGTTTCAGCTCCAGACTGTTGTCCTGTCCCCCCAAAACACAGAACCCCTGCAGCCTGCTCCTGTCCCAGTGGCCTGAAAGTGACCACCCCAAGCAGTCAGTCTGAGACTGGAGACAGGGAGGCGTCATGTCAGTGTAAAGGGTTGGAAGGGGATAAATGCCACAGCCCCAAGCAGCTCCCGCCAAGTTCAGAACATGCCAAGCCTTTTGTGGGCCTTTGGACGACCTGAATGAGTAGCCATCCCTGCCAACACAATATAAAAATTGCCCCCTCTCAGAAGCAACGCTTTGATGTCTGCACAAGGCATTCTCTCTTCCAGGCAGGAATTTTCCCTTGGCCTTCTGCCAGCCACTGGCAATCTTAGGGCGGCCTGTACACACGTCCCGGTCCATGTTACTTGGTGGCTTGCCAGTACAAGTCCTTCACAGAGAATTTGTTCTCTTTTCTCATAGAGAGAGCGTCTGTGTGTTTCAGTCCATGTGTGTCCACATACACTCCCGTTACTCAAGGAAAAGTGCTTTCAAGTTTGGATTGACACTCAGAGAAGGAAATAGGTAATTCCACCTTTATTTTAAGCAGAGGGACAGCCTAGAAAATTGGCAGGGGAATAATGGAATTCCCTTTTATGCGATGAACATAACACCAAGTTATTAACAATGGATCACATTCCTGATCATAGGGCAGTGTCGCGATTAGTCATTTATTTTGAACACTTCAATGATTTGGCGGGGAGACGGCAGGTCTGATCAGCTGAGCTGAAATCGTCCACTAGCAGGACCGAGGAACACACAAATGAACAGCTGTGGATGGTCTGGTTCCCAGGTAACATCTGAATACCCTTAAAGAGGAAGACCAACCTAGATCATAAATCAGGGTCTGGCTTACATTTGCCTACAAATCTTTTGCTGGCCTAAGCGAATCCCGGCATTATCGCCGGGTTTCAGCAAACAAAGTGTCTCCTAACTCTTACTTCCTGTGATGAAATTTATAGTAGCAAAAATTGGATATGCTCCTGAAACCCAATGTCATTTCAAAGCCACAGCTGCTTGTTTTCTATCCCAATAGAACGCTTCCAGAAATTACCATTGTTGACAATTTAAATAGTAATCCATTTTAGTTAAAAATATTTGAGGTGTTTTTTTCGTTTTTCTAGAGTAAAGCTTTTAAGGCCGTTTTCACCTTTTTCCAAACTACAGATTCAATCAGAGCATCTTTCAGGGATAAGTGAAGAAAGAATTCCAGAAAAAAAAAAAAAAAAGAAGACTGTTTTAAGTTAAAAAACTAGGCTTAACTCACTATGCTGGCATATCGGGTATTCTGGAGAGTTAGTTCAGTATCCTGGCATATGCGGAAATGTATCATGTACTAGTTAGTATGAGTGCCATATGCGTGTTTAAATCTACAGTGTCTGAGGTTTGATAAGCACACATATTCACACTATCGCCCGACTCACGAACACTGAGAGATAGGATATATAAAGGTACTCATATCCGTCTCCAATTCCCTTTCAAGACTTAGGAAATGTGAACAAGAATAGAAACTGCTTCACAGAACGTTTGAGCTTGAACAGAACTTAAGCGTCATCTATTCCGATCCATTTGTTTTATGCTTGAAGCACCTGAGGCTTGTTCCAAAGACGGACAGCTATTCAGTGACCAAGGGAAGACGAGGAGACAAGGTCTGTTTCTTTCCAAGTCTCTTTAGTCTGTAACCGGAAATGGGCCTAACCATGGTTCCCTTCAAGCACACAAAGGAGGAAATTTTAAAGTTTAACGAAGGTTTAAAAAAAAGTTCAGATTTCCTTGGTAAACTTGATTCGCTATTACGCATGTCCCTGTGCACTACAGAAAGCCATACAGTAGTTTGTTACACGGATACTAGGGTCACTTACTGGGCTTTCGGTGCTTCGAATAGCACACATGTCCTAACTGGTTGTACGTTTCCAGGCATGCACCCCCTACCTACTGCCACCAGACTGTCTAAATTACATGAGCTACATACAACATAAATCGGACCTCCCATGCCCGATTCACTTCTTCAGTGGACTTCTGTTTTCTACACAGGTCAAGCGCTAAGCCCCTTCTCCGCCCTGCCCAGACTTCAGCCCGTCTCTTACACTGTCTGTCTCTGTCTTTATCTCCAGTGACGCTGCGCTGCTGTGGCTTCCCAGCATGTCGTGCGCTTATCGCTTCCGTGCATTTGTTCCTGCTCCCCGTTCTGTCTGGACTGTCCCTCTTTAGCCCCTCTCCACTCCAGTGTCTGCCTCTTCCCCACCCTCAGCCCTACTCCACCCACTGGCTCAGGCTTGCGACTCCAGCACTCAGGTGACACCATCTTCAGGTGGCTCTCTCTCCCTGACACCTCCCCCATTTCCTATCCCCTAGGTTAGGTCCCCTCCCTCCACGATTCTGTACCTCTCTCTGCATATTTAATCACTGCTTTTAGACAGATAATTATAGCTCATTGTGTTATATGCCTGTTTCCACCACTCCCCTGAGGGAAGGACTATGTTACAGCAAGCACAGGGTGTGATGTATCACAAGAGGTTGGTATAAGCTCCACGAATGTCATCAGGCTGATGAAATAATTAAACGATTAAATTAATTGTTAAGTGAGTTATACGTGTAAAGTGCACAGAAGAGTGCTTGGTATACAGAAAGTGAAGAATGCCAAGAAATGAATGAAGCCGTAAACCTTAAGATCCGCCCACATCCTCAGCTCTTCTGACTCGTAAACACTGCGCTTCAGTAAGAATCCAACGAGAGGTAGAAGTCATTAGAATTGGCCAGAGGAACTGGGGAAATTTCTGACTTGGGCAGCTCCTACGAAGAGTCTTCAAAAGTAGGTGTATTTTATAGTGGACTTTACAGCTGAAAGTACTAAGAGTGAACTGCAGAAAAAAATCAATCTCACGGAAGTGTTTCATGAAGCCTTTCAGTATACAGAGGATGACATGGGGACACTGCTTCAAGGTGGTTCTCCTTCCTAACTCCTTGTCATTTCTAGTCTTCCCATAGTTTAGGGCTTCGATTGTATGCCTGCTCTATCCACTAGGGGTCAAACTTTTATATCTGGTGTATCACTGCAATAGTAGTGCCAGCCTAAGGGGGAAAATCAGTTCCTTCTTGGCTGGAGTAAAAATGGCTGTACTCCAGGTGTTGACGGCATAGTCAGCCATCCCCCCGTTATACTTTGGGGAACGGGAATAAATTAAACATTTTAAGAGAATGGTTTTTCTCCTGTCTTATGTCCTGCTTCTGCTCTTACCAGAAGTGGGTCACTCTAGCACTAGCAATGCAAACACCATATCCATTTGTGGGAAGGTTTTACAGGCTGCCACCTGACAGCAGCAGGTAGATGCGATCCTTTCTAGTTCTCGTTTAATTGCTTTTCTATTGTATTTTTGGTATGGATCACTTGATGCTATAAATTCAGCGCACTTGTGAACCTTCACTTCCCCTTACGCTTAATTAAATTATTTGAAAAATTAGAATGAGTATGTTTAGTCTTTTATAGTTGACAAAGTTGAAACAAGAAGCCAATTCTCTTCAAGTTGATGTATGGATGCCATAGGATCCCATGAATTCCAGAGGCACTTTTACAGAAATTGTCAAGCAGATTCTAAAACGTGTATGAAAGTGCAGAGGACCTAGACTAGCCAATGCAACTTCGGAAAAGATGGACAAAGGCGGATGACTTACACTACTTGATTTTAAAGACAAACCACAGTCTGAGAGAAAACATTTGCAAAGAAAATATCTGATTAGGGCCTTGCATTCAGAACATATGAAGAAATCTCAAAACCCGATAATGAGGAAAATAAAAAATATGGGAAACATTACAAAGGGACACAAAGAAACTCAACAGAACCATCTCGCTTGTGGTGATGGTCTCAGGCATATGTATATAAGTCAAAATTGATCAAATTGTACATTTTAAATATGTACAATTTATTGTATGTCAAGTATACCTCAATAAAGCTGCAAAAACAAAAATTTAAAATGCACATTGAAAGCGCCACAAAGAGGTGCCTGGATCTCCTCTACTGTCTGTCCCCTTGTTCCGTACTCTGTGACAGAAGAAGTGTTTCTGTCTCCCTCCACGTGTGCGCTGGGTCCCACCCCTTTCACCTTCATCAGAACTGGTTTCCTTCGCCTTCCTCTCCCTCCAATCACCAATCTTCTGCTGTCCTCTGGTTATTTGCACCGGAACACAAATGTGCTCTTGTTATGTTTCATTTTAAAAACAAATTAAAACCCTTCATTACCTGAATATATCCCTCTAACTACTGCCCCATACACACCCATATAGACACACATACGTGTGTGCACACACCCACAAACATAGGCACACATACATGCACATGTGCAGTCTCTCCAAACTGATCATAACACTAGAACTTGCCCAAACTTTGTGAATTTGGGCATATCGCTGCCACACCACTTATTAAACTATTGAACTGCACTGGGAATTAATATATGAATAAAATGGTTACTCTGTTAATACACAATTGACTTGGGCTTAGAGATCAAAGACCTAGTTTTGAATTCCTGCAGCTGAAGGATGTGACTGTGAATAGATCACTTAAGTCCCCCAAAGAGCGTTTCCTTCCTGTGACATGGATTATGATACCTGCCTGATCTATTTCAAAATGTGATACAAGGATGTAGGGAAACCGCGTTTCTACGTGTGCCAGCATCCTGCCCGGCATACTTCAGACTTAGTCAATGTCCAGTTGGGACACTCCTGCCTGCCTTGGTGACAGACACACACCCTCCCTCCGGTTTCTCGCTTCCCCTTTTTTCCCAAGGGCTTAGCTGGTTCCAAGGTGAGATGAGTCAGCACAGCTGAGCACCTCACACAGACAGCTCATCTCCTTTTCTGTAAATCCCTCCATCCTCTTCAAGGCCAATAAGCATGGCGAGGCACCACTGCTTGCCCCCATACCTCTCCCTGAGAGGACAACCCAGGCGCTGAGCATGGCAGCCCTCCCTACACAGAGCTCTTAAATGTTTTCTCATCGTCAAGGCCCCACTTAATGTCTAACGTCTCCTTGAAACATTGATTTCTCTAGAGCAATTTCATCTCCACTCACTTTTTATAAAAACCATCTTCCCTGCAGTCCATCGCTGTATCAACAAAGTAAAATACAACTAAATGAAATTCAAAGTCCTACTCCCATAATGCATCTGTGTACTCACAGTAGGGCTACAATTTAGGTGTTCTCTAGTATTAATCTCATTTGTTTTGTGTTTCTTTTCCCTCAAGCTATGTAATCCTTGAGAGCAAGGGCAGTTTTCTCTGAATTATGTAAATACTCGATACAGTGCTTATCTTATATTTATCCCATCGATTCTGATGGAATCAACTGGAGGGTCACAGGTACCCAGACTACTTCCTCTTCTCCCATCACCACAGATTTCTTCTCTGTCTGGAATTCCTTTTCTTTTCATCTCTATTCCAGAAGGTAGAGGCTCAACTCAGATCACACCTTCCTCCTCCGTGAGACTTTGTCTCACTGCTTCGGCCTAAGTCATTCGTGCCTTTCCCCGTCCGTCCACTGGACCGCACAGGGATTCAAGACCCACATGTCAGTTACTGTGGGAACATGGGCAAGGTATTTGCTCTCTCTCTCTCTCTCTCTCTCTCTCTCTCTCTCTCTCTCTCTCTGAGCTGTGGTTTTCTGTAACTCTGAAACAAGGATAAGAACACCCATCTCACAGAGGCCCTTGTTGGGGGGAAATGAGATCGTGTACGGGGAACTCCTTTGTCAGCTGAACCCGGATAAACAAATGAAAGGAGTAATTATCTCGACTATGGCTTATCTTGCTCTGCCTTGTATGGCAGTTACTGGTCAGAGGATCTGTCTCCTGCACGGGTCTGAGAAATCCTGAGAGCAAGGACCCACCGGTTTCCTTATGTTTGTCACCCCGCTGGGCTGTGCACACATCAGCATGTGGGGGCCTGAACGTGTGGTGCAGCCAGGCCCTTCTGCCTCAGAGAAGCAAATGTCCACCACAGGATTTGTAATTCTATACAGAGCTACCCCCAAAAAACCCCAAACACATTTGCCTGTTTTGATGCACCCAAAGATGATGTTTCAAAGGAGAAAGAGGGAGCCATTTCCCCCCCAATAAGTGCCCACATGATCAAAGCCTGAAGAGCAAGTAACTAACATAATTCATCACATGAGATTAGAGGCATTCAGGAAACAGCACGTCGTAATTAAACCAAAACAACAATCTACCGGATATACACACTGTTTTCCAGCTATGATCTCATATTTCATTACCCCCCAGGGTCTGGAGTCAGGATTTACAGGAGAGGAGCTGATCTGGGAGCCGAGATGGGATGACGGGCCAGCTTGTGTGGAAGAGTCTCAACTGGATGGTCAGATGTTTATATTCAACATTAGGGACATTTTCCAACCAAGGAGTGGCTCTTCATTGACCAAACGACTTCCTGGATCCAAAGATGGAGGAATAATGCTGAGAATTCTGTTACAAAAATTCTCCCTGACATCCCCTCTTTAGGTGGTCATACCCGACCCTCCCTTTCTCTCTGTGTTCCCATCATTCCATGCTCCTCTCTGCCTAGCACGTAACACACCATTTGGGAACAAGATATTCACCTCTTCCAGGCCTGTCAGACTTTCACTGAGGCTTTGAACACAAAGACAGAACTAGTCAGCTGGTGTTAAGCTTGAATCCCCACAATCCCTCCAAGAGGAAATGCTGACTAGACTACTGGATGTGACTGGAGTCCCGAAAAGAATTGTAGCTGAAAATATACAGTTGTGCATCATCACCATATAGAAGGCTGGCCATGTGGATGAAATCTTCCAAGGTAAGAGATTACGGAGAACAGAGAAGAGAAAAGGGAAGGAGAGAAGAGGAGGGTTCTAGACTCAGATTTACCATTTATTTACTTGGTGAGGGACTTCAGGACAGTCCTTTGATCATTCGGAGTGACAATTTTACTTCCTGTAAAAAATTCATTCATTTGTTCATTCATAGTTGACAAATAATTTTTTTTTAATGCTTATTATAAGCCAGGCACTGACCAAGACGTTAACGGCACACTGGTAAAGCTGACGCAGGCATTGTCTTAAAATATGTGTATAATTAAGAGTGACACAGAGATAAATAAATGCTTAACAGGACATAGCCAGGACAGTCTTGGTGTCCTTTTGAGAGGCTCCACTCCAGTCCTGGGGACTCAGGAGAAGTTTCTGGAAGAATGACATCTAAGCAGGGACCTAAAGAATAAATTAGCAGTAATCCAGGTAAAGGTTAGAAAGTGGAAAGACGTGAACTGGACAGAGAGGACAAGTGCAAAAGCCCACAGACCAGAGAGGGCGTGGTGAAATTTGAAGAACTTACAAGCACTGCAGTATGATTTGGAGAAAGAGTACGCAAGAGGAGAGATGCGAGAGCCAGGCTGGGTCCAGGTTGTGAAACATCTTGTAGGAGGCTGACATCCGCCTCAAAGAATGAGGAAAGCTAGGGAGAGGTTTTAAGCATGAAAATTCTTTTCGTAGACCTGTTTTAGCAACAGAATTCTTGTTTCAGTGTGGAAACTGGATTAGAAATAGGAAGGTCAGTTAGGAGGTTGTTTAAATAAGCTGGATAAGGGATGAGAATGCCCTCAGCAAGATGGTGGTTGTAGAGCTGACACAAAGTTTGGGTTCTAGAGGCAATGAGAGGGTCGCACACAGCAGCAGCTGGCATTCCTGGGGCGAGCAGATGTCAAGAGAAACTGGATGTGAATCATGAGATGGCATCAGTTCAGCAATGGGGAGCTAGTTAACCCAACCACCGCAATGACCTCTGACTTCTGTCAAAGTTTTTTTTTTTGTTTTTTTTCAGTTTCAGGTGCACAAGACAAAGCAAAACTTAGACGTTTATCATTTATATCCCTCCCACTGTGTGAACCCCCCTCCCCCATCCACTATCCCTCTATACGTTCCCCAAATTAATTTTCAAACCCCCATGACCATCTTGTGGTTACCGACTATTTTTCAAAACCTCTCACCTTCCCCTTATCCCCACTCCCCCACCCCTCTAGCAACCTTCTGTTTTTCCTCCATGTCCAAGTTTTATACATCTATATGAGTGTGTGTGTGTATGTCTGCATTGGACTTAAGAAACCATCAACCAGAACGCCTGCCATTTTCAAGCACGAAGACTACGAATTTCTATCAGCATCTAAGCTTGCTTCCTTCCCTTCTGTAGAAAGGGGAGCTCTCCATCCTGCCACCAGCCCCTCTCTCTGTGCTCCGACCCTTCTCTGTGTTCTTTTAAAAAAATGTCCCCTTCTGTCTCTTGCATAGTCAGAGTCTCTCTCTCTCTCTCTCTCTCTCTCTCTCTCTCTCTCTCTCTCTCTTTCTCTCTTGTCTCTTTGGGCAGAACAGTGTCACATGCCCCTTCTTAAATATCCCTGGAAGTGTGAATTACCTAGCTTGGATTACAAATCAGGTCCACCTCTTGAAGCACGTGATTGCCTGATACCTGAAGCTAACTGAGCTGCTACAAAGGTTTTTCAGAAGGAAATGCTCTAAGGAAGCATATGTACCTGAAGCCTTTCTCTTAAGCCCCACCCTGACCTTCCCCTGGGGTCTCATTGGGCAGAAGGGGTGACATGCGTGTTTTGAAATGCTAGTATACTACAATGCCAAAGATAGATACTGCAATCACTCCTGAATTAAAATTCATGCTTCTCCTCTTATCACTGGCCATGAGAATGAGAGTAAATATTTTATCATCACTGTGCTTCAGTTTATGCCTCTATAAAATAGAAATAACACTGCAGCATCTATTTCACCATATGCTTTTGAGGGTTAAATGAAACAAGGTAGGAAGAAATGGCACGTAGATATGCCAGTATTCCACAGATATTATTACTTCCTTTCTTGTTTCCCCGTTCTTTCCTACTTTCTCTCATCCCCTAGCCACCATCGATGGACCTAGAAAGAACAGGCTCACACAGCACGAGATACATTAAATTTTCATGTAGCTGATTTTTAATTTATTTTCAATATTTTAGACACAATTATTATATGAAATAAATAAAAGTTAACATAGCCTTTTGCTCCATATTTCGGTCTTTATAACCCTGGTCTGCCTGGTTCCAGAGCTCATGGATTTGAAACCCCACTTTTGTCTCCTGAGTCATCTCTTACTGGGATCGTAGGAAAACTGCCAATTTATTGGTAAGGAAATCAGGATGAGAACGGCTGGATAATATGACCTATTCAAAGGTCATGACACTCACTTCCATCTCTTTGCTCTTACAGTCTCCCATTCCATTTTTATTTTTAGATGGTTCTTTGGATCAGTGTTCAGGTTGTAAAACTAGGTAGATATATTCAGCTAGAGTATAGGAGCTTTGTCATAGTACCATCGAAACTAAAATTCGATGGCAGAGAAAGCTTGATGGAAGAGCTGACCTCTGAACTAGATTCTGGAAGATGACCAGGAATTGGCTCGTAGAAGAAAGGGAGGGATGACATTCTGGGCAGCAGAAGCTACATGTGTAAAACCTTGCGGGTGAGCAGGCAGGGAGAGAACATGGCAAGTTTACAAAAAAACAAAACAAAACAACTACTTCAGCGCTGGAGAAGCTTGGCCGGAGATGTGGCTGGAACAACAGACCTCAAATGTTTTATGCACTTTATTCTGTCAACTATGAAAAATTACTAAAGGGTGTAATCAGGGAAGAGGCATGATCATTCTCATGTTTTAGTAACATAATTCTCATGGGAGTAAAATGAGGATTTGGGGTGATTTTTTTCCATGTTGGTGGATACTTTCCCTCAGCTCCTCCCATAATGCCACTTATTTTATTCATTTTTAGAATTTAGAACTATTAAAAGGGGGGGACTTTCATTAAAATATGTCTTTTGGTTATTCTTTTTGTGTGTTTCAATTTACCACTAAAAAAAAATGTTTAAGTAAATTAGTTAGCCAAAGTCTGCCCTGGGCGAAATGAGGGTCCTTGCTCTCAGGAGGTTATGCTTGCTCCAGTCCCCAAAGTCTTTCTCATTTATCAGAGAGTCTACATCCCTCCTCAATAGGGAAACAAGACAACTCTTCAATCCCTGTTGGCAATGTCCTATAGATGGGAGACAACCTTCTGCTGAGGAACTCTTGGCAATGATTTTGGGGGAATGGCTCTAGTTTCACAATGTCGCCCTTGAATGACTTCATGTTCTTGGGTGAATTTCATCCAGTTTTAGTGATTTATTTACATTTAGTTTGACAATTTGATCTAGAAAATCCTGTTTATTCCCAAAGGTTTTCTAACTCAGAACCACATGGTACACAAATTATCCTTTTGGCTTGAAATTAACACCATTTGGTGGATGGAATATAGCAGCTGGGACCCCATGAATCTGTGCTCAGCAGGTCACGAAAGCATGAATACAGTATTTGAATCTTGACTACACTGCAATACGTCCCTGGATTAACTGCTGGTTGATACACTGCACAGAAACGGAGAGAATCATCAAACAGCCATCAGATGAGGGGACCAAAACAACCAGACCAGAAGGCTCATCTGTTTTTGACCATCCAAATGACTACATGATCACTTCTCAGTTTAAAGCTTAAAAGTTAAAAGGAGGCCTGAACCTTGCTAACTTAAAGATTTTTATCATACTTGATATATAGCTAATTTTCTGCTAAATTTTAGATCAAGTCTATAAAAGGACATACATGAGAGGTTGTCTATGTATGAAAATTCCTTTCATTCATTCATCTATTCATTTTATTTACTCAGTCATACATTTTAACCATTATGTGCCACACAGCACATTCGGCACGGAGAATATACTCGGACACTCAAACACTGTCTCTCAAGAAGCTCAAATATACAGCACTAGGTGTCACATTAAACTTGATGAAGACATGAATATCTTCATTGCTACACTCTACAGCATCTGTAACACGTATTCTTACCCCCTTTATAAATCCTAAATACATCCTCACACTCTTCACTTCCAGCAAATTATCTTGCCTCTTCTTTCATGTAGGAGATCAAAGCCAAAATATAAATTTCCTCCACTTCTTTCATCTCTAAATCATTATTCTGTAATGGAATATTGCTAAAGAACAACAGACTGAGGGATTAAGAAAGGTTTCCTAGAGAAAGTAATGACTATATTTATTTTGAAAGGATGAGTAGGAGATAGCTTAATTAACAAGGTGGCAGAGTAAGGTGAGAGAGGTAATTACAGCAAAGGGAATATTTTGATAGTGGCCATATGCCCCAAGGACAGAAAGCAAGAAAGAAAATATTCATAAAGGTGCAGAGTAATGAAATTCAGAGATGAAAGAAGTTGAGGAAATTTACATGTTGGCTTTGATTTTCCACATGAAGTAAGAGGCAAGATAATTTGCTAGAAATGAGGAGTGTGGGGGTGTATTTAGGATTTAAGAAGAGAGTAAGAATACATGTTACAAGTGCTATAGAGGAAGCTTTAGAGAGTAAAGTATGGATAATCAAAGGACTCCAGGGCAGGGAGCAGGAGGGCTGGCTGTGTGAGTTCGGGGTTTACTGGGGAGAGACAGTGGGGCCCCAGAGTACTGAATGAATCCCTAAAAACGTGATGCTAAAGTCAGCTTAGAGTATGGCAAGAGAAGGAATAGAAGTGGGAAGCAGGAAAATGAGACTGTAAGGCAGGTGATAAAGGAAGACAGCATGTCCTGGAGGCAGAGTGACATTACCCAAGAGAAAGGCAGAGAGTAGTGAAAGTACCTTCTTTCAGTGTGTGTCAAAAGAAACAATGCACATAAACCAGAACCAAGGATCAGCAGCGTGACAAAGTCAATCCTCACCCTCCTCCTGGTCCTGCGGGAGGAAGGGACTGAGAAAAGGTACACATGGGGAAGAGAGAAGGAAGCTCTGAATCAAGAGAAAGTCACACGTGCCTTACAAGAACAAGGCCGAAGAAAGCATATGAAGAAAACAGTGAGAGTTATGTTCCATGTCCAGCCATAAGAAGTAAGAAAATGTGACTCACAATCAAGAGACACATCAGTTAGTAGAAAGGGATCCAGAAATGACAGAGAGGATGAAACTGGTGAAGGACATAAGAACATCTTCTATAAATATGTTCCATGTGTGCAAGTAAAGAAAATTCAACCCCAGTGAGAAGATAAGCAGAAGATGTAAAAAAAGAGCCAAACGGAACTTCTAGAAATGAAAAATACAACATTAAAATGAAATTTTAACTAGGTGGTATTAACAGTGAGTTAGACCCTAGGGAAAACTCAGGAGACTTGAAGACAGAGCAACTGTTTAAAATCATTCACAGAGAGAAAATCTGAAAGAAAGAAAAAAAAAAAAAAAGGTGAGAATGGGAAGGCTTCCAGAGGCACAGAAGCAGCATCTACTGAAAGGCCTTCAGAGACCCTGAACCTGGAACAATCTTTGGCTCAACAGAACAGAGCTGGGATCTGAAGCGAAGACCCAGGATGAGAGCATGACCCTAGGGTATGTGGTCAATTGTGGCCATTCATTTATTTATTTGAAAAATGCTGACCAAAGTCTGCCCCCACTGACTGAGTGCTTTCCACAGGCTGTGCTTTGCACCAGGATATACAAAGATCTACAAGATACAGCATTTAGTCTATGCAGGGGGGCAGGCGAGTAAACAGGCAACTGCAGAAGACAAGGCACGACAATGGAGGTGTGGACCTCAAAGGAGGTCACTTCTTCTCCGGGTTGTGCAAGCGCAAAGTTGGCACTCACCTGTCCCTGAGAGTGAGTGCCTCCTTACTTAAATTGCGTTCTCTAGAAGCCTCTCTGGTCTCACCTGGATCTCGGCCTGGGTAGCGCAAGTTAGAGTAGAAAGAAGAACTGCATTTAGGACTAAGCTCCCCAAGGTCTGCTGCTGTTCACATGTCACTGCCTGCATGGTGGGATCGGCGTTTGACAGAAGCCTGAGCCTTTGGCTTCTGGAGAAGAACGGCTCACCTCTGAAGCCTCAGCTCTGGAGGCCTTCCCTAACCAACGGCACCACTACAAACACAAAACAAACCAAAACAAACAGAAAGTGAAATGTAGTTCACGGCTTCCTCCTCTGTATCCAGTGCACTCTGTGCGAACCGCTGTCTTGCCAGGCAGAGGGGAGAGAATTAAGAGAACTTGGGAGTGTTGTCTGAGGGCCATGGAAGAGCCGACTCTGTCCACCACCGTCCCCAAGTAGGTGTGCATCTATCTTGTCCACGACACCCGTCACTCTGGCGTTTGAAATGCAACTGTTAGAAATACACTTATTTCAGCAAGGCACTGCCCTCGCCCCTTGGTCCTTTTTATTTTCTTTTTAATGGAAGTATCCTCTAGAGGAAGCCTGCTCAGTCACTGCTAACTTCAGCCTGAAACAATCGGAAAACTTTCCTCAGTCACGGGAGAACTGGCACGGGCACTGCAGCTGCTGGGTGGGGATGCCAAAGAGATGGACAGAGTCGGAGAACACAAGGAGCACAGAGGCAACACATCTGACTGAGCAGGACTGGCAGCCCCACGGGCCACACTCCTGGATCCCTTCCCCTGTGTCATCCATGCCATGTTTTCTGGGACCGTTATCAACCTCAGCGCGTGTGTGCGCGCGTGTGTGTATCTGTCTAGTAACTATCCTATATTCCAATATCCCAGTGTATAGGAAGTATATGGTCCATAGGAAATATCCTAGAATTCTGTCTTGTCACCAATACAAGTTTACCTGTAATCACCGGGACGGCCAATCAGCAGACTAGAACAGCTCAGAAAATACCTTTTATCTCATCGCAAAAACTAATTTTCTTCTTCAGCTACCGAACTGATACACTTCTCTTCTCCTACAAAAGATTTAAATTGTATCCACAGAGGCAACCGGAAAACGGAGTTAACTGTTGCTCTGGAAGCAGGCTGACACATTTTCTGGGATTCTGGGACAGAGGAAAAGTCGAGGATGAAGTTTCTGAATGGCCTCGTCCAGGATAGAAAATAAAAATCCATTTGGAACAAGCCATTTCCCTGCGGCCCAAGACAGAAAACCATCTTTCCAGGTGGGGCGGGGGAGGGAGGCAGAAGGAGTGAAGAACTTGGATGGGGGAGCAGACACCCCAGAAGCATGGAAACTGTCTCCAGAAGTAGAATGTGCTGTTCCCCTTGCTTACAGCTGATCGGTTTCTCCTGAGACTGTTTCTTGCTCTGACGCCTCCAGGAAATTCATCGATCGAGTTTTTCTTTTTTAATTTGATGCTGCCATCAAATCACCATATGTCCCTAGGTGAAATAGACACCTTTGCACAGGACAACCTGGAAAAAAGAGCCCCTGGGGAAGCCTTGACATCCCAGGTGTCACCGAGGCTCTGTGCATTCCTTTCACTCCACACTCAGGCCATACGGCTCTCATGCATTTCGGGGTTGGCTATTTTGCTTAGAAATTAAAGCCTGTGCTCTAAAATTTCTCAGCCTTGGAAACAGGGTCATGGCTGTTCCCCAAACTCTCTTGGGCCTGTAATCAATCAGTCCCACTTCTTTGCAGACTTAGACCTAAATAATCACGCAGTTCTGGATCAGTTATTTAAATGCATAGTCCACACGGATGATAATAGATTCTAATTCGTAGCCTCAAGGTTGGGAATTGGCACTTTCTCTGTAAAGGGCCACATGGATATCTTAGGGTTTCAAGCCAAATGGTCTCTGTTGCAAGAACTCAACTTCGCCCTGGTAACTGGAAAGCAGTCAGAGACAGGAAGGAACAAATGAGTGTGGCTGCGCTCCAGCAAATCATTACTTACGTAAACAGGTGCAGGCTGGACGGTTTGCGGACCCATGAGCCAGATGACTCTTTGAAACACCCATTTTTTTCCATTTTCACGTATGCCCTATTACCACTATCTAAGAGTTATGGAAGCTTCTAAATTTTCACAAACTAGCTCTACATTCATGTGCTTTTCTTAAAAGTGCAACATAAAAATATACTTTTCAATATTTTTTGAATCATAATCTTACAGGTGAAAAAAAAACACAATAAATTCATCTGGCTAAATTCCGCTTCTGCCTCTGAACACATAAGCATATTTTTGTGCAATTGTCATTTGTATATGGATTCCATTTTTCTATTTTGTGATTTATACTCAGGACTCCTTTGTGGCAGCATTGTTATATATTGATGTATCCTGCTTATTTTTAAAAGGCAGAAGATTTATGCGATCTGAAGAGAAACCAGAGTATTGCTGCTTACTTATTTTTAAAGATTATGCCATAAGTATTTCATTATACTTATAAAGCTAGCTTGCTAAAAAATTCTATTGTTAAATGTTGGAATTTCCCCCATGTTTTTCCATGAGCTAAATAAGGCTGCTATAAAAATCTTTGTATAAGTGACATACAAGAAAGTTAAAATCCAAATGGCAAAGCCATACTACTTCAGTGAGGTCTAGTAATGATTAGGCTTGAAACATGGTAACGTTACACACTCAAAAACACAGCCAGGTAATTATTTTTGTTTAAAACAACCGGAATATAAATTCATTGAATTGTCCATCACGTTGAATGAGCTATCAGAAGACTATCCTAAACAACTTTTTCTAAGAAATGTGATTCGCTCTGCAGTGTTTTTTATTGTGCAGTTGTCTACAGGGATCGCACGTTCCTTCACAGATTCAATGGTGTGTCTCAGTGTTACACTACAAGCTCACCTGCCGATGGCTTAAACACTTCAATCTATGTTCAGACTGTGATTTCCTATTCTAAATAAAACAGTTTCATTAACATTGTCAGCTGTGGAAAATGATTTTTTAAAATAAGCCTCCATGACCACAAACTTAGGCAGAAAATTATTGGGTCTGACTACACAAACATTGAAGATTTCTCTTCAACGTGGGCACAACAGACCACGTTAACAGATGTGTACCATAAAAAGAGAAGATATTGGCAAAGTTTAAAATCAATGGGGTTAATACTGAGACTATAAAAGGTATTTCTATACATCATTGGGGAAAAAGTAGGAAAATATGTAGAGGATATGAATTGCCAAGGCACAAAAACAAGACACCTCAATGACGAAAGTTAGAGATTCTCAACTTCACCCATAATAAGAGACATAAAAATTAAAACAGCAGAATTATACCACTTAATACCCACCAATCGGTAAACATTTCAAAATGAGAGGACTCCAAGTTTTCAACAAGTTGGGGGAACCAGGAATCCACATGCATAGCTGGTAGGAGTGGGAACCGGCAGTCTTTCTGGCAAGTAATCTGGCAGCTCTTAGGGGGAATTAGTGTCTCTGCCTCCTATGATACAAAAGTCTTTCTCCTGAGAAGATATGCCTGGGAAATTCTCACAGAGGCTCATCAGGTACCACACAGAAAAATATACACAGCAGCACGATTTGTAGCAGCAAATAGCTGTCCATCATCAGATAGATATGATGCAGCTGTCAGAAGCAATCAAATAGTGAGCATACATTGGAACACACTACTGAGTGAAAGGGTAAGAAATATAATGTAACACTAACATGTAAGATGTAAGCACATAAATACACAAAATACCCAACACATATTTTCACAGATACATACATATGAAGAACGCGTATTAAATATCTTAATGGAGGTACTGCTCAATGGTTAAAAAAAAAAAAAAAACAGTAATGGAAAATGGGGCGTGAAGGGGAGGTCCAAGATGGCGGCAGCATAAGATGGCACAGAACTTGCCCCCTCCTATGAGCAAACTCAAATATACGCGTCTATGGGGAGCAGTTAGTCCTGCGGGACAACTGAGGGCTGAATGAACAGCTTCTGGACAACAAACAAGAGAAAGAGACTAAACAGAGAAGGCCTTCCAGGAACTGCGGGAACTCTCTGGGCAGGAGTAGCCAGTGAGAGCCACTTGTCACATCCCCCCAGCCTCCATCTGAGCTCTATTTAGGGGCTCTGGCCTACCTGCAAGGTCACCACAGCGAGTTCCGGCTGTGACACATAGCCTGAACCCATTCTGACCCCCAAATAAAGGGAGCGAGCAGGATTAGTGAGGTGTTGCTACACACACCTTCCTCCCCCACACCTGTCCTTCCCTCCCCAACCCCCCCCCCCCAGCTCCATTCCAGCTCAGTGGGCCAGTGCCCCACACACCTTAGGTACCTGCTCGGCTCCTACTGGCCTGCCCAGCCCACTCAGCTCACATGGTCCACACCAAGCCCGTGTCTACATTACTCAAGACTGAGAGAGACAGCTACTTTGTCTAATTCCTATAAACAAACATAGAAACTCAAACAAAATGAAAAGACAGAAGAATAGCTCTCAAATGAAGACGTTCACTGCAGCATTACTAGTAATAGCCAAGATATGGAAGCGACCTAGATGTCCATCTACAGACAAATGGATAAAGAAGACGTGGTCCGTATACACAACGGAATATTAGTCGGCCATAAAAAAAGAACGAAATCTTGCCATTTGTGACAACATGGGTGGACCGAGAGGGTATTATGCTAAGTGAGATAAGTCAGAGAAAGACAAATATCATATGATTTCACTCATTATGTGGAATCTAAAAAAAAAAAACAAATGAATAAACAAAACAGAAACATATCCATAGATACTGAGAACAAGCCGACAGTTGCCAAAGTGGAGGAGAGTGAAGGGATGGGAATTTTTTTTAAATGAAGAAAATGAGGGCTGAAGGGGAAAACTAAAATAAAACAAGCAAAGGGCCTTGAGGAATCAAAAAAAAAAAAAAATAGTGTGCCATGAACTGATAGATATTTGATTAAATCAAAGCTCTGCACCTGAAATTCAAAAAGTTAAAGGAAAAACAAAAGGCACACACGCTGAAGAACAGAAAGTTACCAAAGGCACACTTGGGTGCCGGTAGACACTTTTCTAAGCACATGGTAACTCGTGAGCCCTGCAGGATGGAAAACGCAGAGGAGACTCTGTTCTTAAGTTCATGAACTACGGTTCTCCCAGACTGTTCTCCAGTCTCTTGGAGTTCTTTTCCCCTCCGCGTTACTCGTGCTGATGAGCCAATAGGGGAGGGAACGCATGGCTCTCTGTCCTGAGAAGCTGGTTGACAAAGCTCCCTCCTGGCTGAGGTATCCTAGAAACGCTCCATTGTATTCTCGCCTGAGCAGTATTTTCCATGTTTCTCCTCTACACGCTGGCAGTAGCGAATGTCTGCACCGTGGCTGCTGTCCAGGGAATGCGAGGCCAGACCTCTCCTCCAGGCGCGCTTCCAGAAGACTCATTTGGATTCTATAGCTGAAGAGCCCCACACTTTAAGGAGGACCCGAGGCCACGCTGACGCCTCTTCAGACCTTTGCAAGTCGAAGAGGGGAAAAGGCTGAGAGCGCTCGCTGCTGCTCAAGTGGGTGTGCCAGCCTCACTCTGACTTTTGCTACAGAATGCCCAGATGTGTACAAAGATTTCCAGAGCGAGAGGCGAGGCACTGCCCAGGGTAGGTATGTCTCTGTGTTTTAGATCTTGCCTTCTCCCCACCTCAAAAGTGGATATGAACATCAGTGGGTAAAATTTCCCTCAGGAGTGCTGTGCTCATGAAAAGATTGAAGTGTGTTTATCTTCCCAACATTCACGGACAAAGCCAGCAGCTTCCTATGTATGTGGGAAGAGGCATCTGAGAGTTACTGCCCTTCTAATCTCAGACCGAGTACCCTCCAACGAGCTGAAAGTCCCATTATTCTTTTTAATGGTAAAAACCACTGTGTTTAACATCTACAGCGTGGTAAGCTGCTTATAAATGAAATTATTCCATAACTTTAACAATATTGCTAATCAGCTAAAAGTTGGGGGGGGGGGGGGGGTTAAGGAAGAACACGCCCAAAAGAACAAATAAAGTGTTACTCCTTTTTTAACCCAGGTCCTGGGCACACAGTGGCAACATTTTGATATATATGAGTTGAATGAATCAAGAGAGATTGCTATTATGTATTTAAGCATTTGGAAGATAGTGTAACAGAATGGTTAAAATTCTTCTCTCTGGAGACAGAAAAATTTGGAATTTCCAGTTGTCATTACTCGGCTGGGTGACTGGGCAGATTACTTACCTTCTCCAGGCCTCAGTCTCCTCTGCTGTGAAATGGGGCTATTTACAGTGGTCACCTCCCAGAGTTATTATGATCGGGGTTATTATTACTATGTAAAAGGGTTGAGCACAATGCCTGGCACACAGTAAGCCCTCAGCCAGTACAGCTATCATTATCGTCAACTCTCCTGCTGTCAGCACCTTCCCACTATACTGGCCTTGACACAAGGTGGGTGTGTTCTTTCTTAAAGCCCCCCAACTTTCCTCCACAGAAAGGGTAAAATCCACTTTGCTCTCTAATAGAGGTGTGTGGTGAAGGCTTTCGAGGGAGAGGCTAGTTCAATTCTCACCAATCCTAGACTGGTCTCAGCTGGAGAGGGGACCCCCCAGGAGGGATGGGATGTGAGCACTGAGTCTCCTGTGGAATGAACAATTCAGAAAATGGTGTAGCCCTTTCTCCATTTCATCTTGGATCTCTGCGTAGACCTAAGTTGGTGACATCTAGTCTCCACTGTCTGTACTTTTCACATTTCCCATCGCATCGTGTCTCTCGGCTGCACACTGGCTCGTTTCCGCAAATCTCTCTTCTCATTTGTCCTTTGGGCTGTGTCGAATCTGTTGCTAAGCCCACCGAACGAGTTAAGTTGCAAATATTCTACTTTCTTACATAGAAGTTCTATTTGACCTCATTCGAATCTCCCTGGTCATTTTTATAGTCTCTTATTTCTTGATCGTACTTTTGGCATTTCTTTTGTACATTTGCACATATTAAATATTCTCATTTTATATCCTGCAACTGATAAATCCAATATCTGAAGTCCTTGTAGGTGCGATTCCAAAACGTGTCCGTTTCTGCTGGCTCTCACTCATGGCACCCTGTTCCGTCCACGCTTTGTGAGTGAGTTCTTGTTTGATTTTATTTATGTGGAAAGAGGTCCTGGAAAAAGTGTATTCTTCCATAAGGAATTTGTGTTTGCTTTAGTCAGATGACAGGGAGCACTGATATATTATCATCTAAAAATAAAACTTCAACCTGCAGTTTTTTTTATTTTTGTTTTGTTTTTTGTGAACTAGGTAATATGAATTTGTGAAACATCCAAGAAGGCCAACTTTCAGTTAAAAATTCTCAGGGAATATTTTTTACCTCTCCACCAATGGCCAAGTTTGAGGCAGATAATTTTCCTTGTGGACCCTCTTTCTGGAGGGACCCCTTCCCCCCCCCCCCTTTTAACCTAGTCTATTCTTTATGGAGAACAGGTGGCACTTGGGCGTTCTGACTTTCTTTACTCTCCCTCATTTGAGTGGGCTCCTACAACCTGGGTGGTCCCCAAGGTCATCAGGAATTAGTTGGTTTCTCCAGGATAGCTGGGGCTTTTAAAACTCACTCTCCTTTTGGATTCCTGCTTTTCCTTTGTTTTCATCAAGTTGAAATGCTCATAAAAAATAAAGGCGTTACAGAATTGTACACCTGAAACCTATGTGACTTTACTAACAATTGTCACCCCAATAAACTTTAATTTAATAATAGTAATAGTAATAAACAAAGGAACAGAATGTCTTCATGGTGGCTGTTTGTCGATTCCTGGGTTTGAATCCCCGAGTCTGCTGTGTTCACCTCTGTGCAATCTTGGGTTATCTACTTGCTTCTCTGGGTTTGTTTCATCATTTGTAAAACATAAAAGTGTAATAATACTTATCTACATATTGGACTCTCATGAAGACTCAAGATAATGAGTGAGAAGTGCCTGGAACACAGAGACCTCGTCTGGCACTTAACCGCTGGCAGCTCCTGCGAGTTCTGTTAGTAGATTCTCTTGAGATAAATGTCCTGAAATGTTTAAAAACTACAAACTGGCCATTTCCAGGCAGGCCTGTTGTCTACTCAGCCCAGAGTGATGGTGACAGAGAAGACACCTGATCTGCAGTCCTGGGACAATTATATTGTGGGTAAGGGTGGCAGTAAAGGGAATTTCTCTTTTTCTCCATCTGTGTGTCATTCTGTGTCACCCAGTGGCATAAATGATACCTTCTCTAATGACTGCCTCTGAAAAGAAAATAATAAATACGGTAGGGAGAATCTCAACCAAGAGATCAAGGGCTGTCATTATACAGAATCCTGAAGAATAACAAGGCGTATGAGCTTGGTGGCACTGGGGCTGTGAGACGAGCATTCTTCATCTGTCAGGGTGATGGTTTTAATGACGACATCGACGACATCCAGAGGGTAATTTAATTCGCGCATCCCTGATCCACTTACACTAATGTAATTTGAGCCCGGCCTGAGAGACACCGAGCCCTGCACAGACTGCCTTCTCCCCTGGTGGTTAATTTGGCCAGATGAAAATTAATAAGAACTTAATATCCATTAGAAAATTCTCAGGTCTACGGGATTTTACATGCAGCAAAGCATTGTTACTTCCAAAGGATTTTTAAAGTTTGTGGACTGATGCATGTGTGACTGTGTTTACTTTGGACATTTTTGTTTACTGTGCTCTGCAGCAATCCCTTAAGTCTGTCTTTCAAAGGAAGGATACATTATGGCCGCATCGTTAATTGATCTCCAGTATCAAATTAATCTCCGATATCTTATGAAATGTCTGCCTATGAAATTATGGAAACGGGCCACGGTCTCCATTTCTACTTCTCTCTGGAGGGATGTGTATAGTAAATAGAACTGCCTTTGCTGGCGACTTTACCCTCCTTCCGATGTCCATTCATTTTGCCACAAATATTATTTTGGACCCGACAATGAGTATCTTAGCTTGAGGACCCCAGGAAACAAACTGGGAAACATAGATTAGCGGACAGGTTTACTGAGACATGTTTTGGGGTCCAATATCTGTGAGTGAGGAAAGCAGAGTTGGGCAAAAGGAGAAACTGAATTGTGACATAGCTTCCACCAAGGCCAGCTGACCTCCTGTGGAGAGCTCTGGAGCAGACGCCGGCCCTTCTGAGCTGTCCTGACACCTGTCAGGGGGTGTCTAGGGGGATATCCCTTCCCCCAGATGAGAGGCAGCTTCCCACTTGGGAAGTCAGGGATATTCTGATCATTTTTATGGCAATGTGATGAAGATTAAATGAGAACGTATGTTTCAAATGTCATTCACAGAGCAGGTATTTTGACCTTCCAGCTCTGGCACGGCTGGGACTCAGTGTTTAGAAAGTCAAGTCACTTCTTGGGGGGATGAGCCATGACCCAGGACAGCCTAGGCTGTTTGCTGTCACCAGCACAAAGCAGACAGAAGGAACAGGGACGTGTTCTGGTTCACTGGCTGGTTCCACCAGGCTAGCTTAGAAGCATGAGGCTGTGCAGATGAGACCTGATAGAGGTGAGACTACCTCCCCAGGGAAATAGCACTGGGCGTCCCCGCTGGGCCCAGGAAGCTACAGCCTGCAGGCTGGGTTTAGTAGGGTCCGCAGATGCTGGGAGGGGGTGGGGGAGAAAGTGCATACTTCTCAAGGCCACCTGCAGGCCTCAGCCTTTCCTGAGGTCGCCCCCACTTTGAGCAGAGCATGAGGGCAGTACCCACCCCTGTCAGATCGCCTCCCTGAACTTGCCTGAGGAGCAGCAGGGCCTCCTGGGCACAACTTTACAGGAGTAAGAACTTCCCAACTCCAGACTAAACAGAGCCAACATGGCACCAGGCCCTCGGCGTCTATCACTCCTCGGCAGCCTTGAATTCTCCTGTCATTTGCAATTAACGTGGTTGGTGACCTGGACAGTGTGCCCTCATGGCCCAGCACAGGGCTTAAGAGTCTCGACTTTGACCACACTGTGGGGACCCGGCCCCCTGCTCACTCACTGAATGACCTTGAGCTCCCTGAGCTCCAGTAGCCCATCTGTAAAATGGGAACGGTGTTAAAGGAGGCCAGATGCAAATGAACAAATGAACCCTCACTGGAGCCTGGCACTCGTTAGCTGGACAATAAATGCCACTAATGCAACAAGGAGCAGAATGGTTGTGTCAGCAACACGGTCGCAAGGAAAAGCAAAGGACACAGAAAAGAAGGAAATACACAGATCCCACGACTAGGAAGAAGCACAGGAGGCAGAACTATGGAAAGTGACCACAAAGGCCGTTATTTCAGACAGTCGGTCGGTCGCACTGTTACCCATAAAAGTCAGTCGGTTCTAAGGGGCCTCAGCGTTAGGATTGCATTTTAATGAGAAGGATTTTTAACTTCGTTATCATATGGCTCAGGGGTGTGGGTGATAATTTCATTCATTCCACAAATAGTTTTGCTGCCTACCATGTGCAAAGTTTGCAAAAGAAAATAGCTGCCATAGTCAGATGTGGGTGCATACACTACCTTGTTAACTGATGGGAAGTATCTGGGGTGAAACAAAAACCAGGCGCATTGCCAGGTGTTTGCCACTGCTTCTTTCAGCGTTCTCCTTGCTCTGGGTGCTCTCCTCCCACCAAGGCCCATCTCAGCACAAGTGTCCTCAGTTGTTTCTTAGGTTCTCCCCTCATCCTGACGTTCATCAGAACTTATCTGTCCTGGGTCGTCCAGGCCATGGTTCCTTCCACTCAGCCCCAGACAGCTGGCTGGGAGCGACTGAGGTGGGAGACCATAGCCACATCATGTGAGTGATTATAACCCCATTAAAATCGTACCCATTCCAGACCTAGTGGCAGTATAAAGAGGGACAGGTTGGGGACTCAACACTTTGGCCCAGCGAAAGGAATCTAACAAGATTTCAGACCCTTCAACCGGAGGAGAAGGTACCATACCTACAGGTATTTTTGGCTTTTTACTCAGACGTTTTTGCCAAACGATGGGAGGAAGGAAGAAAGGAGTTTGTAGGAAAAAAACAATGGTCCAGATGTTAGCTAGGGCTTCGGAAATATACAAATGAGTGAGGCAGTCTGAACATATGTTTAAGCAGGAAAGAGGGCTGTGATCCAGAGGTGCAATTTTCATCAGATTCTCTAAGTTATCTACGATCTTCAGAATGTTACGAATCACCGTCCAGGGGATCAGTTACACCAAGCACCTCATTTTACCAGCTGGGAAACAGCACACCCCTCCCAGACTTGAATGGTTAGGCAACTTGCTTGACATTCTCCATCAGCGAGGCCGACCCCAGACATGGACAAAAGTCTGTGGACTTCCAGGAACATAAGCATTAGAACCACCCCCATCAACACCAATGTGCCCTGCTCAAAAGCTCCTCATCTGATGGGTCTAGGGTGAGGCTCAGCCACTGGTGTCTGTCAAAAGGTCCCAGGTAATTCTTGAGTGGTGACAGGGTTAAGGATGATTGCTCCTATGTATTATAAATCAAAGTGGTCGCCCTAAGCTTGGAACACCTCCAGCTGCCACTGCTGGAGAGTTAGTTAGAGATAGAAGCTATAGGAGGAGACGGAACCCAAAACGAAACTGAGACTCACGTACCCATTCAGCCCAGAGTCTCTTCCCCTCCCTTCGGTAACCATGACCATCAGCATGTCCAGTGTACGTGTACACACACACGTTTGCTTCCTTCCCGTGTGTGACTGCCTTTCTCCTTCAAGGTTACCTTGACAGTTAATCCAGCCTCAATCCCACCTGGTAAATGTGCTACAGGTCGGGCACAGGGTGGGATATGTGGCGTGATTTTTTTCCCTGGCTCCACATTCCTTTAGGAAACTGGTTCTTAAACTTTGGTGTAAATAAGAATCACCTGGAAAGCTTTTTATAAATTATAGGTACTTGGGTATCCCCTGTGAGGTTATGATTTAGTAGGTCTGGAGCGGAGCTCAGGAGTCAGCAGTTTAACAAGTGTCACAGGAACTTTGGAAGATAAATCACCAATAAAAGATCACTGATCTACAACCACAACATTAAGAGACTTCCTTAAGAACAACCCGATGAAACATGGGAACTACTCTGCACGTAGGAGACGCCCGAAGGGCTCAAAATATTTGAACGCCCAAATCACCAAAGAAGACAGAGAGATGGCCAATGAACACATGAAAAGATGCTCCACGTCAATAATCGTTAGGGAAACGCAAATCCAAACCTCACCGAAATAACCACTAGAAAACTATGAACCTATTAAAATGGCTGAAATGAAAAAAGAAATGGCAGTTGTTGGGTAGGGAAGCACCGATACTTGGCTCAGCCATGAGACATTGCGGACGGCGGCTTACAAGGCACACACGTACCTTACACTCCAGCAATCCCATTCCCTGGTCTTTGCGCAAATGAACTGAACATTTGTTCACACAAAAACCTGTACATGCTCCCCCACTTTCCCTCCCCCAGCTGTCTGCGTCCAGTAACCACAAGTCTGATCTCTCTGTTTTTTAGATTCTGGTGGTGAAAAGGTTACAAACTTCCGGTTGTACGATAAGAGATAAATAAACACTAGGGACATCATGCACAGTGTAGAGACTCTAGTTAACATGCTCTATGATGTATAGGGAAGTTGTTACGAGAGTAAATGCTAAGAGTTCTCATCGCAAGGAGAATTTTTTTCCTTCTTTCTGTTGTACCCAGATGAGAAAATGGCGGCCAGCTGAATCTGTTGTCACCATGTCACAATATCTGTCAATCAAACCATCACGTCGTACACCTTAAACGTATACAGTGAGGTACGTCGAGTGTTTAATAAAACTGGAAAAAAATACATGAAGTTTAAATATTATTTTTAAAACTTGTATATGGAATGTTCATCCATGCCTAATCCACAATTACCAACACCTGGGAAAAACCTAACCGTCTTTCAATGCCGAAAGATAAAAAGTGGCTTCCTTCAGATTAAACTCATTACATATTTGAGAGCAGAGCAGTAGCTGGGTCCAATTTCGGCAGCAGTATCTACTGCTCAGCCGCTCTGTCCTTGGGCCCACAGCACTTCCACGTGTGACCTGAGAATTCCCAGAGCAGCCTTGCAAACTGGTCCACCATCTCAGGGTTACAGGAGGGGCTGAGGACTTAAGAAACCAGGCGTCCAGCCTCACCAAAATCCAAATGGCACTGTCCGTTCACCTGCTTATACTGGTGTTTTGAAATGACTCTCTGGCTATTTGTGCAGTCCTGGAAGGCTAGTTTGGAGGACAAACACAGGGGTTTGCTAGGGGCAGGGAGGGGTGGGCAGAGAGAGGGGAGGTGCTGAGAGGTGATGGACAAATACGCTGCTTTCCTCAGGTGAGTGCTGGCAAGGAACTGAAGCCGTTTGCTTTTTCTGATCTATCGGCAAAGCTGTGCTTTCTCCAGGCAGTTTCTTCCATTTGTGCGTTGCTTACATTTGCCTAGAATTCCACCTTAAAACGAGCTGGACGGACTACGGCCAGTGTCTCCACGCGGAGAAGTTGTGTTTCCACGATGACACACTGCAGTTGGAGGCTGCTCACGCACATCTGGAAGCCACATGTCAGCGGCAGCTGTATAAAGCAGTCCGCCCAGCAGACCTAGGGTGACACTGTCTGCCAGAAACCCAGGCAACATGCATCTCACTCTTGCGTGGCTGTTGCTGCCACTGGTCAGTGTGGCCTGGGGCCAGTACGGTGGCTATGGGTACCCATACCAGCAGTATCAGGACTACGGTGACGACGGGTGGGTGAATCTGAACCGGCAGGGCTTCAGCTACCAGTGTCCCCATGGACAGGTGGTGGTGGCGGTGAGAAGCATCTTCAACAAGAAGGAAGGTTCCGACCGACAGTGGAACTATGCCTGCATGCCCACGCCCCAGAGCCTGGGGGAGCCCACGGAGTGCTGGTGGGAGGAGATCAACAGGGCCGGCATGGAATGGTAAGGGGGCGCCTGGAGGCAGCGGGGCTGGGGCCGCCCATCGCATCCCAGCCTGGGGCTGCTGGACCCTCTAGTGCCTGTGCACACCCTGCTGGGGACCTTCCAGGGGCTTCTAGTGGTGCAGGGCTGCTGCTCAGTGACTACAACTGGGGACAAGAACCCAGGACAGGGAGGGTCCGATTCAGTTTGGTCCCGGGACTGGCGTGGGTTTGTGAGATGGTGACCAGCCCAAAAGGATAAGTGCAGAGAAAGTATTTAAGGAACTTCATAGCAATTGAACCGTGTTGGGCCATCCAAATGGCATTTTAGGTTTGTAATAATTGATTTTCACTGTTTTACAAAAGTATCGGTCCACAGTAGTTAGGGGGAAATAAACAACTGGTTTCCCACCACAGACAGTTTGAGAAATACCGATTTAGAGCCAACAAATGGGGGAGAGGGGACAAAAAATTTTTGGCAAAGTGAAATTGAATAGCTCTCTGCTGCCCCGATTAAATGTGCTCGCTCAGTGATAAATATGGAGGTCCTTCTTTCTGTCGGAATTTTAAATGGGTTCCATGGCTGGAAAATAGTTTGCTAAATGCTTTCAGGGAGAAGTATTGCTGTCACCCAACTATGGCTCTGCCATAGTTATGTGTGAACACGGTCCCAGCCTGTGGGATGTGACTGTCCCAGCCCCATACCTGGTCAGGAGCCCATTCCAGGAGCTGGCTGCCAGGCTGGTTATCACGGCCGGCCGCCTGGATGGAGGCAGGACCATTGGGGCGGGGGTGGGGGGATTAGGCATACCCTGCCGGGGGAGGAGGAAGCCCAGCTGGCAGCCGGCAGCCCTGTGGTATCTGTAGAGAGAAGATGCTCTGACGAGTTCCAATAGGAATGTGATGCAGTGGATTTAGGGGTGGTCAGGCATAAAACTCCACCAGCGGACAGAACACCGGTGGGCGATTAAGGGGAAAAGACACTGGTGCGTGGCAGCGCCGGGCAGGAGTGAGGAGCGAGGAGTCACACAGACGGCTGGCATTCACTGAGAGCTCACGCTGAGCAGGCACCGCGCTGAGGGCTGCCTGTTGATTGCCTCACTTAGCACTCAGAACAAATCGATACGTCACTTTATAGGTAGACAAATCGCGGTCTGGAGGACAGGGCTTTCCTCAGCTGGGACAGTCAGGACTTGGATCCAGCGAGTCTTAGCTGCAAAGCGTTGGTGTTTCTCCACAGTGGGCTTCTTGAGAGCCCCAGTTTGGGCTCTGCCAGCAGAGAAAGGGCCACAGGACTGGACTCAGGGCCACAGGACTGGACTCGGGGCAATTCTTGGGGACCAGCAAGATCCCTCCCAAAGCCCCCCCACTGGAGGGATGGGGACGAGCTTGGTTTCCACGACTAAGGAGGGCCTTAGTCAGCCTGGAGAAGGGTCACACAGGCCGGGCCAGGTGGGGGGCCCTCTACTGGGCCTTCCTCATCCATCCGCACTGCCTCTGGTGAGTGGATTTAATTACCCAAAACCCCTTCCGACAGCCTGACTCAGACAGAGGCTGGCCTCGCCTGCTGATTGACAGTTGCTAGCAACTCCCCAAAGCAGAGCCCACTGCCTGGCGTGGGGCCTGGAGGGACCTAGTTACAACTGTCCATCTAGTCCTCCCATTTAGGGCCCTTCCATAAGTGGGGTCCCTTTCCAATGCCCATTTTTAAAGCCACAGTAAAAGAGCGCTCAGCGATGGTTCCTCGCCTCCAAAGGAAGCGCCCTGGGCTCTGAGTCAGGTGGATTTGGATCCTGGTTCTAGAGACAACTTGCTGTGTGACCTTGGACCAGCGGTTCACCTCCTGGGCTCCCAGCTCATGAGGAGAATGGACGTCCAGACTGCATGGTCCCAGAAGCCTCCGCCCCCCTCTGCTCTGTGCTCTGCTTGGCCCTGAAAACGCCATGGGTCTTTCCTGCAGTCTGTTGTTCTTTCTGTTTATCTCTCTGTTTAGAGAAGGCAAATGGTGTTTAGTTTTAAACTTGACAACTTGTGACTGGTTTGTCATTAACTCCCAAGCTATTTGAAGAAAAGCAACAGAGGAAGGGAGTGAAAATAACATGATTTTTGTTTTGGCCGGTGGGAGCCAAGTGAGAAGCTGACAGGCAAGAGCTCTTTTCCACCTCCTTTTTTCCCACATTTTTCGGTACAGAGTCAAAGCATGTCCTCCCCTCCTCCCTCTGTGGCCTCTTTCTCCCCGTCCACTGAGCTCAGAGTACAAAATGCACGAACAGGAAAAGCATCTTCTTTACAATCGGATCAGCTGCCCCAGGACTGACACCAAGGACCCGACTGGCACTTTCTTAGATAATTATTGCTTTGAGTTTAGACTCCAGCCTCCGTGAACATTCTGGAAGGAAAGAAATTGCTCACTGGCTGGGGAGCCATCACACCCTCCCGTTGGCTGCAGGCTCGTAATCTGTTCTGGGGGAAGAGTTGGTGGGTTTGCACAATTTGGCTGCCGTGTATAACTAAAGCAGCCTGCAGGTTTATTTTAAGAGGTGGGAGGAGTCTCAACCTCCTGCAAGAAAAATCCAAGTGCATTTCAGAGCCAAGGAGAACATAGAGCATGGGCGGCGTGGCGCTTTCTGAGATCGTGCAGGCCGACCATTCCTTTTCCAAGACTTGACGACAGTCTGGAGGGTTTGCAAAGATGCCTGCTAATTGGAACACAGCCTTTAAAAGGTGTTTCATCGTGGTGAGTGGCTGGCCACAGTTGCTCTATTGAAAAACCAGCACTTTAGGTGTCAGATTCTGAAATGTGCAAGCTGGTTCACCACAAAGGACTTCTAGGCCTTCCCTGGGCCCCAAAAGTGGCCCGTTGCCATCTCAGGGGGTGCCTCAGTCGTGCTCAGGGCATCTTCTCTAACCTGGGTGGCACAGCCTGTAGGGCATGTGGGCCCTGCATGGAACAAGATGAGCTGGAATTTTCTAGTGAGGTTAATGAAGCCCTTGGTGGGTGGGGGGGGAGCTCTGGTCGCAGAATCAGGACACCTTGATTCACAGCCCGTTTCTATCATCTTTTAATTCTGTGGTACCTCATGCAAGCAAAAAATAAAAAAAAAGGTGTGACACTCACTTCACAAGCTGTTAGGGACTGTCACAGCGATGCTTACAAGAGAAAAATGTAGGAGAGCACGAAAACTAACCTAAATCTGAAACACATGCCTGACGCCTCACGGGCAGTGAAGGAGGGTTCAGTGAATCTGGGATTTGATGAGGCCGATTTGGGGCCAGAAAGCTTTACACGGATTCTGAAGTCAGGGGAACTGCATTCTGTCTACTGCATTTCCCCGAAAATAAGACCTCGCCAGACCATCAGCTCTAATGCGTCTCTTGGAGCAAAAATTAATGTAAGACCCAGTCTCACATTATATTATATTACATTCTATTACAATATTATATTATATTATATTATATTATATTATATTATATTATATTATATTATATTATATTATATTATATTATACTTGGTCTTATACTATAGTAAAGTAAGACTGGGTCTTATACTAATTTTTGCTCCAAAAGACGCGTTCAAGCTGATGGTCCGGCCAGGTCTTATTTTCAGGGAAACGTGGTAGTGGCACCTGTTTTTCTCCCAGGGCTTCAAAGAATCTCAAGATACTTGTAGATGGCAGCTCATATTGGAGCTGTTTGAAGGTAGGAACTCACCAAGGACAAGCCACGTGAGGGAGAAGAAAGGAAAGCTGTCCCGCAGACAGTTAGCACGAAGGCAGATCCGAAAGGCTGTAGTTCTCTGTCACCTGACCGGGTCTGGTACCGAGCAGTCGTCCTAGCTCAGGGGTCCGCAGACGTGGCCCCTGACTCATCACACAGGCTTCCTCAGACCTCCTCCTCTCACCCACCATCGCCCAGCCTCCACTGCCCAAGCTGCCTGTATTTCCTGTGGTGCATTGTCATGACGTGATTGGTGTTTGTATGCTGTCTCCTTCAAAACACAAGCTTCGTGACAGTAGGGGCTTTGTCTCATTCAACACTGTATGGAATGTTCCCCAGAGCCTGGAATCACGCTGGCGCACAGTAGGCCCCCCTGCAAATGCAGTGAAAGACCTAGTGAGTGCCTCCGCAGTCCAAGCCCAGCTAGGGTCCCTGGCGCCCTCAGCCGAGAAGCCTGCAGACTTTCCTGCGGGAAAACCGTTTTGCTCACATCACCGCGTCGGTTCTCAGTAGCCCGGTGTCTATAACGTGGGGCTCACACTTACTGTCCACACCCCATTTGGGCTTATTGCATTTGTTACCCTGCAGGACGGTCTTTCTAGACTTCCCGCAATTCTCTAAAACACACACAGCGCACAGTGAACCCACTTATTGTCAGGTTTCCGTTATCCCCAAATCTTAATGTCCCAATGAGCTTCAAATAATACCCCAGTAAACTCCTTATTTCAAAAGCCACAGGACTACATGCTCCGTGATAGCCTGGTGGGGGTCCCTGCACAGGGAGGGGCTCTCGTGGACACAGGTGATCCACACACGGGCAGGAGTGGAGTGCTACACACAGGTAACCTTGTGCTCGTGGAGGCACCAGTCATAACAGGTGACGTGAGGGGAGAGCAGGTGAAGGGCACACACAGCTCCTGTGTATTATCTTTACACGTCTCCTGTAAACCTGCTATGATTCCAAAAGCAAAGGATTTTTATAAAGCTAGGGATGCAGACTGGTAGAGCACATGTTGGGAGCTGAAAAGGCAAATAGCACAACGGACTCTGAGTCTCAGCCCTGGGAGGGCCTCAAACACCATCTAGAGCAACGTCCTTCCATCTGAGATTGGGGACAGAAGCCGCGAGGGTGAGGCAACCGAGAAATCAATGAAACAGTCACATTACACAAAGCTGACACTGCCCTAATGCTCACGTATACGGAGCTGCACAGTTTATAAACAGCCCTCACTCACACGTTCCTTTGCTCCCTCGTTCACTACCAAATGCTCATTATCACTAACTGTGCCAGACTCCAGGGACATAAAGATGAATGACACACAGCCTCTGGCCTTGAGTCACCTTCACAACAAGCCTGGGAGGCAGGCGTTATGGTCTCCCCCATTTTATACATGAGGCACTGTGACACAGAAGCATTAGGAGATCGCCCGCTGTCAGCCAGTGAGTGGCAGAGGCGGTGCCCGAGCCAGACCCTCAGATGCCACAGTGCCACGGGCGGATATTCCATTGGTGTTTTGTTTGTTGTTGGATAAAACCGCGGTGAGTGCTGGGCTACAGATATCACATGCATGCAAGGATGACTTCTGAGGGCAAGAAGGCTGAGTGTGGGCTATGGCAGACCCAGGATTCTTGCCAGCTGCCCACCTAGCTCCCTAAGTACTAGGCTGTCTGGGGAGCTTTGCTGAAATGGCTCTCGGCTGTGCTCAGAAGGATGGCAATGGTCCACTCTTCCCGGTAGCGGGTTTGCTCCTGTCTGGGTACTTCTCAGACATAACCTTCCCAGTCAGTCAGAGATTTCCACAGTTAGGATATGTGTGCACGCACGCATGTGTGTGTATGCATGTGTGTTTCTCTGAAGTAGCTTAAAATAATGGCAAGATTTGGAACGTTGGAGTCAAACAGCAATTCCCAAAATGCAGCCCCACTACCACCTTTAGGCAAGTCCTGTCACTTTCTAAGCCTCAGTTTCCACTGCTACAAAGACAAATCCCCAGAACTGCGAGAATTAAATGAGGTAATAGCTACACATTACTGGCTATGAGTCCTTTGGAGAATTACTTCACTTCTCTGAAGCTCAGTTTCCTTGTATGTCAAACGGTGGTGGTGGTGGTGGGGAACTGATTGCGAGCCCATTTTATAGAATCGTTTTGGCGATTAAGATAATTAACGTACGTACAGTGCTTAGCAGAGCGCCTGGCACACAGTGGGTCCTTGACACAGTTGCTTATGTTCACTATTACTATGGAAACTGAAACTCAAAGAGCTAAGTCTCTCACAGCTGGTAGATGATAAAGCTGGAGCTGGAATACAAATTGCTGGATTATAAAGGTCCCTGACATGAACTATCTTGTTTGGGAAACGAACACTTCAATTACAATCTATAGATATTGAGTGGACGTTACAAATGTCCTGAATATTTGTCATATTTTCTGACAGACACTGCGGTGGCATTAACAAATATTATACTATTTGGTGCTCATGAGCTTCTGTGCTTAAGCCTTCCATCCTGCGTGACCTGGAAGCGCTCGCAGGCCCCAGGTGACCTCAGGACACGAGGACATCTCAGAAGACAGTCTGATCTCCTCAGAGGCCTTTGGGTGGTTTCTACCGCTTAGCGGGACAGGCGTTTGTATTTTGGGGAGAATCTGTATTTCTCCCCGTGGCCTCCACTACGTCTTTCAACCCAGGAAGCAGTTCAACAGGTCATTTCTATGTCACCATCTTGAAGCCTGGTAGACAGACCAGCAGACTTAAAACCTGGACATGGAGAAGATGGCAGCATCCTTACCCAGATAGGGGCAGGGAGAGAGCAGACCGCCCGCAACTCAGCATTATCAAAGGGACTGTTCAGACCCCACCACCGTGGCTGGAGGACGTAGTAAGTGGTGCAGTGTTTGCCTTCAAAGCCCCACACTAGCTCCCCATGACACCACTCAGGGAGTGTGCGGGTCAGATGACATGTGTGAGAGTGACATCAACATGTCATGGGGAAGTAAAATCAGCATGGGCTGGAATTGCCAAGACAGAAAGACTTCTCGCAAGAAGGATAAAAAACTGTTTTTGTGCTTTGCGATCTATTTTCAGAGGCTCATCTCAGTGTCCCACTGGAAGAATCGGACCTTGACAATTCCTAACACAGGCCCCAACAGAGAGTGGATTCTGGAGACTGGCATGTGGCTTCTCTGTTTAGTTGTAAATATCTATGACAATATGATAAGAACTACTACCTCTCCCACCTTTTAATGACACTCTGAGCCTGCCCGTGCGGTAGACACGCGACATGCAGCAACTCTTTAATCTTCAGAAATACTCTCAGGTTAGGATTCTCGTGCCCAAGTTGCCTGCAGGTCAGCAGAAAGGGCATTCTGCTGGGCTTCAGAGAGGAATCAGGATTTGTACACCTCCTCTCGCTGGTAAACCTGCCCCAGACTGGGTCTGTCTGCCCATGGCCACGGCACTGCCCCACCCCACCTGGCCTATACTTTCGCTCCTATCTTTTCTTTAGCTCCAGTTGACTTCTCCCAATAGCTGCACTGCAGCAGTGCCGGCTCCCGGGACAGCCTCCGGAAACAGCGCCAGGCCACCTACAGCGTCAGGTAGAGAAGAGGTTCCGATGAACATTTGTTGAAAGACTTCATGAACGTTCTAAAACTCTGCGGACCATCTTATAAGCAGCTGAGAGCAACTCAAAGGATTGTTCTGGGGAACGTAGAATTAACAGTCCTCAACGCTTTCCTTCAAAGAAGGAACCCCTCTTGGTGGAGTGTAAGCTCTCGTCAAGCTGGGTTGGGGGAGAAACTCTGGGGGGCAAAGGAGGCTATGGTCTCCTGGACACAGAGCTAGTCACTGGGCTGGACAACGGGCAACGCTGCTCTGGTTCCATCTCTGCAGGGGGCTTGAAGACTGGCCAGCAGCGCTGGAAACATTTGTACGTCTGTTGATGGGACTGTGAGAGCTCTTGACCAAGATGGCCCAGCTTTCCAGTACCCTGTCCTACCCGTGACCCAATGGGTAGGGGTTCTGGTCGGCTGTCTAACTTTCACCGTATGTTCTTAGGTCTGTAGTAGCCAACTAATCTTCACAGTGCAGCATTATCTGAGGTGACGCGTGACAGAGTGACACACACACTTTCCACACAGGACCGTGAGGCCAGCGGCCTGGCTGACAGCCGGCGGAATTCATGGAACGTGGATTGCCTTCAGAATGGGAACCCTGTGTACCCCGTGAGGCAGGGCAGCTTATCTTGCTCCATTTATTTTTACCTAGGGGCACTTACCACCTGAGATCATGGTCCCTTGGGGAGGTCTGAGAGCACAGGACAAACCGACACAACGGACAACGAGCAGTTTGCGGAAACCGCAGCCCGCTCTGTTCTGAAAGGGCCATTGAGAAGAAGGCAGGACGTTAGGGAGGGCAGAGAGGCAGGTCACAGACAGCACCAGGTTGCTGCACGCGCTGTGGACACACAGAAGCTGTTCATGCCTCTTAAGCTTCCTACTGAAGATGCTTCTCGCTCGTTGCGCTTGTTGCTAGAATGAGGCTAGAACAGACCTTCCTCCTGCTGCCCCAGACCCCAGGGGGCCATCCCAGCCATGTGGCTCCCCGAAGTGTGCCAGGTGCTTTCCAAAGCGGTGACACTCCTGATGAGATGTGAGCAATAGAGGACAAAGAAGGGTAGCGCCTCAGAGGGCACAGGTCTCAGGACACCTCCTCCCTGGCACTATCGACCCCCGACAGCTGAGCGATCGCTCTGAGGGCTGCCAGAACCTCTCCCAAGGCCTGGGAACAGGGAGTTCAGGCTCGTTTGCAGGGATGACCCTGCACCTCGCCCACCTCTGAACACGCAAGCACAGTGATTGATACAGAAGGTAGCGGAGGACAAGTCTTGAATGGAGGGACGAATAAACAAATGCATGTTTGAAATTACATGTGCACAAGTGAATAAGTGAATAATAAACGGATGAAAAGGGCAGGTGCTTTCTGGCCAGAGACATGAAATGTATTTAACATCAAGTTTCGTCAGATCCACTAGACTGTTTCCAGTAATGGTTTCAGAACGAAAGGAAATCCAGTCACTGATGGTTTTCTAGGTTCTATGTCCACAAGGTCTCGCTCACCTATCCGCACAGGGTACTGACGTCTACTGCATCTATCACATTTTCTAGAAACTTATCTTTGCTTGGAAAACAGGGTTGAATACCAGCCGCTGCCAGCCCGTGACACACAGACAGACGGCAGCCTGCTCTGCTCACTCATGAGAGGAAACGTGAGGTCAGGTGGGGGGGGGGGGGAGGACGGAAAATGCTAGGAAACAACAGCTAAAGACCTACTTGGGAAGGGCCGTGAGAGCTCTCTCCCAGGAGGGTGGCAGCTCCCTGCGGCCACATGGGGTGGAGGACAGACAGCATCCTCACCATTAAGCCTCAAGGCGCCCTGGGACCTGGGGCAGGAGTGGGAGGAAGTAGGAGATGGAACAACCCGGAACAACGGAAGGAATGATCACACTGCCCCAAGCCAACGCGTACTCAGGAAGACACTCTGAAGATAAAAGGAGCCGATTCCCAGCCCAGCAGCAGCCCAGACTGAGAAAAAAATAAAAATAAAAATTCATGTGGCCAAAGTGCGGGTCTGTGGACAGGAGAGGAGGGGCTCCCTTCTTGGAAGAATGAGACCTGAGCGGACAGGACAGGCGAGGGGCCTCGGAGGGTGACTGAGGAGTGCAACTGGCCTGTCACCACGCTGTAAGGAGGACCTCCGTGTGCCAGGACCCGCGGGGGGCGCTGGGCGTAGCATTCGGACCAAAACATGTCCTGACCATGTAGAGCTTAGAGTCTAGTGGGCAGTAGGAAGATTGCTGGGGAGGCAGTGGCACCTGGGGTGTGTTCCCCGCGTCCCCACCCGGCCACCCTGGACCAGCTGCTTCGCTGCTGTCTCAGGGGCCAAACGAAGGAGCATCCACGGACTTAATTTCCAGGGCTCTGCTCTAAGCAGAAGAAACCCTCACTGGAAGCTTTTCAGTTCATTGTGTTTCTCTTTGTTTTCTTTCTGTTTTAAATTCAAGTGAAAACGAATTATGCTGCCTTTTCTTTTCACTGGCATGCATAAGACAGTCTTGCATTGGTAGAATTCTAGAGGCTTCTCTGTCCATCCATGTATGCATTCTTCCATCCAAACACCTATTCTAGAGGTCTCCCAGGAGCTGCAGTCCCCACGTTTCCTTCAGTTGAAAGATTCTGAATTGTTTGAATTTTAATGGTGAGCCTAGGTCATCTCTACAAGTATAACAGTCTTTGTTACTTGTATTAAAAAGGAATCACTTGCTAGGAATCTCGGTCAGTGACAGAGGGGTCTGCCTCAGCAGCTGTGGGAGCTGGGGTCCTGGGAAGGGGTCTGTGGGGTGACTCACAGGTTGACTCGGGTTGTTCTCTTGTCTTCAGGTACCAGACGTGCTCCAGCAACGGGCTGGTGGCAGGGTTCCAGAGCCGCTACTTCGAGTCCGTGCTGGATCGGGAGTGGCAGTTTTACTGCTGTCGCTACAGCAAGAGGTGCCCATATTCCTGCTGGTGAGCCTGCGGCCAAGTACAGCCCCTCCTGACTCCTGGGGCCAGAGGGGGGCTCGTGGAGGGGGTGTGCTGGCCTATGCTTCTGCCTTCAGATAAGCCTGGGCTATCGCAAACAAGCTTGAGGTGTAGCAGCTAGCATATTGAAGGAGGGAAGGAGGAAGGGAGGGAGGGAGGGAGGGAGGGAGGGAGGGAGGGAGGGAGGGGCGGAGGGAGGGAGGGGGGAGGGAGGGAGGGAGGGAGGGAGGGAGGGAGGGAGGGAGGGAGGAAGAAAGGAAGGGAGGGCTAGAATATTCACACTGGGAGGCACCTTATAGATCGTCAACCCAATGCTCCTACACCCCTCTTTCGGCAGAAAAAGAAACAAACAGAACCAATGAGCAAGGAAGTGTCTTGTCCAAAGTCACCCAGCTACTTCCTGGAGGGGGTGGCCGCTAGAGCTTAGGGCCACTCACTATTCAGTGCTCTTTCCTCTCTATCACGCTAACTTGTCATCACATCTGAGGCTGCTGGACCTGTTTGGGAACTCATTTTTTCCTGCAGACCTTCTTTGGAAGAAACTAACCCTGTCACAGGTCAGAGTTGCAAACGCAGTATACAATTATAGACAAAAAAGAGGTTACTGTTTTCTAGGTCCATTTGTAATTCCATGCTGTGAAATTTTGTTCCTTTCTCGCTCTCTGGGCTGATAACTAAGAATCCCTGGACCCAGCCATCGAGCTGACGAGGAGACTGTGTACATATGTATTTACCCTGATAAGTGACTTGTTGTTGACAATACATCTTGTTCCAAGTTCTTCGTTCTGCAAACAAGCCAGGCATTTCTCCTTAGACAAAGGGACTCGAAAGTGTCAACATTTGAAGGCTGGCTCGCTCAAGTGATTTATCTCTACAGTGTGACGCTTGCAAGGGCAGCCTTGCGGTTATGCTTATTCTCTGCAACCAGACAGCGTCAGTCCACAGATGCCCAAGGGGGCACAGGCAGCTCCATAAACTCAGCATTTTTCAATTTAAAGTAATGGTGAACAGTAAATTCAGAGCTCACAGGCAGCTTAGCAGTCGCCCTATAAGGGAGCTCCTCCAGCAATCCAAATGGCTTCCTCAAAGCAGGTCTTACCCCACCAGGGCCGGTGAGCAGCCATGGCTGGGGTGCAGGACAGACTGCCAATCAAAGACCTAAGTCCTGAATCTCAGACCAAAGACCTCCGTGCGGGGGAGGGGTAGAGTGCAAGGAACCCTGGCTGAGCAGCAGGTCCCGCCTTGAGCCCTCTCTCTCCTTCCCTTCTGCCCCCTTTCCTCCCTGTCTTTCCACTGTAACTGTGCCATCTCTGGAAAATCACTTTACCTCTCAACGGGACCTCAAGTCCATCCCTTAAAATGATGACCACATTTTCTGGGTCTAAGAATCTGATGAAAGCCACAGACCTTGCCTTCAGAAGAAAGAAAATGCACTTAAGCATGTTTACACAGACATTTACAGAGATTTCAGGAACCCTCCAGCTCCCAGAAGGCCACTCGGGGACACGCTAGGTCACAAATTGAAACCCCCAGGCCTAGAAGATGTTTGAGGTTGTATTGGGCCCTAAAAATGTCTTGGCTCCAAAGATGCTTTTGCAAAAGGCAACCCAGATGCCCAGAACTGTTTTCAAAGAGAGGCTGAAAGTTCTGAAGACAACCGGACCCCAGGGAGAGAGGACAGTAAGTAGGAGCCTGCAGGCGCCACCTGAGAAGCCGGGCCTTCTTCACCCTTCCCTTCCAGCTCGGCTGACAGAATGGCATATCCACAGTGACATCGTGTCCACAGCAAGGCATTCCTTTGCTGCCAGGCATTAAAAGCCAGTTAAAATGCACATCAATTATCCGAAAGAGTAAACAACAAACTAGTAGTCAGTTAACCCACTGCCACATTAGCAAGACTTCTCCTTAGTCAGGCTCCAAAGAAACACACGAGGGCTGGGGTACCCTGGACGGTCCAGGAAGGAGAGGGGGTGAAAGAGAAGTCAGTTCAGAGCAGGCTGCAGTGGGGCGGGAGGGAGAGGACAGCCTGGGGGCAGCGGGAAGACGAGGTGTGGGGCCCTGTCCCCTGAGCTGCCCTGCCCTTTGTGGATGCCTCTGTGACAGCCCGTAACACACACACCTGAACCGCATGTGTCCGCTTCCGTCTCCACCTGGACAGGGAGCACATGAGGGACACAGCAGACACTGATCTTTGCGTCCCCCTGCCTAGCAGAGCGCTGGGTCTGCTGAACATTCCTGGATGAATGTTTGAGTCAATGACTCTAGAGGGCGCGCAGATTAAGGCAACGTGGCCCAGAAAATACAATTTACTTATTTCCTTTAGAAGGTGTTCTGTTTTTTTAAAATTGCCCCCCCCCCGCCCCCCCTCTGCCCTGGCATGGAGCCGTACACAAGCAGAAGCTCTGTGCGGGCGCATCCCGAGCCCTTTCTGTGTGGCCAGGCACACGGGAGGCCCACCATGACGGCCCAGTTTTGTTGTGAGGATTAAATTCTCATGTACCTAAGGCCTGGGGGTGCCCCCGGCTATGACGGCGCAGAGCTGGCCTGCCTGGCGGCAGACGCCCCTTCACCTGCCAGCTGCCACACAGACCCGGCCTCCTCACCAACTACCAGGCCTTTCGAAGGCGGGCTCTGCTCACGGTCATTGCAGTCAGGGGTCAGATGGCCTTGCAGGAAGCAGATGCCATCTGACCTTGCAGCTCGGTGCCTGGAGCTGGTTATGCAGAGGAAAGAGAAACTGTCCACTTGGATGGTGTGCTGGGGGCGGCTGACTCACCTCTCCCCAGGCAGCAGAGGAGGAGGGAGCTGGGGCAGCTGCATTGTCTCATCACGGCCAGGCCAAAGGTGTCTGCCAAGACGGATGGGAGAGCCGGCCTCGGCTGGCGTCACACAGCCACTGGCTGGCCACCTGGCTCCCGGCCAAACAGAACAGCAGCAGGGACTGGACTTGGGGTGAAGGCTTTGGTGACAAGACAGGCAAGAAGCGAGGCTCGCTGGTCTTAGAAAAGCTGCCAAGCAGCAGAGGTCGGGGTGGGATCCCGTCCCCGGAGTCCCCAGATTCTATGGATCCCGTAATCTGTGTCACTACCCTCAGCACCACCGCTTTTCCTGTTTATGTGCGTGCTGAGCCCTGAAAGACGTCCAGGTCTTTATGTCTCAAAATTCCCCTGATTTTCTAATGAGGCCCCAGACTCCCAGGGGGGCTCACCAGGGGTCTGGTTCCCATTTACGCAGCTGCTCACAGGTGCTCCATGCCCTTCTCACCCACTTATACGCAGCCCACCAAGTAAGATGCTAAGAATTTAATAAACATGGAATGGAGTCCTGAGGTTAAAGACTGGCAAACAGATATGAGCAACTTTTCTTAAGTTGCCGAGACATCTGGGTCTCCAGTGGCAACATGTTGCCGTCCCCTGGTCCGCAATGGTCTGCCCACCCTCGCCCACCCCCACCCCCTCTCCCTTCGACAGCCCACCCCACCACCCAGACATGTCACTGATGGCCAGTAGAACCAAGGATGGGGGGAAAGAGGAGAGAATTATCAGAAGGACGAGGAAGGCAGTACAGTAGGGCAGGCTTCACCTGGCTCCTCTGTCTGGTTGGTTGCAGGTCGCTAGGGCTGAGAGTTACCATGGTTACCAAAGGACATGGTACCTTTTTGAAGGCGCAGAATGAGACCGCAGTGGGCATCCTGGTGGTCAGTACATGACTCCCGGGCCCCCAGTGTGTGTAGACATTGTAGTGGCATCTTTAGGTTGCCTGACTCATGGCATTACCTGTCTTTCTAATTTAAATAAAGCCTCGAGGGCATAAATCGGATCTTATTGCTTCAGCATCTCAGCACACTGCCCGGCACACAGTAGGCCCTTGATACATTTCTGGAACATCTGGTTGTTGTGGGTCCCTAGAAACAGTCAGCACGGGGAACCCCAACACTGATAGGATGGTGTCTTATTCTTGAAAAGGACTTCTGTCACTTGCACTGCTTGCGTTGCTCCTCTTAAGGGTAAGGGCTGTTTCCCACGCCTTCCTCCAGTGAAAACTGCTGATAACCCTCCCACATGACACTTTCCCCTCCATCACGTTCACTAGCTTCCATTACCCCCCAGGGAACTGGACCTGTGTAGATGGGGACGTCTTCCTCTTCCCACTGTGAAGGCCATTCTGTGGCACGGAGGCCCCACCATTTGGAACTGGCCACGTGAGCGTCTACTGTCTGAACTCGCAAGCATTTGGGGTTCAGAAATAGCACCGCTGTGAACAAACAAAGGCCACTCACCCTACCAGCTCCCAGATGAGCGGGGGTTTATTTGTGCGGTGCTGCTCTCATTGCAGTTTGTGCTGTTTCTCGTCAGACATTATGGCACCCCTGAACTCTGGCAGGAGGCTGAATTCCTGATACACGCAGACACGCCTCACTGAAGAGTCCCCGCTGGACTGCACACATGTGTAAATTTTACACCTATTACTTATATATGAGAATTCAAATGCTTAGTCCAGCCGGTTGTCTGCAAACACATGTCGCTGAGGAAGCCACACGCCTTCAGAGACCATGTGTAATAATTCCCCAGGGTCCAGGCAGCTCCAACGCTGCATGGCACACCAGATGGCACCCGTCGGCACATGGAGGCTGTCCAGGCCGACACTGGGGGTCCCCAGAATGGTGACTCTGAACTGAGAATCTATTTCCTTTTCTAAGTGGTCCTTCCTGGATCCATGACCTTTCACGAGGGTCATTAGACAACATGCTTTGACTCAAAACGCAAAGCCCTCCCTCAGACGACACATGGGTGACCTTCCAGTTCTACTTCCACTTTAATGTTCCACGACTCTGGGGTGTGGCCTTGCTCCTCCCTCCCCGACGCACAACTCACAAAGCAGAGAACGGTTTTTCTTAATTCCCAGGGAGCTCCAGTGAACAAACATAATCAGTAACTCAGAACGTTCTTCTCTCTCCCCACCCCAAAGCATTCAATCTAAGCTAAATTGAACTCTGACCCCACTGCTCAGATTTTAATATAAGATGGGTAGTTGTCACGTGGCCTTTCCCTGTGATGTCCTGGCAAGGACCAGATGACCTTGAGTCACCTCCACTGGCGTCTGTCACCTCCCAGTGCACAGGTGTCTGCAGCAGCATGGCTCCCAGAGACCTGGGGAGCAGGGCAGCTCCTAAGCTGGTTGCTCTGAGCAAGTTGGGAGCTGCTGGTATAGAGACGGGGACACCCCCACTTTGGGGAACTGGATGGGCTGTTCCATCGAAAGCAGCTTGCATTGAGGTCCGACGCTCCTGTGCCCTCAGAACCATCCCTGCCTTGTGTTTCATGGTGAGCAAAGCACTCATTTTGGGGGGGCACACAGCCCCCCTGAGCTTGAGCAAAATCAGTCGTACCTTTCACCAGTCTGAGTGGCTCTCGCAATGAGTGTGCCATAGTTGTCCTTTAGAAATGTATTTGCTGCCTGCATAGTGGTGACACCGCCCTTCCTAAGACCCAACCTCACAGCACAAACTTCCAAGAGGTGGTTGATTGTCTAGTAAGTGCTGCCCAACCCACGGCCAGGCCTGACCGCCATGTAGAACAAAGTGAACCTCAACATTACCCACCAAATCGGTTGCTTCATTCTCTCTCTCCCCTTCCTTCCCGCTGTATCCCCTTTACCAGATTCTGGAAACGACCATCCCTTCCACCACTCATTAATTCATCTCCTCAGCCAGGGAATACGAGTGGATCTAAAACAAGTACAATCCAGGGGCTTTGATTCATGTCCTGACGACGACGACGACGATTTTATTTATTGAGCGCCGACCGTGCGCTCGTGTGTGTTGGCTCGTGTACATCTCACATGCAGAAATCACGATACAATTGCATCATATCGCATGTAACTATATGTGAGACGTACAGAGGGAACTGAGTGCAGAAGTGTGACTTGTTCGGAGTTCCAACCTCAATTCACACGGGTCGGCCTGCCTCCAAACGCCATGGTCTTTGCACAGTGGGGAACTCTCTCCATGTCAGTGAGTAAACAAGAATGATACAGATGAAATAGGTGGTAACAATGCAGAGGCATCTAGTACTGAAAACAGGAGCGGAGAGGGCTTCTTTGGGCAGGACCAGACACATTCGAGGTGCCGTCGTCCCCGCCGGTGTACCAGACCAGAGAAGCCAGGATGGGATATGGCTCATGAATGCCAACATGAGTTGAAACAAATGGGCCTGCTGACCAGCCCTGGGCTAGGACAGTGAGCGACACCCTCTGCTCTAAGAGAGCAATTTGGAAAACACTTGGGGACTTCCATCTTTGAATTAGAGCCACAGAAATCTCCAGAACTGTTTCCTGTGTTGTGATACATAGTTGCGCTTTTTGAAATATAAATCTCCAAAATGCCACAAGAGGACACACTCTTTCTCACATGCCAGGGCTCAAGGGTGTCTCTGCAGAAAAGGAACTACGGAGCCCTGGCCATTCAGTCCCACCTGGCCGGTTCCCCCAGCTCTTTGTGCGAGAAGCCGGTGGCTGTTCCTGTGAGGGTGCTTTCCTCTGCGCATAACTGCGTTTGGGTTTTATGTGTCGTATCTTCGCAAAACTAATTCTAACAGGTTCTATGGATGCAGCACCTGAGGGCGAAGCCAGGCCATCACCAAATCAGTCTAATCGGAAATACTCTCATTCTGTAGCAGTATGCAAGGGGACTGGTCACAAACGGCCTGTTTAGTTAAGAAACTTCTCGACGATTTGCCTGTCAGAAGGGACAACCTCTCCTTAGCTGGATGGAGGATGTAGACCAACCTCAACACATCAGTCCCACAGACACTGGATTTCTCCTCCATGCCCACTAGATCCCAAAGGGGGACATGTTGCCACGTGCCAGGGCCCCTCTAGGAGCCCCTGTGTCAGCCACCATCATGAAACTGAAGACGCTACAGTTTTCTGGTTTTGTAACCAAAAGCTACCTATGCAGTGCTGACAAGTGATAGGACACTCAGACGGGATACTTAAAATAAGGTGCCAACGGGGACGTGGAGAAAAATAGGAGCAAAACAGAAATAGACTGGGTTAACCAGAAGCTTCTCTCATGTGCTGTGGGAGCACGGGCTGAGCTCTCAAGCAAGGGCCACAAAGCATTCTCACTTCATTCTTTTTCCAGAAAAGCTGAAGTCTGGCTTCTGCCGGCCCCCAAGTCTGATCGTTCCCGTGGGAATGCTGGCGTCTCTTCCTGTTTCTGTGGCAGGGGGTCTGTGGTGTGTGCATCTCTGGTTTCCCATGGCAGGGTCAGGTGCAGGATGTGTCAATAGCCGACTTGGGGCCCTGAGACGAGGTGCCCACCTGGGGCGCGTGGCCCGAGATGAGCCTCCAGGGTGGCTCCAAATAAGCCAGTTGCCCAAACTGCCGGCAGGTCAGACATGGATCGACAGGAGATCCCGGTGCCATGAACTTTGGCTTTAGGTTCCACCGCTCAGGAACCAGCAGCAGAGGTGGCTTCTGATAAAATCTCAGGCTGAGTCACTTTCTGTTGAGGAACAGATTCCAAACCCTTTCTTATAACTCTGAAAAGCCACTCAGTTCTCAGGCAAACCTGTGGCGGTAAGTCGGGCCTCTTTCTCTAAACTGTTTCTCTGCTCCCTGTTTTGAAATGACTGTGCTCATATATCTGGGCTGAGCTCTGTGACATGTCCTGTTCTCAGAGCAAAGGAGTCGTGACATCTGTCAGCGGCAGCTCAGTCTGTGTCAGCCATCGGTTATTGATTCTAGTTGAGCCCGTGGGTACTGCTAGCGCTATAGGAATCTGAGATGAGAAAATCCTCAATTGATCTGAAAAAGCCCTTCAGTGTGAATGAGTGGTCGAAGCTCACCTCCAAGACATTATTTAATTTCTTTCCATCTCATTCAACCTTCAACCTCATCTAACACAAGGAGTTGTACAGGTGGGTCTGTGTTGTCAAGTTCTCACACGCACACACACTAACCCACCCCATCCCCTTTGCGGGGGAGGGGGGGTGGGCATAGGAGGTTCCTGGCAGCAGAGCTCTTGGTTCAGTAGGTTGAATAGAGGCGTCTTGCTGACCGGCCTCCCCTTTATCTTGCCCAGCTGAAGGCTGATTTGGTTGTTTGAACTGGTCTAGGAATGTGTGGCAATTCTCAGCATGTGGTATGCTTTGCCAAAAAGCTGCCTGCAGTGGCCTAGCATTCACAGGGAGGCTGGAAACTCTCCCCACCTGGGCTCGGGAAGCCGCTGCCACAGCTTCTCATGCCCGATCGCCTGCTCCTTGTAGCCTTTTCTCATTTTCTGACAAGGCCCTACGCCCTTGTCTCAGCGCCCAACTCTGAAAGTTTAAATTCTTTGCTTTTTTTTTCCTCTCTGAGGAGTCGTGACTGGGGCTTCCATTTATGAGGCCAGTTTGCATGTGTGTGTGATGTCACCAAGAACTAAATGGAGACACACCTACCTGGTTCTAAACTTTCGTGTCCTGAACACCATGAAAGTGCAGGACCCTCTATGAACGGTGTTTGGGAGGTTCCCTTCCTACTCAGGACGGGCGTCGTTTCTCCCTCTGTGCTTTTACGTTACCAAGTTCTCACTTAGCTTTGAAACCACTCTCTGTCTGTCTCATCTTGCCTGCCGATGGCAGAAAAAGTATTGCGACGTGAGAAGTCGTATCCCAACAGTCACTCATCCAAAAGTGACAGGAGGAACACACGGTAACGTCTTTGTAGGTTCGTACAGCAGGTGTAATTTCTATCAATATCCAAACTCCTTGCCCAGAACCTTGATCCAGGGTTCTGTACTAACGTCGTCTAAACTTGACCTCATGGTTTTATAACAAACATAAAACCACCACCAAACATCAAGTAAAACAAATCCTTGTCTGGGACCAAGATGGAAATGTACCAATGAGCATGCACCACACCTTTCCAGGGAGTTCTAGAAATTCCCAGCAGTCCCCGCAGGGGCTTCCCAGACAAACTGCCCAGTTAGGCAACGGCCTGTGTCTGGTCACGGCCAAAAATGACGCGACAGAGAGAGCTCGTTAAAGAAAGCACTGGATAACTCTTTCCCCTTTTGAAGCATAAAACTTCAGCATGGTTTAAAAACCAACCAAACAAACAAACAAAAAAAACAATACAAGCCTCTCTTTTGCACGATATTGCAAGTGTATTTACCTATCCAAGTAATCTGAAGGCAGAGCAGTTAAAAAAAATAATAATAATCCAGGCTAGTTCTTTCCTAATCATTTTATTGGCAGTTGGATTTCGCCTAAGGCAGTATTGCCATGTGTGGATTCTGCCTTTAGCACATATGAAAAGGTTTGGCAGTTAGCGTTTATGCGGTGCATCCAAAGGCTCAAAACTTCTGGACAAAATGTTGTGTTCCCGGAAGAGAGGAAAATACCTTCTTACCCACCTCTTCTAACCGTAGTCTGCATTATTCACATTCTAACCAAACCCCCTTTGTTTAGATAAATGGTAATCCAGCGCATGTTAGATTCCTCGGGAACCACAAACCCATGGGATCCACGTGAGGCCCTGTTAGGTCCGTGTATGAGCCTTTTACCACTTTCCTCGGACAGAGGAAGTCCTTGTTCTGAGTCTCTTTAGAGGCACAAGGTAGATTTCTGAATTAGCGGAGCCCTATTTCCATCCATGAACACACTGAGCGGAAGCACATGTAACCCACTCTGGGCTGGGCTGGGCGTCCTGCTGGGGCATCATTGTCTTGAGAAGAGAAAACTCAGAGAACAAGAGCAACTGCATAATGTGAGGAAAGGAATTATCATGACCCAGAAGAGGGGGTTCTAGGCTCCGGCCAACTCCAGGTTGTCTTGCTACATCTCAGCCCTGAGATCCGCCTAGGAGACCTTCCAGCTTATAAATCAGTCTCTGCAAGATTTCATGACAATCCTTGCAGTATTAAGTCTGCACAGGGGAAGAACTTTCTAGTGTCAACATACAACTAGTAGTTTCGCATGCAGCCTTGGAGGTGCAGAGAAAGATTTCAGGGGGACCATTTCTTCCATACTGCAAGACTATTGGGTTCCTGAAGATCCCCGATAGAGATGACTAGGAGATTCTACCTTTACTCTAGGGTGGACCACAACAAACCCTTCTTATCGAGAAGCCCAGGCTTGACTTGCTCTCGGAGGAGAAAGAAGAAAAAGGAGACAGGGGAAGAAGAAACAAAATTGTCCCTAATGATTCCACTCAGACCATGTACTGGGATGTCACACAGATTTGTATCAGTCCCGATGACAAACCTAGGAAAGAGTGCTCATTCTTCTATAGACCAGGAAACTGAGATCCAGTGACTCTCCCAAGGCCATTTATTTATTCAGTACATATTACTCCGTACCGGGAACTGTTTGGGTGACAAAGAGACAATAGCAGCTAAGACAAGCACGCCCCCGGTGGAGCTCACATTTACGTTAATACTTTCAAGCACTTTCTTGATCATGACTCACAGTAAAACACACAGATTAAACGATCACACAATGCATACATCATAAACACACACACACACACACACACACACACACACACTTGAAACGAAGTGTTTACGCACATACCCAAGAACTTACCCGAAGGGTGTACAATGCATTCTCTTAGCTTTTCTACACTATTTCTTTATTTCTTCTTTTTTAAAGTCCAATTGGTAATAACCAATTCAACCGATTTCATGATCCACTAATGAATCACAACCCAGTGTGAAACACGATTCTAGGTGACTCCAGTGGAATGGACAAATAACGGTACGAATCAATATTTTTTCAAGACCTGGGGAGTTACCGACATCCTTTTCGGTGTATGGTTCAACGGCAAGACGGAGGAGGAGGAGGAGTGGGAGGAAGTTGCTCCTCTTTCCACAGCCTGGAATGGTCTGTTAGAGGCCCCCTAACTCCAGTTGGGGTCTCCCATGATGTTCAAACTCAATCTCTTCTTTACAGCAGGTCTACGGACTGCCCTCACCTCTCCCACCCCCCGCAATAATAGTGAGTTTGGCCTTTTTCCTCTAACCTCTTGCTCTTCCCACATAGGCTGACCACAGAATACCCGGGCCACTATGGTGAGGACATGGACATGATTTCCTACAGTTACGATTACTATATGCGAGGAGCAACGACCACTTTCTCTGCCGTGGAAAGGTGAGCCTTCCCCGAGGGCTAGGGTTTAGGGGAGCCAGGGACTCGCTCCATGCCGGGGTTTTAGAGTTGTCTCCCCTCACTTCATCTCCCTGTGAGAGCGGTTCCTGAAGGAGCTCACCCACCACATGCTAAGTGTTCTGTGAAAGAAAGAATAAATGAGCCAATGGATCGCCCAGTAAAGAGAAGGTGCTTCACAATGAAAGAGGGACAATGTGAAATCAACACTTAAGTTCCAAGCATACCTGTCCCTGAGGTACCTTTGGGACAGAGCAGTGGGGAGCTCACCACTAGAGATGAACAAGCCCTCCACGCAGCCAGTGACCTGAAGACACAACCTGAATGGAACAAGAGGTGTCCAGGACTCCTGACCTCACAGGAATGTTCTAGAGACTTCATAGAGATGTCTTTTGAGGGCAAAGTGAGACCAGGTATCCCTTCAGTTCCTAAGTTCTCCAAGGGTGACTCGTTGCTTTCCCTTGCGAGTGGTTTTTCCTACGGTGTCTTCTCTCCCTGACCTTGGCTTTCTGATCTGTCCCACAGGGATCGTCAGTGGAAGTTCATCATGTGCCGGATGACTGACTATGACTGTGAATTCGCAAATGTTTAGATTTGCCACATCTGGGTGAAGGGAGGGGGCCAGGAGACCCGCATGTTAATCTCATTCGGATCCTAAGTGGTTTCTGCTGCTCTCTCTCCTTCTCCCTAAGCTGATCGGTTAGCGGCGACGCCAGCTTTCTGGGCCTTTCTGAACGGTATCACACTTATAATAAAATCCACAACGAATCCACATTTCCCACTTTCAACCCAGGCCATTGCAACCGTGTTATATGGCGCACGACGGCTCTCTTGCATGTCACATATGCAGTGTGCACGCTCACAGCCTGAAAAACTCGCTGGTCCCTGGCACAGCCTCGCTACTGCTTTTACTACCAAATGAGCAGCGAGTAGGCGAGGTGCCTGTGAAAGGGTTCAGTGGAGTGAAGGGGCAGAAACCAAGGGAGGTGGCACTGAGGGTTCTCTGCAGCTGTGTCTGTTTGAGGGGGACCCGGGGTCCTCGCCCAGGGCAGACCTTCCCCTTGAGGGGACAGGCTCCACTCTCCCCTCCACGTAAGCCAGGTTTGCCTGGACGGTCAGAGCTCTGTGCTCCAGGAGCAAGGACTCTGGGAAGTGACATGGGAGGCGGGAGGGTGTGGGGGCGGAGCTGAAAGCCTTAGGATTGGGAGCGTTTCCTGTCATAGAAGAAGGGTGTCAGCACACCCAGTGACGCAAGCAAGTACAGGAACCTAAGGAGAGTCAGTCTCGGGTAAGACAAAAACAGGAAGAGGAGGAGGTCAGAGAATTGGACTAGGGTAAGCAGGTGGGGCAGGCACAGGTTGTGCTGGGGAGTGGGGATGGGTGTGAGTCGCTGGCACCTGGAGACACCGCCATCGCTCCTGGAAAGGGAAGGCCTGCATGTGCCCTGTAGCCATGTGAGCTACAGGCAGCTCAGCTGGAAAGGTCCCGATGTTCTAGATGGGAAAGGCTGCCCTGGGGGTCCGGTCCCCTCCTAGGGGTGTCTTTTGCAGAGGTGGCGCTATCTTCCCTCCTCCTGTGATGTCTCTGTCCCCAGCCCTTTGTACTCTCTTCATTATAAAAGGAATAAAAATATTAACATTCACCGTGCTGCAAATGTTAAGGGTCAGTGTTTACTCTCTATTCCTCCCCGTTCCGACTTTTGATCCGTCCTTTTAGAACATAGAGCTTAGACTGTGATTTGTGCCCAAGCCCTGTGCAAGGCACCAGGGATACGATGATGACAATGACAGAATACGGCTGGGGAATCCAGGCGTTAAAACATAAGTGCTAAGCGCTCTCGTTAAGGATTAGATGAAGAGCAGAACCGCGTTTCTTTGGCTTTGAAGCTAGCCCGCCTTGTCCTCAGCACCCTCCGGCCCATCTCACCTCTACATGTCGGATGCATTTTTGACCACCAGGAGCCCCTATTTCCTTTATCCACACGGTTTGCCCTCTGTTTTGAGATCTATGCTGCCTTCCCTCCTCTCTCCAGGAGGACCCAGGAGAGCAGGCAGCCAGGCACAACCCCCGGGGCCTTGCACCATGGTAGGCATCCCACCTACGTGCCCGAGAAGGTGGGTCTTGGCCAGTGGAGCTGTGTTTCCCAGCGAGATCCCCACTGGGTTGTGAAAGGGAAGGCAGAGCTAAGGGGCCCTCCTTTGCCTACTCTCAGAGGCCCTTTTGCACATTAGTTTTGCTGTATTTCCTCCATTTCATTGTTTCCACCTCTCTGGCAATTTTAATTTACAACAAGCTTCACTGTGTTATTGTTCACAAAGGGAGCCATTAATATTTTAGCACCTGGAGCGCTCGCTGGTTCAGGATGGCCGCCAGGAAATGGCCGCAGTTGGGAGTGTGGAGCAGAGCTGGAAGGGAGACAAGGAGACAAGCGACGTGATTGGCTGATCTGGCAGCCATGATGACAGCAAGAGGCCGGGGTGCAGGGGAGCCCCGGAGTGGGGGGCTGGGTGGAGAGGTGCAGTCTGGGAAACCGCTAGCGAGCACAACACAAGAGAAACACAATAGAGCAACCCAGTGAGTGCTGGTGCCGAGTATTATAGAATAAATGGAGAGGCTTTCACTAAGAGAATAACTATCCTCTGCATATAGGCCAAGGACGATGACAGTAAAGACGTTATCAACTTGGTTTGAACCAGAATGGTCTGTACTTTCTATCCCATGTGAGAACTAAGCGTCGGACGAGGGCTAAATCCCACATGGTCAGACCACAAGCTCCCTCTCTGTCCATGCTCTCTCAGTACTGCAAACCTTTCACTAACTTGTTCCCTGGCCCTGGAAAAGCCACCTCCTCATTCGATGAAGACATTTATCTAGTAATCATTGTGGTTTCTTGCAATTGTAAAACTCTATGAACTCTCATTACCTGCCCCAAATTGTTTACAAAGGACTTTGCTGAGGCACTTTCTGCCAGAGAAATAGCCTGGGATGAGATTTGAAAGCTTAGGTCCCACACCTGGCTCTGACAAAGGGTGACTGTGTGATGTCAGACACACCCCCCAAGCCACCTGCCTGGTATGGGCAGGAACCCCTTTCCCAGCACCTTCCAAGATGGCGGCCACATCACACGGGAAGAAGAGACACACCCCGCCTCACAAGGCCCAGTCTCAGACGGGAGAAGAGAAGACGGTCAATGAAGATGAGTCCTGAGGAAGCCGAGTCCACGCTTGGCCCTGAAGGACAAGCAGGACGTCTGCGGTGAGTGGGAAAGACTGTGGGCACTGGATTCAGACCAACTGGGCACAAATCCTGGCCCTGTCACTTACCAGCTTCACGACCTGGCCAGTCATCTATAGGACCCATATCACGGGGTTGTTGTCAGGATAAAATGAGATCTCATGGTGTCTTTCACATAATAAATACCCAATACATGTAGTAAGAGCAATGAGACTATTATTGGTATATATTATAAATAATGTTCCTCAGAGAAGCTGGATATTATCATAGGTCACTCATAAAGAAAGTTCATGAAAGAGGTGGGACTTACGTTTGGTTCTCATTCAGTCAGTCTGTCTGTCAATCATTCAGTCACTGAATCAATAAATTAGGTGCTTACTACATAGCAACCACTGCACTAGCAACACTTCCCGAATTCCAGGGGTTTATTAAATAAGCAAACAAACCGGTACGTCCAGATTGAAAAGTCAAGGGTAAATAGCATCTCAATAGAAGGCAGTGAGGGCTTAGGGTGGGGAAGGGGATCAGGGCATGTCTGGCAATGGAAACAAAGTAATGGAAGGCATACAAGGATGCATGGGTTTAGGAAAGGCTCCCCAGGAAACATGGATGTCACCAAGGGGGTCTGGGAGGACCAACACTCAGTGACAACACCCTATGGAGGGCGTGGCAGTTCACGTAGCACTCTAACACATTCCACTACTCGTGCGTGTGAATTGAAACATATTGTACGTATCTGGAACTCAGACTTCAGCTGGGGCCTCCTATAATCTGGGGAGTGGGAATTTATCGTCTCCCTGCCGACCCTCCCACCTCCCCATCTCCCCTCCCCCTACACACACACACTACCATGGCCTGGGGGAGTCCTCTCTCCATCCTGGCTCTTCCACACACCGTATCTTTATGATCCATTGCTTTGACCCAGACATGAAAGTCAACTTTTTTTTTCCAGTTCCTTTAGAAGAATGCATTCTCACAAAAGCACCGATCAATGCTCAAACAAAATAATTGTTTTAACCTAGACATTTCCTTTTTCCACGGTTTTTTCTTGTTCACCATGCAGTCAGGGGTTTTCCCTGTCTCCGCTGGTCCTCCATCTACGTCCGGGCCTACCTGGCCCTCTGCTCACCTCACTGCCCCCTCCCCATTCCTGGTGGACATGGGCAGCCCGTGCCCAAACCGGTGTTCACATCCACGTGCCTTACAAAGCCTCAGTCCGTTTGTAATTAAGCCACATCTGTTTACTTCTGTTAAGTTAAACCTCTCCGTGAAGAAGTGGTACCTGAGGCTGGGCACCGTCCTGGGATCCAGAGTCAGTGAGACCCTTTGCAAAATCCTTCCAGGGCCCACGTAGGTGTGTTATCCCTTACGCGTTAACTTGTCAAATCTCTTTCATCAATGTATTCCTTTGTAAAGCAAGGATAAGAAAACACACCTACCTCAAAACTCCTTTTAAAGAATAATGATCGTATGTTCACACATCGCTCAGATTTTCACGGGACTTAACCACATTTCGCAGAGTGGAATACCCACTTTCTCCCCAAAATTGAAAACCAGCAACACTGCCTATTCCTGTGAAAGCCGATTTACTAGCTTCCACTGTGCCTCGCTAAGCACTGGAAAGCTGTTCTTGTGTGACCGTCTCCCAGGGCAGCGCTGGGCACCCAGGAGCCCGGTTATCAGCGTGAATGAATGTCTGCATCCGTGAAAAACGCTGAACGGAGAGCTTTCCCAATGCTAATGATGAAATTCTCTGGGTGGCAGCATTACTGTTAATTATTTGTTCTTCTTTATACCTTTCTCCCTTCCCCAACTTTTAAAGACAATTATCACAGACTGTGTTTTGTCATCTAAACAGAGCAGTAATTTTAATCTTATGGAACAAAATCACCAGCTGCCAAGCAGTTCCGCCCTAGGACTAAGTTCCTGGCTGAAAAGTGAGCATATGGCGGCGTCATGGAAAGAAAGAGATTATAAAACCAGACCTTTCATCCACACGGCCGCCTAGTGGGCTGTAATTTAATATGCAGCATTACCTGCCCCTTTTCCTGTCTCTCACCATCCCCACAGACAGTGGAGCAGATGTTCACTCTGTCACATGGCCAAGGAGAAAAGGAATATTGAAAACCTTCTCCTCCACTCACCAGAGCCCTACCTGTCCTTCTGGGCCAAGCAGAGAGTCCGCTGCCTCAGAAAACCTCCTGCACCTCCTAAGACTGTGTTGGGGTCCTTCCCTCGCTCCCCCTCTCAGTACTCGGCCTTGTTTTCACTCTGCTGAGGGCAGGGGTCCTGTCTCCGTTAGTCACGGGTAGGTGTCCGGTGCTTAGCAAGGTGTTTTACTCATCGTGGGCACATCTAAAATGGAATCTGGATTTCTGGTTGGTTTTCAGTTTGTATTTGGGAGACCTATCGAAACGTTAAGCAATCGATAACTGAAAAACAAAAAGTGTAAAAGCACTTTGCAAATGAGGCCATTCTTTCTATTAAGAGGCATGGCATTCTGATGAGGGTGTGGTTTCGATGTCGGAAATGCCACTTCCTGCTCTTTTTCTCCAGCGTTATTCGGCGATTGCTCATTTCATCATCTTAAGAACCACTGACTAATGATGGGTGAGTTGGAAAACACACTCATCGAGACACCACTGCCACTCACACGTTCAGAACAGCGTATGCCACCATCCTCGGTACTTGAACGCCAATTTGGATATTTTTATGGCCTCTGAGCTGTGATGAAATCAACCTCTGAGAAGCCAGCAAAGGACTGGGCACTTGGTGGGAATGAGCTGAGCCTTGAGAGATAAGCCCTGAAGAGTCTGGGCTGCGAGTCCAGGGGCTCGGGTAGGTGAGGTCCTGTATCCCGGCTGCATCCGGGTGCTGTTTGTAAGTCTTCTAACAGCGTCTGAGTTTAAGTGCGAGGGGGGTGCGGGGACAGTGGTATTTGTTTGCTGTATCCCCTGCACAACAAATACTTGATGACTACATAAAAGCCCCGAGACAAACCCTACCCCAGAGTAGGACTTCTGTGGTTCTTCCCTGGCGCTCACATGAAGAGGTTACTTATGGGACGAGCTGGGGACGAGCTGGACCGGAGTCATGAAGCCAGTTCTCAGAGTATGGTGGCTTCCTGACCCACGGCTGCCTGGCAGGCGTTTGTGGACCACGCTGGCATCAAGCGCCTTCCCTCTCTATGACTGAGGATTCGCTGACCTGGCATCTCCCAGAGCCCCTTCTGCTGGCTGACTCAAATGTGAGCTCGTTAGCCTTTACCGCTCAGAAAAATGTTCTTGGACACCGAACATGTTCGGAGTCATGCCTGCCTGCCCCGTATGGAGACAGTGCAATGCGTGCAGATTGGTTCTGCCCATCGGCTTCTCTCACAGCACGGAAAGCACAGCTGGAGCGGACGGCTTCCCTCCACAGGCATTCAGGAGAAGGCGGGCTCTCCGTTCTCCGCACGCACAGGTAAACATCGAGAAAATTCACAGGGCTGTGCAGAGGGGTGGGAAACAGCGGCAAGAGGCAGATGCGTGCATTACCAGGCCGGAATCAGACAGCACTCAGCCCTTCCCAGAGTGCACCGCTGCTGTTCTCAGTCCGTCATCTCACACGTCCCTGCTTTTGTGTGTATAACGTTCACGGTTACCTCAACAGGTATCAGTAATCCCTACCTGGTTCCTGGCACAAGCTGAAGGCAGGCCAGGAAGCATGAAACACACTCTTTCCCTCGGGGAGATTTTCATTCTAGATAGGGAGATAAGAACAAAGATCTGGAGAGCTTCATAGATAAAGGAAGCTGCTTATGACCCAGTGAGCGACAATCAATGGCCCCGTGAGTGTACGCCCAGGATCGTATGCTATGGCAAAGGCAGGAGGGTCACTGTGGCCAAGGAACCAGAAGATGTGAGGACAGATAAGGGAAGGTGCCTGAGCAAACCCGTGGGGGTCAGGCTGCTCCCCAAGGAATGAAGGAAACCTCGAGGACCAGCTCGCCATTTACTGGAGGTAAGTTACCTGCTCAAGGACACTCCATACATGAGGCAGAGCCAGAGCCAGAATTCGGGACTCTGGGACCTCAGCTTGGTGATGTGCTCCCCTGGGCCCCTGCCCAGTGGTTTAGTGAGATGAAGGGAGACGGAGATTCGGACCCTTGCACTTTGCCCACTAACAGACTTTCCCATTTAACTCATTTCCCGTTATATTCGCCACTACTCTCGACAGGCTTGCTTACTGCCAGGTCACAGATGGGTTCAGAGGTTTCTGAAATGGAAGGTTATTTGCCCAAGGCTTTTTTTTTTTTTTTTTTTTTTTTTCAGCAAACCCACTTATGAATGGCTACAAACTACCCTGGCATTGTCTACCATTTCTCCTACATGAGCATGGTTTCTCTACATAATGTTCCCCTGTATTTTTGTCTCGTTTCCCCATTTGCTCTTAAACAAACAGGAAAAACCAATCAATTCATAGTTCAACAAAGTATGATACTAGGAATGAACAGAAGAGTTCTCTACCCAAGAACTGAGAGACCCGATCCCCTATCCTAGGAGACTGTGCCTTCCTCTACCACAGCCCCCACGCCTTGCCTCTTGTAATAATCACAGCGTTTGGTTCTCCCCTCTCTGATTTTCTTGGTCTTAGCACATTGAGCCAGCCAGCCATTTCTTTGCTAAATCCCTAGAGGACACAACCAAAGAAAATGCAATCAATACAGTCGAGTTTCCCAAGCAGAAACTCCTCTAAAACTCAGCAAAGCTGCTGCTGACTTGCTATAAGCCTGCAACACGACACTTAGAACTGCATTTCGAGAACTCCACTGAATTCTTTTCTAGTTCCCGCCTGTTGCCCATGGGGCTCCCAGGACCCATTTGTTTCCCTTCAACCGGGGCAGTGACCTACAGGGACAGCTCCTCTTTACAAGGACCATTCAGACTACCTTGACATGAAACCTGTCACAGTTTCAAACTGCAGTTACTGCTCAGACTCTCCCAATCAGCTTCTGCCTCTGCTCCAAGAAACATGTGCCGTCAACAATGGACAGTGACGACCAGCATTCTCCAGTAACACAGTGGTGAGTGCTAATCTTCGCAATAGAGTCGTAATAACCTTCACGGGGCGCACGGGCCAGGCCCTCCCCACCAGCTTGCCCGGTGGCCCAGTTAGTAAACAGTGGAGCTCCGATTTGAACCTAGATCTAAAGGCCATGCTCTGAACCAACACATGCTTTCTCCACGTATCTGCAAATAATGACTTGCTATAGGCCTGCAACACGATGCATAGCCCGCAAATACTTCCACCCGCTTCTGCTCACCTGACTCATACAATAACTACAGAGGGTGCCAAAAAAAAATGTATATACATTTGAAGAAAGAGCTGGGTACAGAGTGCTCAAGGACTGGCCAGACTTGCCTGCAGGTCTGTGTGGCTCCAGAGCCAGCGTCTCCCATGAGACGGGTGCCAGAGGAAGGAAGGATAACTCGAGGGAGGAAAGTCTAAACCTTCACCCCAAGTGAGTGCAGCCCCGGTGGGAGCAATCAGGGTCCCGCAAATACTGACTCCACATGCTTTCATTTCGGTCTTGTAAAAGGCGCTTTGAAAGCTTTCTATGAGCTTTTGATTTTGTTTTACACCACTGCCCTTTAATTACAGTATTTTTTTGGCAAAGTCTGGAAAAAAAAGGAATTTTGCACGTGTAGTTCATGCACAACAAATATTTTCTGAACAAAATGAATTATTTCATCAGGAAGGCTGCTTGAACAATGCTTAGCAAATGAACAACTCCAATGCTTTTGTCAAAACTCACAGAACTACAAGCAAAAAAGGGTGTATCTTAAGGTATATAAATTTACCTCAGTAAATTTAAACCTCCAAGGAAAACTCAGAGGTTTAAACAGTAAGAAAGTTCCTTGTGCCACGAAGCAAACACTCCAGAGGGAGGGTGACTGCAAGGTCAGTTGGTGTCACAGCTCAGCAACGGCACTAAGTTTCCAAATTCTTTCTCTCTCTCTCTGTTCCGCTATTTTGGATGGTTTCTTTGTCCTCAGGGTATTTCTTCTCATGGCGACAAGATTCTACAGTAGTTCCACCTGTGATATCATCCATACGTGGAAACATCCAAAGGAAGAAGAAACCACTTTATCTCTGTATCTTTTTAAAAACAAGTTAACTTTTCCTAGTAGGCTTTTCCCCCAACGGACTTTTCCTCATGATGTAATGGCCAGATTTTGTCAATTGTCCATGTCTGAGCCAGACTGTGAAGAGGACAGACCCAGCTCTGCCCTTAGATCCTATATGACCTATAAAAAATTTAGCACCTCTGTCATTAGACGGAAAAACAACTGCTGAATCTGGGCCACAGGGTAGAACGGCCACATGTATGTCACTCTGGAAATCTTCAGACAGCCTAGGACTAGTGATTCCCATTGTTTATTCTAAGAAAAATTCCACACACGCCTCCTACACATGGGGGTATCAGATAGTGAGAGGGCGTGTGACAGAGAAAAAGACAGAGAAGAGAATGCTGTATTATATGACACTTAGAGAAAATGCAATCCACACAGCTGAATTTCATATTCCAGAAAGCTCCTTCATTGCAGCCAGACTGTTAGTAGTTGGGCAGCTGACAGAATTACACGACAGTGCCACCTAGCTCTCACTACCAGAGCCTGACGTCCTGCTTCCAGCCTGGCCGAGAGGTGTAGGGTGAGTCACTGCCCAGTGAAACCCAGCCAGTGGCCGTGACATGATGAGGACAGCAAGCAAAGGAGGTTTATGTTTAACACTAGTTTATCGTTAAGTTCTGTTATCTACATTCCAAAGCACTTTTCCACTAAAAATATCAGAAGTTAGATCTTCCTGGTTGAAGGCAGGTCAAAGGGTGCCCTGGGTTAGTATTAGTCGCCAAACTTCCACAGCTGGATGTGATTGCCTCGTGTTTTCTGGAAAGCTGTCAGCAGACAGGTTACAGGCTATCCACCCAACAAACCACTGGTGTTGCACATTCCCGGGGACATGTCTCTAGGGAAGGCAGGTGGTGAAATTTCATTTCAGTTTAGTCCCATTGGGTAGCAGAGTTGATCACATAGTATTTGTGAGGTGTGTGTGTGGGTGTATAAAATAATAATGGATGTCACGCCTGCAGCAGATCAAAGGTCCTTGCTGTAGGCATGATACAGAAGAAAGTCTAAGAACCAAATTTCATGATGTTTCCAGAGAAGAAATTCGTTCCTAAAGGAACCAATTGTGGGGAGTTGTCCCTGTTCCCCATCACGAGTGGGGGGGGGGACACTGAATGTCAAAGGGACAACAACACCATTTCTTCCCTCCAATAAACAGAATCACGGTGGAACAAGCACGGCCTTTAGCTTTACAGATGTGGATTCAAATATTGCAACAGGCGTTTCTAGAAGTTTGGGGAAATTAAGCCCCCTGAGCCTTTCAGTGTTACTGCAGGAAAAAAACTAGTGGAGATGACGTCTGTAAAATATTTAAATCTACTTTTCGAGTAAACAGCCTTTATTATCCTATGGAAACACTTCTGAAACGTCAGAGAGGAAGAATCGTGTGCTGGCTTCGTGGGTGTTGCTGGACAGTCCGTATCTGGTCCCTGGTCGTCAGCTTGCGATATGAGTCAGTGACGTCTGAGGCCACAAGGTTCCCTCTCACATTACTTGCCCTCCCAAAAATAGGGACAGCATCTTTTAGCAGAAATAGATGTCTGAGATAGCTGTTAACCTGCCTGAGCGTCAAAGTCCTAAGTCGGAGGTACGTGAGCCTGAAATAGAGCTGTCACAGGAAAGAGCAGAGACGTGCGGCTGCACTCGGGTGTAGCTGGAGGGCAGGGCTCCCGTTGGGTCAGGGGAGACAAGCAACAGGCCTCAGTTGCCCACACAGCTTTCCTACTTCTCAGCTGTGGGACAGAAACAAATCCATTTTCCCAGAGGCTCAATTACCTTATTTGTGAAACAGGAATTATATTTTTACTACCTCACAAAGACTGTCATGAAAACAATGATGTGTCTGAAAATCCTTTGCAAATCACCACGTTCTAGGCAAATGCTGTTCCCCGTCTCGGGGACCAAGCCACACCCACACAGTGATGGCTCCAGCCGAAATCCAGCAGCTTCTGTGTGTGCTGTGGGTCTCCCCACCACCCAGAACCACCGATGCCTCCACAAGGCCAGTCCGAAACGCCTGCACTGTCCACTTCGTTCCATTGCCTCCTGCAAAGCACCATCCCTCCCGTGCCAGCTCCTGCAAGACTCCCCCTTCACACGCTGACCTCACTAAAAGACATTCTCCAAACAGCCACCAGAATGACCTTTATCAAACATAAATCGAGAGACAACAGAACAGTATGTACCTCTCTGTGGAAGGATGCAAGGACTGTGTGAAACGCTCATGACAAATGCATAATTAAACCCCACATTGTCAGCCCTGCCTACATTTCTATTTGTATCCAGTTTCTCTCCATCCCTCATCTCCTGGGCTCCACTTGGCCTAACTCGAGGCTGCTAGGTTTTCTTCTAGCTTTTCTTCTTTTGCATTCTATGATGTTCTACACCAAGTTTATGTTTATTAATATATCTGGTATCAGGAAAGACTTGAGGATTTTGTTTGCCTATGTACATGCATTGTTGTCACACCATGTGTTGTAGAGTCTCCTTTCTAGTAATGTTACGTCCGCCCCACTGAATGGCTTTGTCACCTTTATCAAAGATCAATTGGCCACACATATGCGGGTCTATTCCTGGACTCTATTCTGTTCTCATTGAACTGTGTCTCTTTTTATACACTGTACATGCTGAAACCATGCTGTCTTGGTTCCTGCAACTTTATAGCAAGTCTTGAAATCTAGTAATGTTACGTCCTTCAACTTTACTCTTTTTCATAAGTGGCTTTGTTTATTATAGGTCTTTTATATCTCCATTCAAATTAACTTGTCATTAGCTGCCTTATGTTACTGTGGACAGGTGACTGGCATGAAGTTTAATACTCGCCTCTTCAATTTAGAAGCAGAATTTTCCTGTCCCTCCTGTTTCTGGCGATGGGACGGGGTACTCCACCCCCCCACCCCTTGCACACGCGTGTGCACACACACACACAGGCACACACTATACTAACATTTGAAGAAGCACTATACACCCTGAGTATCTGAGGGCATCCAGAAGCTGGCCCAGGAAACACCCTGAAAAAGGAGCCTGTTTCTCTCACAGACATCTGACCCCCAGAAGGAACAACTGATCTGACAGTGTCTCACAACAGATGTGGAGTTTCCCCAAGAAAGGGCAGGTTTCTATCTTGACTCAGTTTCCTGAGTGTAGCAAAAAAGAGTTCATCCAGCTCAGAAGCTAAGTGAAGTTCAACGACTCATCTGAGGCTGATTGTGTGATGAGCCCTCGAAAACCATTGAACAACCACTTCTGCACAATCACAGACGTGCGGACCCCGCCCTCGTGTAGCAGCAGCCTGTGGCCTCTGCACCTGCAGCACGGACTCTGGCCGCCTGTTATATCTCCACGGCGAGGCTCAGAGAGGCTGCAGGAAGGCCGCTCCTTTATCAAATGCTCATGCCTGCGCTGCCCTCCTCCCTGGAGCTGCTCAGCCTTCTCGGGGACATCTGAGCAGCAAGCCTTGTGCTTTTAGGTCCTGGAGTCTTTCATCTCATCGCCTTCCTGCGACCCATGACTTTGTGTGGATTTAGGGGTAATGGTCCCGAATCGAGGAAACGCCGATGTAGTTAAATCAAAGAAAAACACCAAGAATAAGACCAACAACAGACAGACTACTGATTAGGGGAAAAACTGTATAGCAAAGCTTTCCAGGTTGACGACTTAGAATTCTAAGTACATTTTCTCATAGCAACCATGTTATTAAACACAGCACATGATATTGTTGAAATAGTATAATTACAGCGCTACTTTGAGGAAAAGAGGCCTTGGGAACCATCCAGAGGACCTGATTATCATTTATAATAATATCGCATGGGACAGCTTCCTTTACTTACTCACCATGACCCCTTCCTGCAATGGCAGGCACGATTGGGTTTTCCTTGTTTTTCCAGGACAAGAGAATGAATGAATGAATGAATGAATGAATGAATGCTTTTATTCATTCCTCAGCTGTTCATCAAACACCCACCATATTCCAGTGCTATGTGAGGTCCTGGGACATGGAGACCGTCCTCACCACTGAGGAGCTCACAGTTGAGAGAGACAGATAAGCAAATAATTAGAGTATCAGAGTACCATGCGATGGTGCAGAATGGGGGTTAAAGACATGGAGAGTGAGATAAATACAGAACAAGAGACCCTGGGGAATGCCATTACAGGTAGTGATAGGGGAGAGGATGCTGCCAGGGAACCTGGGAAGCAGGTGTGAGAGAGGTCGGAGGACGGAACGGCATCACAGAACCCAATAGGAAGAGCAGGAGTGAGTGGTGGTCATGCCTTGTTTGTTTAGTCATCCATGTCTTCTCTTTGGAATCTAAAATACTGCCAGCCCAGACCTCTCCCCTGGACACGGAACTCCCACCTGCCCATTCCACATCTCCACATAGGTATTGAATATGCGTCTCATCAAAAGAGCCCACAATTAGAAAGAACATCGGGACAAGTATAAGGAGATAGACTTCCACACCCTTACTCATCAGAGCTAGACCAAAACCCTGACACAGGGAGGATGTCAGAAGGGCTTCTTGGGGAAGGTGAGCTCTAAGCTTTGTCTTAGGGAAGCTGTAAAAGACGAACAGAGAGAAGCGGCACCAATTTTGGAAAGAAGAGTTTGGATCCTTGAGCAGGTCTGTTCACTAACCAAAACTTGACCAGTCAAACGATACATAAATGACTGAGGAAAAGACCCTAAGTGGACAAACATTTGCTCAGCGCTCTCGAGAACTCATCATTCAACCTAAGGGAAAATCTTCCTTAAATCAGAGAGAATCACGCTCGTTGACAGACACGCCATCAAGCATGAATGGGTCGGCGCATCTGGGCAAGCAGCTCTTCGGACAACAGGAGCCATTTGATTCCTCTTCGAACCACTTATTTTCATTTGTAAGGATAAAATCTAAAGAAGCCTTCCGATTCCCCACCTCCCATGCATTGTCTCGCAAGATAACCTGGAAGCCAACAAAAACGTCACTGAACCAGATGGTTCCTCCTACAGTGGGTCGGAGCCTGAATCTTTTAATTGAGAAAACTGAGGTACAGCCGGCGCTGATGACATTCAAGCAGTCAGCATGCTGCTTCTTTGCAAATGCACTTCATGGGTGGGAAACGAAAAGGGACGTGGGTCTCAACAGAACTTCCTCGCAGCAGATGCTCAGCAAATCCTTTCCAACGCAAGAGACCGCAATGTCAACTTTTTAATTTGGTTTAATTGCTTCTCGGGGGTTCTATAGTAAAACGTTATGTGATGCCAAATGATGGAACAGTGACATAGATAAAATTTTGTTTTGGACCAATGGTTTCTCAATTTGGTTTGTTTTCTTCTGAAAGAAAAGGTCTATATAATCTACCCACCCGTGTTCCTGCCTCAGGCTCTGTGATGTCAGATACCTCTAAAGTAACCCAAGAAACTTGGCTAAAATTGTTCAACTTCCTCAAGAATGTCTGTGAAGATGGTGCCTGGAGTATTCAATCTGTCTTTCCTGGGTGTAATTTAGGAGGCAGGGACTCCTGGTTTGTGTGTCAAAAATCTGGTTTTCCCAGTGTGTGTAGATAAGTCATGGCCATGGAGACTAGATTGACATTTTCACCAAAGGTCAGATTCGCTACCTGCCACCCTCTATCATTGTATCTATGGGGGTGAGAGGCACCCAGGTACTTTTCCACCGGTCATCGTCTCTGCACAGGGCACACTTAGCTGTCATCCTTACCAGGATGTGCCTACATGCAACCGTTCACCCCACATCTGGTAAATAAGACATAGAGGCCTGGTATAACCCACGAGGAATGAGTGAGAATTCATCCGATAGGGTGCTTGCCAGATTCGATTTCTTGCTAAGAACACTGACAAATGAGGTTGGGATGAGTGAGAATTGTCCTACTCACAGTAAGACCTAGTAGGAGACATGAAAAATTAAGACTTCAGTTGGTTCTGGAGAAAAGACATTAGTGGTTCTGAAAACCAGCGTCCTGGCCTTACCACACTCCAACGTGAGCATGTCCTGGGTACAGACCTGGCCCTGGGTAGACACGTGCCTCAGGAAGAGCCACTGTAGAATGGCCATGAAAGGGCCTCAGAGGTGATGGTGATTATGGATTCACTCGTGACTCTCGTGGGCACTTTGGGGCACAATGAAAGAGATCGGCACATAAACATGGGAGGAAAAACACACACACACACACACACACACACACACACACACACACAAAAAAAAAAAAAAAAAAAAAAAAAACCATGGAGAGAGGAAAGAGCAAGGCAAAAGGCTACACCAGGAGAATCTATTAAGAAGAAAGACGGTTGTAACAGAAGAAAGACAAGAGTGGCAAGAGTCGAGCTCTACAGATGCCTGCTCTGAGCAGGAACAAGCAAACCAGACTCTTCCAGCTCCACCAAACTCTAAATAACCCGGTTCCTAAACCAGTGTCCGCGTGGTCTGCCATTCTGAGGCTTCCTGGATGCGATGCACCACTTTTTTCTTAACCCCCTGGGTATAGTATGTAAAAAACAAACACTGCCACCTGAAAAGCCCCAAACTGTGTCATTTGAGGTCACGGTCCTCTTTTGCTTGGACCACTTAAATGCTAATTATCGTTAAAAAAAGAAAAATCCAGCAACACTTCCTGAAATTAAACAAAAGACAACATATTGACTAAATAAATATCATAGCTAGATTTGAAAAAGTGTCATTTAAGCAGTTGAAAAGACACCAGAAAAGAGTCTTCTTAAACCCTTTGCTTGACTCTCAGACCTGCCTGGGGAAGCTCCAGACCCATCACTGTCTCACGATAACGTCCGTGAACACACAGAGCGGAATGTGCTAAGGCGGGAATCCACAGGTCAGCTTCAGGCGACTACTAGGGACTCCGCAAAACAACACACAAGCTTTGGAATTGACATGCTTTTTGTTCCTTCACAGATTTCACCAGAGTCTCAAAAACCACTGACTTAGATGCTCCTAAACACCCTCTTTCTGGGACCCCTTCGACCTCTGACTCTATTTTACAAATTTTATCTTCTTTTATTGCTCATTTCCATGGATTGAGCTTCAATCCTAAATAATGACCCCAGGCCATGTTTTCCTTCTCTTTTCTGCTTGCCTCCTTCTTTACGACATCCTCCTGTCGCCTTTTCTAACTCCCTCTCCAATTTCCTTCTGGCTCTACCTTTCATTGAGGCCCCCCTGCCTTTCTGTGTCTCACCTCTCAAAGCTAAGGAGGGTGCAACGTCCCCGTTTAACGTATTTCATCTAAGTCCCAGGGCTTTTCCTCCTCCCTCCCTACTTCTGTCCATCTATCCCCACACTTCCTGGCCAGCAAGTGCCGGGAGAGTCACACAGAGTGAGTCACTGTGACATTAACAATATCCTTCGTGTAGGAAGATGACGTCACTAAGCCACCATCAGTGGGACACGTGTCCCTGAGTGATTTTCTCCATAGGATGAGCAAGAGGGCAACGATGTCTTCCCACGCCCCAGCTCAGTGCCCCTAAGAACAATTTCAAGAATTTTCTAAGCTGAGATTAGGGAACAGAAGTGGACCCAGAACAGGAAGAAGCCGATTTACTGTCTCCTGAGTTCTGATCCACGGCAAGAAGCGCCTTAGGAAGCCCGTGCCCCAAACTAGGAGAAGTCAGAACATTTTAGTTGAAATTGATTTTGTGTATGGTTAGCTTTGATGATTCCTTTCTAATTTGAAAAAAAAAAATCAGGTAGCAGGTATGAGAGTTTTCGATGAGAAACGTACCCATTAGTGAGCACAGGTAGGTCATGTCATCTCTAACCCTCCCAACCATCCTCAGGAAACTGAAAAATCGCTGAGATTGAGTAACTTGCAAAAGCCACAGAGCTCGGAAGTGATAAACGCAGGATCTGACTCTCCTTTCCATCAGGCCACCCTGCCACGTGTTACAGCTTCAGTCCCTCTCTCCTTGGGTATTAATAAATGATCCCCAATTATGGCAGAGATGAGGCCGGCAGTAGATCAGGTGACTAACTTGCCCTCCCCTGGCCGACCTTCCCTTTCATAAGTCACTTTCCTACATCAAATCTGAGACTCATTCAGCAACTGGAGATCTGATGACTAACGCTTGTCCTCAGACTTTTAAGTGTACATTTTTGTAACAGGCTCCCTTGTCCCCGGCACAGAAGGAGGATCCATTTTTTTTGGCTGCCTTTACTGGGCACTTACCTGCTCTAATTAATTCTAACTCTCAATTAATCCTATACATATTTGTTAGATGCCTGCTACATACTAGCCTATTTGCTAAATGGTAAGGAGACTCAAAGATGTAAAAAAATAAAATCATACGTCTAGCTCAAGAGCAAGCTGTGTAAGGAAAAATATTTCCAAGATGAATTGGGGGAAAGGGAGGAATGATGCAACAGAAACGTCACCAAAGTGGAATAGGCGTCTAGAGGAAGAAGAGACGGAATCTGACGGGGAGAATCTGTGAGGATTTTTGCAGAAGCTGGCACCAAGTTGGTCCTGAAACGATCAAGAAGATTTCTGTACATGAAGAAGAAGAAGGCTTTTCCTACTTGGGGAATCCATCAACATTTCTAATAATCACAGCGGTCACTGTTGCAGCCATACTATGTGCCCAGCACTATGCAAGTGACATTACATACATTGATCCATTTAACCCTGGTAACAGTCTCAAGGGTGGGTGTTATTTTCTCCGTTCCACAGATCAGAAAAGTAAAGTTCTTGGAAGGTAAGTAGCTTGGTTAGGTGTCCGGACAGGCCAAGGGGTCTGGCTCAGACCCACGTCTTCCCACCACCCACATTACCTTCCGTCACATGTGTGGCGTGTTTTGTAGATGTGAATATCATTCTTGTGGAAGAACCTTACATTAATAAATCTACTCATTGTTGGTGTTTATTTAAACAGATCTGGAAAAAGAGTTCGAGACAAGGAGCAGGTAAGCCCTAGCTAAGGCAAAGTGATAAGGGAATGCGAGGAATAATAATTTATCAGTATTACTGTTTCCTAACGGGCACTGAGCTCTCCGATGTGCCCGGCACTGCTCTGAAAGCTTTGTGGCTAGTAATGCTGAGCTCCTGTATGAATAATTACCATTCGTTTTTCTGGCTCACGGAGATGAGGGCACACATGGCTACATATCCAGGTTGTAGGCTAACCACCTATCCCATTTGTTTTTGTAGAGGTTTCTTTTTTTTTGGGGGGGGGGGGCTGGAGATTTTGTCGGAAGCCTATTTTATTTAAACCATATTCAAACTTTACTCCTTCCCCAGCTGCCTCCTTCCCTAACACAAAAGCTCTTCCCTTTAGCAAAAGCTCCAAATCTGTCCACCTTTAAATCCAGTCTGTTAACATCCCTGCGCAAATGGATTCCCCTGCAATTCAGACCCGGTTCTGATGACTAAAGATCGCAAGGGTCCCTAAGTCCCCTCTGGTGAAAAGGGCACTGGTGTGGATGGTACAGAGTGGCTGCCAGGCTGCCTTAGGACACATTTGGAAGCTTAAAATACCAGCGCAGACAAGGCTGGCCTGCCAGAGGAACGCTGGCTGGCAGGAAGGGCCTCCATTCCAGAGGGAGCATTGCCCCCAGCTGTCATCCAGGATTCTCCTCGGTGTTTGCAGCAAACAGCCAGGAGCTTTGTGTGTGGCAAGAAAAATGGAGGACAGGAAGAGAGCTGCCGGTGCCCCTGGAGAAACCACCCAGCCATGCTCAGTGCTGTCACTTCCAGGGGAAAGCCACCACCCTCCCTGAGGTCCTTGTGGTGCCACCTCCTATTACATGGCCCAGTTCCTTCAATCAGTGTCTCCTAGACAAGAATTTCACACCCTTTCCTCCCACCTTGAACCTCCCCTCCCCTTCCTCTCCCTCTCAGCTCACATTGCTTCCTAGTTCCTGTAGAAATTAGAATCAAGGAGAAAAGACCTTCCGATGCCCCCCCTTACCAGTCTGCTGGCAGCCCTACCTATCTGAGCTGTGTTAGCTCCTGGCACAACGCACGGACTGCCCATGGTCCTAGCTGGACTCAACCCCTACCCTGGGGCTCCAGGTCCCACGTCCTTGCATCTTCTCAAGGATTTGCCCTCCCACCTGTCGGTTCTTTGCCTATCTGCATACAAACCTACTATTGTTCCTCTCGTTTTAAACCCATTTTTTGACCCCACTTCTGCTTTCAGCCTACTGCCCTATTTCTCTGCTCCCCTTTGGGACAAGTCATCACGGTTGTCTCTACCCAGGGTCCTCCCTTCCACTCCCCCCATTCTCTCTTGAACCCACTCCAATAAGATTTTCCTTCTCAACACTCCTCACCTTAAAAATTACTCTTATTGTCTCCCCAATAAATTTAAAAAATAAGTTAAAAAAAAATTGCTCTTGCCGAGATCGTCAATCCCCTCCCCCGCCCCATCCACCTTCCCCCCCCAACACACACACACACACACACACACACACACACACACACACAGAGCCAAATCCAGGGTTACGTCTCACACATCGTCCTATGTGACCTAACAGCAGCATTTGACCCTGAGGATCACGGCTTCCCACCTGAATTTTTTTTTTCTTTCTGGAACAGTATTCTTGGTTCTCTACCTAACTCCTTGACTGCTCTTTTTCAATGTCCTTTGTTGGTTCCTACTTACATCCCCTCCTTCTAAATGGACACAACACCAGGGGCTTAGCCTCCAGATATCTTCAGTCCTATACTCGCTCCCTTGGTGGTCTCCTCCAGTCTCACAGACTGAAAGCCACGTCCACGCTTATGACCTCCTGTTGGATGTCTAACCCAATCTCTCCTCTGAACACCAGCCTTGTGAGTACAGCTGCCAGTTAACATCTCCACTTGGATTTTTCATAGGCATTTCGCAGTTACCATCCTATCCCCAAGCCTATTCGTCCTGTAGTCTTTCCCTTCTCAGGAAATGGTAGCTCCCTTCTTCCAGGGGCTCAGGCGGAAACCTTAGAGTAATTCTTGACTCTCTTCTTACCCCTCATAGCAAAAATCATGCCAATCCTTCTCTCATTTCATAGCCAGCACCGGACCACATCTCTCTCCTTCCCTACCTTGGTTCCCATCCACCGTTAGCACTTTCCCGCATTATTGCACAACTGCCTCCCAATCCCCTTTCTTCCTCGTTCACCCCTTAATCCTTGCTCACTTTTAGTGCGTTCTCTAGGAAGGAGAGTCAGGCTGTGTCACTCGTCTGCTCGCACACCACGCGTCCCCTGTCACTCGGAGTAAGATCCATCGTTCTTACCACATGCAACGTGACAGCAGGATGGTCTGAGCTTTTTCTGGGTCATGGCCCAACTGAAAGAATAGTGCTGACAGGTATTCTCCCCTGTGTGACCTAAATATGCCAGGTCTCCTTCCTGTCCTTTGAGACATTCCTCATTAAAGAACGTTCTCCCTACTGCAACAGCCCGAATCGAATCGCCTCCTTAACTGTCTGGTGTGTTTTGTCTTTCGCCATTCTGTGCGGTCAGTTTCCTCTTGTCCTGAGACCGCCGTCCACCTCCCCACTGGACGACACCCCGAGAACAGTTAACCAGCTGGCTGCCCCTCAGAAGCAGGACAAGCCCAGGCCCCTCCATCCCAGCCCCCACTGAGGTGCCCCTGTAGCCAGCTGGCTGTGATGAAAGACTCCAGATAGAAGAGTGGGGGCAGCTCCAGGTCTGAACGGAAAGCTTCCTTCCTTCCCGTGGACCAGGTACTCTCACTTGGGTATACTTCCTTTGTCCACAATCATGGCGGCAAGTGGGGGAGGGGGTTGAACACCTGCCGCTTTCCTCCCTCCCTGCGATGCCTTCACCCATGAATTTACAAGCTCAGCCCCTGACCAGCCTGAAGCCACCTCTGGCCCTAAGCAGCCCCCCTGCTGAGGCCACAGATATCGTGTTTCCTCGAAAATAAGACCTCGCCGAACCATCACTGTAATGTGTCTTTTGGAGCAAAAATTAATAGAAGACCCGGTCTTATATAATATAAGCCCGGGTCTTATATAATATAATTAATATAATTAATATAATATAATATAATATAATATAATATAATATAATATAATATAATATAATATAATATAATATAATATAATATAATATAATATAATATAATATAATATATTAATTTTGGGTCTTATATTAATTTTTGCTCCAAAAGACGCATTAGAGCTGACGATCCGGCGAGGTCTCATTTTGGGGTGACACGGTATACGGAAAGGGAACCTGCATTTTCACTACGTCCCAGGTGACTTAGTGGCACTTTGGAGTCTGAGGGGTAGCTGCTGTAGTACGGCAGAGGACACACCGTATGCAGTGGGGGTGGGGGGACTCCTAATCCACTGCGAGGGTCTCAAGGCAAGTTGCCATCAAGAAGCGACATCTCCGCTAGGTCTTAGGATCCACACCCAGTGGCCTGCACTTCCAGGGGGGACAGAGAAGGGGCGGCAGGGCCTGCTTCCTTCCCGCCTGTCCCCCAGCCTTACTCTGCAGCCACACTCGCTCCCTGGCTCGGAGCCTGGCTCGCTCAGGCACTCCTCACGCCACCCGGGTGAGGAGAAAACCCCTTTGGCCCAGCGAATTCCCCATTTTTAGAATGGCTGCCACCCCTGGTGGCCTGCGAGCGAGCCTTTTGGAAGGATTTTTCTCTGTGTGTCACTTGGACAAAGAGGAGACTGATGGTTTGGTGAACTGCACTCTGAGCTCTGACTTGCAGGCACTAAATATAGACTGTGCACATGCTGAAGGACTAAGTTTAGCAGCGCTGGCATGGGCGGGGGGTGGGGGGGCGGTTGGGGGCTCTCCCGGGACTGGATGGAAACAGCCCTGAGTGAGGCCCCAGCCACCGCTGCCGCCTGCCATTAATACATTCCTGTCAGGGAAGGAGGGGCACCAGAAATTTCATCCTAGGTTGATGTATCTGGTAGAAGGGTTTGCTGAGAGTCCTTTTTCTGTTAAAATAAAATAAAATAAAAAATGCAGATGGGGAGGCGTCTGCCTGCCTCCTCCTGATTTTTTTTTTTTTTTTTTTTTTTTTGCCTTTCATTTGGGCTGGAGCACGGCCGGCCGTGTCCTCCTCGGGCTGAGCTCTGATCTCCTGGTGGGCTGTTTCTAAATCTGTCCCCTGCTGCCCCAGATCGGCTTTGTTTCCGTAGATAAGGAGGCTGTAATTACTGAGACTGAAGGTCAGGATGCCAGCGGATCGCCCGTGCTGCCAAACTGCAATGCCCCGAAGTGTCCTTTCTGGCTAAAAGTCCCCGTGGCCCGGTGTGCTGTGGGGAAAGCCACTTAGCTGCTCATCTTTGATCAGGCTGGGGCACAGGGAGGAAGCAGGGAGATCCCAGCCCCCTGACTGTCTTCCAGCAGAGTGAGGAGAGAGCATTCGTGCAGCGCTTAGCGGAGCTTGGCAGACAGCAGGCGGTCAAAGCTCGGTGGCATCAGCTCAGGACACACAGTGGGTGTCCCGGCCCTCATCCCCCCTCCCCCTGTGGACAGAGAAGCCACAGTAAACATCCATCTGCCATGCCCCCTTCACTACCAAGAATCGGGGTCCCTCTGCTTCAGTAAGATGGAGAGTGCTCTGTGCATTCTGACTGCTGTTCGGGTCATGACGGCTGAAAACAGGCTCTGAAGACCACCTACAATCACTTCCCACTAAGCAGCCTTCATTGGGGGGTCCATAGAAGGATCAGAGGGGGAGAATCCATCTCCGTGCCTGCCCACGAACAAATCAGACTGGCATGATCCCACGGTTTCCCTCCTCATCTCCCTGGTTCCCCCAAATCAGGAGCCTCACAAGCGCTGTGCTGGGTGTCCCCTCTCACCTGGGATCACAAACGAGGGTCACTCTATGGTCACCCCTCTCTTGCCTTCCTTCCTGCCAGTGGTGTCTCTGGGGGACCAGAAAAGGGGACAAGGAAGCACTGGGCCTACTGACTGTTTACATGACCTCACGCTCCACAGTGTGGGGGCAACACTCAAAGTGACTGGGACTTAGGGGTCCCCCAAACCATGCTTTGAGAAACACAGCTGACTCCCTGCTAGGATCGAAGGGCAAACTCAGCATTGAATTCCTGGGAAAACTTCCCAGGGAGTCTTTATCAAGCTGGTTGTTAGCATTTCGATGGCCTGTGACCATCCAAAGCAGTTGGGGGAAGTTTCCTATTTCCTGGACACGGACCATGTTCACACAAATATAGTTCACGGGCTTAGGACACGCAGTACTGATGGAGCCAAGACGTCAGAGGAGAGAGCGAGCCTATTTCGGGGCCCAGTGGCTTAGCATTAACCGAACCACAAGGGGCCTACGTCCCATCTTCTCTCCTCTCCATCCCAACTTCCGGTTTCCCATCCCACTCCCTGGGAGACCTGGGGCGTGATTTCTCTGGCAAAGCTGCAGAGGCCCTGGCAGAGGAGTCCTAGGGCCACACACTGTCACTGAGAGGGCTGTCAGCAAAAGGCAGCCCCTGGGATCAGCTCTCACCGCTAAACCGCAGGAGGGTGGTCTCCATCCCAGAAACCGAGGGTACCTGGCAGGTAACATCACAGATGTAGGAACAGCTCATTTTATACCATCAACTGGCAAGTGGAAATACCTCTTACAAATAAATCCCCCCTCCTTCCTACCTACATGGTACTTTCTCTCTTCTTGTATCTGTAATTATCAGGGACTCTACATGCGGTTCTTTCAGTGACAGCCTGGCATCAGCCAGCAGACTGTCCGGGGTTATGTGATTCTAGGGTGTGTATCTTCACCTGCTTTCATTCACTGGGTAACCTGACAGCCCTGCAGGGGTAGAAGCTGAGTTTTACAAAACTGACAGGGAAGTAAAGGATTCTTGTCTAGAGAAATGCGAACGCACTTTGTCTGATAGAGAGGTGACTGAGTTCCATCCCGCACACAGTTAACGCCAAATATTATGCTGTGTGGCACTGGAGGCTCTTAGCCAGTTTTCCATCTATCAGCCAATGTGTTTCAGCATTCCTTTCCTGACAGTGTGTCTCTCTGTATGTGAGTTCTTCAAATTCTCCTTGGAACAGATTTTAGCATCTTACTCATTCCCTAATTAATTAACAGGGTAAATAAAATCTGGGAAACTTATTCACTCTCCATTTGTATGTGAGTCATGAGTTTTACCTTTCTGAAAATTGTACTTTAGCATAACCTTTTTATTTAATGTGAAGAGCTATTATACCCTATTAATAATCATTCTCTACATCAACTTTAGTTTCCATTTTCTCAAAAGGAAAGGGGCTGACGAAGAAAAATTACCAACCATATTAGACCTAATTAAGTGGTACGGCATGTTAGTACAGAGGGCTGTTTTGATATTTCATAACTCATGTTAAGGAAAGGAAGAGGGACAGTCACATGTATTTGAATTTATTTTCCAGGTACTTTCATGTGTTGTCTATGCCTCACAGCAAACGTGATGAGCTCACTGCACTTATCATAGGATATAAAATGCGTACTCTGCTAGCCACTATTTTAAGCTCTGTGCATATATTAACACAGTCATGACAGCAACCCTATGAGGTAAGTGCTATCACTAACCCACCTTTCAGATGAAGAAACTGAGGCACGGGGAGGTTCAGCACTTAGCCAAGATCACACAGACAATAACGGCAGATTCTGTATTCGAACTCAGGCTGTCTAACCTCCGAGCCGGTGTTGCTAACCTCCTTTTATTTAAGCCCCATTTCACAGATGGGAAAACTGACAGTGCATGAAGTTACTTGCCTAATAACATAAAGCAAGCACATGGCAGTGCCAAGATCTAGACCCAGGTCTGTCTGGAGTTGAAGGCCAGCTTTCTCTACTGGAGAAAAAAGAGAATGAATGTAGCAAATGAATAGAAGCTGAAGTGTACCCATAGCTGTTGCCCTATTGAAACCGCAATCGGACATGCAGGGATCAAACGTGACGACACAGAGCAGGAAAGCAGGTGGGAAGAAGGGGGTGTTAGGTGTTTGAACCTATAGAAGAAAAGACACAGCACTTTGCATCTCCCTCCCTGTTTTAAGGTACCAGGTTTAGCCCCGCGTTGTATTTGTCCAGACTCTGTCCTCATTCTCACCGTCATCCTGCAGGACCCAGAGGGCAGGACTAGGCTCTGAACGGCCCAGCCTGGGTCCTCATGCAGAACAAGCTCAAGTAAATAGTGGGGGGCTGCAACCATCTGGGTGGTGCAACATGGAGGTGGCTGCTCAGATGAGGTGCCTGCCCAACACCCCCAAACGTGATGACTCCAGCAGAGGCGTCTGCGGTTTCCTCGGGGCTGGGGTGGTGGGCTGTGGTGTAGGAGAGCCAAGGCGTGAGAGGGGTCTGGCTGAGATTATGAAGAAGAAAGACTTGGTGGGAGAGGCTCAGAAGGAGAAACCCCAGTGCTCATCAGATCCAGGGGCCTGCGGCTGTAATTCCTCCCCTGCAAAGCAGCTCCAAGGCCGCCCCCACACTGCACTTCCCCACCTATTGTCACAAACAAGCCCCACGAAGGCAGCTTTCCCCACCATCGCCAGCCCTAGCCTGGAGCACTGCCAAATCTGCACCCCGGCACAGCACTAGAAGCTGGCCAGCTCCGCCCGCCCCGCAGCTCGCTCCATCCCTGCAGCTTTGCAGCTGCCGCATCTCCACGTGGGCATGGAGCTGGGAACTGCACTGCGGTGCCTGCCCGCCAGCTCTCCCTGCCCCCGCGTGTTTTCCTGTCCCTGCACTGCTGCCTGCGCGTGGCTGACTTATGTAAGCCCAACACACACATGCAGTGAAATCACCTTCTGCGTTCTCTCTGTTCTCCAGGCTCCCGGGGAGACAGCAAGATTGCCCCCTTCCCCCCAGCTGTCAGATAGTCACACCCTGAGAAAACAAACCCAGCAGCGGCAATACCCTGTGAAGGGTCACGAAGCCCCAGATCTAAGCCTGGACAGAGAGCACTGCCACCTACGGAAATAGGATCTCCTGGGAAGGGGGCAGTTTAATCCCTCTGCTAGCACAGCACCTCATCTAACCTGCTGGGACAACCTGCCAACTGCAGGGGGCAGGGGAACCCCCCCCCCCCCAAGTCATCAGCCCTCCTTAGCCAAGAGAAACTGGTTTGTGCTGAATCTTCTCAATTACCTTCTAGACTGACTCACTTGTAGGTAATCGCTCCGCACCCAGCTTTACTACAATGTTCTACCCTAGCAACATGAAGAATTTTCCCTCAGGCAATGGGACAGTCTTACTTTCCTGCTGGCAAGAGTGAGTGGCACCAACGTCCCCTTCTCTCGGGTCCCACCAGCCACAGCCACGCTCTTCCACTCTTAGGAGCCTGTCACACAGAAAGCCCAGCTCCCAGAAAATCCACCCTTCACTCCAAGGGGACCCCTTGTCCTACAGAGCAAATGGCCATCGAGCCCAGTTCACCAATCCACCGACAAGATGTAGACAGAGCCCCGGAATGTCTTCCTGGTGAGGACACAGTGTTTTGCAGGGTCTGCTTCATCCCCACCCCCAGAGGCAGGAAGAGGGGACACGCTGTGACTGAGCCACAAGCCCCCATCTCCCTCTGCCTCAGGTTATCTCATGGGGTTCCTTTTACTATTAAGAATCCCACTGTGGCAGCAGAATCAACTTGGCAAAAGTCAGTCCTAAATATGGGAACAAAAAAGGCATGGATTCAGGGAGAGGAGCTAGCTGATGCCGGCAGTCAGGGCCATGGGAGGGAGACCCATCAGCCCAGTTTGCTCTGGATTGAAGGGAGGACACAGGACTTTCAGCTGGGAAAGTCCAGGGCAGACTGGGACAAGTTAGTCACCCAAGGCGGCAGGAGGGACTGGCAAAGCAATTTTTCTTGGTGACTTGAGCTCTAGACTGAAAGGAATTTTTTTTCCTTCGCCAAGTATAGGAGAGAATATTAGCTCCCAGAATGGTGGCAAGGAAGGGGACCTCTCGTGACGAACATTTTAGAAATTCAATAAATGAAACTTGATTGGGGATTTAAACGGGACAGTATTCTGGGGAAAGGGTTGAGAAACCTAATGGGCTAATGTTCAGAACATTTAATCTTCAGCTATGCCATGTTTATGCCAGTTGGAGTGGCATCAGTCATAAAAAAGGCCTCCATATCCAGGATGGCAGGATGGCATCCCCACACCCACACTGACCTCTCCCCCCCCCCCCCGCCCCGCCGCCCTGAAACCTAGAATAGTAACAGCTGTCTTCTGCTTGGTGTTTTCTGGGCACTGGATGTGGGTCTCTTGGACGCAGGCAGCTGTAACATAATGGAAAGAACCTGGCCGTCAGGGCACCTGAGTTCTATTTTCATCATAGTCCCCTCTGACTGTATGACCTTGGACAGCACTTAACCTCCCCTCAACTGTAAAGTGGAGAAAACAGTCTCCACCCCCTTCCTCCCTCCACTGTGGTGCGGATTACAGGAGGTGACACGGGCTTCCCATGACGCTGAAAGACTCAGAGCCTGACCAGCAAAGCCCGGGACGTCTGAAGTCCTCGTTTCCCAGGCGAACCCACTTTTTGCCCCAGCTTTGGGAGTCATCGGATCCACTCCACTTTCTTTTTTGTGCATCTGTATTTTCTTGGATAGAGCACCTTGAACTCTAGACGTATAAATGAGATCTCTTTCCAGGCATGTTTGGACTGAATTTACACATTTACATTAACAATTGTTCAGTCAGACGGTCAGACACCCAATGTTGTTGTTGGTGGGGTGAGGCCCTCCATGAGCAGAGGCTAAAAAGCCTGTGGCAACAACTCAGGTTGGGAACCCCTGAAGGCGAGCTGAATTGGGAAGAATTTCCAGAGTTTGAATCCCTGAAAAATCAGCATTTACACCTTGAGCAGGAAGTCTGAGGGCTTGGGTACCAGTGCGCTCTCTGCTGCTTACGCCATCAACACGCTAGAGTTCAAGTTCATCATCATTGTATCAACTGTACACCAACTGCTCCATTTAGAAAGTATTTCTTGAGTACACTGCATGTATATGTGATTCAGGAGAGGAATGAGAAAGCTGGAAACAAAGACGGACAACATTAAACAGGGACCCCTGGGCCAACCAGCTGGGCAGCAGAAAGACAATTTGCCAAGTGGTGACGGAGGGTAAGCAAAGACTCAAGACTTCTGGGACCCACCGCTCAAGCTAATGCCTGTTCCTTGCTTAAGGCCCCCGATCCATAAAACTTTTATCACAGGCTCTGCTTATTTGGCCAGTACTTTATGGAATTCTATTATCATAACCTCTGGCTGGTGTGCACTTGACGAGCTGTGCAAGAAACACAGGCTACCACGATGAAGCTCTGCGCTGTGAGTGGGCCCGAGTCTACTGATCTCTCTGTCTCCATTAAAGCTCCCCACCCGGCCTGTCCAAATTAGGTCTTTCGATCTGGGTGATGGAGGCTACAGTCCCTGTAATTTGAGATGCTTGTCACAGACACCTGCGGTCTTTCTTCTCTCTTCATTTCTTTCTTCGCTTCCTGATGTTTTAGTACATTTTCATTTTTCTTTGTCAAGGAAAGGACATGAAGCAAATTGGCCGGCTCACAATTCGCCTGCTGCATTTGACTGTTTATTCTCAGATAAGTTCATGGCCAGACAGAGAGGCTGGGCTAAGGAAGGGAGCAAAGCATGAGACGCTACAGCCAGCTGAATTCCGAAATGAAGTTGAGGTATCTCTGAAAACTATAATCTATGTCAACAGAAAAGCAGACTATAATTAAAAGGAGGGAACATAATAGGCTATTATTCAAAGCACTGTGTTTTCTTTGTAAAGGAGGAACATGGGAATTCCAGGAAGTAAGTAAACCGCAAGTCACTTAAGAACACACGTCACATCGTATACGCCTCTGTGATAGGGACGCCTTCTTATCCTCAGCACCTGTCCTTTTCTTAACTTCTCGGATTTGCCGCTGGAAAACAACCATGTGAAATAAAGACTGCATCTCCCACCCTCTCTTGCACCTAAATTTGGCTATGTGATCACCTCCTGGGCAACAAGCTGTAAGAGAAAGTGACACATGCAACTTCTGTAAAATATCTCCTGGAAAGAAGCATGACTTCTTATCCCTTCTCTTCTTCCTGCTGGATGGAATGTGGGTGCAAACTTGGGAATGGAAAATGGAAAGAACCTGGATCCAGTAGATCCCATACCAGCCGAGGCCTGCTTAACGCCTGATATTGTTGATACGAGAAAGAAAAAAAATCTATCTGGTATTTTGGTTTAACCTACGCTTTAGTGATATACCCCTGCACCCTCTGGAAGAATACCTTGAATTCACTCAATAGTTGCAATTGTCACAATTACCACTGACTCAACAAATATGGTGGGGGATTGTTTTTCTCACACTTTTAGAAGGTTTGGTGTTTTGGAATCTCAAGGACATACGAGAGGGAGGACTGGATCATGATTCCCTATTTTAAGGTGGTGAGCAAAGCAGCCTGAGGGAAATATATATGCACACATACATATATACATATTTCACATGTATAATATGGAAAATATCTACATAGATGATAAGTAGGAAGGTAGGTAGATAGATAGATAAAATACCATTCAGCAGAAGGTGCAGCGAGCCAGCATTCAAGCACAGGCAGTGTTACTGGCTGGTAGAAGTATAAATTGGTACTTTTCGGAAGCAATTTGCTGATATATAGCACAACCTTAAAAATGCTTCTCTTTTACACAGCAATTCCATTTTTTAGGAATCTACTCTAAAGAAAGAACATGGACAAAGAGTGATGTCCAGACTTTTCGCCGTAGCACTGAGTAAGGAGACAGTCTCTGAACCTGAGGCTTCACACAATACGAACACCGTTGAAGGGAGTCAGCAGTTGACTGGTGTCGATTTGCCTGAGTTGGTTTTCACTGAGGAAAGAGCTCCCAAGAGGGAAGTTTGGCTGGGACCCAAGGGACAGAGATGGGGGGATGAGGGAGCCAGCCATGACGTGTCCGGCTCCAACCCAGGCCCATCCACAGGGGCAGTCACTCCACAGGGACAGAGGAGTCTCCACAGAGGCTGGAGAAGCTGCTGTTTCCATAAAGGACACAGGGCCAGAAAAGTCTGTCCAGTTTTCGAGACGGAGCAGGGGCCTCGGCGCAAGGCCGTCCTCACTTGGGGAGCAGCAGCTCGGTTGGGTTTAACAGCGATGGCCGGGAGACGGGTCTGGGCGCCGGCGACAGTGGTTGTGGGGACATGCTGCCCCCTAGTGGTTGTGTGGCCCGTGAGCACAGCAAGGGGCCAAGAAGGGAAGTGCAGGAAGCACCTGAGTGAGCTCACCTGAGCTCCCAGAGGGCGAAATGGGTGCAGGTGGGGACAGGAGCCAGTCAAGTCTGAGTTACCAGCATGTCATTTGTGGCCATGGGTGGGGGAATTAACCTAAATGGACAATGATGGGGGGAAATAAGTGAAGTACGTTTGTCTCATAACCTGTGAGCCTGACACCATCTATGCATCCCAGGGCCTTCCTTCCCTGTCCCAGCTTTCGCCTAGGCTTTCCCCACAGGTGCTGAAAGCTCGGACACCACACCTCTCAAATTTTCTTGGCAGCAGGTGTCTGTTTGGCTATCATCGGGGGGCTGGCCCTCTTGGAGGCCTGTAAGGCAGAAGCAAAGGATGAGCCCTGGTTTTTGGCAGAAGTCCCAGGCATGTGGACCAGCGGGCATCAGCAAATGGCTGCACTGGGGCTGTGCCCGCAGCTTGCGGTGCTGCCAGCAGCTGGGCTCCGCAGCAGCGGCATCTCTGAAATATTTGCGTTTCCAATTCTAGAAGCTTCCTGACCATTGCTCCCTTCCGCTGGTAGGTGTGTACAAGGCTGTAAGCCTTCCTTTCCCTGCATCAAACCTCTTCATACTGAAAAAACTCAGAGCGGCGTCAGTTCTCATAACCAAACTGGCGGATAGATTCAGCCTACTGGTTAACAGCCAAATGCTGGGGCCATTGAGACTTGGTCCAGCCCCAAAATCTGCACTTAATTTTGGTGAAACCCTGAGTAAGTTCCCTAACCCACCTTTCCCCCAGTTTCGCCATCTGCAGAATGTGTTAATAAAACCATCTACCTCTTAGGACTGTCATGTGGGTACAATTATATGGCATATATTAGCATCCACAAACATTAGGTGCCATAATTATTGAATATTTCACAACCATTAAGGTGGGAAAACAGTAGGTGGAAAAGGGAAGAAAAATTACATATATGTGTATCGTATAATCTCAACTATCAGAAATACACAACTAGACATATACCAAAAGGTTTTCCGTCTAGGAGATGGGTTTACAGGTGAATGGATTTTCTCTGGTGTATCTTTCTTCTATTTTTAAAATTATCTCCAATAAGTATGCACTGCTTTATAAAAAGAATAAGATGTAATGTTATTAAAAGAGCCTGTAGGGAAGTTACTTCAGTATACAGTCAACCCTCAATATTGCTTACAAATTCAATGTCCCATGAAGAGAAACACACCAAATGACACTGTCCTTTTGGCATCTAATATTCACTATCCTATTTTAGTTGTCTTTCCACCAGCCCAACGACAAGTAAACGTTTTGATAACTCCAGATCTGTGAACAGTAAAGCCCCAGTTTGGGAAATTTGCAAAAGGTGAACTCTGGAGGTGGCAGAAAAGCTTGTGGGGTAATTCTGGGGAGACTGTTTCATGCAGACTGCACCTGGAAGGCGGACCTACCTACGTGGGGGACAGCTGTAGTTTGATATTTTACTCAGAAGAGGTTTCAGGAGTCTGAGGTGTGTTTGCTTATGTTTTAGTTTGTCCTTAAATTCCTTTCATGCACATTGACAGTCAGATCTGTGAGACGGGGGCAGTCATACTTCCAGGTTTCCACCTCCTGCTGCCACAGTATAACTATTAATAATGCACCCCCCTTTGCTTTCAGAAGTGTCTCAGTTTAGATGACATATGTGTGTCTCTAGGCGAGACCTGTCCTAATAGCAGTGACCCTGGCGTTTTAAGAAAGGTCTGTACACGGCATCTGTACAGAATTTCCACGTCACTAACTGTCCTGTTTTTGATGAGCTTCCTGGCTTGAGAGATTACATCTCACTTCCAGTCCACCCGAAACCACCACACCTGATATTTTACCTTTCTCCAACCAGGAGTAAGCTGGACTCCTAGGGTACCTCCTTGAAAAATGAGGGTTTTGTTGAAAAAAACCACAGTTGCTTGTATGTCTGTATTCACATCTATACCTACATACCATGCCCAGCTGTTAGAAATTCTAAGCAGTCACATTAAATGTAGCCCTACAATCATGTCTTCTTTTTCTTTATATCACCAGCATCGGGCACAGCAGCAATGAACTGAGCCGAACTCACTGTCAGTTACTAAGAAAGACAAGAGTTTGGGGCTTACCGAGTCATCACTTCCCTGTCTGATATTTCCCAACCAACACCTTGAGAAGGAATATTGTTTGGGCGGGCATTTTTATGTACTCTTGAATTTCCTTTTCCATTCTTTGTGGACATGGGGACAGGGCCAGCATGCAGCAGGTCATCAGTCAGCTGAGTCAGCAGGCTCTGCGCTGATGGAGATAAAATCGTTTCCACGAGACACTGCCTCTGAGCCGCAGTGCAGGGCAGACGCTAACATGTCGGACTATCTGGAGCGTAACCTCGATCACCTACAACACACATCTGCATTTTCTCCCCCGTTCCCTGGGCCTTCTTTCTACGCCCCTCCACATGAGCGTGTGGACTTCCTAGCTGCCAGATGGGGTCCTAACTGACCTGAGGAGGAAATACGAATGCAGACCTGAAGGTAAAGGTGACGGCCCCATCCCTAGAAAGGCCTGCAAACACTCGGGAAAAGCCAAACGAGATGACTCCTGCATGACCAGTGCTAGGTGAGTATAGAGGACCCTCAAGGGAAAGGAGGTGAAATGGGCTGTACAGTCGCGCACAGAGGTTCCTGCAGGAAGTGAAGCGTAAACTAGACCTTGACTAGTGAGATGAGAGGAGACGGCTCTATGGGCAGGAGTGTATGATGCAGACGGAGCTCAAGGCCCCTGGCAGAAATTCTGGGACCCCCAGTGTGGCACACGAGCAGCAGTACAATCGCACAGCTCACAAGCTCAGGAGAGAGTCACGTGGACATGACCGAGGGCTGTCCCAGGGGTACCTGTGTGACCCAAGAACTGGGTGGGCCCTGGCCTGGTGCATCAGCTTTACTCACATCTCCGAAAACTAGTGAGAGGAGAGTCCAATCTGAGAAAACACTGCCTGCTCCTAGTGAAACGGGACTTGGCGTTCATACCGAACAGAGATCTGGAAAACAAAGAAAGCTAGGTTCCCTTCACCCATATGTTTGGGGAGTGAGATGTATACCTGCTACTTGGGTCTCTGTGACAATCTCAAAACTGACGAACTCATGGGCCACACTTGCTGTTGATGTGAGAAGGGAAAGGGGTGGGGGGCACGTGTGTCCAAGGCCTGTCATCGGTCCTCTTGTGTGTGTGACTTAACAGAGGTCGGCTTCCAAGATGGAGTGGTGACGTGGAGGGCGGCAGTGACAGACAGCGACACAAGTCCGGATGCTGTCCTACTGCCAGAGCAAACGCAGTACACACTGTACCCCACCCGATGACTCCTGCAGGATCGACGGCACATCTCAGGAGAGCAGCCAGCACCACCGGCCAGATGGGTAACTCAGCATCTGCCCCAGCTCCTCCTGACGCAGACGAACGATGGCGATGAAATCAGCATTTCTGTCCCCAGGGTACACATAGAAGAGAGGGTGCTAGAGCCAATAAAACGAAGAAGGCTGGTGGGAGCACGTGCATTCCAGAAATGAGTGTGCGATGGCCTTGTTCACACAGCCAACGGGCATCGGGCATATAATCCACACTTCCAAAAATAAATATATTTATCCTCTAAGAGAAGTCTGCACTCACATATTCTTTCCTACAGTGGATTTATGTGCCTCTCTTCCTTGCCCAAATCGAGTTGGTTAGCTAATTTCCTACATGAGGTGATTCCGCCCTGTGGAAAGCAAGGTCTGCCAATGGATGAAATCACAGAACTGACCCACTGGCTCTAAAAACCATGCTGCGAACAGACGTGGAAAACATAAATCCCCTTTCTCAATTCTCTTGCAATTGGAGTTGGCCAACCCAGTTCAAATCACCCATAAAACATTTTGCAGACATCTCTTGGGTGGAGATAAAAAAAATAAAAAGGTCTCACTAAAATCAGAATTATGGGGTGGCATTTATGATTTGTCCCTTCTCCCTACATCTTGGGGTCATAATGGAACCCACCAATCACAGAGCCTGGCCACTTACTCACTGGATGTGAAGGCAAAGGGCGCCCATTACGTGAAGGCAGGGCAGAAATTGAAAATGGCAGCCTGCATTTTTTGTTGTTTGTTTGATTGTTTTCTTTTTCCTGTAGCTGTAGCCAAGGCTGTAAGGTAGGCCAGTGTCTGGGCTTCCAGGGGTTCAACGAGAAAAACCAGCAGTAGTGGATGCTGTGTAGGAGCTGTACTGTAATTTCACTGTCTTGTTTATTTCTTCAATCATATTAAGCAATAACAAGATCTTCAAGAAATCTCCCGTTATAACATTTACTATTTTTAAAGTAAGGCACATTATCATAATCCCAACTTTTAAACAAAAAGAGGGGCAGAGGGGAAAGCAAAGTGGAAATAGTAATGACTCTATGACATCTACAGACGGTAAGATTACAGATGATTTTTGTTTTCTCTTTTTTTTTTCCTATTGTGTGTTCTCTGGGTTTACTATTATAATCATAAATTTTACTATTTCCTTTTTTTCTGTTTTTTTTGGTGGTTTTTTTTTGAGGGAAAAGGAATTTGTAAGTGCCCGCGAGGGAAAAAAAAATACTTTAGGACCATATAGGCTACTGACTGTGGCATATTGGGATATTCAGAACGACTGGGTGTAGGACGAATGAACTGACATGGAAAGGAACCCGGCTTTTATATCAGACTGAACGAATACATTGCGTTTAGCTGAGCTGAACCAGCAGTGATGGAAAGTAGACTTTCCTTGGTCCCACTCGTTGTCTGCGAAGGTCCCTAGGCTGGTATGAGCCATTGTTTTATCAGCTCGTAGGCTTGGGCTTAGGTCAAATTCTATCCTTTGATCTGACAGAACAGAGACACAGTGGCATGTCTGGCAAGTGAACCCCCTGTGGAGGTGACAGCACCCCACCTGCGAAGAACCTCCTCTCATCCAGTGATTCACGACAAGGCCAATGAGCCAGGGCAAGAGGTGAAGCCAGAAAAACAGAGAAGGAAGGAAAAACGTTGAGAGTCCACCATTGGACCGAGACATACGTGTACGTGCACATTGCTGAAGGGCTGCCTCGCTTCTGGAGTGGTCGGGGGAAGGCTGTCACTGAACTCAGGCTGCAGTGAGACTGCAGGACTCGGGGACAGAGTCTGAGATGGAAACAAAGGACCCTGCTGTGATAACCAGACTCTGAACGGAGGGCAGTCACACGTCCCACAAGCTTCGTGAGAAGCGGTGCTTGGACTTTGTCTCAACTCAGCCACCCTGACAGAGCTCGGTGAGGTCTAGGAGAAAGGGGCTGCATGAACCCACCCCAGTCCACCCTCTCTAATGCCTCAGGGCCCGACTGAGCCTCTGAGGGACCCCCTCCATTCCCGCTCCCAACTATGCATAACTAGAAAGAGGGCACATTCTCATTCTTACGGCCAAAAAGCAGTGTGAGCCCCGGGATGTCACCTGCACCATGCAGTGACAGCAGGAGAAACAAGCCTCAGCTTGGAGCACATTTCTCAAGACGGCCGACTAGCCGCTCTGCTGGCTAGACGGGCAGCTGGGCTCCTGCAGCCACAGAACAGGACCTGTGTGGCAGTTTTAGGGGGACTCTCAGAAGTTTTGAGAGGAAAGGGAGCTTTGCCAGGGCCTCAGGTGCTACGCTAACAGGCGCAGGTCACGAGCCAGCATTCACGCTACTGGGACGACATTCGAACTAAAGAGCTCACGCGGCCCAGATACCAGCAAACATGACAGCGGGAAAGGGAGATTCACTCACGCGTTTTCATCCCACTAACACTTAGCTCACTTCACACAGAGGAAGTTACAAGGTCAGAGCCACAGAAAGAGAACTAACTTCAACCAACCTCCCAAACATGTAACTCTGCAGGAAAACGACGGTTTGTTGTTGTTTTTTTACTTGCTTTGTGAATATTCTTGAGGCTCTGTGTGTGAGAGGGTTCAGATCCCACAGAACAGAGCTTTCTTTATTTTGTTCCTCTTAAATCAGAGTTAATGGTCTTTAAAACCACTTTGCCTTGAGTCTTTGCACATCAGCAAGATCCGGGCAGTAGAAAAATGAGAGGTGTTGCTGCAACATCTTAGCCTCCCAACATTTGCTCCAGCTTTAAGGAATCCAACCCCTTATCCTCTCAGCTGAAATAACACATTTCAGAAAACCTGAAAATTCCCAGCACTTACATAAATCCAATTTAACGTCGCGATTGGAAGGGCAGGAATATGTAAGATAGACGACAGCAAGTCAGCACAGCCTCTTTCTTCCTGCAGAGGATAATATATTACCCACCTTCGTCGCAATTCCTGTGATTTATTACTGTAATCAGGGGATAGGGGTACCTTTTTAAATTCTGTTTTTGCTCAAAAGTTGTACACCCAAAATGTAATCAAGGAAAGAATCAAATACTTGTTTACATCTAAACTCATTTCAACGTCAAGAGACTCTGTTTTCACTGGTTCCTTCCTTCTATCTCTTCCTTTGTATCTTAGAAATATTCCCAATATACAGATGGACTCATAGACACTGGCATAAAACCGGGATGCTCTGAGCATATTAATTAGTGTCCGAGAGACAAGAACAAAAGGAACGAAAAGGAAAAGTGGTGCCTCTGGTCCTGAGAGCATGAGCCACCTCTCTTCCAAAGAAAAAAACCATTTAGGAAACAATTACCAAGCCCCTGTGCTGTGTCTCTCCCTTTCTAAGTTCTGAATGGAGAGATGGTGCTATCGAGAAGATGGCGCTTCCCCCGACAATCACACCCATTACTCAGAAAGACAAGCAAGAATACCCTCCCCAGTCTTCTCTCCTGAGTTTCAGAAAGTGAAGGAGAGAGGATGTAGCCACGTAGCCCAGGCTGAGAGCCATCACCATGGTTACTACTGGAGATGGGAGGAAGTTTCCTGCTGCCAACCCATCTCATCTCCAAGTGGGGACTCAGCACAAATCTAACAGGATGCTTTAAAAAGAAGGCAGGACATAATGACACAACCACGGCCCAGGAGGAAGAAAGCCGATTTGTGTTCCAGGCTCACGGCTGAACATCAACACAGGAGCAGTGGAAAGGGGGTGAGCTTTCCTGTCCTTAATCTGCAGCCATCTTGACCAAATAGTTTTAAGTCCCATGCAATAGATTCCTATGGAACCTCTTAAGACTCCTCCCCCAAGATCTGCTGGGAAGCCCATTAGCCACTGTCCACAGGGGGACAGGGCACAAATCCTGAAATCACTCATGCATCCTTTTTCAACAAGACGATAAGAAAAACTGCATATATGTGCACATAAAACAACCCATCGTGTTTATCTGTTAGTGGCTGCAGTTAGAAATCACCTATCTCCCCATGATCCATCGGACTGCCCCCCGTTTATTCACAGACTCTTGATTTAGCTGTGCTGAGGATGGTTTATCTTCCGTCATTCCACCTGGACTTGTGGGCCCCACTCGGGTCATCAGAGCTTCAAACACAGAGTGTTTACCAGTGCATCAAGAGAGAACACTAATGTAAGAGTTACTGCCTTTTGCTTGTAGGTTAGTAAAACCCACCCCACCCCATTTCTGAGAAGGCAAAGGACTGGCTGGAGAAGCAGGTGGCACTCAATTCAAAAGTACTTGAAGTGTCTCCACAGCCCAATACTCCAGCTGTTTTATAGAGAAAGAACACGCAATAAAGGGTTATGGTTGGGTTTTGTTGACCAACCCTTATTTACATCTAGTCTCATTATGACAATAATAAAATCAATGCAGAGTACCTGAAGGACACAAAGACAGAACTGGACCAGCGTCAGGAGCTCCGGCTGAGTTCTTACCTTGAGTTCTAAGCACCCCGGGGTAAGCTGCTTATTTCTCTTTGTCTTCACTGGTGAACATTACAATTCCCACTTTCCTACCTCACCTCACCTGCCTTTTGCTGTGAAGCTTCTAGTGAACTAATGCAAATAAAAGTATCCTAAAGGGGACATTTGTAAACAGAAGCATCTGGTGTTGTTTCTTATTTTCAAGGCATCAAGATAAAGTGCCAAGAGTGTACATTAAGGGTGTACTGGGATCTTTTCATATTTATGCAGTTTTCCTCTGCTTCTTGATCTTGCTTTTGACAAGATAGATGGAGAAATGCTTTACTGGTTAGAGGGAAAAAGATTTGCAATCCCTTAATCTTTCATCTTTATCTGTGATGCTATTCATGACTGGACTCACACAGGCGAGCATGATTAATATTATAGCAACTCCGTGAAATTAACTTTTCAAGGTGACTGTGATGAGAAATTTCTTCTTCCATTTCTAGCCACCCTAAATCTTCCACCTTTAGAACTATCTGTTACCTCTAAGTTTTATCAAATTTAACTCTCATGTATCTTAATGAAATCCAGTCTAAAACATAAAAAAAGTAAACTAAGCAATGACTTCTTTCAAATTTCTACTGAAATATAATACACATATCAAAAAAAAAAAACCTCAGTTAACAACTAAGAGAATTTTCATGAACTGAACACACCAGTAAAACCACTACCCAGCTCAAGAAACAATTTAAACTGCACCAAGCAACTCACTTTGGAATTTCATGAGCACGTCCAATGCATTCTTCACTAGATATTACGAACGTATTATGTGGCATGTAAACTTTTGAGCATAGTCACATTCAACTATGTAAATATAAGTTTTAATCCAAACATACAAGAAACAGTTTCTTTGACAAATACCAAAGGATTGTTGGTCTTGGTGAGGTGTAGCCAATCTAACCATTAGGTTCCTCTGCTACTGTCAATCCAAATATTTAAATAATTCCGATCCTTGAAATGCAAGACAACTTCTCCCAAACATGCCACAACATTTGAAGACCGTAACAAGAGGACAAGTTAGGCAATTCCAATCAAGGGAGAAAAATCATCACAAACAAGGTTAAAACAATCACGACCCACACTAATAACCAGCCTGCCTATCCTGTTACAATGCAGAGCAAGCATGAGGGCCTCTATTTAGCTCAGGTGCAGAGCCAATGGCGTGAATGGATACAGATCCACTTTTTCTCTCAGCCCATTTTGATGTGGACATTCCTTCAGTTCCAAAAGGACAGCTGTCTCAGCAAGTTGTCCTGAGGGAGGAAATCAATCTTCTTCCCAAACTGAGCTGCCACTGGTGATGGCATGAGGGCAGAAAAGAGGCTTCATGCTGCAGTTCTCTCTGCCTATGACTGTGTATCCTGGGTCTTCAGCCCCCTCACAATGGTCGTGTGTCTGGAGCAGGAGACAGGGGTCTCTCCATGGAATACTGGAGCCACCCACATGTCCTACTGCCGCTGAACAGGCCCAGACACCTGCCTAGATGTCCATAATTTGTTGGGACCCACATTTCTTACAGGTGTGGGTACAGGTATGTGATGCTGTGAAGAGGGCATCATGGGAAATGGTCCTAAAGGAATGGTATTACTTCACCTGTGAGACAGTATTCACATACACTGACATCTCAATGGAACTCCAATTGTCCCCCAAGTCATTCCAACTCGTCAAAACTGACTATAAGATACAGTCACTCTTCAGCTTTGGAACCCTTCCTAAGTCACATTCTCATGCACCCTGCACAGCTGCTCCATCCTGTGTTCCCATCTCGCTGTCGTCTTAAGTCCTGGCCACACTCCCTAAATGAGTATTTAGGGCATCTTTGCAGAGTGTCTGCACTGCGCCTGACACTCTGCCTGACCATCGTGCAAAACAAGCCTTGCCGTCCCAGTTGAGAGTCTAATGGGAGATGCAAATGTGTTACATAATCCACAAAACCATCTTGGTCTCTTACACCACCACACCTGTTTGCTTGCGTCATTTTCCCCCACTGGCTTTTACATCCTACTCACCCTCCAGGGCCTGGTTGAAATCTCTTGAGCGACCCCAGTCATCCCACAGTGACCTGCTCCTTCTCTGAGCCCCACGTCACCAGCTCATCTAGCTGGAGGCCACCGGTGAGTGAGAACACCAGGCAGGCATTGCTAACTGACCACGGCACTCTTCCCACCGAGCCAGGATGGAGCCTTAAGATATCTCCCCACAGAGAAAGTCGGGCAGCCACGGCCACTCAGTGGGAGCCAACGCTCCGAAGGAACCATGCGGTCATCTTAGTCCATTCCACTCAGTAGGCGATGACCAGTCACCTCTACCTTCTGCTGTCCTTAGATAGTCCCACAACTACAATCTGATTGACTTAAGTGACAGGGACTGTGCCTTCAAATTCAGCAACTGTGTATGGAGCACAGACCATAGGAAAGGCCTGCTATTGGTGCCACAGGAAATCCCGGGATGAATAAGACACAGACAAGGCCTGCTGCCAAGACCTGCGGATCCCTTATAAGGAATAAGAACTTCACGAACATCTACAATTCAGGGCAGAGTAAAACGAATGCCATAAAAGAAAGGCCAGGAGGTCTAAGACCACAGATGAGATCTGGTTGGAAGGACCACAGATGAGATCTGGTCAGAAGGACAGGAAAGGTTTCTTAGGGAAGGTGGCATCTGAGAGGGACACTCATAACTGGAGAAGGAAGAAAGAGGTGGCAGCACATCACTCTTAGACTAGTGAACATTTGATCCTATCCAAAACGTCCATTGTGACATCTGATTCACCCCAAAATGTCCACAGAAATAGTTGGTCCGTGATTTGTCATGGAATACAAACACTGAACCTCGTTCAAATTGCATGGACGTTGTTTTTCTTGTAATTCATGAGGAATCCTGAATCTCATGTGACTGCTTGTTCTTCCTCGTCATGCAGTGTGACACATTTACGCTGAAGTCCAGCAATTGCTCTCACGTGTGCATCAACCCGATCATTGGCTTTCTGTTCGTTCTGTCTGTGGGCGGTTCTGGTGATACGAATTTGATTGTCAGTATGGTTGAGAGGTTGGTGGCCGTATTTGGGGGTGACCACCAAAACTTTGGTGACTACTTGTTCATGGTCCTGCTCATCTTCAAGCACTTCCTATGTGGACATTTGGTCTGCGGACGTTTTAGACAGGACCACGTGTCCTGCTAGGCGCTCTCCAGTTATGATGAAGAGTATAAGCAAAGCGACCGAAGGAGGAAAGTTTAAAATCCTTCAAGTATTTTGCTTTGGCCCTACAGTACTTAGTGTGACATCTCATTCATAGTAGGTATTCAATGAGCACCGGTAAGTGGGTACTTCAGGGGGTACCCAGTTAATTAACAATATAAAGGAACCACAGAGTCTGTGAGCACCTCATATACACACACACACACTCACACACACTCACACACACACTCACACACACTCACACACTCACACACACTCACACACTCACACACACACACTCACACACATTCACACACTGCAGAATAACAGACATTTCCAAAATGGGACTCTATACTTCAACAGGTTAGAAAGTGAGAGGACCTGGAGTAGTTAGATTCCTCTTTTTGATTGTGTTGATGCTATTGACGGACTGTAGCCTGTACTTTCAAGATTTATGGCTCTGAACCGATTTTTCGTCTCCAATGTTTTAAAGAATTTATGTTTAATTGGTGTTCCCGGGACATTGATAAATGGTATATGGAAAGGAATTGTGTACTCGGGTTGACTGGACAAAACACTGAGCTAAGTGAGGTCTTTTCCACAGTACTTTGTGGAGACTTTGATGTACTACATCACGGTGTCTCTCCCAGAGGAAGGGAAATGGCGCGATCATTTCCTAATACAGGTGACCATGGGATTCGTTCTTTTCAATGCAGACTCATGGTTCAAGTAGGACACTATGATTTGATGAGTTAGATGCAATTATTAAGAAAATATAGACCGTTAATCCCAGTTTTGCCTAAATGATGAAGACAGGTCTCAACCAGTAAATGTCAGCTTACGGGAAATCTTGTTGATCCCCAATGTATCTACTTCCTTTTCCACCCGCCCTCCCTTTTCCCGCCCCCCACCCCATCCTAGCGACTGGGGATAACAACAGCAAACACTACTGAGCTTTCACGATGTGCCAGCCTCTGTTTTAAGCGCTTTAACCCTCACTATAATCCAATGAGCTCAGCACTATCATTATTGCAATTTTATAAATGAGGCCACTTTAAGGCAGAGAAATTGAGGGCTTTTCCCACAGTCACCTAGAGAGTAAGTGCTGAGGCCAAGATACAAACCCAGGCAGAGCCAAGGCTCCTGACCGCCACACCAGTATCTACCGAGACAGAGAGAGAGAGAGAGAGAGAGAGAGAGAGAGAGAGAGAGAGAGAGAGAGAGATTACGTGGCCCTCCCCCTGCTCTTTCACCCACTGCTTAGGATGGGTTACTCTGCCCACACTCCCCTCACCCATCCGCCTCTCCACCCCCAAACCCCCACCTAGTCTTCAGAAATGGAAGGCCAGTTTCCCTGACAGAACATCTGATAGCTCTGCTTAAGGCTGATCAGGCTGATCAGCTCAGCCTGGCCATGGGGTCTTTTGTTTCCTTACTCTAGAATGTGAACCTTTTCACAAGTACATACCGATTCAGCAATTTTACCTTGATGACAGAAATGACAAGTTTCGGGAAGAAGCAGATGCTACAGCCTTAGCAATTACTTTAAGCAACACAGTGTGGCAGGAACTCGACCTACATCCCTTGTATTTGATTGCCATTTCTTTTGGAAGGAGGTGGGGAGGAGGGGCTTTCTCCCAGCTCAGATTCCTCCAAATTTCCTGCTAGCGTCCGAAACAATACCTCCAGGTCACTCCTCTGGCCGTCTGCCCTCAGCGGTGGCACCCACTTCTTACTAGTTCCTCCCACAGAAAGACAAATTCCCTGCAGCCTCTTCTCTCACCCTCTCTCATCAAACCCCACCTTGCAGTCATGCTTTAGCATGACTCGTAATTCTCACTCAAAACCTTTTTTTCACCTCGTTTCTCTTTTTTTCTCATTACAGATTCATCTCTTTGCCTCCCACTGCCAAGTGACAAATCCCTCTTAAAATAACACTGGTGACTCACTCAGTGGATACTGTATCCATTTATTTGTTACCTCCCCCACCCCACCCCCCAAGGGGCATAAAGTATTGCACAGATACTCAGCCTTCTATTTACCTCATCCACAGAAAAAGATTGTCTGTCAAAAGGGAATAGGAATGTAGTTCGGGCTTTTGTCTGAGTTACTTGAGCATTAAGGCTGATTTATAACCAGTGTTCTACTTTTCCAGGCCTCTTCCTTCTGCTTATCTACTTCTCCTTGGTGCTCCTTTCTGGTGGGTCTATTAGTAACCACACCAGAAATTAGACTGAAATCTCACCAGTCAGCGGGGCTGTGTCTTCACCAGGTCTCCCACACTGGACACCCCAGTGCCGTCTCCATGCCTCCAACCGGCTCATGCCCGCATCCAGCTGATAACCAAGCCATTCCAATTCTGTGTCCTATTCCCATGGCCACCTAATCCAGGCCACCGTCTCCGCCAGCCTGGGCTGATGTGACAGTCGCCTCCCTACCCCCCTCCACCCTCAACCGTGTTCTGTGTGTCTCCCAGTTGGGTCCTAAACCTCAGATCTGATCGTTTTGCTCCCTGGGTCCCTCTGTTTACACCCTACCTTCACCATGGCACACAGGGCCTTCTCGGTCCAGCCCCAGCTTCCTTTCCGCCGTGACACCCCAGCCGTCCCAGGAAGGACAGCTGCCCTCAGCACACCCTGATTTTCCTGTCTCTGTGTGTTTCCCTCTAGCAGGAGTGCCGCCCCAGCTTCTCTTCCTCACAAACCCCTTCTCAGGTTTAAAGGCGCCATTTCTACATCACGTCTTCTGCACAGCTGTTCCTGACTTTCACGGGGCAGGCTGAGGTCTTCTCTCTTCTGTATTCCTACAGCTATTTATGACACCAGCCAGAGCAGTGACATGTGCAGGGAGTATATACTCCCCAAAAGGATACTGGGCCTGTGATGCCCATGCTCTATACCAAGTTCCAGGTACCAGGGATCCACTGCTCAGTCCCCAACCCGACCACTAAGACAGACAGAAAATGTAAATAAATAAATAGGTAAATTGGCATTTCACGGTGAGGAGAGCAATAATAGAGGAAAGCTTGGGGGCTGAATAAGTACAAGAGAGGGGTGTCACCTAGGCTGGTGACATCTGACTGGCCTCTGAGAGGAGGGGAGGCCTGAGCTGAGCCACTTGGAACACCTATCTGGGAATGGCTTTGGTGACTGTCTCCCCATGAGATCACGTGCTTGGTGACAGCAGACTGGATCCTGTGCCCCTTGCCATCTGCAGGTGCTCAACAAGTACTCGGGAACTGAATACATCAGAAAAGGCTTGGTCTGTGGGCCTCTAAAACCCCACTGAGGTCAAGTTCACTGCTTCTCAACTCGGCCTTCTCCTACCTCATGGTGGTCGGCTCCAATCCTGGTCCCCCAGGTCCAGCCTTAGCTTAGCCAATACCTAACGCAAATGGGAAGGCCAGTCCCATAAATGCAGTTTTTTCCCATCCCAGCCCTGGTGCCCCACAGCCACGGATGCGTGCATTCAACTACAGTTGTCCCCAGAACAACAAGGGTTTGAACGGTGCGGGTCCAATTATACTCGGATTCTTTTCAATAAGTGCTGTTGAATGTATTTTCCTTATGCTTTCTCAACATTTTCTATTCTCTAGCTTACTTTACTGTAAGAATACAGCGGATAATACATATGACACACAAAACACGTGTTAACTGTTTGCGTGATTGGTATAGCAGGCTATTAGTTCAGTTTGGGGGAGTCAAAAGTTACACGTGGATTCTGGACTGCACGGGGGTCAGTGCCCCTAACCCCTGCATCGTTCAAGGTCAACTTTTCTTGCATTCGTTCCTGAGCACATTGAATTTCTCTCACCTGCAGTCGTTTCCGTGTGCCGCCTGGAACGCACCAAAAGCCCCTGCGTGACTCTGATGCCCCTTCAGGTCTCGGGGTACCAGCTATTTCCAACGGGAAGGCTGTCCTGACCCCCACACATGCTAAGACCTGGGCAGGTTTGCTCCTGTGTGCCCACACCTCACGCTCTCCACTTCCCCTGTGGTCACACACGTGACACTATGCCGCAATTGTCCACTTACTTGTGTGAGCTCGCTGGAGGTCCGGACAGGCTCGGATGCCATGACTGCACCCCGTGTCCAACGGGGTCCCTGGACCGCTGCACCAGGCTGACAACAGGCATCTGTCGGTCAAGCGAGTAGACGAAGACTCCTGGAAAAAGAGAGAGAGGGCGCTGTTAGCGCACGTGCGCTCCATGAAAGCGGGGACTTGGGTTCTGCTCGTTGCTGCAGCTTCAGCTCCTGGCGCGTACATGGTGACGGAAGGAGGCCAGACTCTGGGTGAGGAGCACACGCTAAAGTATACAAAGGTCATGGACACCTGCAAAGGTCACGGACACCTGCAAAGGTCATGGACACCTGCAATTTATATATTATTAACCAATGTTACCCCAATAAATTTAAATGTATGATAAATAAAAAATAATAATACACACAAGCGGCTTCCGGTCTAATTGCAGGAGGGGGCAAAGAGGGGTACAGACAGGCAAATGAGCCATTTCCATACAAATGGATACGTTTCAGGTTAAAGGTAAGTATACGAGATGCCACAGGCACATCAAGGAGGAATCACAGCCACTAACACAATAATATTTCCAGGTCTTTTTCTTAAATTTTTTCTTTGAATTAAATGAAAACTCAGTAAACCATAGGGGTACCGTTAGTAGACTCAGGTCTTACCTACGTGCATTCAAAACACCCAGTCAGTTAGTTCAAAGTCACACACGCTCTTTGGTTGAAACCCCTGGTGTCACACAATGTCACCTCCGATAATGTGGTAAGTTAACAGGATACACACATCCACTTGCTTCCACATATCACGTTACCTCATGAAAATACCGAGGGTCTGGGAGATATTTGGGAAACACAAATACCAAGTTCAACCAGGAAACCATTCTTTTCATCTTGTATGACTGCTCTGCTTCACCCCTCATACTTCTTCTGAGCAAGTGTGTATTTTCCTGAAGACCAGCTTTGAATCTCACTGTGGGCAAACTGCAATGAGAACGCCCCACCCTCGGCAAGAAGGCAGCTTTTAAGGCAGGTGTCCACTCGGGGTCACTAGGAAGATGACTCACAACGGGCTGCCCTCAGCTACCCTGGAAAAGACCTTGGCACTGCCGAGTGTCCCCTCGGAACTAGACCGTGGTATTTTTTCTTTCCTTGAAACTACCAAACCCTGGTCAGTTCTGACTATATAGAGTCAGAGAGCAGTGGACATCTATGTACATCACCAGCTACCTGGAGAGGAGAACCATCGACATGAACCAAATCAGCAATCTAATGTCTAATGACAACGCAAGACAGCCCAAGTCTGGGTGGCCAGATGGATATTTAGTTAAAACTCGACAGCAAATTGTGATCCCATTCAAGACATGTTCCAGGCGACACAGGTAGGGTGAGAGAAGCTTACTGGCAGAAAAGCATGATGTGGATGACAGCTAGAGTAGCAACAATTACAGAAATCACAGAAAGGCAGCAAGATAACAGCCCAGTCCGAAGGGCATTGGTTTTTATTTGAATAAAGCATCTTTTCTGCCAATAGTCTGATCTTTGCTACCTTGACAGATAAAAGAATTGACAAGCCCTCTCCTTTTTTTCCTTCCATGGGAGATGAAATGAAACACAAGAGGTAGGAGACGTTTGAGATCAAACTTGAATAAAGCCACTTTTTGAGTAGTGGGCACTCGGAACGGAAACCCGAAGACAGTTGGATTTCCTCCCTTATTCCATAAACAGAACTGCCTTATGAAGACAGGTTGAACTAGATCTTAAATTGTTGGCCCTGTCACAGTTGTCACCTGTGACTCACGGGTAGAGAACCATTTCAACCTGGAACCTAAGAACAATGCATACAGCTCGCATCTCTGATAAATACTGCCCCAAACCTCTCCCCTCATGGATACCATCAAAGGGAGATACAGTTGGGACAGAAACGGAACATAAATGATATATTACCTTTCCCAATCGGCAATGAATAGACGGTGGGACTCGTCTTAATAATAAATATTTATTAATTAGAGCATCTAAATGAAGATGAAAGACATGAAAAGTAAAAATACAAGAAAATAATTTGACACATGCAGCATTGGCAGGAAACGTGAGTATAATTTAATTAGTCCATGAGCTCGTAAAGGGAAATCAGCTGGCTGGCTGGTGAGGGGACAGGGAGCCGGAAGGCCACTACCCACTCAGTGAGGCTTTTGTCAAACATGAAACTACACAGAAGGTGTATTGGTGGATTGCTGGGGTCCTGTAGGCTTGGTCTGGTTCGTGCTACTTCTGTTGTCTACATGTTCAACGGCTTTCTTCACCCAGTCAGCTTGTGGATTGGCACAGATCTTAAAGCCACGTCTGGTAATAAATCTGCAAGGCAAGTAAAAGACAGGGGAAGTTAGTCACATCCTCGAAATCTTGGGAGCAGGAGTTAAGATCATACCAAATATAAGAGCTCTTGTGCAGAAATCATGGGACAAAATGGTCTTTCAGCACCACGAGGCCATATATGAAAACCTCCTTCTGTCATCTATTTTAACATAAAGGAGAAAACCTCCAGGTAATACCCAGCTCTTCTGTTCACCAGACTCCCCTTCTCATTAGAGCTACAAATGTGGGAACTAAACTGGACGCTTGGCGACATCTAGCCCAGCGCCTACCTGCCGTCTTCCTTTTCAAGTCTAAACATACTCGTCTTATTTTCTGTACAAAAGGTGACTTCCCTGTGTGAATTTCCTCGGGTAAAGTGACAGTTATGTGTTAAGAAGAGCTACTATTCTGAAAATGGGATCCTGGAAAGAGAATGGTACCACGCAGGCTAGTTTTTGACACATTTTCTTGCTATACGGCAACTGATAAAACATGGCATCCTTTACTCCAAAACACCATATGAAGGGAGAGGACAGGAAGGGGGAGGGGAGGGGAAGAGGGGGGAGGGGGGAGAAGAGAAGGGAGGGGAGCAGAGGGGAGGGGAGGGAGGGGAGGGAAGGACTTCACATCAGCGTGGCCATATGGTCAAATCCCGATCTGAGCCAGCCACCTCTAAACCTAACCCTCAGAACTGACCACAGCGTTCATCTGGTTCCCAGTCAGATTCTTCTGCTAAGCCAATCAGAAGGGAGGATAATATTCTTTATTTAATTGCCAAATTTATATGACAATCATCATTTAGTGCTACCTAAGGCATGGTCCCTATGGACAAACAAAGGGGCTGCTGGTTAAGCTGAGCTCTCCCTCCATGTTGACTTATCCCTGAGGAGCATTTCTACCTACGGTGCTCTACCCAGCCCAGCTTTGGGGAGATCAACTTACACCACTGCTCTCATGGGGCCTTCCCTGAATTCATATTTCTTGATGATTTTCACGGGCAGTCGCCGGGTGGTTAGACTCATACAGATTTCCTTTTCCACGCCTTCACTCCCCACGCCTGGTGAAGAAAGCCAAGCAGACAAATAAATACAAAACGTAATTCCACATAGTATAAACATTGCAGTGCTATAAATAAAATAACAAGGGTGATGTGATAAAGGGTAATTTGGGGAAGGGAATGTCAAGTATTGGTTTTGACTGAATAAATAAATGTGTTCTCATGTCCCATGGTAAAGGTGAGCTGTAGAAAGGTGCTAGTTCATAAAGTATCCATCCTCACTGGCAATGGCCCGAGGGGAAGTACACATTTCCCCGGCTAGGGAACCACCCTACATCGGAGAAGGAAAAACAACTTGGGAGAGTTGATCACATTAAGGGTTTGGTAAAACCTAATCAAGGTTTCTAAGTGCCAATTTTTCTCCTAAGCAGAAGAGAAGTATTCAGCTCAGAAGCTTCCAAAGAAACAGCTAGTGTTGCTGGGAAAAGTGAGGCTCTTTTCAAACACGAAACCACACAAAAGGTGTTTGCTAGCCTTGCTGCTCTTCACCTGTCTTCCCGTCACTCTCCATACCCAGTTGGCACAGTCTTTACCCTCCGTCTGTGCCAGTTTATTGCCAACGCTGAACTCTCTCTGAACCTACTGAAAGAGGGGAGTCTGCTTGTCCTTTCTCCGTTTCTCTCACTACTTAAGAAACAACATTTTTCTCTGGGAAGCATCCAACATGGATTCCCGAGATCCAGAGTATCCTACAGGAGCCTAAACCCCCGAACCTTCCAACTCTCAGCAACGTGCATGTGTCTGTGGCAGCGGCACAGACATCACCACCGGCACACACGTTGCAGAGCTGAGTCAAAGCCCAGATTGCTTTGCCCTGTTGTTACACGTAAGAAGCTAAGCCCAGGGGGACTCGGGGAGGTCATTTAGGTAGAAAGCTCGGGAATCAGAGCCCAGCAGTGTCCTCGGGGTCTACGCACATCATTTCCCCTCCCCAAATCTGGGTTTCCACCAAATGGCATGCCTCCCGTGTCAGCCGAATGCCAGCCACACTGCCTCAGTTAGTAGCCTCAAACTTTGCTGTCTCATCAATACTTTTTATTCAGCAATTTCAGGGAGTCCCAGCCTTTGCCTCCTGTATTCACGGCCACACTTGGGATCCGTGGTCAGGTTAAGTAGGTTATAAGTCTGCAAATTAGGCTGTTGAGAGGGGAGTTCATGGTGACATGAATTACCCCCAAAGGATAGTCTCTGTTGCTGCCAGAGACACAAGGAGAAATAAAGTCCAACGGGTTAGAAAAATAATCCTTTAGGAAATAAGGGCAGAAAGCCCAGGCGAGGCTCAGTAGACCTGAGAGGCATCCGGTGCCTCCTAAGTTTATCTCACTGTGTATAAGTCACCGATCTATTTGTTAGCAATTATCACTAGCCTCTTATAAACTCAAGAAGTTCACCATAAACGGAACAATTCGGAGCAGCAATCATAGATTCTCCCTCTCACTTGAAGGTAATATTGATTGCCTGGTAGGAAGGGATGAGCTTCCAGTCAGTTTTAATAGAAAACATTGACTGGCTTCAGAATCTACACCCTCTAGCTCACCCCCACGTTGTGAGTGAGCTCTCACGTATCTGGAGAATTTATCAAGATCAATATTAATGGGCAAAAGCTACAGAGGCATAGAAAATCGTCACCGCCATTCCACAGCTAACAGTAACCAAGAAATGACTACTTGTAGGAAATCTGGTAAGGGATCCTAAGATTCATTTCATTTTAACCCCAGGTAAGAATACCTGTTCCATGTTCAACTTATACATAAGGAATCGTAGACTCAGAGAGGTAAAGAGATTTACCCCAAATCACCCAATGATGAAAAGTAGGAGCCCAGATTCTAACCACGTTCTGTCTTTGGAATCGACAAGGTCCCCCCGAGTCAAAATTATCATTCCCATTTTGCTCGGGGGAAAGTCACAGCCAAAGAGTACGCCCACCTGCCTGCATCCCTGTTCCCATCTCATGAGCGACTCCCGACTCACCTTCCACCACATACGCGGTGAGGCAGCAGATCGCGAGCAAGGCCAGGACGACGGTTCTCATGGCTGAGGTTCTGACAGGCTGAGCAGAGAGGGTGAGTACTGCCACTCTCAGGTCTCTTTTATGCCTCTTTCATGCCTCTTTGATGCCTCTTTTATGCCTCCAATGGTCAGCGCACTTCCTGTGGTAGGACGGGGCTTTCAAGGTGGGTGTGGAATCGCGGAAAGTCTTTGCAACGCTGATGTCTTTTTTTTTTTTTAAGTTCCTCTGCCCCCACTCACAGCAACCCCACACCTTGTGGCGTTTTCCTCCTCACCTGTGGTTAATGTGTCAGTGAAACCAAGTGTGTGCATGAAAGAAGCATCGCCGTCTCATCTCCTGCCACCAGTCTCAATTCAAATCTTCCACTGCAGGCATGCCCCAGGCCATGTCAGTGTCATGGCTCAGCAAGGGACAGTGGAAAGGAAATGAGGTGGGGTGGTCACCTCATGTAACACCCGCTGTGACATGAAGCTTCCACCAGCATGGATCACGAGTGCCCAGTGCCATCCACAGAGACTCCCCGGGCAGGGGTGGGGCAGGGGGGGAGCTGCCACCCTGAACTCCCCCTTCCTCAGCCTCTTTTTCTTCTCACGTCCCTCCTCTACCTAGGACCTTCCCCAGGTACTCAGGAAACATTTGGATTGCAGTGTTTGGAGCATGCCTACACGCATGTTTGCTTTACTGCCACTTAACATACACCTTTTCAAAGGCTTCTGGAAAACGGTACTGACGTCAACTTCACTTGGAAAAAAAAGAGAAAGAAAATTATCTATACTCTTACCATTCTGACAGTTTTCATTTTGAATACTTTTCCAGTGAGGCGCTGGTGGTGTACGTGTTTGCATCGTTGAGACAATTACACACAGTATTTTCACATCGATGTAAACGTCTCCCCATGTTTCTTCACAGTCTTCGTGTTCTTTTCTACTCTGAGTAGAAACACACACACACACACACACACACACTAAACCATTCCCTTCTAACTGGTTGTTTTATAGATCACATTGAGAAGGGAAACTTTCGTTAATGACACTGAATCATTTCCCTTGAAGAACCAGGACTAAAATTACTGAGCAAAGTCCTATATGACCACCTTCTAGCTCTCGTTACACATGCCGTGTAGTCTGCCCAAGGGGGACAGCAGTGTCACTCGGCGATGCCTCCAGCAGGGTGTCAGCGTCAGGCGCGCTGCAGGCCTTCTGGCACCGTCAGCCATTGTTTGGGGGTTTCTGTGTTTTGTGTTTTGATTTTTTTTTTTGTCTTGTTTTTCATCGATATCTATAAAATGTATTTATTAATTATGTGTGTAGCTAAAAGTTTTTGCCATTGCTATCAGGGATATGAAAATAAACTCCTATGTTGCCATAAAAATGACACCTTAACTTCTAAGAGATGTTTCATGAATGGCAGTCGCTTTTCCAGCCAGAACTTGAGAATGGCTGCTTGGTTTTCTCCACCTGGCGGCATCATCAATCCTTCAACTCTGAACACGTCTTTCCACTCAAAGTGCTTCTCCGCCCATGACTCCTCGACTTGGAGTCATATGCCCTCTTCCATCCAATTTCCAAATACAGATAGCTGGGGTCGCCATGGACTCATGGCTGACTCACCCATATGGCGCTCTCCACCGAGCTGTGCTGAGTGTACCTTGTAAGCAGCTCTGCAGTACGTCTGTCTCCGCCTCTCTTTCCACATGGCCCTCGTCACCCCTTGGTAGGACGGCTGCAGTAGACCAACCAGTTTCCCAGTCCTGACTCTCCTCCCTGTCCCATGTGTTCTCCACAACTTTGTGAAGTAATCATTCTAAAGCCCTACTCTTATCATCCTGCTTCCCTGCCGAGCGGTCATTACACCTCTGTGCTAACTCCCACTGTCTACAGGATTTATTTCCAGTCTCTCACGGCCATACATGAAGCTAGCCAGGATCTCACCCGGCTTTTCCTTTCAGACTCCCCTCCCCGCATGCACGCACATGCTCCCAGCCCTCTCGCCGTAACAGCCCTGTGTGCAGCCGACCAAGCACACGTCCTCTTTTAGACACCCCACATATTGCTTCCTTTACCTGGAAAGCCCATCCCAGCTCCCCACCTAGTAACTTGCAAACCGCTCGGCTTCCCACGCCTTTCCGGCATTCTCTAGATAAAAGTACGTTGTGTCATCCTCTGCCCCCAGGAAACTGTGTCCCCACACTGTTCCACCTCGAATCTCATTTTATTCCCCTGCCAATTAGACAGCTGCGTCTCCCACTAGATGGCAGGCTCCTTGGGAGGATGGACGCTAAACTCATGCTGTCTGGGTCCCCGGTACTAACAGAAGGCCTGCGATGTAGTAGTCACTCACCAAATCGTTTTTGAACAAACGAATTTTTCTTAAAAGACCAAAATTATGATGAAACAAGCTATTTCACTGCCATGGACTTTGCCTAAAGATAGTCAAACCTATAAAAGCGTATGCAATGATTTGAGTAACTGGGTTTTTTCATTATTGCATTCTAAGGAACTCTGCTAGACAGATATTACCTGTAACTGCTATTATGAGTAAGTCCATTTGAGTAGCGTAGCCCAGAGGTCACACAACGCACCCATCTCATTTTACACATCAGGGTGTATTGGAACACATGAAAGCCCATTTGCTCACATATCACTCATGGCTGTTTGCACCCTACAACAGCAAAACTGATGAGTTACATGGTCTTCAAGGCCTAAAATATTTACCATCTGGTCCTGGACAGAAAAAGATGGCTGACCCCTGGGTCCATCCCTGATTGGTATGCAATATTAAGACCAGTTATGTTCAATAGACTGTCAACCATACAAAAATGCAAAGGGAGAAAAAAGACTGAAGAAGTATACCAAAACACCTCCAAGAATTCCCCCAGGAAGGCATCAAGTTCATGGGCAGGCAGGCAGGGTGAGCGGGAACGCCGGTAAGAGCTAGCGTCTCACCTTTCAAGGTCCCTGTATCGCGTATAGCTCCTTTATTTACTTCTCTTTGCCAGTGAAAGCATGTGGTATTAACAGGCAGGCACTTTCTCATTGGGGCGGTTCATACTCATCTTTGGTCCTTTCTAAAAAGTCCACAACCACCCAAAAATAAGTGAAAGACATTTCTAAACAGGTCTGTGGTTATCAAAAGGTTAAAAACCACTGCTCTGGGCTCTATCAGTATGTATTACTCAGGGCCAGGAATCCACAGGCTCAACGTGACAGAGGAAATGTTGCAATTTGAGCACTATACAGAAGTTGCTTTAAAATAGCATTGGCCACGTTGCTCATTGTTCACAGATCAATGGGGAATCTGAAAAGAGAGGGCAACAGAGTCAAAGTCACCAACTCCCCAGCCAAGGCGAGGTTGGGAAGAAGAAAGGTGTCTCCGCTCTTAGCTGTCAAGCTATTCACTTTGCCAAGAAATTAAAATCGTAAGTAGAGCAGTTTATTTATCTATTTATTTATTTTTCAGAAATTGCTATTTTGGCCACAGAGTCTGCCATAAACTTGAAATCCTCTGTGGTGGAGCAGATTTATGGATTAATGGATTTCCTCGGTGGAGATTGGTCAGACCTGGTCTGCCTGGAAAATATGCCCTGGCCAGCACCAGAGGCTGCCATCAGCAGCCATCCCACGGGGCCTTTCCTTGAGAAGCTGCGTCTATAATGGGAACCCTGAGCTGTCAAGTCGGATTAATCCATCTTATCCTTATCCTGGCTCAGCCACCACAAGATGTGACATGAAAGAGGGTCAAAGTCACCTCTACCTCACAGACATCAGAATTAGAAACAACACATGCCACATCTCTGGATCACAGGAGGGACTCAACAAACAGCAGTGATTCTGATCAGACAGACAGACACTGAAACCATCACAAACATTCTGAAACTGGAACCACATCTGCCAGAGAAGTTGGTGACAAACGAGCAACAAACACGTGGTTTTCATCCGAGGTTATGATTTTATATTTTATGAATAATTATGATTGACTTTTTTGGAGTTAGCCGAACCTATGAGTCTCTGCTTCCCTATACGTGGTCTCCTCCCCGTATCTAACGTACCAGGAGAAAGATGTATGCCTGTCGCTAGACACCTCTGACCTAAAGCTGGAAGACATTTTCCTCTTCCCAATGAAAGGGTCTGTCACAAATACAAGACCTCTTTATTATGGAATAATTAGTGCATGAGCGTTGTGGATTACCTAAGAATCTGACTGACCAGAATGATTTTTATTTTACTTTTTATTGAAAATTTTCCCAATATATTTTTTTCTGATAGAGAAGGGAAAATAAATTGAATCACTGATGACAGAGTCTCAATATTTAGTCTTGGTACCACAGGCCAATAATCTATTACACAGAACCTAGAAGGATTCTGAGTCTACACACAGTACTTTAAAGGGCCTATGATACCAGATTGAATCTGAATGGGTCCCAATGTTGACTGTAGAAACAAATGGATGAAATATTGTCTTATCAGAGGCCTGTCATGGTCACTCATATACCCTGGTCACCGGCTTTATTTGCACTCATACTCTGTATATAATCTGTATATTGTTCTCTTTCTACTAGAACAATGTCCATAAAAGCTGAGGACGTGTCACAATTGAGTCCTCAGGGGCTATAATGTAGGAACTCAATATTTATTGATCAAATAAATGAAAATAATTTCTTGTCATTTAATTCTTCTAAGAACTAAAAACAGAAGGGCTGTTTGATTCAGCTTGGAGCTGCTATGAATAAAGCTGCTAAAACATCCGCGTGCAGGTTTCCCTGTGGGCATAAGTTTTCAACTCCTCTGGGTAAATTCCAAGGAGCACGATTGCTGGAGCTCATGGTGAGACAAGGTGTAGCTTTGTAAGGAACCACTACACTGGCTTCCAAAGTGGCTGCAACATTCTGTGTCTTCCAACCAACAGTGAACGAGCGTTCCTATTACCCACATCCTTGCCAGCATTTGGTGTTGTCAGTGTTTCGAATTTTTGCCATTCTAATTGTGGTGCAGTGGTGTCTCATTGTTATTTTAATTTGCAATTATCTGATGAGGTATGACATCAATTACCTTTTAACACCCTTCTTTGTCATCTGGCTATCTTCTTTGATGAAGTGTCTGTTCAGATCCTTTGCCCAGGTTATTTGATCAGATTGTTTTCTTGCTGCTGAGCTTTAAGAGTTCTGTGTATGGTTTGGATAGCAGTCTTTTATCAGGTAAGTATTTTGCAAATATTTTCTCCCAGTCTGTGGCTCTTCTTCTCATTCTCTGTACAGTGTCTCTCACAGAACAGACGGGTTCCCATTTTACTGAAATCCAACTTAATTTTTTCTTTTAAGGAGCATCATCTCCAAACCCAAGATCATCTAGATTTTCTCCTATGTCATCTTCTAGGAGTTTAATAGCTTTGCATTTTACGTTTAGGTCTATGATAGATTTTGAGTTAATTTTTGTGAAATGTGTGTGGTCTGTGTGTGGATTCGCTATTTTTTATTTTATCTTATTTTATTTTTATTTTTTTGCATGCAGATGACAGCTGTCCCAGACCATTTGCTGAGAAGATTATCCTTTCTCCAATGAATTGCCTTTGGTCCTCTGTCAAAGATCTACTAACTATATTTGCATGAATCTATTTCTGGGTTCTCTACTTAATTCCACTGATATAATTATCTATTCCTGTGTCAATACCACATTGTCTGGATTACTGTAGTCATGGAGTCTTCATATGTCACCACGCAGGTGTCCTACAGAGTGTGACCTGGGCAGTACCCCAGAATCAAGCTTGTGCCTCTGACAAGTGCTGTGAGAATCCACCTGTAGGCAGTCCCACAATGCAGTCTGGGAAGTATTCCTGACTAAAGCATGTTTTGTCGTTTGCAACTCAGAACGCTCATGGGAAGAACGACCTCCATAGAGAGTCTACTGCATGCTGTTGACGGGAAGTTGCCAACTGTAGTTAGTCCTTTATTAGTCTTAAGGCAGTGTGGTAACACTGGAAAGAAATGGGATGTAAAGCCAACAGACCTGGGTCTGCATCTGGGCTTTGCCAATAGCTAACTAAGTATATGACGTTAAGAATCACCTAACTTTCCTGAATCTCTGTTTATTCTTCTGAAAACGGGGTAATTTCTGTCTCATAGGGTTATTTTGGAGACGGACGTCATCTAAAGCAAAAGCATTTCACAGGTAACAGTGAGCCCTCAACCAGTGCTATTTCCACTTAATATCTGCCAAACATAGGGCGACCTCACTGCAAAGTACCGAAAAGATAAGACTCTCCGTTTGATTGGATGTACCAGCTTAGGAAAAAGACAACAAAAGAGAAAATAATTAAACATTTTAAGGAAATACAAGGACTTTTAGCATGAGTATGCTGAATTTTTTAGTAGTAGCTGTATCATTTAAAAATAATGCTTAAATATTAATATAACGTCCAAACCAAAAAAGGGATCAGTATATCTTATGATATAAGGTAGAACCATACGAGACACATGTTTAGACGAGGTATTGAGGGAAGAATTCTCTATATCTGTTCTAGTTACTTAGGGAAGTAGCATTTCTAAAAACAAACATAAAGTTATAGAGTCTATTTCTGTTGAAAAACAATTTCATATTTTTTCTCATATGAGCAGTTTAATGACTATTAATCATAGACAATTATTTGAAAAGCAAAAATGAAGTTAAAATTATCTACAATTTACTGTCCAGAAATAACCATTTCCAGGTCTTCAGTGTCTATCTTTCCAGAATATTCCCTACGCACTTAGGTACAGATAGACAGATGACAAAAATGAGCATACGCAACATGTACTATTCCTTAGCCTGTTTTCTTTTCACCTAAAAATACTCTTGAAAATATTCTAGGTCTACAAACACAGAATTGTATCATGTTTAATGGCCACAGAGAATTTCTTAAACGCATTTAATCAAATTCATTTCACTGATCTCCTATTGCTGGACATTGAGATAATTTTAACATCTGTGGGTAGTGATCCCATCATTTCTGTAGGCCAATCCCTAGCCGTACAGCCGCTGGGCTAAAGACGCGACACCCCTGGTTTCTTAGCATCGCCCACATCTGTGGAGCAGAATCATGATACCCCCAGAAGCCACCTCAGTGCAAAGGAACAGAAGCAAGTCCGGGGTTGTTTGTGATGACGTAGCACAAAGTCACGGTAAAAGTGAGCCTTCAACCAGCACCCGCGCTGTGGCTGAGGCCTGGTTTTCGTCCTAGAACAGCAATGATGCTGCAGACAGAGTATATGGAGGCAGGTCCCACCGCGCTGCTTCCTTATTGGCCCTCCCCGCCCGCCATGCACGCATGCTCACACCTCCCCTGATGCAGAGTGAAATCCACAGTGGGTCTGTGTGGTTTATTGAAAGTAACCAAAAAGGCAGTGAAATTTCGTCACCAGTGATGATGCATACTTTCAACATCATTAGTCTTTAGACTCAGGCCACCATCAGACGCTGCTCAGGGGCTACACCTAGTCACGAGAAACAAACTTTCTCCACTCACCACTTGCCCTCTCTAACACCAGGTGGTCCAGATTACTTCTTTCCGTTTGTCTACTCCCTCCCTCCCTGTTTCCATGAGTGCTGACACTAAGCTATGCAAATAGAACTTAAAACAGCCTGTTCAGGGCAAAGCCTGGCTTTGGAAACAGGGACTCTGAAAAGACAAAGGGGCACTGAACTGAAGGATGGATGCCCCCCGATTTGGCCTGGGAGTAGGTACATGTCGGGCTTTAATGCTTTGCTTTCACTATCAAAACCTGACATTGAACTCGCCAGAAAAGTGTAGCAGACCTAAAACACAACCGAAACTATTTCCTTGAGTCTAAGGCTTCAGTGCCAAAAGGGGTTACAGCAAGGGCCGTGCACACAAAATCACCGTGGGACGTGACATGGACGGACTTTCCCTTCCAAAGGTCCACGAGAGCAAATCGTCTTGTGGGTATCCTGTAAAAGCCCACAACGTTGCATTTGAACAGGGGCTAGAGTTTTCTGATGAAAGAATTTCTACAGACAGGCTTATGCCCAAGAAGATGACATCTGGGCACCATCACAGAACTCGAGCACAAGTGAATTATTCTTTGTAGCTCAACAGGAATTGCGGGGAAAGTTGGGAGTGTTTGAACCAAAGCAGAAAAAAAAAACATCCCTCAGGAAGGCAGACCGACCTTTACCTACCGGCACGGGATTACTTGTCATTTATATTCTCCTACCAGATCAATCCAGGATGTGCGGAGGGGAAACTACCGGAGCAGAAGCATCTAGCAAACCCACTTCTCTGCTTGAGGAGTTTCTCACCCTAGAGGTGTGGAGTAGAAGCAGACAGGGCTTACGGGAGGTGCCATCATGAGAGGCCATTCAACCAAGCAATTAAGACCAGGAAGCCTGTGAAAGTTGTAGAACCAACTATACAGTTTCAGACCCCAGAAGACCCAGTCGACATTATTTTTAATTTAATTTGATTTGGTTTATTTGTGGAACATCTACCTCCAAGAAGTGTATATTGTAGTGGTTCAGGGCCAACCCGCCTGCTGTGTCCATAGCCAGTTTGATCACTTAGTGACGATAGGACCTTCAGCAAGTTACTGAATGCACTTAGTGTCTCTGCTTGGTGGCCCTGTCTGTGTAAAACAAAAGTGAAATTAATGAGTTTTTCCTGGCGTGTCTTAACCACGCAAGATACATAATAGTGAAAGGTCCTAAAAGAATATTTTAGAGTCATGTTATGTGAGGATAAGTACCTACTTAATTCCGTTATGGGAGAAGAAAACACTTGCTTTTGCTTCGATGACTAAAATGCTGAATGGGAGTTTTTCCTGATTTACCTAGCTACTTAACCTTCCTTTTCTGTTTGTCAGATTTCGCATCTGAACACAACACACGGACCAGGCAGACTCTGCTCCCACGTGACTTGCTGCCTTTTGCCTGGGGAAGCTGAGCGTGGCCTGGGGCAGGACACAGGTCTGCTGGTCTGCAGAGCGTATTTCTGTAGCAAAAGTGGGCTGGAGTCCTTGGCGGTCTCGTCCAGCCAGGGTTGCCAGATAAAACACAGGGTTCCCAGTTACAACTGAATTTTAAATAAATAACAAGTGATTTTTAGTGTATCCTAAACATCGCTTGGTACGTGGAATACTTATGCTCAAAATCATTTGCTGTTTACCTGAAGTTCAACTTTAACTGGGCGTCCTGTGTTTTCATTTGCTAGATCTGCTAGCCCTACTTTCCTCTGCAACAATGAAGCTGCAAGTCCCTCAGACATAGTTCTCAGCTGCTAGTGACAAAGGGGATATTATTTTCCTGCTAGATTTTGTACCCCATCCAAAATCCACTCTAGTTACCTACCCATAACTTCCTATAAGGAATTGTATTCGTATTTTGTGTATCATTTTCTTAGAGCCCACTAATACACATGGCTGCACTTTCTCATTTTGGGACTATAAGATAGTCAACAGAAAGAGAATAAATCAACTTCAATTATCTTCCATTTTCCCTCGTAAGGGGAATGATTTCCAAACTCATAAGGACAGAGCGAACAGTTATAAGACAGTTGAAGATGAAGAGAGATGGTAAATAGCAAGAGAGAAGTGAGCCATTTTAATAAATTCAAGTCTCTCAATGGCCTCCTTCTCAAGGGCTCTGCCCTCCTCATGTCACCACAGCCAGGACTATTAATGTTCCCCTGTGTCCGTACAGTCCCGCATTTGATTACTACTAAATCTGGACATGGAGCTTGGCTGTCCAACACCTGCACACCGGTCCTGCTGGGCTAAATCCAAGACAGACTGGGGAGAAAACCTCTGCCACCCACTATGGAACATGGGGGACCCATTTCTCGCCAACCACCTGGACACGAGGCAAATTTAAATCAAGTGGATCCTTCTCCCTAGAATATTGATTCTAGAGAGAGGGACAACGTGGTTCAGGGACAGGGCTTATTCATGGTAGCTGTGACCGAATCAGAGCTGAGCAGTCCGTCAGCCACCGTTCAGGGACGGTGGCGAGCACCCAGTGGTAACGGTGCCAGCCGTGGCGTCCTGAGGAAACAGTCCCTGTGGCACCATGTTGATTACCCTCTGCCTGCCTGCTCTGTGATCCAGGCTCTCCAGAATATCTGACTGTTCAGTGAGCTACCCAAACGTTTCCTTTTCTTACGTTTTCTACAGTTAGTTTCTATTTTTGAACCCTAGAATGGCCCCAAGCCATTGCCCGCCCATACCAGGCATGTCCCTGAGGTGCAGCGGACAGACGGTTCCCCCCAGACTCAAAAATCTCCCCAGCAAAACTTCCAGACCATCAGCTCCTCTTTCCCTGCTTATATTCAGACCTCAAGAGGCAATGGGTATTTTTCCAGAGCTTTCTAATCAGCTTTATCCCCTACTCCCTCTTCATGTTGACCAGCCAAACATCAAATATTTTTTTTTTTGGTCTGACCCGGCCGAGTCTTCCTCTGCTTGATGCAGCGATTGGCCGGAAGGCTGGCAGTTTCTCCACTGCCCGTCAGTCCGGAGTGTTTGTGGTAGACCACCCTGAGCCCAGGCTGGGGGCAGAGGCAGGAAACAGCTTCTCTCTGAAAGCACTGAGCGGAGAACAGAAAGCACAAGAGGAAAACCCTAACCTGCCCTTCACCCCAAGTTCCTCTGCCTCTGCCATTCAGCAGCCTGACATCTTACTCATTAGACTTTCCGCGGGAGAAGGTTCTCAGGCCCTTCTCTAAGCTGTAGGTTTCCTATGGCTGTGGGACCACCAGTGTGGCCACCTCACCAGCAGGCTGGGGAAGGAGCCATCTGAGTAAGGTGGGCTGTTGGAGAGAAAGCGGTGGTCTGAGCACAGTGCTGTGTGAGTGGAAAAGCTGATTGTTGTTCCATTCGCCACCGCCTAAGTGTCACCCTGTGATTCTCTCTTCACGAGGTTTCACCACGGGACCCTGGGTGACAGGGTTCTAATGCAATGTACTTCTTGCATGCTATATGCTGCCTGTGGGGTACATGTGACAAAGGCAAATGATTTCCTCTGCCACCCACACGCCCTCGCGACTTTTCCATGGCTCTGACTGCTAGGGAAGCACGAACTCCATTCCGCTCGACACTGCCTCAGTGTTGGGCTAGCTGGGATGCTTCTTGAACCCCTGAAAGCATCCTATGAACCCCAGGGGTCACCAGGGGCAAGAGGGCCAACACAGCAGTACAGGTTGAGCCTCTCAACAGTCACTGCATGTTGAGGTACACATTTCATGTCACAGGCTCCACAAGACCATTAAAATTGTTTGGCCAGTCGGGACCTCATATTCAACAATAATTCACTCACATTTTACTCATTCATACAGTACCCGCTTTACTAAGCATCTAGCAATTCCAAGCTCAGTGACAGCACTGGGGACAATGGGTGAATCAAAGACACAGCTATAACACAGAGTAATAACGCAGTGACTGAATAAGGCAAAGAAAGGGTCCTGTGGGAGCAGAGAAGGGGCAGGTCTGCAGTGGGCAAGGCTGGGGCAGAAAGAAGGGAGCCTCCGAGGACAGGTCACCCAGGTAAGTCTCAGAGTCTGAGGAACAACATGACGGTCACAGGTGACCAAGAGGAGTGGCTGCAGCAAAACCCTCCCTGCAGAGGGTTCGAGAAGGCCTGGGAGAGAAAGCAGGGGCAGCCAATTCTTTAAGGAGAATAGTGGGAGACTGCAGCTGTCTATAGACACTTGGAGAGAAAAGGACAGTAGCCTAAAGAGGAAAGGGGGGGGGGTAAGGGGGGGTTTTCTTTGCTTATTTATTTTGATTTTCAGATGAGAGAAATAATATCAAGTTTGCTTTCTTATGGGAATGAGCCAGTGGAAAGTTTCACAATTTATATGATGCCCAGCGTATCAACCATATATATATATATATATATATATATATATATATATATATATATATATATTTGCCTTCCTTCTAATAATTTGAGTTTACAAACACATGCCCCCTAGATCTCATTACTTACACCAGGAACTAATCAGATTAGCGATTTGGTCTATAATTAAACTATTTCCTGGTATTTTCTAGAATCTCTAGCAATGACGTTCTTTCAATAAAACCATGATTTCATTCCGAGAGTTTTATAAATAGACATTAAACATAGACTATCTACCCTTACGGTTTAGCAATAAGCAAAATGACTGTTGACACCACAATGAAAAGGACACTCGTGTCCCCAGAACAGACTGAGTCCTCTGCCCCCTACTTCAGCTACTACTGCTGAGATGGCATTGAACCCTGCGGACTTATTCTAAGTTCCACAGGGACATCTGTGGGCCACGCTCCTCCTCCTGGAGGTGGGACCTTCACTTTTGAGGCAATTCAGTAAGTACTTCCCTACCTGTCAATCACGGGCCTGGCTTCAGCGCTGTCACTGCTCATGCTGTGACCTTAACCAGTTTCTCCAAGAGGATGTGGTCTTCCAAGGTACCCGAACTTTGACGAAAACCCCCTGCACTTTCCTCCCCGCTGCCTCTGCCCGTGCCCCAAGCCAAGAGTAGGAGAAAGTCTGAGTAATAAATCCTGAGTTTTTCTCTCAGCCTCTTGATCCCCATGTTTACTCTACATGTAATTACTCGGGTAACAAAACGGTTCTTAACTCTCACTGCAAGGTTCTTTACCTCATTTCTATTAAGTATGCAATATTGTATCCACTTCTTGCTGCCTCAAATGGATTGTTTTATAGCCCATTTCAGTTCTTTATTTATGGAGACTGTCTACCCTCCCACATTTAATTTTTTTTTAATAGTTATGCATTTTGAACAAAGACTAGTTTCAGACTGCAGTTGCCTTGAAACGGTTGTTTGTGGACACACACACACACACACAACAGTTCCCTGTTAGATTAGAGCAAGGGCAGTTTAAAATTGTTTACCACAGCAGCTATCCATCGTAAGCACTTATGGCTAAGCATGTGTATCTTAATTAGTTCTCTATTTTACTGCCGACAAAACTGAAAATTGGGGGAGGTGAGGGTGCCTGCCTGAGGTTACACAGCGAGTGACTGATCAGGGATTTAGATGCAAGTGGTCGGGCTCGGGCTCCGGTACCCACACCCTCAGCTACTCGGGCAGAATGTGGGAGGGCTGAGCCTCTAAAACTTGCCCAGCGGAGTCTGAAGGGTGGAGGAGCCAGACCTCCCCCAGAAGTGAGACAGTCTTGATAAGAAGGGAGTTACAATGCCCAGTAAGTACAAGGTTCCCTGAAGTCCCATGATAACGCCGCCTTCTGCTCCATGACATACCCCTGGTGCTATAACACCAAAGGAGTAGTTGACTCCCTTAAGGGACACAAAAGACCTGTATAAATATTTCTGAGGTGGAGGACAGGCCTCGTAAAGACGTCCATTTTCCCCCAAATTAATCTAGTATTCAATGTAATTCCAGTAAAATCTCCAAATAGTTTTTGGGGGAAATTTTCTAATCTTATTCTTAAATTTGTGTGGTACAAAGATAGTCACAGAAAGCTGAAGCAGACAGGGAAAACTGGCCTTGTGGAATGTTAAGGTGTAAGACAAAGTTGTTGTAATTTAAAAAAAAACAAACACTTTAGTGCTAATTATGGAAGAATAAACACCAATAAAAAGCTCAGAATCAGGGTTATGAATATGTATGCATATATGTATATACGTGTATACACACACACACATATATAAACTATGAGCAGAAAACGGTAAGAAATATCATTAAGTATGTTGGAAATTTCCATTTACTTTACAGAGAAAAATAAGTTTTCTACTTGACATCATGTACAAAGACTGACTCCTAATGAATTAAATGCCTAGATTTGAAAAACAAATACATAAAGTTCAAAATAAGAAAATATAGGCGAATAGCTTTATTAGCTCTGGGTGGAGAAAAGATACCATAAGCAGAGTCCCAAAGAATAACTCATAAAGAAAACCTGATACAGTTTACTGTTTCAAAGTGTCCGATAAACTTGGAGTCGCTGCCGACCTCATCTCCCTATTCATTTTCTTCTTAGTGTTTATCACCGTCTGAAATGGTCTTGCACACCTATGTGACTTCTGGGCCTGTACCCATCCAAAAGAATGCCTCCCGGGGGCAGGTGCTTTGACTATTGTGTTTGCACGGTAGACACAGCAGCTAGAACTGTGTCTAGCTTAATAGGCACGCAGTAGCCGGGTCCTTTGTACGCTGTTTAAGGACTTTTTAAATGTTCCCATATAGTTGTCCATCCCACCGCTGTCTGTCTGTCTGTCTGGGGCTGTGTTTCCTTACCACCATGCCGGTTCTAATGAACCTTCCCAGAAGGTAAGCCCTAAAGGTTATCTACCGTGTTTCCCCAAAAATAAGGCCTAAACAGAAAATGAGCCCTAGCATGATTTTGCAGGAGGACATCCCCTGAACATAAGCCCTAATGCATCTTTTGGAGCAAAATGTAATAGAAGACCCGGTTTTATTTTCGGGGAAACACAGTACAAGACTGCTTATTGGAGGAAATGTATGGTTTCTACCAAGCCTGGAACTCCAGTTTAATCCCCGTGGGCAGCAGTGGGACTGTTATCACAGGGTGTCTTGAATGCAGCATGTGGGGCAGGTCTGTATAAGTGGAGAGAGAATATTTTAGGATAGAGCTAAGAGCAAAGAATTAAAACTACAGGGACACAGATTTCAGCTTCACACTAGCGATTATTTTCTCCCAGTTGCAGTTGTCCAGAAACAGAATGGGCTATCTTGAGATTGAGGAAATGACGCGCCGCTGACTACCTCTGAGAAGAGTCTGGAGGACCATGTGACAGAGGGAGAAAGAGAAAAGGTGAGAAGGGTTGCTTTCCTTCCACCGCTGGGCTCTCCGATCTTTGACCTGCCCCTTCTTACATCCACTTCCTCTTCACAGGACCTTCTCCTTTTGTCCTCCCAGGATTATCCACCGAAGCACATGATGCCAGGCGTGGGGACAAACACTGTGCATTAGGGTTACTCTCGACATTTGATGCATGACACGAAAACTTAAAGGAAGCCTGCGGGGCACTCATTTGGGACTCTGGGGGACAAAGACATATTAGCAGAGAATCACACTCATCGTCCATTCTCGGGCCTCCACGCCCACCCCACTGAGAAAGCAGAACCCAGACTTGTCTGAAATTCTGCAAAAATGGTACCACCTAGCCCAGATACATTCCTTCCAGACAGTTCTCGCAGAGACGTGCCATCGTCCCATGTCAGCAGGCCCTGTGACCGGTTGTTGGCCGCCTGGCCCCATCACACAGGACAGACGCGGAGGAAGACGGAGACGTTTAGCTTACTCACCCCTGCCTTGCCCTAGATGGAGGAGCAGAGGTTTTATCAGAAGAGAAAGTGATTTCTCTCAGTATTTGCTGTTGGATCACATGTGAAAAGTGCAGTCACACCAACCACAGTTCCTGTGCCAAGCTCAGAAGTGGGTCAGGAGCTGGAGAAATCTGACAGACACAGAGCGTGACTGCTTGAATAGCGCTCTTCAGGGGCGAAGCGCACAGACCGAAATACGCCCTAATGTGCAGAGTGGACTTCACATGGAGAAGGTAGGACCTGAAATCAGGTTTGGGTGGCAGAGCCAGGTCCCTGCGTGGGAATCAGGAAACGGTCGTGATGGGGCTTGGCCTGGCTCCTGGCCTGAATTCTGGACTCACTCGGCCACTAACCAGCTGTGTGTCGATGAACATAGTAGAAGTGAAAAGACGCAGGATTAGGGGTCAGAAGATCTGCAAGACTGGGATCCCCAGTCGCCTCGCCTCTCGGGACACCGATTTCTTCATCAGTGACATGAGAAGGACAAACAGAATGATCTCTGACCTTCCATTAATTCTAAAAACCAAAGTCATTTTCCACACATAGCCAATTAGATGGTTGAAACAACGCGCTTCCTAAAATCCCTTCTGGTCCTAACGTTTTATAGGGAGAGGCAGTTCTTCGCATAGACACATGGTCCTTACTTAGGGTTCCGAGTGGAGCCTCTGCAGTCCACACACGTAAGTCCGATGGGTTGTACTGAGTTGGGGAAATGTTACGCTGGCCCCCGTGTCACCTTCATGCAAATTATACAAAGGTATCCCCTGGGGACATGTTAGAATTCTGAGAAGGGCGGCCCCATGGCGAACGGAGGAGGGCTGGGGCTGCCCTCAGCTTCCCCGCGCCTCACAGCTGGACGCTCCTGTACAGTGGACACACTGCTCAACTGGACACACAAGCCCTGGTGGAGCCCAAAAACTGGGAGGCATTTGCTTCAAGCCCAACCCAAACTTTCCGAGGAATATGCTGGAAGGTAGAAGTTGGCAACATACCACCTGTAGGCTCCCGAGCTGGGCAAAGATTATACGGAGTCAAAGGTTGCGTGACTGTGACGCTAATTTAACAAGTGATGCTCTGACGTCTCAATACAGCTCCTCTGTCACAGGAATCAACGCACAATCGCAACTGGTCCATGAGTGAAACATGAATCGATTCACCAGCCTGCAGAGGACATGGGGTACCCTACACTCGACGCTGCTCGTTCAAACAGACTATAAGTTCCTCAGAACGATTGATCAGGTTTCTTGTTCACTTTTATGCCTCCAGATTTGACTGCTGTGTCCAGCACAAAATAGTTGTTCAATAAACAATCACTGACTGAATTCACTGTCGGAAGTCGATTGGATTCAAATACCCCAAGACGGGATGTTATGGACATAAATGAAATTAAAGTGGAATTGGGAAATGTCCTCCTAGAGCAGTGGTTTTCAACCTGCATGTGTAGTTTTCAAATGTCTGGTGGTTCGGACACAGCTCTTCCCACCCTACTCAACATGGAGAACCCCTGAAGGGGTGAGATTTTCTAGGCACCGATTCTGAAGGTCCCCTCTACAGTTGACACAAGCCTACCCACGGTTCTCAACCCTGGAGGACCAGGGCGCTTGTCAGAAGCCCCCAGCGCTTGTCAGAAGCCCCCAGCGCTTGTCAGAAGCCCCCAGCGCTCCAGCGGGACGCTCAGAGGGCGACTGGGGTTTGCGCCGTGGCTGATGCCTTCCGCTGGAGAAAACATAACTTTCATCACCACACCTCTCGTTACATAACTTGTTTCTTTCTTTAACAGAAATATTTTTAATTTAAATTCCTAGAGACTTGTGTTTTCTCCTATCTTCTGCCCCTGGCATCTGCCGCTTCACATACTGTTTCTGTGTTGACTCCACATCGTGTGGACAGGAAACTCAGCTCCTCAGGTTCCAGTGAAAACTGTCCTCACACCAGACACCAGGAAGGTGAGGCACTTTACTGGCTTGGGGGGGGCGGGGGGGGAGGGAGGAATGGATGGCGTGGCATCACACGGCACACGGCCTCCCATCGAGCTAATCGTGCCCCCCTTCTCCCCTCTTAGCACCCCTCCCTCTCCACAGCAAAACACTCTCCACTCTTTCTCTCAGGCCTCAGGAAGAGCTGCTTGCCATGAGCACGCCCTGCAATTTGTCAAAGTATTTCTTCCAAACACATACAGTACTTTCCCTGAAAAGAACCTTGGTGACTAAATGGCTTCTCTTCACCTCGCTGCCCCCACTGTGGGACTGGTATGTAGACAGAGCCTGAAGGGTCCCTGCAAAAGTGCTCAGTGGGGGCTGGTAAACTCCACCAGTGACGCCCAGCTCCCTGCAAATTTGCTTTTCCTTCCACCTACTTCCCCTTTTCAGATATTAATATAAAAGAGAGAACAGAAAAGGAGACTTTCCGAATCGTTTTGTGTGGGGATTAGGAAGAGGGATATTTTATGAAGAATTGTGTGTCTTTTAGGCAAATGTGCTACACTTTGGGGGGGGGGCATCAGGCATTATTCACCCAGCCCCCTTACATAAAAGCCCACCCATAGGATGCCCTTAAAGGTCACAGAAGAGGCTGAGGGGGAGGCAGCAGAGAACATGGTGACATTTGCAAGGGAACCAAGGGCTGGGGCCACATAGATGAAAATAGAAGGGGTTGGGTGGAGTGAGAGGGAAACCTACCACAATGATCGCAGAGTGTATAGTCCTTTTCCCCCCAAGATGACATGTACTCACATATACAACTACCCATCCTCTCGGTCACACCCACAGCTGCCACCAGGGAAAGCCACAGGATCTTTCACTGCAACCCCACCCCCCTGCCTGCTGAAGGCAGGTCTCAGCCTGAGGAAGCAGTAGGAGGAGCTGTGACCTGAGCCTCCAGCTCGGGCCAAGTCTCAAGCATGTGAAGGGGAAGAGCTGGGGGACAGGGGGTGAGGAGGGCCGAGTGGGGGCACTTGGGAGTTCCCACAGAAGTGAAATTTACTTCTGTGTCTGCAGTGGCTCAACCTGCCCCTTTCCGCTGGACTTGTATTTCTCCCAGGTCCCAAGGCCTCGTGTGTAATCACCAACCTGGCTCTGTCCTAGAAGCAGAAAGGAGATTCAGCAGCCCCAGGAAGTTACACCTTCAAGGTGTGTTCTTGTGCCTCTACTTTCAGTCTGAGGTTTTTGAGTCGATTTGACAGATCAGCTCGCTTAGTACATGTAGTGAAATAATGAACAGGTCAGCAACACAGAGGCTGAGAGGAAGCAGAAGGATCAAAAACAAAGGGGAAATATCCCTACTTCTAGAAATTACTAAAACACAATTTTCTTTCCTCTGCTATTGTTTCTAACATTGTGTGATTTTCAAAACAACCCTATATATCAAAGAGTAATTGGAAAGGGGAGAGGAGTGACATTCATTTCTGGCTGTATGGCCAGCTACACACACTGTAACACTCTTTTAAGTAGAAACAAAGTGTCAGGAATAGAGAGACTACTGAACTAGATGGAGAAACATAAAAGGAGGAGGAAAATGGGGACGTACCCTGGACGGTGGAGATTAACATTTGGTTTAAAGATAAGTAATTAAGATAGTGGGCTGGTGGGGAAGGGCCAAAGTGACCACAGAGCAGAATAAAGAGCCTAGAAACAGACCCAGTGAATGTATGACTGACAGGGCACTGCAGATCGGTGGGAAAGGACGGACAATTGAATAAACCACTCTGGAACTATTGCTTAGCTACACAGGGGGAAATGAAAAAAGATCCCTATGTCACGACAATAAAAATTCCAGATGGATTAAAGGCTTAAATGAGTGTGTGGGGCAGGGGGAGGGACAAAAAAAGCTTTTAGAAGAAAATACAGAGGTGCTTTATGACTAAAACCAAACAAAAGCTGAAACTCTAATGAAAAAGATTGATAAATTTAATTACATTAAAATTAACAACTTTTGTTCATGTAAAGATATAGAAAGAGGGCCAAAAACACAAAACACCATTTGGGACGAATATTTGCTACACATATAACACAGTAGCCACAAATATACACCTTCTACAACTAGGGGGGAGAAAAAGAACTAGAAAAAGGGGAAAACATATCAACAGGTGCTTCATAGAAGAGAAAATTGTGAAGCGCCCATACATTAAATGAAAATATGTTTCACCTTAACCTCGGTAATCAAGAGGAAACAGATTCAAACTAAATGAGTTACTAAGACTCCCCTTCCAAATAGGTAAAAATAAGAAAGTTGAACAATACCAAGTGTTGACAAATATTGAGAGGAAAGGAAAACTTGTTTGCAATAGCAAACACTGGAAATAACACAAATGTCCATCAACAGTAGATGAGATGAATAAATAGTGGTATGTCCCTACAACGCAATATTATACGGTACTGAAAATAGTGAACTCTAACTACATAGATCAACATGGGGAAAAAAATCTCAGTAAAAATTGGGAGAAAGAAACACATCAGAAAAGTACATCCAGTATAATTCCATTTACATAAGGTTTTCAAATATGCATACATTAAATAATATATTGAATAGGATTACATATATAAGTGATAACACTGTAACTAAAGTAAAGGAGTGATTAACACAAAATTCAGAAGAGTGGTTAGCACAGGGCTGAGAGGAATTAAGACTGGGGAGAAGCTCAGGAGAACTTCTGACTTACTCGAAACTTCTGTTTATTAACCTGCATATATGTGCACATTGGTACGTTTGTTATTATCCTTTAAATTGTACTATTATATTTAAGATTTTTTTAAATGATTGGAAAGCAAAGGTGAGACGATACAATGTACACGCTTGTTCACAAACTGGCTGGTGATCTGCTGTCACTGTTACTCAGTCCAATTCTTCGGACTGCAAGAGACGATCTTTTAAAAACTGAGTCCCAGCTTAGAAAAATACCAACAGGGGGACAAAGCACACACATATTCATGATGTCACTTATCTGAGATGCTCATGAGTTTGATCTCAATGTTCCCATCACCCAGTGAGACGGCCTAGGAGAACAGGGACAGAGATTGCGACTCAGACTCGGTGAGTCTAGAGTTAATTGGAGCTTTGACTTTGAGATTTTTGACTAGTTGATGTATGTGAAATTTGCTCCACTCTTTCTCTAAAATAAACTGCAACCGCAAAAGCACTTTTAGTATGCTCACAAATAATATTCAGACTTCAACAATTTTATTTCTAGGAACTGAAAGATGGACTTCAGAAATGTTACCACGGTAAATGAAAAAAAATTTTTTAAAAATGTCACCACTGTCGAGAATGAGGAAGAGAGGCAGATTAAAGACGTGGTGACAACAAAGCCTCACAAAATCAGATAAATGACAGTTAGATGTACGGCCTGCCTTACCCAGAGGTCTGCCGTATTGAATATTATTGTGCTGACTGCCCCCCACCCCTCACAGAAAGGCAAATTGGGTGCTAACCACGAGTAGCCCCAACAAGCTCGTTTTAATGAGCAGAAATCATACCGCTACCCAGAACTTTAAAAGTCTGTTTTCTCAGGCCACGGGTAGCCAAGCTCAGCTAGCTGACTTCCAAATGTACACGTCAGCTTCAGTGGAGTTGGCGAGTACGTGTGGGCCTAGCAAAATCAATCCTTTATCATGCTTGCAAAAACCCAAAGGGAATGTCTTACCTCAGTGAGCTGGGAATGCTATCATTTTGGAAGTATGTAAGGAGTTATTTTTTCTGACGGTAAAAAAAATAAGTATTCATGAAGAAAATTTTAGAAAGGGTATAAAATATAAAGATATTTATTTTTAAATTGCCCATAATTCTACCACCTAGAAATTACCACTATTCGTGTTTGGGGGCATTCCCTTTCCGTGATTTTCTTCCCAAGGACATATACGTGGGTTTAAATATTTGAAACCCTACAGATGGTTATCTTTTTTCTTTTTCTGTTACCATTATATTGTAAGCACTTTCCCATGCCACTAAATATCCCTTACAAATAATTTATATAGTTGTATAATATTCCCCATATAGGTGTAATGTAATTTAAAAAAAAATTTTTCTCTGTTTTGGGATATTTTGGTGGTATTGTCATCTTTTTATATCAAGAGCCTGTAGAGTCTATTATTTTTTTCTTTTTAAATATCTTATGTTTATCTCTCATGAGTGACAATGGATACCAACTCTTGGACATCAGGAAAGTTTTTTTAAATGCCATTAATAGAATTTTGTAAGGCTAAATACCTATTTATACATTTTTCATTCAACAACTAACTATGTATCATATTCCTGTTACCTGGGGTGAAGTGTTTTCGGTGCTGGGGATGAACAAAGAGAGAAAGTCCCTGTCTTTGTGGGTTTATCTTACAGCAGAAGAGACAGAAAACAGATAATGCTGTGTGGTTTTCAGTGTAGCAGAGAAAAATAAGGCAGGATCAGGGGAACAGAGTGCTGTGGGGAGGTACCGGTGGTGATGGTGGTTTCATTCCATACAGCAAGGGCTGTCAGGGCAAGAGATAGGCGACACTTGAACAGAGACGGTGGGGAAACCCAAGAGAAGAGAATTCCGGACAAAGAGAACAGCAGATGCAAACCCAGCAAGTAAAATCAACACAGGCCCAGCTGGCTGCCGTTAAGGGGATGAGGAGCTGGGGGGGGCCGAGGGGGACTCTGAGGTCACAGGGGTATCAGGCCAGATCACAGAAGGCCTCATAGGCCATCGCGAGAATCACTGGGACTGTGTTTGTGTCACCTCTGGACTCTGGGTGAGGTGAGGGGTAAGGTGGAGGCCGGAAGACCAGTGAGCAGGTGACCAACACTTAGACTACATTTAAAGCTGCACAACTGGATGAGGTCATCAAAAGACTGAAAATGGATAGAGAAAAGGTTCAAGGGCCCCAAATGAGGCTGGAACGCAGCCTCCAGAGAAGTTAGAAAATGAAAAAGAAAAAAAAAAAAAGAAGGTGCCCTGAAGCAAAGGAAGACAGCATTTCCATTTCCAGAACGGGCGTGAGATACAGTGGTTCAATGCATCTTATTAACAGGACTGAAAATGAAAATGGACCATTGCATTTGGCACAGAAAAGTGATTGGTAGGTCAAGGGACCATATAATCTTTGCCCAAATTAGAATATTCTTGAGAGTGAAGCAAGAAGCTCTTAATAATGAAAATGTCAGGACAGCCGGCATAAGCCAAAACTGATCTGAACAAAACAAACCATCATCTGAGACATCGGTGACTCTGACAAAGCAGGTTTTTGTTTTGTTTTTTGAATGAAGGAAAAAGAAACTTGACGGTAATGCGTTCAAAGAGAAGTGAGACGAGGAAGTGGCGATAACTAGTAGCGATAACCCTCTTGCGGAGTTCAGCCAGAAAGGGGAACAGAGAAATGGGTCAACAGTTCAAGGAACATGTGTGTTCAAGAGACATTTCTGTTTAGACAGGACATAGCACGGCACAGCTGTGTGTTGTTGGAAAATCCAGAAGAGAAGGAAAGATGCAGAAGAGCCGAAACAAAGCTGGAGTGATGGCCTCCACTGGGCAGGAGGGGACGGGCTCCAGGACCCTGGAGTAGAGATATTTCATCCACGGGCAGAAAGGAAGATTAGAAGTGGTGGCGGAAGTGGCCAGAAGACCTCATCTGGTTGTTTGTAGTCTCTTGGTAACTATGGGAAACCAAGTCGCAGACCCCGCTCCACAGACAGCAGGCTTCTTCTCTATTACAGACAAGCGGGGTCATCATTCCCAGCCTGGCTTCTTTGACTCCTGGGGCACAAGTGTTCCTATCACCCCATGTTCAATGAGTGGCGATGAGGTTCTCGTGCCCATCACGCCAGGGAAAGAGACACCCCCCGCCGCAGTCAGGCACTGGGGGAGCAGCGGAGGCCACTGGGGAGAATTAGCAGGGACAATGGACGAGGACAAACTTCGTGGGAATGAAAGAAAGAGAAGAATCAGGGAGTGGTTTCCTTGATTAGGCCCGAGGGGGCGGGGATGCAGTGACCCACAGGAAGGCTTCTTGATGCAGGACAGTTCTTGAGTGTCCCGTGTCAGGTCCTGGACCCACTAAGTGAGTCATAGGCTCGGGCCTCCAGGAGGCCACTGTCTTAATGCGGAAGTTGGAGAACAAAAGTGAGCAATAAATTGATTTTTTTTTTTTTTTTTTTGCAAATGGGTAGGATTTGATTAAATGATATATTGAGAGAAGGACTTACAAGCAAAGACGGTGTCCTGGGCAAAGGGAGGCTCTGCCGTGGGCAAGCCGATACCCACAGCGCTCCTTTGCATCAAGAAGCAAACTCCATGACACCCTCTCCTCTCCCGGAGCAAAACAGACTTCACATCGGCCTCCACACTCAGCTCACGGCGGCCAGTCCCTCTCGAAACTCTAATGCATGAGAGGAAATGGCAATTTCCCACAAGTGCACTCCATTCTTGTGGGGCTTTGAAGTCCCTCGGTGTTGACGGTACTTCTATTTTCAGCCTAAGCATAGAGCCACCTGCTTGCTCTCACGAATGTCACAAAGTCCATTTATTCTTGACGGAGGCCAGACTCACCTCAGCAACGTACAGCATTGAAGAAGCACACACCACCTCGGGCGAATGGGACACTGCTGACGTCCAAATGCCATGGACTTTACAGGGCGCCGCACCCCAAGAAGCAAACTTTTGAGGACGCTGGGGGCCTTAACACAGGTGGACGAGGTCCTCTAGTCTCAAACCTTTCAAGACAGTCTCCCTCCCTGCCTCCCACATAATTAAATCCCTCGCAGCTTTCTGGACAGAAGATGACTGCTAAGTGACATGGCTGGGCTTGTGTTCACCGGCAAAGCCCCAATTCAGCAAGTGACGTCAACCTCCTGCAAACAAGCCCTCAGACCACTGGAGAGCGAATCCCAGAAATGCATGATGGCCAGTGGAGAATGTTACAGAGGCAGTTTTTCACTGAAAGAGACAACTAGAGGATAAGTTGGAATCTGAGGGCAAGTGGAATGAGGTTTTGCAAGTGTCTAAAATAAAGCGACAGGGTTTCTCACACATTTCTAAACTTCGCAAACTAGACCAGAAAAGTCCCCTGATAACAAATAATGCCACAGTTTCCCATTTCAGAGGCAGAAGCAGAGTAATATCAAAAACATACTGATGTAATAGGCTATTTCCAGTTCTTAGTAATGTCTCTGATTATCGACCATATTAAAACTTTCCGTGGCCCACCCTGAGCTCTAGACTCACGTACTAAGGAAGGGGGTGGACAACCCACCTGGGTTCACATCTTGGATCCACCATTCACTGGCTTTATAACTCCAAGCAAATGTCCTCAGTTTCTTCATCTTTGAAATGGGAGTGAAAGCAGAACCTACTCCATGAAGGGTTTGAAGGGTTACACAAGGCGACACCTCTGTCCCCTGGGCCTGGCCCTGGGAGCACAGAATACATGCTCACTAATGTGACTATTGCTCATCTGTCCTGAAGTCCATTCGCCATCTCCACCTCCAACTCAACATGCTCACAACCCAACATGGGTTTACGATTAGAGCTGATAAATTCACACGTGAGCGGGCGGCCTTGTTCGGAATGATGTTTACGTATTCTCTTGTGAGATATAAAATTTTTGTTCACGTTACCAGAATTCCTGGTATCAGCTGGAAGATGCGACAGAGTCCTTATTGAGGAGGGGAGCCTTTCCTAAGTCCCTGAAAGTCCACTAACTCCTTCCTGGAGGAGCAAAGAGCTGCGCCACCGGCCGACTCTCACTCCCAGGTGGAGCTGGTGGCTCCAGCCCTGCTGTGCGCCTCTGCTGCGGTGCTTCCCTCACAGTTTCCAAACCATTTCTGAAGGTCATTCCTCAGCAGTCAAGAACACAGCACCCATGAAGCCCCAGCTGCCCTAGTCAGTAGAGTGCGACCTTAGGTAAGCTGCTTACCCTCCCAAGGCTCAATTTCCCCAACTAGAGATGACAATAGAACCCACTTCATAGGGTTCTCCCTATGGGGTCGATACGATGTCCCCCAAAGCCAAAGGCCTGGTTCTTGCTAAGCCGTGTCACATAAAGTAACGGGCCCCTTCCTCTCTCTAGGCCTCGATGTCTTCACCTATAAAATAAAGAGCCTGGGCTAGATGAGCCACATTCCCTTCTAGAATGTTCCCTGATGCTCTTGGTGCTGTGATTCCCACATCCTGGAATGTTCAACAGTTGGGATTGTACTAATGTTTCCTGCTCCTTGGGTGGTGCTCTTTCCATTCCTTCCCCTCGTTTCTTACTGTCAATATTCTCTCACTCCTCAAGTTCTGCCCAAAGGGAACTAGAAATCCGTGTACTAGGGGAAATGTTGGCGTAAGCATCTGACCAAATCTCAGAGCATCTCAGACTGTTGGTTTCCTCTCTGTGAAAAGGAAATAATAACGTCCCCTGTTCATCCCTCACAGCCTCCCTGTAAACGCTGACCAACTAGTTTATTTATGTCTTTGGAACTGATGGCTGTCAACAGGTGCTACTAATGGCATGTCCTCCTTCCTCGCCTGCGCTCTGTCCCTGTGTTACTCCTGCCATGACTCCACTGCCAGCCTGCAAGCCCCCGAGGGGTGGGCCTGTGCCCACCTCATCACGCCATCTCCTCACGGCCGTTACCTCGGCCCCTGGCACACAGGACGTGCTGGGTGAACACTTATTTAATGGAGTCGTTCATTCAACAAATGATTATTAGACCGTGCCAGGCTCTGACATACAGTGGTGAATGCGACAGACACAGGTCCTGCTTTCTTGGGACGTCACTGTCCAGATGGGTGACAGACACTCAGCCCGTGGATGCAGCATTCATTACTCGTAGTAGCAAGTGCTCAGAAGAAGAAGGACAGCTGTTCACAGGGCGGGTGTGTCCAGAAAACTTCATTTAACGTGCGGGCTAAGGGGAGGGCTCCTTGAAGAAGTGACAGTGAAGCTAAGACTGTCAGAGCTAAAATCGGACTCAACGCGCTTGAGTCTCCCCTGAGGGGCCCTCTGGGTCAGCTGCGCACAGTCTATTCACTTTGTCACCAAGGTCTGTGACCCAGGTCAGATTCCACACGTGTGGTCTGAGGATGACATCCCTGTTCCCCTATAACCTTGACGTGCCCGGGACCCCTTCAGGTCACGCAGCCACACACCAATCATACGTCCTCCTCTCTCTCCGTACGACCCAGCAGCCCACTGCAAAGATGGGGGAGGTCACCTTCATCCCAGAAAAGCACCCCAAACACCCACATAACACCCGCTCCATGTCTCTGGCCCAGGCTATGTCCCTCCTGTTTCCTCAGCCACCAGCCCCGACACTGCCCACGTCACTTCCCCTGGCAGTGAGTTTGGACCTTTGCTTCACTGGCCCTTTTAAGCACCCGTACTGCCATCACCACACGCCTCTCATCCAGTTCTCAGCCCTGAAGGTGGCCCGACGAGAGAACGTCTGCTCCACTGCAGTGGATCATTTGTCTGGGCTGTTAGAGGCGACAGGTGTTTCCTGCGCACCCCTACCCCGCTCTCATCACAGTGTTTGGAAATCTGTGTCTTCCCTCCTCCACGGGATGGAAGGCAGGCCTGGGAACCAGGACAGCCGGCCTGAGAGGTCACACAGCCGGCCCTGCTGGCAAGCCCAGCTCTCGCCAGCTCTGCTCAGCAGAGGCCTCTGAGGTACAGGAGCTGCTCTGCGGTGACAAAGCTGTGGCATTTACTCCTTCTCTGACCATAATAACACATGCAATGTGGACTTCCCCTGCAGTGACTCAACTCTACTCTCCATTGCTTGGGGGAGGATACTGGGCTATTCTGAGTGTTCAGATCAGCTTCTTCACTGGATGCTGAGCAAAAACTAGCAACAGTGTCCTCCAGGCCCAAAGTAAGCGCTTGTGGACCAGCTTCCGGAAGCTCTACACAAGCATCACATAGCAGAAGTGCACATTTACATTATACTCACCCCAAATAGTAAGTCCTCGATTAGATCAGATGTAAAGCAGAAATAAAAATGTCATGGAGACTTCCAATGTTAGGTAGAATATCATAATTTACAGCAACTGATTCACAGTTATTAAAATTTAGTGGATTCTCAGTAAGTTTCTAGTAACTGATGGACTGAAGGGAAAAGTTTTCCATGAACAGATCCGCCCTGCAGGAACCCTGCTCTGAGGAAGGGAGACCCAGGGACGTGGCAGGGGGCCGGCCTGAGCATCCGCACGCATCCGTTCACCTGAGACCATGGACAGCCTGCCTCGAATGCCTCTGGGGGGAAGAACCCAGAGGAAGGAAGATGATGGAGGAAGGGGTGGTGTGGACCCCCCAGCGGAGCTGAGTGCCGAGCCCCACCCTTGGGGATGAAAGCAGATGGCAGGATTCCGGAAGGGCTATCAGTTAGCATATCAGAAAGGGAAACACAGTCCGTGACTACAAATTAGCGAGGTTCCGGAGGTCCCCCAAGTCCAGTCATGAACGGACCTGAGCTACGCGACGCAATCAGCTCCTTGAAGGGATGGAACAAAATGACCTGCTGATGAAACAACACAGACGCATGTACAGCTTCATCAGCCACTATTTTACTGCCCAGACGCCTGAGCAGAAACCAGCTCTGGGCTGAGTCCCCTCAATGTCCCACACACAGTGCTTGCTAGAACGACCGGAACTCATGGCCTCAGAATCCCCTTCGAAATGGAAGCATCTCTGTAGAATCACAGGAGAGGAAGTGAAACCCCGAGTGTGTGAGCAGTGAGAGTAAACAAACCAAAAATCTAAACAGGAAGCCAGGGGAAAGAGAGGATGGCCAGGGAAGAGGGCAGGCTGCTCGAGAACCTCGAATACAAAGGCACTTCATAGTAAGTTTGAAGTTTTTTTTATGGTGCTCGAAGTGACACGCCGCTTTGCTTTTTCTCCCAGCCTGCAGCCCTTCTGAAACTTCTGCTGGAACCACGAAGACAGTGTGCGTGTGAGCTCAGAGAACGGCGCTGAGTTCCCTTAGCCACGCTGGACACAGCAGCTCTACACAAAGGATGGTCTAGGAACTAAGCTAGTGCAGTGTCAGCAGACGATCAAAGCTGCACATAGCGACAACACAGCCCCTGGAAACTGCAGCCATCTTAGCAAAGGCACTGGGCATCCACAGAAAATGCTGGCAGGTGAATCGTGTCTGAAATCATAGCCAATATCTGGGTTACAGACACACGATGAGCACACCGAGAAGCCATGTACCCATCTATTCTGAGAGCAGCCACTGCCCCACAGTGTTTCGTTCTTTAGGACAGCCAGCCACCTGAAAACACCTTTGCATCTCTCAGGGTTTAAGGAGCAACCTAGAGCTACGATGTCATCGTGGGGAGTGTTCTCTCCGCCATCTGTTAGCCCCTCTGACCCCATGTCCCCCAAAGCCAATGTGCGCAGTGTTGTCTGACCTGCTGGGGGTGACTGTAAGAACCCCTGAAAGACTAGTTACACAGAACCTGTGACAAATGGCCCCCAACCCCCCCCGTCTACTCTGCCCCTCCTGAAGCCACCCATCTGTGGCAGTGCCAGGGTGACCCACCTGCCACAGGGGCTTTCTGCATGCTTTTCACACACCTGTCCTCCCTTAGTCTCCACGCCGACCCTGTGAGATGCTCCCTACGAGGTTCCTTGAGTGGTTTGCAGGGCATAGCAACCGAGGGAGCAAAGGAGGCCGGAACCCAGCCATGCTCAGCTTGACAAGCCGGGGGTCACAGGCACCACAGCTCACTTTCTTGAAAGTTGTCGTTAAAAGTAAGAAGCCAACACCTCCTCCGAAGTGACTTGGGCACAGCATTGGTGGTGTGACAAGGTGCCAGAGCCATCTCCTCGATGAGCGAACTTTCGGAAGGTCATTTTCGCAGGGGTTGCTTTTCTGGAAGGCCTTCATCCCAAAGTGGAGGGTCGGTCTCAAAGAGGGTGCCGCACTGCATCCCAAGGTCCTTCCGTTCCCTGTCCTCGGGGGCAGAAGGACATGGACGTGGAGAGCACGCCACTCACTCCAGGCACGTTTCGCTCCTTCTGTCTGTGTGGCGCCATAGGAGGAGGATTTGTTGACCCCGTGAAAAGATATAGAGGGCGTATTCAAAATATATGACTGTCAAGTGAAAGAGTCTCCAGTATCCGCAGGTGAAAGGAAATGTGTGAACAATTTGGTACCATCCGATCCGGCAATTTTATCTATCATATATGTTTTTTATTTTTTTCTAGTAAAGGTAACTTGGTTCAAAGATTAAGAAGCACTGACTGTATTCCTCATTTTGGAGATGAGCAAACAAGGACCTAGAGGTTGTGGGATACACCTCACTCCACACAAATACGGCCAAACCAGAGCGACAGGACTGCACGTGGCCAGCCAGGCGCTCTCCTCCCAAATACATCGCCTCTCACGGAAAGCACCCACTTCCAGCTCTGGTCGATAATAATTCAATGGGTCGTCCCTCGGACTGAGGGAACATCCTAGCTCATCTTCTGGAAACATTTACTCCAACTCGTTCCCCTTGGGAGCGACAGCACAAACAGTGAGGCCCCTCAGCAAGCCTGGGGGTCTCGCCGGTCAGGGAAAGTCAGGTTCTTCGTGCAAAGCCAGCTCATCAGCACTGAGCCTCCATGTGACCTCGTGAACACCAGGCAGCTGAGAGGGACACGGTGCCTTCAAGGAGATGCAGGGCCTGCACCATGGCAGCCAGAAACTGGGCAGCACAAAACATCTGGAAACCGCTGGACCGTGTGACAGGTGAAATCAAACACCCCATTCCTCTGTGGCCGAGGAGAGGGAGGGTTTGAACAGTTTGCCGAGAGAAACCCAAGGGGATCTATCCACTCTCTAGCGCGGCACCCCCTCTGCCATTTCTCCTGCACTTTCTCAGTGTCTTCATGACAGTTAACTGAATCCATCAACCCTCCGGCTTTGGAAGGTTCCTTCCATTCGCCTCGGTCTGTGAAGGACGTCCAGAGGTTCAAACGCCCCCAGACTTTGCCTGCTTTGCCAACATAAGACAAAAGGGGAAAGCTGGCTCTGGTTCCAATGAGTGCTGACGGAATGGTTTCTGGGGGTTATTAACCATCGAAATTACGTGATTTTTGTAAGTTCCACAAATAAGAGGAAACTTCGTTGCTTCTCCGTAAGTGCATGAAAATAAAGGAACAAATCCAGTCCTAGACCCCCCTGGAAGTGCAGAGATATGGCCCCAGAGCAGCCACCGAGTTGCACGCCTTGGTCTAGGAAGAGCAGCGTGCTGGCACATGTGGTGAGTTTCACACCTGGTGAGAACGGGGAGTCTCCTTGCGGAGGTGCTAGTCCCACCTGCTTGCTCTCAGCTGATGTGAGCCCTCCCACCTTGCCCTCCAAAGCGCTACCGATTTTGTAGGGTTTCTTCCTTAGGTGCCCCTCTAAACCTGTACGGACAGACCAACCAGTGTGCGATGCTGCGGTTATAGGCTGTACCAGGTTGGCGGGCCCAGTCAGGTATTTCTTGTTGTCCATCTCAAACCCCACTTTAAGCACCCTAGAGAGCAAATTACGAATGTTCCCTCACCTTCTCACCCATCCTTAAAAGGGTGGGCAAGTACCCACAATCATTCATTTTCTTGAAGGTTTCTTGTCAGAATCTTCTAATTTTTTATCTCAGCTAATAAAAAGTTCATTACCTGGCAATGTACAGCAGTCCCCCCCTCTCCACAGTTTCACCTTCCCGGGGTTTCAGTTACCCCCGGTCAGCCGTGGCCCAAAAATATTACACGGAAAATTCCAGAAATAAGCACTTCACACATTTTAAGTTGCCCATGGGCTGAGTGGCGGGATGAAATCCTGCGAGGCCCACTCCGCCTGCCCTGACGTGGCTCCTCCCTCTGCCCGGTGTCCCCGCGCCCTGGACGCCCTGGGAGTTACTTAAACAGCCCCTTGGGGGTCAGCTCCCTGTCCCCGGCACGGGGCCGGTGGCCACGGCGCCTGATTCTCCATCATAAACGGCCCCAAAGCACCAGGGTCGTGACGCTGGCAGTTCGGACGCTCCGAAGAGAAGCCGGAAAGTGCTCCGTTTACATGAAAAGTGTGTATGTACAGAAAAAACATAGTATAAATAGGGTTCAATGCAATCCGCTGTTTCAGGCAACCACTGGGGGTCTTGGCACATATCCCCCTGCAGATAAGGGGGGACTACTGTAGTACATACACCGTTCATTCTTTTGTTCAGCAAATATTTATTGTATCAGCTACTGTTGCAGGTATCAGGGATACAACAATTAACAGACAAAGTCCTTAAGGTCATAGAACTTAAATCTGGTGGAAGAGAAAAGCAATAAACAAATAACAGAACACAAACACACAGGTATAAATTGCCACGTACTGGTACGTTCTTTGCAGGAAAAGATAAAACAGGGTGAGGGGACAGAGAGTATGTGCTGGTATTACCTGATTTGGAATGGTCAGTGATAGCCTCTCGAAGAGGGTGATATTTGAGCTGTATCAAATAAGCGAGTTACCCCTCTTTGGTTGGATACATTTCTCTCCATATGACTTGTCTCTCCAAGGAGACTGTAGGTATTTTGCAAGGAGACCCAAACCTGGTATTGCAATGACCCTGGCACAGGCACCGAATATCTAGCTAGCTGTCTGCACATTGTAAGTACTCAATAAATATTTATGTGTTTGAAAAATCAGATTACAGATGCTAATTCCACCCCTTAATATTATGCCATCAAATTGTAATCTCTTCAACACTGTATTTTGCTCTAGTGAAAGGGGACAGAGAGACATGCTAAAGGTGAGGTGCCAAGAGCTCTGTCTGATTACAACGCTGCAAACCGAAGCAAGATACATCAGCAGAAGTGCGCTGGAAGCAGAACCACTGATGGGAGGAGGGAAGGGACCGCATCAGGAATCATTATTTCCCCCACCAAAATGGATCCTGAGTTAATTAACAAATGGATCGATAGCTGGATAAAGCAGCAGCTTGTTCACGGTTGTGTAGCTAATGAGTGAATAAACAGAACGGTTCTAAGAGTCTAAACTCTACCTCAATAAAGCATTCTTGCTCCAGCAAAGACTAGCATTTGTGGGAAAACTGTTGCTTGGGGAAAGAAAAAAAAAATGACTGAAAAGAAGTGTTCTCCAGATTTTGTTATGTTGCAGCAGCTGGATGTAAAACCTTGTGGCAGTTGGCAATACTGCCTGTCCAGCACAGCCTTTCTCTCCAGAAGGAATCCTGCCCTCCGTGTCCTGACAGATGGTCCTCCAGGCCCTGCCTGCTGTCTGCAGTCTACCTTCTCTCTTGGACAGCCCTGCTGATTAATTTTAGAAAGTTAAGCTAAGCAATTTTATTTGTATTCAATTTTCTAATTGAATACAAAGGCATGCACCGTGGTAAAATCAGATTCTTTCCTAACAGAGATTTTAATAGAAAGAGTATTTATATTCAGTGCATGGCCAATAAAATTGTAATTGCAAATGTATCTGCTGGAAATGCTAAATTAATGATCTATCTGGATTTGCTGTTTCTCTGGTGCCTCTGAAACTACCTTTCTCAGAAACATAAAGAAGTAAAAGGTTGGATTTAAACAACTTTACTATAGCCTAGACACTAAATATGGGGTCTGCTTTTTATAAAGACATGCCATAAAGAACACATGTAGACTTTCAAAGGCAAGCTGTGTGTTATTTGCCATGCTTTCTAAGCAAATCATTAAAAGGGGGGAATTTGCGATGATAAGACCCAATGAGTGAAGAAAACTGTCACCAAACATATGGTATTTGATATAAAATGAAGCAGAAGCTACAAAGGGAGATAAATGATGCTTCTCTCCCCCCAAGCCAATGGAAATGCTGGCAGTATGTTGGCGCCATCATGGATGTTGACTTTTTTCCCGTAAATGTTTACTTTTTCCTGGAAACCACTGAAAAAGAAATGATTTACAAGTGTGCGTTCAGAAACTAATCTCCAAAATGCACTAAACCAGGAAAAGATCCACCTGGTTAGTAAAAAGTCTGAACCACAAAATAGGTTTTAAAGAAACACAATTTCATTACTTTCACATACACATACAAGAATAAATGAGGTTGGTAATTATCATCTACTACTAGGCCTTAGGAAAACTGCTTTATTGAATAAAGATGTTTTCAATTAGTAAATCATTAGCACACAAAGAGCTTGAGAATATATTTTCCTCCTAAAATCATCATTGTCTCAAATCTTGTTTTCTTAATTTACTTAAACTGTGTAATAAGTAAAAAAAAAAAAAAAATACGATTCTTGCTCCAAAGACCTCAACGTTATAATCAGCACCTTTTAAAATCTCATCTTCCTGATATTCACATATTCACTGAGAAGAAAAAGCACAGAAGGACCCAACTTAATTGACTTGATTCCATCAAGACAGGTGGTCAGATGGAGAACTTTCTAACCCATTAAATTAGGTTAAGGGAAAAAAATAATTAGCATGTAAATAAAATATCTGAAATCACCCACTCTGGTAATGTAACACAACCAGGTAATAACTGTTTCCCCCCATTTTTTAGAACATTCTTGACCTAATTTGGTTACCTGGAATTTCAATATTCATGGCCCAAACCTAAATTTTCCCCAATCATTGGCCAAGGGACTTCTGAACACTAAATACAGAAATAAAATTTCTGTTAGTATATAGCTTATTTTTCAATTTGTACCAAACTTTAAAACCACTCTAAATTCCTCTTAATTTGTTTTTTTGAGTAGCATTTAGTGTCTCGGTATTGTTTGAGGTTTTTCTATAGGTGACCTGACCTATATTTTAGAACTATTCCAGCATAGCTTACCAAGAGTATTCTTCTCAGTAGCCATCTTGAGTATTCTTTCAGACTTTTCTACTTCCGTTGGGATCATAAAGACAGTCATTTTTCAGGATAATCTTGTTATCAAGGGAATGAAGGAACATTAAGGAAAATAAAACTTCATCCCTAGAAAGTCTCTTTGTCCTCCATTTTCACAAAATTTTCTATTAACAACCACTCAGTAGAGAAAATTGGGAGTTTGAAAGATGAATGACAATCATAATAAAAGGGGTGTTTGGAGGGTGAATCTGGGATTCACACCCTCAAAACTGGAGTAAACATACACATATACAATGAAATTTTATTCAGCCATAAAAAAGATGAAATCCTGTCATTTGTGACAACATGGATGGCCCTCAAGGGTATTACATATGTTGAGTGGAAATAAGTCAGATGGAAAAAGACAATTACCATATGATTTCATTCATATGTGGAATCTAAAACCAAATACAAATGAACAACAACAAAACAAAAAACAAACTCATCGAGGCAGACAACAGATCAATGGTTACCAGAGGGAAGGGGGATGAAGGGGGACAGGGGATCAATTACTTGGTGATGGATGGAAACAAGACCTTTTGTGTGCTCACCCTGCTGGGTATACAGATGTTGAATTATACTGCTGCACACCTGAAACCTATGTAATGTTACAAACCAACGTTGCCTCAATAAAACAAAACAAAACAATTCTCAAGTATTCACATAAATTGTGTTGCCTTCATAGTTTAGGTTTATAATGGATCTTGCTGCTTAATAAAAGCCATTCTTCTAAAAACACGAAAATGGAATATAATGCAGTAAAGTGGGGGGATGTAAGACACAAAATCGAACCAATTTACGTCGTGTCTGCCCACAGACAGTGACTTGACAAGTAACACAGAAGGATGGCACTCAACCCACTCCCCAAACCCCACTTTCAGATCACATTCACATCACCGCCACGATGCAGAATTTTAAGCAGAATTCATATGACATGCGAATACAGGCCACATATGTATATACATCAAATATACAAGGCAACTTACAAGTAACATGGATAAAAAATTCCCTAAAAGAATATGCAAAAACGTGCTACATTGCAGTCATTCTGAACTAAACGTGATTTCAAGAAAAAAGACAGATACAGAATCTGACGGCCCAGGGAATGACTTATAATTCTGATACTGATGAAACTTCAAGAAAAAAGTGCTGTAACCTTCTCTGTTACTCTTAATTTCCACCACAATGGACTATTTTTATATTCAAAGGTTCAGCCTGCATTTATCAGCAGCTAGGAGCATTTCCTTAAATATGTATTTGCTCTGAGATCTTATACCTTCTGGATTATGCCTTGTGCCTGGCATAGTAGATTAATCGGAGCAAAAGAGGAAACAATTGGTCGTTACAGTGCATCTCCAAATTACTTCATTTCTGGTTAACAATCAAATTCCCCAAAATTATATGAATTATTGCTTCAACAGTCTACATCTGTGGTGAGGGAAAGTTGCTGGTTTATTACTCTTGGGACACTATTTCAACCATGGATTGGAACTACAGTAAACCTCCATTAATTGAATCTTTTGAGAATACGATCTCTTAGCTAATGGAGCTTTCTGGTGAACGAGGGATGCCCAAAACACTCTTCAGAGCTTCCTACAATATCCTAGAGAACGTGAGAATTCTGTGAGACCTAAAAGTCGTTCTGCCAGGAAAAGAAGGAAGAAGTAGAGGAAGAGAAGGAGATGAGGGAGGAGACAAAGGGGGAGGAGGAAAAGAAAGATGGAAAGAAAGTTGGTTTGAGGGATACTTTCCATGCCCAAATAAATTTGAGCACTTTTTTTAACTACAGAACTTCTGTGCATTGTGAATCTCCAAGAAAAAACAAATCATGTAACAAGTCTTAACATATGTAACCAAGAATATTTTTCTCAAGACCCCCTAATACATCATTATGTTTTATGGAGTAAAGTTTAAGAAATGCTGTTCTAGGCTATTTCTTGTGCTAGAAATAGTGAGTCCCTCTATTGTCCACAGCTGTTCAAACAGCCATCCTGCACTTTAATTATTTGCTAGCATGGGGTCCCTCCCACTAGTCCCCACCCTGTTTGAGAACTGTCATCCACCCCCAGTGCCTTCTGGAGAACCTGGCAAAAAGGAGGTAATCAATACATGGTGGTTTGACATACACATTTGTTGAAATAATGAAGAAACACTTTGTACAATACATTAAATATATTTGAATGAGGGCCTCCATCTCCTCTGGGGAGGGCTCTCTTGGGGTCCTTGCAGCCCTAATCTTGATTCTGTGACTTCTCAGGGACTCAAGGACCATCATGCTGCATGACGTCATCCTACAGAATTACCAGGAGACTCCTGAAGAGGCTGATAGGATTAATCGGCCACCATTAAAGAACTTGCCCCAGAAATGTCTCCTCAAAATAATTATCTCATATCAGTTTGTTCTTTTCCCTCTTCTCCTCAGAAACCAAATAGAGAAGTATTCTGGGTTACCGAAGGTTAGGATTTGTTGCATGTTAAGTCATCAGTTTTTGCTATAAAATGCATTCCATTTTCATAAGTAAAGTCTGGAGGTTTTCCCATAAGGATTTCATGTTTCCATCCTAACAAGGGAGTCAGCCGTGGAACTCACTGGGAAGGATTCTTGATGTTTAGTTATTCACAGTGATTTTCCACAAGGCCTGATCAACTGAATAGCTTTTCTGACTTTTTTTTCCTAATAAAATTTTTCTCTCCAATCCATTTAATTATTTCACATATTTTGTCAATCTTATTTATCATGATTATAGCACTGATTCTTAAAACAAAACAAAAGCATGGTTGCTGAGGATGAAAAAATAGGCTCATCCCATTTAATCCCAATTGAGCTAGAGAGATCTAATTTGCACAACATAAATAATACGAATATCTTCTATCCACACAACATCCCATCCAGAGGTCTCATGATTTATAGGATTTTCTATTATTTCCTTGAATTGGACGTCTCCTCTAAAGCAGTACTTTGTAAACACCTTTCCCATTAATCATATCCCCCAAGGATAGAAATGGGCTGAACACACCACTGCTCTAATTTCACACAGAGGGAGAAGATGCAGAAGCAAAGTGATTTTTCAAGGTTACCCAAGGTCCCACTGTGTCAGTGATTTGGAAAGAAAGAGAGACTTGGCTTCTAGCCAGCCTGGGGAAGCTGTCCTGTCCAATGCATAGTTTCATTCAAAGCACAAGAGAGCAAGCAATTTAATATCTGGTGACAGCAATACTTCACAGGAGGGATGGTACAGCAGTGTAAGGAGGCAAATATTATAGATGAATGTAAAGTGCTTCTAACTTCTCAAAAAAATTACATCTATTGAAAAGAGAATAAGACTGCAAAGGACAGCATGTCGCTCATTAACTTATTTTCATTAAAAAGGGAAGGGGGGATGCCGTTCTCTTCCCCTCTGAGGAATAACCCTTGGAGTTTGGGAAGAGGAAGAAGAGGACATATGTCATGTTGCACCAATTCACTGTCCCCTAACACTCTCTCTTCTGAGCAACATGCCAGATGAACGGCTGAAAGGTGATCCCACAAAACCTCAGGAACGAATCCCATATCATGTTCTTCTCTCTCTCTCATATGGAAAACATGAATTGTTAGAGTGAAACGTGTAGGTCTCTCCAGAAGCCCACGCGCGAGCTTGTGGGTAGAAAACGATGCCGTGATGTAGTGTCTTCGCTGACCATCTAGACAGCACTCCCCTCATATGGAGACAAATGGGATCAGCCCCCTCTGAACTCAAATTTCCATCCACACGGAGAGGCCGCGTGGAGAAGAACCAAGGAGCCCGGTCTCAGAGAGAAACCCGACCCTGGACATATGCTCCCCGCAGAGCCCCCCCCCCAGCCAGCCCCCCCAGCACTCAGGTGACCCCAGCACAGGCCCCAGATGTCTTCGCTCTGCCCTGTCCGAATTCCTGCCCCACAGCTCATGAGCGCATAAAACGGTTGTGGTCTTAAGTGGCTTGATTCTGGGGAGCCTGATACACCCCAGTAGGCAACTCAGACACACACTAAGGCTATATTCTCACCTAACTATGTATATAACGAAAATTTTGCATCTCATTAAATATCTCCCACAGCAGTGGTCAGCAAACTCTTTCTGAAAGGGCTACATACTATTTTAGGCTTTGCAGGCCACAAAGCAAAATTGAGGCTGTTATGTAAGTGCTTACAGAACCACTTAAAATGTACAATCATTTCTAGCTCAAGGGCCGTAAAAACTCAGCCAGCTCACCAGCCCTGGCCCGTGGGTGGCAGTTTGTGGACCCTGCGCTGGAGCTTTATTTTACTGTTTGCTGTGTCCTTCCTGATAGGACTTCCCGTAACTTAATCAAATCCCTATTCTCAAGCATTTAGTTGGGTGGTAATTTTTCACTGTTTCAAAAACAATGCTTCCATAACCCTTGGACATAATGCTTAAGAAATTCTCGTTATTTCCTTAGTATAAATCCCTAAGCTGGAATTGGGAGGTCACAAAATACATTACTATGCGGAAACACCCTCTAACACTGAAACCCACGTACAACCCACCACACCACGTGCTCTGCAGCAGTTCACGACCATTTCCAGTGACTGTCAAGAAGGAAAGCGGTTTGACTTTCCTCCTGGGGTCTGAGGGTGAGTGAGGAGAGTGAGTCCCACTTCCTCACTCTGGGGCTTGGTTAGAAGTCCTGACTCGGGCTGGGCCTATCCCTGAGGCCACGCTCACTGCCTCCCGGGAGGAGCAGAGCCATCCCAGGCCTGGCAGGGTGCCCGCTACACGGCTGCTAGGAGGCTGCCCATCGCCACCCACAGAGCACCCCACCTCACTTCCTCCTCCTGACAAACCGCCATCCAGGAGGTGACATCCCTTTCTGCAGCTGGCCAGTGTCTCTCTTCCGGTCCCCGGTTCCCCCTCTGCTGGCACCTGTCCTTCCGCTCCCAACTCACAGCCTGCAGAGCCCCCACCCCACCCCCAAGCAGGGCAGGCCAGAGGACATGCCGCCTATTTGCACAGACTCTGGGCAGGCCTGCGGGCTTGACCTTTGAACCCGGCTGTCTAACAGAAATCCACTGCTGCTGACACGCGTGTCCTCTAGTTATCTTTAAACGGGGATAACTGCCGTCTCATGAGGGCATGGAAAACAGAAGCGGCAGAGCGGCTGCTTCTCCACTTCCCCTCCCCCCCCCATCTCCTGTCCCGGACGAGCCAGGTCCTATACATTCCCCAAGACGCTGTTCTCATCCTCCCACCCCCACCCCGGGAGCCCAGCTCACCTGCCGCAGCCACTCAGCTCCTCGGAAGAGCATGGCTTAGTCTGTACACGGCCAGCTCACCACCTTGTCACACTGTCACGTTCACTTTATAGATGTCGATATTGTCAGCGCAATGTCTCCTCGCTGAGGGTGTGGAGCGTGATCTCCACTGACCTGAGCGCCTTAGAACAATGAGAGGCTGTGCTGGCCAAACAGCCAGGAGCTCATGAATTACGTTCACTGATTTGCGGTCAGGATTCTCCTCAGGCAGATTCCAAAATGCCCACCCCAGAAATCCAGGGTATCATCCACATTGAGCGTGTAGAAACTGGATACCAACTTTTGTTAAGTCTGGAGTCAAAGGGCAGAGACTGGACAATGGGAAAAACATCAGACGAGGAAAAAGTCTGAAATCTAACCTGGTTCTCTCTTAGGGACGTGAGAATTGGAGCCTCAACTGTGATGGGGAGAGAATCATCCCTTCTATTTCTATGAAGCCTCTCCTGACACTCAAGTGAATGTCCAATAAACCTGGAAGGTAAGCAGGATTGTCCCCATTTTACAGATAAAAATGACAGCAATGTCAAAACTAAGTAATGTGCTCAATGTCACAAACCTAGCAAGTAAGATCTGAACCCAGGTCTCCTTGATGCAAATTTAAAAAAATATATATGAAGAGGCGGAGAGAGACGTGTGTATATTTCATTTTCCCAACAGTTAACGTTTGTGTGCTATTCAGATAAGCTCATCTGTCTTTGTATTTGCATTCATTCTCTACAGAGGGAAACATGAACAACGAGAATAAGACTGGAGTTCGAGACGCGATAAGGGAGTGAGGAAATAGGGGCGCTGCCAGAGCTAGGAAATTCGTTTGGTCTAAACGCTTCAGTAAACACTGCCTTCTCTGCACCAGGCACATATGCTGCTGAGAAGATAGTCCCTGCCTGTGAAAGTGGCAGAAGTGGTTCACACAGAGGGGTCTGTGGTGCAGAGAGGAAGAGCTTGACAGAGGGAAAGGAAGCAGCTTCACATTCGGTGCCCCTCAGAATCGAGGTGCAAAACCGTAGTCTTTCAAAGGTAAGTCGTGGTGACAGTCCTTGGCTCCAAATTCTCCAGGGGCCCCTGCCCCGCTCAGAGGAAAGCCCAAAGTGCCAACCACGGCCTCAGGAGAAGCCAGCCCCTTCAGGAGAAGCCAGGAGGCTGGTTTTCCTCCGGATTTGAAGTGTCGTCTGTATCTGCATGAATAATGCCCATATATTCCTGGGTTTATTTCTAGACTTGCTTTGTTGTCCCTCGGACATGTCTTCATAGTCACGTGCCAGGGCAAAACCTGACTTGTTATCTGCAATGACGAACTGCTCCGTGCCCTTCATCACACTTTTTTCAAAAGATTTCTAAACAATTCTTGTATAAGAGATGCATTTTAGTAACATTACTTGGGCAGCAATTTGAAGATGGACCAGAGGAGGCCAAGATGGAAACTATCACATTAATCCAGATAAAAGGTGAGGACAGGAGTGGCAATTCCAAAAGAAGAGACTGTCCTCCCCTCTGACCCCCTCCGATCCCCTCCTCCCACCACATTCTCCACCACTGTCCCCTTCCCCCAGGCTCTGATGTAGAGGTCACTTGGTAGGAGAGGCTGGGACAGATTCAGAGATATTCAGGGATGCACATGACTTAGTGACTTATTGGAAGGTGGTGACGAGTGAGAAGAGGAGGACTCTCGGGTTTCTAGCCCTGGCAGCTGGGTGACTAATGGTGTCATTTCTGGCATCATGCAGGAATAGAAGATTTGGAGAAGAAACGTAATGAGCTGAGTGTGAGTGTTTGTGCTTCATCCAGGAGGAACTCTCCAGCAAGCGCAGAGTCAAGCTCTGGAGTCGAGCTCTGGACCTGCCAGCTCTCTTGATGCTGGAGCATGAACGGCAGCTGCCAACGAAGGTCATCAGAGAAAGGCCTCCAGCACCATCTCTGACTCACTGAACTCTGACTCACCAGGAGCATTTCCAGCGAGTTCTAGTTTTGCTCTGTCATAGTGGTCAGTAGCCTAGGACTCTGTGAGACCAGACTCCAAAAAATGGAAGACAACACTCTGAGAGAGAGAAAAGCTAGACCGGACCAAGGAACACCCTTCCTATGCTGAAAAGGAAGGCTCGCAGGTAGGAGATCACTCGGGGGTGAAATGGGTTACAGCAAGTACTCCGAAGCAGGACAAAATATGGACTCTGAACTGAATTCTGTGGTAAATCAACTGGAACGCCTGAGTCAGCCAGGCAGAGCTTGAATTTCGTTCTGATTCACATCATGGCTCTGCTCCATGGCTCCCAGGCTGCCCCAAAGCTCTGACTAATTTAGTTCATGTGAAAGCTGCTTGGAGCCTTGACATGAGGCTTGGTTCTTGGGTCACTTCAGCATGAATGACCTTGAGATACTTTTCTGGCTAACACAAATGAAGATTTTTATCAACATGCCCTGCTCCAGGAAATCACCGATTATTCCACAGTTCTGGGCCCCTAAACCTCCCCGTTCAAGACTTTAATCTAATATTGGATTAGAACATACATGTCTCCCTCTCCTCCTTTTTGGAGGAAAGGACATTGTCCTGTTCAAGTCTAGCACAGTGCCTGGTACATGGAAGATAGTCCGTAAGTGTTCGTTAAAATGGGCGACAATACAAAGAACAAATCTTCTCGTGGGGGGACGGGAAATAATGGGACATCAGTGTTAGAAATGACATTGTCATCACAGTACAAGTGGCAAGTAACAGGACGTCGATATTATCCAATGTGTGTCGCCCATTATTACTAGGATGCGTGAAGCAAAAATACATGGATTATTAGCACTGTTTGCTCTCCCTCTTTTCCCTCTGGCTAACAGAGCTTTTCCTTAAATGACAGTTGGAGCCTACCCAGCAGGTATGTCAGGCCAGGAGAAGGAAGTAAACTCTAATTATGCTGATTTCCTTCTCGGGAGAAAAGTATGCTAGGAAAGGATATTGGGTTGTGTGGCTAAAATGAGGTCTGCTGTTTGCTTGTGGGGGGGAGTTCACTGGCTATCTTTCCTTTGGTTTCTATTATCCCAGATAATTGCAAATGGCCTGCCACTCCTGAAAATAGTTGTCCTACCAAATTTCTCAGATCAGAGACTCAGAAGACTGAACTGAAGGTATAAGGCCATAAATAATAATAATAATATCAAACAGTCACTGATCACTTACCCAGTGTGCCAGGCATTGTTCTAAGTGTGTCATATGAATTAGCTTATTCAATCCTCACAACAACCCAGGGAGGTGGGGACTACCCCCTCCCCCCATTTTGCAGATGAGGAAACTGAGGACAGAGCAGTTCCGTAGCGTATCCAGGCAGTCTGGATGCAGAGCCTGTGCTCTGAACCCTTACACAGCATGTATCTCCACAAGCAAGCACCAGGCTGAGGTCCGGGCAGGGCTCACAGTGACTCATTTGCGCCCCCTTTGTCACCGCAGATCAAGGCGAGGCAGAGGCCACCATTTCCTCCTCACCCTTACCAGCCAAGAGTCACTACCATCTAAGAACTGACTTCTTGCTGGATCTGAAGGCATTTTTGATGCTTACGTCTGGGGGCTCTGTGAGCCCGACTCCCCTTTTATATCAATGCAGGTTACCGGAGTTATGAACAGCTTGGGAGCAAGCTCCACAGCTCAAGGACAGACCAGGACGGAACTAACTGGTTAAAATGCTGCATCTCCTACCATCAAGCTGCACAGAAAGTTTGTCCTCATGCCACGTGCCATCATTTGCAGGGGTTTCTCTTTTTCTGAAATAATGAGGCCTTCTGGTGACAGCTTATTACAGGAGAGATCCCCCCACCCTGAACTCTCACACTAGTGGCGTAAGACGCAGAATGTAAATATGGGCCAACCGGCTTTACGGAAGGGAAGTAGAGAGGTTATTTCCTCTCGCTTGTTTAACTCGTCCGAGGCTCATCCCACAAAAAGCAGGACCCAACGGTCCTGCATCTGATTTATATGCTGCGTGTGTCACCACCAGGGTATCTCTTTGTTCTGACAAAGAACTTCCCATCTTCCCAGAAAGAAAACAACACAGAAAGGACTAGGTTCACTCACGGCACATGGAATTCTTTACATCTGAACGTGCGGTCCCCAACCATGGCATTGTAATAGGTGGGGCAATAAGCAAGGTCAACCAGGTCATCTCTTCCTCTCTAGCCACCAACACGGCCCCCAGCTTCTCCCCACCTGTCACAGCACTGCTGGCAGGTAGGAGTCCATGCCACCACGGTCAATCCATCATCTTCACTCCCACCCACCTCTTCTCATAAATTTCTAGTTACATACCATCCCTTCTTAGTCATTCAATTCCTGAGAAGAATGAAGCAAAATGATTTCTCAGGAAATGCCCGACCTGCAAAGCTAAGATGCTGAGGAGGCCCCACCCAGACAGGATGGTGACATTTTGTCACCCGTTCTACACCTTCTGCTGAAGTCCCAAGTATGGAGTGGCCTATCCACAATGCTACGACCACCTCTGGTTCCCTTATGTGTTCTCAAAATGCGTATTAAATAGCGACAACTAAATGGCAGGTGCTGTGCTAGGTGCTAAGGAGTTAACGGTGAGAAAACTCGATGCCTTCCCTGCCCTCGCAGAACTAACACCAGATCGCGCCCTATTTCCTCCCCCATCTCAGCACCCCACCCCTTCTGCCTAAAAGGTTATCGTCTAGTCTGAAACAGGGCCTGGGTCAAATGTCTCTGGAGGTCTTCCAGCACTGTGACAACCTATTATCTTGCATCTGACACAAAAAGGAAATGGGTTAGACAGGTGCATAGGCACAATTTAGGACACGACTCTGATTAACGACTTAATTCAGTCTCTCGGATACTTGGAGACTCTTCCTGCTCTGGAAAGACGATCTCTGGGGCTTCTCTGAACGTTGTGATCCTTAGCCCGTAGGTAAGATCAAATTAATCCCCCGCGTGTTTCTTTTCAGAACACACTATTCCTTCAAACTTCGCCAAGGCCGAGAATCACACTCTGGATATTCTTCTCATGATGGCACCCAGTGGGAATGCTGTTAGGCGTCTAGCTTTTTCCACTTATGAAAGGCTTCTGCAGAGCTAAACTACAAACAAGTCTGACCCCACGGGATTAGGAAGACTGGGTTATGTTTAGGAAGATGTGTAAGAGGGCTGGAACCTGAATCTTTGATCTTCTTGAAGGCTGCAAGATCGACCTGAATGACCTTCAGGGAGGCGGCTGGGATAAAGGCACGGCCCCACCCCTCACTGCCCAGAAAAATCCCACAGCAGGTATAGCTGACCTTCTCTGGACAGAGCCAGGCCCAAGCAGATTTCTAAAGCTGGAAAAGCTGGCTGCTCTACACCCAACACTCAAATTCTCTTTTCTAAAATTTACTCCCGCCGTCAATAACGGACCCATTGCGCCGATTTCATGTAACTAAATGGTGGCACACCATCCACTATGCGGCCACTAAAAATCACATTGTGGAAAAATAGTCAGCAGCATAGAAAATGTTCAGGTATTTTCCCCAGCTCCCCAATGCTCAATCAGAGTATAAAATTTGCCAAATATTTCACTTTGGTCACTGTTTCCTGAGCACACAAACCATACCATTTCCTGTACTAAGTCAAAGCTTCGGGTCTTAGTTCTAAGAACTGGTACACAGGCAATGAACCAGAGTGCTTCCTGTTATAACAGCAATAAATAGACTATAATAGTTCATTTCTTTGAGACGCAGGGAAATAGATATTTACCTAGTCTGGCAGACTCAGAGGTGCAAACTTCTCCCTGAGGTTTAGAAGGTGTCTATTGGGAGGTGACTGTTAGTTAAAACTATTGTTTTGGAGCGAGATCTAAACCCTGGCCCATCACTTTGTAGCTGGGATATCTTAGACATGTAACAATTTCTCTGGGGCTCCATTTCTGCACTGCTAAGATGGGGTCAGAATAATACCTACCTCCTAGGGTTAGTGGGAAAGTAAAACAGAACCTAAAGAACTTAGTATACTGTTTGGTGCTCTGTCAGTTCTTGATAAACGTCAGCCATTTTTACATCAACTATGTCAGGAATTACAGGCCAGCCTTGTATGATCCTCTGACTTGTTGCCCCAGTCTTTCTCCCCCAGAAAAGGCAGTCAGAGGGGGTGTTCCTCCTCTGGGAGATGTAGTAAGGAAGGGACATCTGGACGGGGGTGGGGATATTACCTGCTCAGGGCCCAGTCTTAGGGGGCTTTTAAGTATACAGAATACCAACGGATGAAATGAAAGGGAATGGCCTAAAAGAAGACAGGCAAGCCAGCTGAGCCCAGGGGGCCTTGGCAATGGCTGAAAGATGTGAGCAATTTGGAGAGGCAAAGGCCGGCCTGAGAGGGTGTCTTGGGAATGGGTGGTAGGAAGGCCCCAGTGGGAAACCTGGTACCAGAGGGCGCTTCCCGGGGGGGCGGGGGGGGCAAAACTCCGCTAGAACTCGGTGGGGTTCCCCACCCACCTGGCACGTTGGCCAAAAGGACAAATTTAACTCCAGAAAGTAAAAACATTTAGAGAGAGAGTCCTTACAATGAGGAAAGTTGTCTGCAAGCACTGATACAGAGACGCAGATGAGTGAGAAAGTCCAATATGTCTGCTTTGAGAGCAGAAGGCAGCTACCCTGCCAGTTCTCTCAGTCAGAGTGACCCCTGCTCGGCGGGAGGCACAGAGCCTGCAGGGGCACCGGGCAGGCAGGCCGGGTGCTTCCCCAGACATGTGAGCCTGTAAGAGGCTTCTGCAGGGACAACATGATGCCATGGGGCAGGGGGGTGTGGAAAAGGAGGGGATTTACAGCAAGGACGTCACCTTTCCAGTGTGGCTGCCACGTCCTGGGCTTCCTGCCAGCTCCAACCATCACCTGTGCAAAAACCAGAGCGAAAAGCAATTTCCCTCCCTCGGACTCATGTTCACTTGTTCTTCCTTCTCTACCCCATTAGGTTCGGCCTCCCTTTGTACTTTCTGAGAAATTACTACCCTGGGCTCCAGGGGAACATGAGGACCCTCTGATTTCAGCGTGTTTACGAGGATTTTGGAGAATCTGAGTGAGGCGCGTACACGGTGGCCTCACGGCGTGTGGTGTGTCCCTTTCTGCCCCGCTCGGTGATTGGACACTCTGCGCCCACCGTGAGGGGCTACAGAATTCCATCTCCTCCCAGCTGCTTTCAGATCACACTTCCCCTGGAAAAGCCTATACTCCTAGTCTTGAGGTCAGACTTCTTTGGGGTCACAAAGATAAGGCACTGTCTCGTCATGGCCCAATTACATATGGATTCTGAGCATGGAGTAGGGGAAAGTTCTGCAGGTGCTACATGGACTCTATGCCAACTGTCACCCTGGACACCAGGGGAGAGTGTCCTGGGGACATGAGCCAGGCGAGCTTCGGGAGATGGGGTTAAAAGGGTGCCGGGTTCTATCCGACAGGATTCAGTCCTTCATTCAACAGTCAACATACAGCAGCAACAGGAGTGGCCGCTACCTGCCGAAGGCTACAACGAGGAAAGAGACAAGGGTCCCTGTCCCCAAGGAGACCGCAGTCCACTGAGAGGGTAAGCCACCCAAAAGGTAAGCATAGTGCAGTACAAAGACCACTACAGTGGAGAAAGCCACGGTGGGGTAAAGCCACAGGGCGAGGAAGTAGCTCCCAGTTGGGGGCAGAAAGAGGCCTCTGGAAGGAAGGCAGAGCCAGAATTAAGAGGCCCGTGGCCATACATGGCATTTCCCTGGGCTGGGTGGCAGAGGAGGGAGCGAAGGGGTGGAGATTAATACCTAAGACAGCCAGGACTTTATTTGCATTGCACTGAGAACATTCCATCTCTTTCTTTGCTTTTCTCTCCCTTCCAATTGCCTTTGATTTGCCTTCTTCCACCTGATTCGTACATCAAAGACCTTACAGACCTCCAGAAGAAAGGACCAAAAGGCAATCTCAGTGAAATGGGATGTTGCATCTGCGTGACCTTGAACAAATTCGTGGGAAGAGGGCGGTGTTCCCCGTAGACCAGCACCCAAGAGGGAACCAGACACAACCACACATGCACTGGCTGCCTTCCCTCCACTTCCCTGCCTCCTCTCATCTTTGACCTTGGAAGGGAAGAGGAAGAAAATGAGTAGAGAGAAGTACAGAAAAGGATGTAGGGATGAAAATGAAAGAAAAAGAATGGTGAGCCACAGGCGGCCAGACGGCTCAGTTGGTTAGAGCACGAGCTCTCAACAACAAGGCTGCCGGTTCAATTCCCGCATGGGATGGTGGGCTGCACCCCCTGCAACTGAGACTGAAAACGGCAACTGGACTTGGAGTTGAGCTGCGCCCTCCACAACTAGACTGAAAGACAACGACTTGGAGCTGATGGGCCGTGGAGAAACACACTGTTCCCCAATAAAAATTTTTGGAAAAAAAAAATGTGAAAACTATAAAAGAATGGTGAGACAGGAGGCGTCCTGCCCATGGGCTCACTGGAAACGAGCCTCAGGAGACCTTTTTGAACAGGAATTTTCTCCCATCCTCCTGGACGGCAGCATGAGAAAGGAAGGTCAACATAAGACACTTGGCTCAGAGACACTGAAGGTGGAGGTGGCTGGGCGATGGGGTGTCCAAGGCCAGCTCTCGCCCACACTCCCCGCCCCCCCACCCCCCAACCCTTGTGCAGCCCGTGGGCCAACTGCGGCCCGCAATCCATTTTTAATTGGCCCGCAGGGAATTCCAAAAATATATTGAGTTTACTTAAATAAACCAGGTGAGGCAATACGTACTTCACATATGTGTATTTTACCACATACACATATGTGTACCACATACACATATGAATACATATGTGTATTTTACCACATATGGCCCTTGGTGAAAAACGTTGAAAAAAGTTTGGACACCCCTGATTTAAATCATCCAAACTTTATTGACCTCCCGCCCCCACGAGTAAAAAATTGTGAGCATGTGTCTCCAAAATATCGGGGGTGCCAAAACAGTGTAGTACACATTTTAAGAGATGGTACCTACTTGTATGTATTACTTTGGGAAGTTGAATTGAATTACAGTAGCAATGTGTAATATGACGTTCGCTCAAAACATGGCGTTCATCAAATGAATGCTAGCGTCATTCGTTGTAGTAACAATTTTAATACAGTCTTTTCCTTTCTTAAAATCTGTATCCATTTTTTGACACCCTGTACATCTACACTGACTTATAAATTTTATATATAAATCATTGTTGATCCATATAGTGTATATTTTAGAGCTCAATTTCTTTCTTATTTTAGACACGAATAAATAGAAATAGAAATTTGAATACATTACTCCTGAACCACAACAGGGTATCACGCCAGAGGAGAGTTTATACCCACTTTGGAGGCTACAGTTAAAAGGACAGGGGACATTCGTGTGAGGCCATCGTCATCTTTGCAGTGACAGCCACACCTCTCCCACCTCAGTGGGGTCGTGTTCTGACAGACACATGTACAAGGTCCTCTGAGCCAATAAACAAACGGCGTCTTCAGCCTAATGTAATGGAAAGTCCTGTGCCACAAATCATTGCAAATTGTTCTCCTGGCCATTAATTTCATGCCCTGGTCCCTTTATTACATGTTTTCTGGAACACTCAAGTTGCAGCAAAGTGGCATTGTTGGCTCCCCCACCCCGACCCCTCCAGGTTTAGCCCTTTACAGAAATGCTAACGAGCAGTGAAACAGTCCCATCGTCGCATGAGGGAAAAGAAGGATGTCCACGAGCTGGGCAGCAGTCTTTGACTCATCCCAAGGTGAGGGTACAGCCAGTGTTACCCTCAGACCACACAGGGAGTGGACTCTGTCACCACAGCTCATCCCTCTCACTTGCAGGCCTGTCTGTTCATAAAAAGAGAAAGTAGGTGAAAAGGCCTGTTTAGATCAGAAAAGGGGCAGAGTGAGTCCGCAGTGAACTATGCTCTAGCCTTCTGCAAGTGGTAGATGCTGAAATAAAACAGACGTGCCCTTTGAAGCAGCACTCTCCCTGCCGGTTATCAACAAACATTATATAAAGAATATTCTAGAACGATCCACCCAACCGCTCTGACTTCACACTTCTCCAGTGCAGTGCATTAGACAAGACGCAAAGCGAATGGAGCAAATCACAGGCAGGGGCGTCCTGCTGCCAAATTTGGACCCTCCCTGTTAAAACTGTCATTAGGCCAAGGTCATCCAAGTTGACCATTCAGTGTAGACCAACCATACCTCCTGGGGTGCAGGAGGATTGACCCCGGTTTATGGGGCCACAAGGTGGACAAACCTTAGCCTGCCCTCCAGGTGCTCATGGTCCATAAAGCAGCTATATACTTAAGAGGGAAAGGACACAGGAAAGGGCTTGTGGGCAGGCTCTTCCTGCCTAGCTCGTCATGCCCCAGGGAGCCGCCGCCACACGTGCCCTACCACAGCTGGGCGGGCAGCAGCCATACACACTTAGGTAAGCTACACACACTCAGCCACTTCCAATGTCACCAGGAGAACTCCTCCTATAATTATCAGGGTGAGAAAGAGATGACACCCCCTTATCCGAGTGGGGAGAAGAGCCACTCCCAAAACGAGAGCCCATGGCAACCCCACACTAGAGAGCAAACCCCCCTTTCCAAAAAGCCTGCAGGAAACATGGCTAAATACCGTGAAAGACGAGGTATCGCGTGAAACTTGTCATTTAACTACTCTGTTAAGAAGCTCCCCACGGGGTCTTTCGGGTCTAAGGAAACAGAGCTGGCGGGTAGCAGGAAACACGGTCCCCTTGCCCACGGAGGCTCCTGCAAATGCCTTCTGTTTCTCAGGCCCCAGCCTGCTCAGATCAGGCCTGCTCCTCCCCAGGGAACCGTACTTAACCTTGTAGCACATACTCCGTAAAGAGGGTTTTGTCACTGTCCTGTACCCTGAGAACACAGGCGTGAACAGCACAGACACCCGCCGCCCCACGTGGGGCTCACGTGAGTATATGATACAAGTGGCAGATGCTGCAAGCTGTGGAGAATGACGGAGTGGGGAAGCAGGATGGGCCAGAGCTGCCTGGAGGGAGGGTCACCATGGCCTGCAGGGACTAGAGTCTAGTCTGAGCGGTGACCTGGGAGTCCAGGAACTCATGCCAAGTGGGATCGAGGACCCAGTGAGGCCACGCCTGGGGGTTGGTAGCTGTGGGAGGCTGAGTGTGTTACGGAAGAAGTGGAGACTTGCCAGGATACACAGAGTCCTGGGCCCCCTTTCACTTCTCCCCTTGCTCATGTGGCTGTTGCAGGGGTGTGGGGAGGGGTCTTATCCAGAGCACACAGAGACCTAAGCTCCCTCTTTATTCCCAAAAAAAGCTATGGGAGCCAGGGAGGAACCATTAGTGTCACTGAAACAACATAGGAATATGTAGATTAGTCACAGTGATCACGGTCTTCTATCTGAGCATCCTCATTATTCATCATTTCAGCAAGTGACAAGTGTCTGCTCGGAAGCATGGACAGACTTCCTCAGTCCAAGTAAATTCCTGATTGCTGTTTCCTCCCCACCCTAGCTGTGTCTGGACAGCAACCAAGCTGCCCTGGGCTAAATGCGCCACCTGGTGGTCAGTGCCGGGAATGACCTAGCCCTCTCCTGCCCCCTTAGCGTCTGCTCATGCTGGGGGTATGACAGACAGGATCTCCCTCTGTTACCATTAAGAGTGCAGCGATGTCTCCACAAAATGTCACATGCATTTTCAACTCTGGGTCTCCTTCTCTTGTGTACAAGTCTTTCTCAGTTCTCTTGGGAGAAACAGAATTCACACTGAAAAACCACAGAGAATGACTCCAGTGCCTTCCCCTGGCCATTCTGCCTCTCTAACCTCACTCACATTGCATCTCTGCTGTTCCCTGAACGTGCCCAAGCACTTCCTGCCTCAGGGCCTTTGCACTGGCAGTTCCCCCCGCCTAGAATGCCCTCCCCCCCCCACATCTACATTGGCTGTCCCCTTGTTTCTTCGAGGAATTCTGTCAGCAGCTCCTTTAAAGCGATTTTCCTTGACCCTTGTATCTAAAATACAATCCCTGACCCATTTTTTTCTTCAAAGCACTGATCACTACTTGATATTTTACATTAAATGCATAAATATCCCTTACCCCAGATACAGATATATATCTGCCCTTCATTAGTTTATTGTCTGAACACCCCCATAAGAAAGGAATTCCTCAAAGGCAGAAACTTTGTTTTGTCCCCTGATGTGTATCAAGGGCATAGGTCAGGGCACGTAAGAGAAATTCTTCCCAATCTCCCTTCCCCACCCCCAATACTGTAAAATCTATTATCGTAGCCAATACACATAATATTGATGCTGGAGACAGCAATAGCAAGAGAAGGGAAATTTGTAGACTTTCAAATGAAAATCAGATTTACAAAGAGCCAGTGAGTCCCTGCAAATTACTGAGAAATCCTCTTCAGAATCTTCATACACCTCTTATCCCTTTTTAATTAAACGTATTTTCCCTCAAGCACTAGCATTGAAAATGAACACAGTTTAATTTCTTTTTTTCTGTTCTGCTTAATCTTTGGCATTGTCCTATTACGGTCTTAACTCTTTATTGCAAATATACTGTATTTCGGTTGCATTTTGAGTTACACCCATCTAGGAACCTGATCACGGATAAGTGGACCGTTTTTATGTGAAAACAAGGCCCTTCTGAGTGCCAGTCTGTACGTTATCATCTGTCTGCAAACTGGGAACAGTGGTAAGGATGCCTCAGATTGGGGAACCCCAGGTTAATTTTGACGTGAACATTTCCTCTATACAGATTAAGAAATGATGCTCACCTTATAATCACGGCTGACACTCCACCAGCATCTTCTGTATTTTCTCCATTAGTCGTGTGCACCTCTGGTGGTTCTGCCTCCCAAACACAGCAAAGCACGATGGTAACAGCTCTGGCTCTGAACTGACGTGGGTTCAAATCCTGGCCCCTCAACTCACAGAACAGGTAAAAGACCCCACCCAATTGTACAGGGGTGCTGTGAGGTTCACAAAAGCTGGTGCCCAGCCCGAAGGAAAGCTCTCGAAGTGTCAGCCACAGAATCCCGTGTTTCCCTGAAAAGAAGGCCTAACGGACCATTAGCTCTAATGCATCTTTTGGAACAAACATTCATATAAGACCCAGTCTTATATTATATTAAGGAATCAGAGCACTTTCCTGCCAAACAAAACCAAAACCCTCAATGGGACGGCCGGGGGGGGGGGGCATCTGGATACCGGGACAAAACACATGCAAAGACACTCCCTCAGTCTGAAAAGCATCCTTCCACTCCTGACCGCGTCCAGCTGTAAGCAGGGGGAGGGGTGCTTTCTGCGCAGGGTTAGGCGCCCCTGTAAGCCCCGTAGCACCTACATATGCTTGTTTGAGCTGAAGGGGAAACTCAGACTCTGTTTTCTCTTGGCAAATCACCGAGCTCCTTGAGAGCAAAGACTGGGTAGGACTCCAGCTGCACCCCAGTGCCTGCCCACACACAGTAGGTGCCCAATTAATGGTTGATGACCGAAGACGGTTGATGCCAAGCCGGTTAGGTAGGGATGTAACTCTGCACTCCCCGCCCACCTGTCACCTGCCATGTTGCCTCTCTCCTCAGCTCTAGCAAATGTTTCCAGGGCCCCAGGAGCAAAGGCAGACCTTGCTCTCTCCCCGTAGGAACCTGGTGTGTTGGAGTTGCCCCCAGAAGCCAGAAGACCTGGGCTTTGCTGGGAGGTACACGGCTGTTCAAGCCACTAAATGAAGATCCCAGCGCATGTATTATATGTTTGTCACGGCTGTTCTGAGGGAAGGACCTCGGTTCCCAGAGGATGAAGGTGGCATGGCCTCTTTCTCTGGGTATGGTCACCGTGAGCTTTAATGACTGAAATGGAAATCCAAGTGGAGGGGTTTCCTCAGTGCCTTATCCTGCCTTACATGGCAGCCAGCCACTCTTTTTTTTCTATGTGTCTCTTTCTCACACATGCTATTTAATGCGGTGCTAGAAAAAAAAAAATTAGCAATTAATTGCTGCTGATGATCGAAGAGAGACTGCCTAGAGGGCCTAGGTCACACCACTAGTTACTGTCCCTGCTGGATTCCCAAATTACAGTCTGTGATCTTGTCACTTCCTCACTTGGTTAGTATTTTCTTTTCCTTCATTTTGCTCACTTCTGTTTGACGTGTCTTCAAAGAGGATGCAATTTCTGACATGTCTTCAAAGGGAACACAATTTCAGGGTTTTCCTCTCCGAGAAGTTGCAGCATTTCCCAGGTAAAGCCCGGCTCCTCCAGGTAAGGGTCTCTTCCCGAATCCTGCCTCCCTCACATTCTGCAGGGGACACAGCCTCGGTCAACATGGCAGGAGAACCTGGACCATTCACCTACCCCTGTGATAAGTGATAAGTATGCTTGTCACACCCAGAGATGATGTGACTCATCTCTGTCACTGTCTAAAGCCCAGACATGTGCAGTCAGGGTTTGGGACACAAGCAGCTGGCCCTAAGGTCATGGAGAGGGTTTCTCTTCACCTCAGTCAGTGCTGCAGCCCCGAGCGTCCAGCGCGTGTCCAGGGGAGGGGACAGTCATGCCTGGGGAGCAGTTCTGACCAGCCATTTTGCCGCGGTGCTTTGGATGCCGCAGACCGCAGAGCTCGCTCTGCTTGCATCCCCTGCGCTGTCTGCCAACCCTGCTGCAGACACAATCCTTTCAGGAGCAAGAGCGCCACCTGCTGTCTCTGGACGCTCCCTGCCTGCAGTAATGATGCTTCATGAAAGGCGCAGTGCTGTTCTTTCTGAGGGATCAGATCCCCCCCAGTGAGCGGAAAACTGGCACCTATACCCCAAGTCAGCCACGAACCAGCGGCCTCTCCCGGGATGCCCTGGCAGAGCCCTTGCAGCACCTGTCTTTCTCCTTCCCAGCTGTTTGGGTTCTCCCCTCGGACACAGGATGCAAAGCCTAGAGATTCCTCGTTCAGCTGAGGACCCGAATGGTAAGGCGGCGTGTCCACGGTCACAAAGTAGCCCCAACACAGACTTCTGCACACCAAGTAAAGGTTGGGCTGAATGCATGCAGGTCAGATTTCTTTCTCTCTGCCTGCAGTAGAAATTGTGCAGAATTGTCTTCACTTACCCCTGGCTTGTCTCACCAGGGCCGGCCCGAGCCACACCTCTCCCCTCCTGCATTATACTTTGTAGGGCAGCTGGGCTGTTCCGAATGTTATCTCCCCTAGCAGAGCCCAAGACCCCGGAAACGAGGCTCCACATCTGAGTCCTTGCAGCCAGGAGGGCTTCCTGCCAGTTAAACATCAGGGACCAGCTCCCCCAGGGCCACCTTCTTCCCTCGGGCCTCAGAAACAGAACCCACTCTCCTGGCCTCTTGAAAGCTTAGACAGTAATCATGTTGCAATACATAAATGTATCAAACCAACATGAGTACACTTTAAGCTTGCATGATGTTATATGTCAATTACCTCTCGGAAATAAAAATTTAAGCTGTCACCATCCACTTGTCTCCTGGGGGGTCCTTTTCCCCCAGACTGACTGGCAAGGACACAGGCTCCCCAGGTCGTCTCTTACTCTGTCCTTAGTCACTGTGCCCTCAAACCACGTCAGCCCTTATTAGGGGTTTTAGTTCTAATCACTCCAATACACAGATGAGAAAAAAATGTGATTTTGCAACAGACAAAGTTGCCCCAAGATTTTTCTGCATGTTCACGTCTTGAAATAAAAGAGAAAAAAGAGCCTGTTGTGAAGTCTACTTGTCTTTGCTCTCATCCCACCCCCAAGAAGGACCTGGGAAGCAGAGCTGCCACTTCACAGCCTCGAAAGAGGAAAAAAGCAAAATGCCATGATTTCTACCAAAGGAGCTTCCATAGCTCCGAACCAGCCCCGCCCAGCGGAAACGTAATACGGGCCACACATGTCATTCTAAATGTTGCAGTAGCAACATTGGAGCGAGTAAAGAAACAGGGAAAACTAATTTTAGTAACGCAGCTTATTTAACCCAAGAGATCCCACTGAGCAGTGTTCCAAACCGGGCTACTGAACATCAGTGAGATGCTTTCCATTCTTTCTGTCACACTACGTCTTTGAAATCCGGCACGCATTCCACATTTAGGGTGCATCTCTGTTTGAACCAGCCACACCTCGAGGGCTCAGTAGCCACACGTGGCTGGTGGCAACTGTCACGGACGCCACACCTCTAGACGTGACCCAAGCCTCCCTGAATCCTCCTTCCCAATTGGCAGGCTCAGGAGCCTGGGAGGGAGGTGCTTGGGCAGTAATCCCGCCTGTGGTGGAAATCTACGTCCTTGACATTTAGGAAGCTTCTAGAACCCCCACTCCTTTGGCACAGCATGCTGCTGCCACTTGCTGGGAAGGTTCCGTTTGAAAATAAAACAAATAAAAGCAACGGTAGACACGTGTTTAACTCCATCTCTGTGCATACCCTGTAATTTCATGCTAAATCCAGCTCCATTGGGTTTCTGTGGCAACCGAGAGAACCAGCTCTCTGCAGCTCACATGCGAGATTTCTAAACACGGGATGCCTGCGACACACGCAACCTCCCAGATGTCTGAGCTCTGATGTGCCCAGAAGCCCCTGATTCTGAGCCTGGTGCAGTATTAAAATCTTTGCCCAACACAGAACATGTAAGAACGGTGGGACTTGGGAGCTTTCGATCCCAGAAATCTTCCGCCGTGGGACAGCTCTGCATTGGTCTGGGAAGACCTGGGAGGGACTCTGTAGAGACAGAAGGAGGCCTTGGACCCGTGTAGTCATTGGCAGCCCACAAAGCCTTAGCCGAGGTACCCATTCTGCACAGGTGGGCCCCGGGGGGCAGTCACGAGCCCCCCAAAAGCAAATCTGTTCTTTTGTCGCCCTCCTTTCAGCCAGTAGCAGGCACAGGGGGCAGTGGGCTTATATCGCGGCTCCAGCAATGACAGAGATTCTTAAGATGCTTCTTCACCTCTGGGCCCAGAGATGCGGCGCTATCCTAGAAAACCCTCTGCCATCGCTGGCCCCCCAAGCTTGGAGTGAATGATTTACAGCCCCTCCCGCTTTAGCACTGAGTTTCTTCCCACTGGCTCAGAACCCCAGAACAGAGGTTTCCTTAGAAGCCTCCAGACCAGTGATTTCCAGACTTTTTCACTACAACCCACAGTACAAAGAACGTGGTCCAGGACACTGGGCTTCCCACATTCCCGGAGTTCCTCCAATCGATTCTCCACACTCGCTCTGTCCAGAACCATCTTTTCAAAACACACGCTGTAGCTACATGAAACGCCCTGGTTGCCCCCTCGTTACTCTCAGAATGAAAACAACACCCCATTAACCTGGCTGAGGAACCAAACAGGACCGGGCCCAGCTGCCTCTCAGCCTCCTCTGGCACTGTTTCCTCCACGCCCGCACCCTCACCTGTTCCTTCCCGCTGCGGCTCTGCAGGCTCCTCCCGCGGCCTGAAGTGCTCTCCCTACACACACACCTGATTAACCCCTATTTATCCTTCAGCTCTCAGCTCAGCCATCACTTCTTCCCCGATTTCCGGCCCTTGTCTATGAGAGCTGGATGTTTCTCCCTGGTCACACATGTCACCATTGCAATTTTGCATTTGTTGGCATGAGTATCTGAGCTAACGTCCAGCTCTCCCACTGAACTTGAAGCTCTGGGAAGCAGGAGTATTTCCTGGTTTTCCCCAGCATCCTATCCTAGTGTCTATTACATTGCTTGGCATAAAGTAAACGCTCAATAAGGATTTGTCATGTGAATGAATGAATTCAAGTGACAGCTCCTGACAACCGGTCAATTTTCGTGGAGAATTCTCTCTGCTGCAAAGACGTCTAATGCCAAGGAGACAGGGCTGAGTTTCAAGGTGTGTTATGTTATGATCACTTGACAATGGCGCCCACAGGCTCCTGAGTAGTGGCGTGGGTCCTGCTCGTCTGCCCTCCGTATTCTAGAATCTGGTTTTCTTGGATTGGACGACTCAGCAGTTTCCTTAGGGTGGCTACGTGCTGGAACAGAACCCCAAAACCCACCCAAATCCTCTTGGCATTCCCTGGAGCCCCTCTGATGACTTTAGTTTTCAAGTTCTGAGCCTGAAGCATCTTTGCCTCGTGGAGCCCCAACCCTCCCTCCCAAGGAGATCAAGGCAAAACGGTCTGATCTTTACAAGACACGCTCCTGACGTCCTCAGGACCACGCACAGCAGGTCAACCCAGCTCTAAGCCAGGAACTCCACCCTGAGCGAAGAACAGGACCAACCCCACGGCAGGGCCCATCCTGACCCTGCCTGTGTGACAGCCTCGGTCTCTTCACCTGCAAACTGGGGCTGACAACGGCCACCTTTGTCGGGTTCCAGTAAAGATTAAGGAGCTACCGAGCCTAGTTCAGTGCCTGGCACCAAAGAATGCCAAACAAGTGCGGGCTTTGATTCTCAGTTTTTCTAAACCTGTTGAGTTCAGCCCACGGTGCTCCTGCCACAGAGACGCCGTCACCTTGTGCTGCCCGGACAGAAACACCAGACTTTGGGAGGCCAGGATGTCGCCGCCCTCCGTGGGCTGTGCAGTGGAGGCCACGCCTGGAGTGCGTGTCTGTCGGAGCTTCCGTGTTTCCGGTCTGCCGAGTATCAGCGTGACCTTCCCTTGCATGTTATCAACCCTTCGGGCAGGGGCCCTGTTCTCAACAGCTCGGAGACTTCCTCCTGCCCCTCCCCACAGGTGGGCATCCCACACAGGCAGCTTGTTCTGTCTGCACAGGGCTCCCCCGTGAGGATGGCACACAGGCCTTTGTCCCCTCTCTGACAAAGTCTCTGAAGGGTCCTCGGCTAAGTTTCACCTGATCCCATGACATTCACCTGGCACAGACCCTTAGGCGTGTTGCTGGTGCCACCTTAGAAGGAACACCATGACAAAACCACACAAACAAATTCTGCAGGTGCCAGGCCTGAGACATGGCCCTGGGGACAGGACTAAAACTGCTGGAGTATCTCCTGCAGATCAAGAACATGACAGGTGCCCGTTTTATTTCATCTTCACGGCACTTTGACGAGTTATCCCAATTCTCCAATAAGTAAATTGAGCCCAATGTGGGGTAAGTAGCTCATCAACGTGGCAGAGTTCACTCCTGTCCACTGAGAGAGCCCCTTGGGGAGGCCTCGTGGGGGAGGTGTGTGGGAATGGCTATTCTGGGTCCTTTGGTGCTGCCTCCCCTCTGCAAAGCCCCGGGTGACCAGGGACACTTTGCTGCAGTGCCCTCTCACCCCTGCCTGCAGACAAGAACTTGTCTGACAGCTGGCTACATCTGGCCTCTTGTCTGAAGAGTTCAGATGAATTTGTCTGAAACAACTCGCCTGGAGGTGCAGGCCTGTTCCTGGGACCCGTCAGGATGAGGGAAGCCAGGAGGCCCCTGTCACGCCTGCATGCTCATTAGGTCCCCTGCAATTTGCTTGCAGGCTTATTGCCTCTTCCACACGTGTCCTTCCCTCTCCACTTGGCATGCTCCTGATGTCGCCCGTAAGACAACAGGATTTGCCACTCTGGCTCTCCAAACAGAGTTCTGAGCTAGAGTTCCTTTCTTTGCAACTGCAGGGCTGCCGAGGCTCGCAGTGGTCTGTCAGCAGGACACATAAACATCTGCTGCAGAATTTATTTCTAAAAAGAATTAGGCAGAGATGATTAGGGGGTTGGGGGAGAGAGTGAGTTTATTTTGTGCCCGGCACTGAACGAGGCCGGTAGCTCCTTAATCTTCACTGGAACCCTACGAGGGTGGGCATTGTCAGCCCCAGTTTGCAGGCGAAGAGACCGAAGCTGTCACACGGGCAGGGTCAGCATGCAAACCCCGGCCTTTCCGACCATAGAAACCAGTGGTCCTTTGGCTGTGCTCCAGCGCATCTCACAGAATGTTCCAGAAACTCAGCACTTTCCCTGATCACGTTACATAATGGAAAATGAAACAGACTCAAGATGGTATGTGAAAGGTATCAAGAAGACATATCTGGGATGGTGTACAGAAGACGATGAATGGATTAACTGAGGTGATGACAAAACACGCCCAGATCAAACCAACCCAAATGACTCTCCCTGCTGGTTTTGCCACCACTTGGATGACTGTCCCCTGCTTCTGTCGAGGGCAGTGGGCATTCCTCTTTCCAAAGCTTTGCTCCTGGAATTGGGACTTCCTCCCCGATTACAGATTCGAGCCACCATAAATAAACCTACTGTACCATGTGAGAGTCTTAGGACACAACATATGTGCAGATTAAGCAAGAGGCACATGACTGCACATTTCTCAGCGGCCCCTGGTACTGGTACATAAATGGGGCTTGAAGCTGGTGCCTGTTCCCTAGTTTAAATCAGAGTTCTCTGGGTTAACATTTCTTGACATTTTTCAAAAACAGAAATTAAAGAACAAAGCTTACAGCTTGCTGTCTAGGCCTCGGGTTCACACACTGTCCTCAGAAGGAAGCTCCCTCCACGCAACCAGCCAAGTCAGGCTGGGCCTTTCTTATCCCTTTGGCATCTCTTCTCCTGGGGTCTTGGCTCCCAAAGCCAGCCCTGGAATGCCTCCTGCTTAGAGACTGTTTTTTGACCATTACACCATCTTTAAAAAAAACTCCTACATGGCCTGGCCACCACCCAGTGTTCCTTTGTAGAACAAGTCCCGACCTCCCTGCTCAGGGGATTCTCAAATCTGGTCTCAGTCCAGGGCCGGCATTAGTGTGCTTTTCCAACAACCACTCCAGAAGTACACACGTTCTCTAACTATATCATAGGATCGAAATACAGTTTCAGTGGAATTAAACTTAGGAGTTTTCTGTCTATGGCATGAGTCTTTCCAGTCTGATAACTTTCTGCAATCCAAATTACTCATGCAGCTGGAATCAGGGTGTCTGACGAGAGGCAGCTGTCACTTCACATCCTGCAAAACGTGTACACAAAAACAGCCCCCACATGCTAAACTCTTTAGAGAGAGCTGATTCATGGAATTTAAAATAGGATTTCTGTACAGCTGAATAAGTCTGTTGAGGAAAACAGAAAAAGAAAAAACCAAGTATTGACTTCTTCAAGTCTTTCCATTTGAGGCCATGTCAGGGCACCAAGTCTTGTGGTCCCCGGATGACCAGTTTGGATAAAGGGGATGCTGGAGATGAACTTTCCCAAGGAGAAACTCTCGTGGGTCCTGAAAGTGTGTCTCCAAAAATGTCCAGCACCTACGTGTTCACTGAAACGTCTCCTCCCCAGGCAAGAAGTGTCAAGTTGGAAGCCAAAACCATAGCAGACCGGCCCATCAGAGACCAAAAGCTCTGTGAAACCCCAGATACTATCTGCTTCCGGCCATAAATTCAACAAAACATTTGGTGACAATGTCACCAGAGCCTCTTTGGGGCACAGGTGCCTGGATCCCATCTATTCCTGCCTCCCCAGGCACTTTGCATTATTGCACCTTCTGTCTCTTGTACATCCAACGTCCTCCTGACAACCGGTTTCTTCCCATTGATTTTTAATGTCTAGACTTTTCACATGAGAGAAATGAGCTTCCTTTGCTGGCTCCTCCTGTGCTCTCTGACTCATCCTAGACTTCTGCGATTCTTCCTCTACACTGTCTCTGGAAAATCTCACCCATACCCACTGTGTCCATTACCACCAACGCTCACATGACCCCCCATTTTCTACGTCAAGCCCACACACCCATCAGCTCCTGGTAGCTATGTCAGGGGCACCTCCGATTAACCATGATCAAAACCAACTCACTATCCAGTCCCCCAGACCAAGAAACAAACTAAGAAGACAAGGCTCTTTTTCCAAGGCTCCTGACTTCCCAAAATGTGCCAACCTTTACCCATCTACCTAGAAACCATCCTTGACGTCTCCCCAGTTCTTCCCATGGCCAAGGCTATCCCCAAATCTTATCAATTTATCAGCTAATACCCGTCAGACCTTCAACTCTCCACACGCCTTCTGCTTCAGACCTTTCGCATGCTCTCACACTGCCTGGAAAGTTCTTCCCTCCTTCTCCAGGTTACCTGGAGCTCAGGTCCAGGCTCACTGACTCAGGGCAGCTCAAGGTCAAAGCCTGCTCTTACTGATGGGCGTCAGAGACCTTGTCGCATCGCAAGCCTACACGTGTTGGGGTGATTTGGTGAGTCCGTGTCTCTACTAAGACGGGAAGTGCCTGGAAGCAGACGCCATGTCTGAGTCTGTGCACCACTGTCTGCTTAGCCCCTATCCGAGTTCCTGTCTCACAACTATTTGTCACACAATTATTATGTGTTTGAGAACGAACACACAAAAGAAGGCTCACCAGTCATGACAACTGGAGGGGTCCGCAGCACACGGTCACCCCCGGGCCATGCTGATCATCGGGGGCAGGTTTTATTAAAATCCTTCTGTAATTAAGAAGCTAAATCACACAAAGTGAAAAAAATGAGAAAATGCTACCTTGTTATTCATCATACAAAAAAAAGAAAAAACTCCGCAAAGCTTCTTGTGAAATGCCCAACACGCTCCGAGGGACCACAGAGGGTTGACAACACAGACAAAGCCCCCAGGACTGGGCCTGGGCCCCGAGAAATGGCTGTGAAGCTCTGTATTCCGGAGGGCGTGCGGAGAAGACCCAGTGTTCTCAGCAGCAGTGTGTTTCCCAGCGGTGGGCCCAGGCACTAAAACCCAGTTCCCAGAGAGTCAACGCCACAGACTGACTTCTGGGCAAACGGGCTCGCTGCCATGTTTCTCCAAGTGTAACCCCTACGTCACCTGCCCTCTCATCCCCCAGAATGCTTATTAAAAGCACCGGCCGTCTCAGAGCTATTGACTCTGAATTTTAAATGCCCTAGGTAATTCTCAGGCAGGCTAAAATTTGAGAGCAGGACCCTGGTTCCAGAGAGTAGACAGCCATGATTTGCAAATACATTTAACCAGCCGTTACTTGTTTCCTGGCAACCTTTGAGCAATGACCAGACCCTGCCACGCACTACAGTGAAACCGCTCTCCCGGGGAAACAAAGATATCCTGCTTTCTGAATTCCGTAGGAACAGATTCCTTTAGAAAAGGATAATTTGGGCACCAAGGAAGCGGGGGCAGTTCTTTCTTTGGAGTTGAGTTGAGGGAGCTGAGGCTTGTAAGAGCCTCTGGCTGGTGGGCCAGACCCAGGACTGACTCTGGGAAGCGGGGCCTGCGGGAGACAGAGCCTCGCCAGGTTCTGACATCTAGGAGTTAGGGAAAGGCTTCAGCCACGATGACTGATCTCGTCCCTGAGTGGCAGAAGACTTCCACGTGGACCGAGATCAGGAGAGAACTGCTTTGCTTCACACAAGACAGAAAACCCCATCCTGCAATAAATCCCGTGTCCTTTTCATTTCACTTCAGGCAATGACATTTCTGAGCATGGTTGTCTTTGGGAGGCACTCATCACAGAGGTGGGAGCATTGGTCACCCCAGAAGTGGACTCTGATGGTAATAATAGTCTTTATAGTGCAGTTACTATACTGTCTGCCTTCACAGATGATACTCCCTTCACTGTCCATGAAACGCAGATGGAATTAACTGAAAAGAAGTCAAGATTTAATACTTTGCCCACGGTCACGCCGCCAGAGGAGCGGAGCCGGGATCTGAACTCAGATCTGTGCCCTTTCACTGAGCAATGGTCGGCGGTAAGTTAGACGTATGCAAGGTAATGACTATTTCCAGTCCCTCCTCATCCAAAGCCCCCTCCAATGCGCTCCCCCTCTTCTATTAGGTCAGTGCAAAAGCATTTGTGGCTTTTGCAATTATTTTTAACCTTGTAAACCGCAATTACTTTTGCGCCAACCTAATAGCTTTCCTTCCTGCGTCCACTTTAGAGCTCTCTCTACCTTTATGCTCTGCCCAGATCAAGCCAGAAGTCTTTCTTTTTTCTTTTTTCCAGCTTTATTGAGATACAAGTGACACTGTGTTAGTTTAAGGTATACGATGTGATGATTTGATAACATGTATATATTGTGAAATGATCACCACAATAGGGTTAGTTAACGCCTCCATGCGCTCACAGAATTAGCTTTTTATGTGATGGTAAAGATAGTTAAGATCTACTCTCATAGCAACTTTCAATTATATGATATAATATTGTTACCTACAGTCACCGTACCGCACTCGGGATCCCTAGAACTCAGTCAACTTATAACCGGAAGTTTGGACCCTTTAACCAGCATCTCCCATTTCCCCACCCCCGGCCCCTGGCAGCCACCATTCCACTCTCTAGAGAATGATGATTCACAGGCCTTTCAAACTATTTCTCCAGGCCCCTATTGCTCATTTTCCTTCGTGTCTCTGGCTTTTCTTTTTTCTCCTTGCATGCATCTGAAACTTTTCACACTCCATAGCTTTTTCTCAGATCATACCCCAAAAGGAACATTAAGCTTTGTAACCAAGATTTACATGTATAAGCATCCACTTTTCTAACAAGCAATGGATGTGTCTTGAATACAAGTAAACATTTTATGTATTGGGCACTTACATCGTGTGCCGAGTTCTATTCAAAAGTGTCAAGGACCTGGGCTCTGCCCTCCAAGAGAGAACAATCAAATGAGGACATAAGTAAGACGTGGACATAAAGAGCACAAATCATTGGAAAGTACAAAGAATCATGAAGACTATGATTAATATTTCCATTAGTTTCACTGTGACATCTCTGCTCCCAAATGTGCCTCATCCTGAATGGACCCGGTAACATTTTAGCTGACATGTCAGTCCTCTTTGCAAATCTGCTGTTATCCCCGCCCATCTTGCCTACCCTGCAAAATTCAGCTTTCTCAAACACCTCGTCACCGTCACGTCAGCCCTTCTGCTCAAGAACTTCTGTTGTTTCTAGATCAAACCCCCTTTCCTTCTGGGACACACTCAAGGCCATCCTTCACTGACTGGCTTCCTGGGTGCCCATGAGCGAGACCTGGTACCGAGCCCTCTGCAAAGCACAAAGCAGAAGACCAGGTGGCACAGCTGGGCTGCAGGGGTGCCAGGGCTCAGTGTCTGCTCACCCTTGCGTGTACAATACATGGTTTCCAGGCTCTTGTGAATCCTGTTGGAACAACCGCATGTCCCGGGGAAGCTGTGTACAGATTACCCTCCGTGCATTGAATCCATTGTCCCCACAGATTTACAGTTCCCCAGAGCTGCTTTTTCTCTTATGCACATTTCACTTGGAAGAACTTGTAACACTCTTGTTTTCATCTTCTTCCCATCACCCAGACCCATGATCACTAATCATCTAACCATCCCGAACACACCAAGAGGAGGGCCACAACTGAATGGTCTTCAACGGATCCCAGAAAAAAATGAGTCATGAGCTGCTGTGAACCATTTATCTGCTGGAGTTTGCACAGCGAGTTGGCTGGCAGCTTGTTCCTGTCCTGACTCATTGGAGGAATTTCAAGGCTGCTGACTGGCAAACAGGGGAACCAGGCCGGCCCCTGACGTGGGCACAGTTCCCCGGTGAGAAGAAGCTGCTGTCTGGATCTTGTTTGAATAAACCTGCTGTGAAAGACATTTGGAAACCCCTGGGAAATATGAATATAGACTGAGTATTTGCTGATGTGGGGAAACCATTACTAACGTGGTTAGATTAAAACAGCTTTGTAATTATAGGAGAATATCATCTCTAAGATATATACGAAGTAAGGGATGAAACGAAATAAAATAAATTTAGGGATGACATAAAATCGTCTGTAATTTCCTTCAAATTCTTCAGGAAAAAAAAAAACCTAAGAGATTAAGCAAATATGACTAAATATTAACAGTTGTTAAATTTAAATGATAGACATATAGGTAATGATTTACTATTTTCTTTCTACTTTTCTGTAGGTTCAAACATTTCTTTTTTTTTTTTTTCAAACATTCCTTATACTAAAGTTTTTAGGAAAGGTTATGTAATATTTCTGTGGTAGGCTCTTCATAGACCCTTTCTCTTATCTTACTCAATATAATAGTAACACGTGAAATATTAACCTATGTTACAGAAGATTATGAGGCTTAAAGACATCCACTCAGTCATCCAACAAACATTAAACAGACACAATTCCTGCCCTTAAAAGTCTTATTCATAATCTAGCAGGAACAAACAGCTAAATAAGTCATTACAACAGCTGCAGTGACAGTGACCTGGTGTGACAAACACTGTGACGAGCAATTCACACGGCTTCACTGACGTAATCTTCACAACTACCCTCTGAGGTTAGTAGTATTATCGTCCCCATTTTATAGATGAGAAGGCGGAGGCCCAGAGAAGTAAATAAAGTTCATTGCCAAAGGCCACACAGAGAGTACAAACAAGTGTCATGGGTGCTACGACAGACACACACGCAGAACTCAACAGGGCACAAAAGAAGAAGTGGTCCTTCTTCCTGAAAAGGACGCCATCAGGGGAGGCAATACGGAGAGACTAAGTAACAGTCGTGTCACCCCCAGGGACAGAAGGGGAGCCTGAGCCGTGTACACCTAACTCAGGGTGTCTAACTTCACATCACTCACCCTGGGGTCAGGTAATGTGCTCTGGGAGGCCGTCTGGCTGTTGGAGTGTGTTCTGCACCGTCCCTGGCCACTACCCACTAGACGCCAGTGACAGCCTCTTGCTGTGACATGCAGAAATGCTTCAGACATCGCCAAATAACCCCGGGGGGACAAAATAGCCCCCCACGGAGAAACACTGATCTGTGTTACACCGAAAACTCCCAGCAGTCAATCCATAAACTACACTTTTTATCTGTAGCTAAATATAAATGGGACCCCCCAAAGAACATCTTATCAGAAAACCCTCCAAAAGGACCCGTGACTTTTCTAACAGAAAACAGGCATTTTGGATATTGGCCCCTTATCGGAAGCACTGTTTGCAAAAACCTTCTCCCATTCAGTTGGTTGCCTCTTTATTTTGTCGATGGTTTCTTTTGCTGTGCAGAAGCTAAACATAGGTGCTAAACTTATGGACCTTGGGTTCAAAGAGCATTTTATGAATTTGACTCCAAAGGCAATGGAAGTAAAAGCTAAAATAAACGAATGGGACTATACGAAACTTTCCCTGGATCTTGGAAGAGTTTGCGGAAAACCCCTGATTAAACTGAGAATGCCTTTGGAAGAGGAAGGTTTAAGCTTCTATTACTTTGCGTTTTAGAGAGCATTGTGATGGATAATTATGGATGGAAGGGTCTGGAACATCAGCCCCCAGATTATGGGAAGGGAAAGGCTGGACAAGAGGACAGCAGAGAGAGAGGCTGCCAAAGCAGAGCTTTGTCACCTTTAAACATCACGTATTTGCACAATCTTGCTTGGGAGGCCCAAGCAACAACAGCCTCTCTTCCCGGCACCCCCTGCGGGTGTCCGAGACGAGTGCGTGAGCTCTGGTTAGCTCCACATAGAGGAAGGCTGCTAGATTCAGGTCAAGGGCAAGAAGAGGACCTTGGAGGCCCTGTGGCATCCCGGCTGGCAGCCTGGCCACTTCCCGGTCACTAGAGATGACAGGCAGCAGCAGACTGGGCCACACACTGGTTCTCATACCTGCTCCTGGGAGCTCAGGACCTGGGGGGGCCCCCCGCAGAGAACCTGCAGGGCGCAGGGTCAAGTTTTGAAAGGAGCCAGGAAAGCGGGTGTAGAGAAAGAAATGAAGGATGGAGGAGGGCAGATTAAGCAACTGGAAAATTACTGCAGTATCATGGCTTTTGTTGCTTCAAAGCCAGGATGAGTCATCAGTTGGTTGCCTAGGCAACGGCTATTTTCCTCCCGCCGCTGATCAATTGCATCTGCAGAAATGTCCCATGAAACTGTGAGCTGTGAAGCTAATAGACCCGAGTCGCAGCAAGCCCTGCCAAACAAGGCTTACATTTCAAGCGTTCTGAGCCAGACCTACGAATGTATGCCTAAGCATCCACCTACGCACCCCACCGCTGGCTGCAATCCAACACGTCCCCAAAATTTAGCTCCAGTTTTTCCTAAATATTTGTCTTAACTCAAAGCCTCTCTGCAAGAGCCTGGCCCCAAATAACAGGACTCAGTCTTAAAACTGGGATCACGTGGTTGTTGCTCGTAATGTTCCCAAACTTGAAATTATCTCCATGCCCTTTAGAAACCTAATTCCCGCAAAGCCAGCAAGCTGGTGCCACAATTAGGAACTCAGCCGTCTCTGCCCCCAGGGGCCCTCCAGCCTTCACCCAGGCTGTGTGGGTCCAGGTCTGTGGAAAGAGGGAAGGAAGCAGGCAGTCATCCTGCACCAGACGAGTTGCTCACTACCGTGTTTCCCCGAAATAAGACCTCACCGGACCATCAGCTCTAGTACGTCTTTTGGAGCCAAAATTAGTATAAGACCCGGCATTAGAGCTGATGGTCTGGCAAGGTCTTATTTTCGGGGAAACAGGGAAGAAGCAACCTCCTTCCTACCCCACAGCTCCTACCAAACCTTCTCCAGTTTCTCAAGTCCTCGAGCAGCCCTGACCAGCTGGGCTGGCTGGACCATAAGACTCAGAAGCTGCTACTGTGCTCAGACTTGACTTCAGCTTCAGAGCAAACTGACGAGCCCTGCAAAGGAGGCTGGTCATCCAGGCACGGCACCCCTTCCCCTTGTCTGAAACTCCTGAGAACAAAAACTCTTCCAAAATGTGTCCTAGATTGAGGGAGAGAGGGACAAATGGCTGCGTGTGTTTTAAATGTCAGCATCCCGGCTTTCATGTGGGAATTTGACAAGGAAACCGGAAATGCTACAAGTGGTGGTAGGAATGAGTGAAGGTTTAAGATTTAAAATGTCTATAAATGTGAGCTCTCCAGGTCATCTGGGGTGCTCATGATTCTGGGAGGACAGCCATGTAAATATCTGCATTTGACCGCAAGTTCCCTGAAGCCACAAGTCTCAACCCAAAGGTTGCTCATCTTGAAAAATGGCAGTAGGAAGAGTCTGCCGTTATCTCGGTTATCGCGACCTTGAAGTAACCTTGCAATGGTACTATCTATCTACCAATCTGTAACTCAGACTTTTGGCACCCAGTTAGGGGTTACTTCTTCAAAGAGCTTTTACAACGAGTACACGGACTCATGAAATGGTAATGTACCACGGCCGTGACGTGTCAGGCACGGGCGCTCATGTCAGTAGACACCTTAGATACAGCACAGTATTTTACACAGATCAAAGAAGACCCACCCCAGGGGACCTCAGAACTCTTCATGTCTCCTCAATGCAGCTCGAAAGCCACTATCTAATCCAATGTCCCACTTTTCAAAATGAGCAAAGTGAGGCCCAAAGAAGGAACGTGATACCCAAGGTCATACCACGAGTGGTAAAAGCAGGATCTCCTCATTTCCAGGGTCTTCCCCCGTGGCATTCTGGGGCTGCCTGTGTTACCTTCCCTTGTACACTGGCTGACCACTGGGAGACCATCAAGGCATTCTGACCCTGTGTCTAGGACACGTGTGTCACCAGGCCCCTGAAGAACAGGCCAGGTTCCTTTTCCCTCTCTGTCCTGTCTACTATCTGATGGGAAACTTAGCATTTAGGATTAAATTCTCCAGATGAGCCGGGGGGCGGGGGGGGGGGCCCACGTGACTCAGCACTCCAGTCCACCTCCTGCCCACCCCCAGCTGCTGCCTTAGCCGGGGCTCTTGGCACCCTTCCCCAGGGAAATCATAAACAATTAATATTTCCTACGTGCTTCTTATGGCCAGGCCATACACACGTAAGTTTTTGCATGTCATTTCTCATCCAAACCTTACAGTAACCCTACAAGTTAGAAATGACTTTTTCCCATTTTACAGATAAGGGAAACTGAGGACTCTCAGAGAAACTAGCCTGACCAGATGCCCTGTGTCCTACGCCCACCCTGTGCCCTCCTCCCCGGCTGCCCTCTCACCAGGTCTGCTCCTGCCCACCAATAACCAGTGTCTCTGCCGTGAGCCCCTCTCTCCTCCAGCCCATCTGCCATCCTCCCACAGGATGCCTTTCTAAAATGTGCATCTGACCATGTCACTCATATATGGAAAGTCCTTCAAAGACTCCCCATTAAGTCCAAATAAAGTCCCAGCTCCCAAAACGGGCCATGTAGACTTTGCCAGCGTTACTCCAACCCACCTTCCGGTCCGTCCCCGCTCCCTCCCACATGTCCCAGCTCCTTGAAGCCACACACTTTTCACCTGTCCATCTGCGTTCACACCTCCATCTTCCACAAACACTGTCCTTCTCTGGGGAGTGTGGTTCCCCAGTGCTCTGCCTGGCAGCCAGCCGTCCACACGTAAAGACCCAGCCACAGGTCACTTGCCGCGATACCCTCCTGAATTCCTTCAGACGCTTCCCTCAGCCCCTCCCTATCGGGTCTCCCAGCCCTTCCCTCTCTTTTCACTAACCTGCTCCTGCTCTTTCATCGGGTTGTGTGTCATTGCTTTGGGGGGGGGGGGCAGTTATGAGGGGGCAGCCGCCCTGCACAGGCTGGAGGCTCTCCCAAGGCAGGGACCATGGCTTTTCACTTTTAGTCCCAGTACCTTCCCCAGGGTAGTTTACTGGACATTTATTGTACAGAGAGATGGAAGAATCATTTACTTATGCATTCAGTTAGTTTGTAGTTAGTTAGTTAAACATGAAACTCTCCTAAGTCCCATGGGCACTGCTGGGGCTGTCGGGAGGCAGAGAATGAATAAAAGTCAGAACTGCTAGGGGAGTCCAGCTTTGATCTAATGCTTATATAACCAAGGGCTTTTATTGCTTTTTTTCTTGACTCTCTTCCCAGAAAACAAATTGAATTGCAGAGCCTGCAAAATACCACCTAATTCCATCCTATTTAATCTGGACATAACTACCATCCATTTAACTGCCACACTGCTTACCAAAGAAATCAATTGTCAGGCTCAAATCACAGCTTGTGCAAATAACCAAAGTTAGTAGCTTACAACTCCACTGGGTTCTAAATCCATCATGATGTCAGTTCGTTAAGTTCTACAAATTCAATTAACTTTCCTAATTAATCATGGATTAATTAACCAAACTGCGTGGACAGGAAAGTATTGAGGCGTAAGGCAGTTATTTTTCTAGAAGCAAGAGCTCATGACATTGGGCTGTGTCATTTCACTAGATCCAAACTGAAATCTTTGCTCTCTGCCTTGCTGAATCGTCTTGCCATTTGATAATATGCTTCTCGGCTCTCTTTTTTTCTGCATAGATAGACCTTATTTCACCGAGATGATGATGACACTGAAACACCATCTGGGCCAGGACGCTGTCTCTCTGTGATCCCTCCACCATCAACCAGCACGTGTTCTCCTGCACACAGAAGGGACTCCAGAATTAGAGGCGGAAGAGAACCTGGAGATCAGCTCATCGGGAAACCTCATCACACTGAGGCAGGAGAAGAGACCCAGGGGACCGCAGTGACAGGCCTGGGGCCAGGAGGCAGGGCGGGGCCAGCGCTCAGGTTTCCTGCACACAGTTCATGGTGAGAGACACACAACAGCACCATGTATGTATGCCCGTAGATACATGCGATCTGTACGTATCATGGGTCCAAATGCTGAGAAGCTGAGACAGAAAATCGAATTCAGGGCTCTCAGCAGCCCAAGTGTGAGGGAGCAGACCCCCCAGAGAAAAGCAGTGCAGAGAGGTGCTCCTGAATTCTGCCCTGCCCACGCTTTCCCGCAGTTGTTGATGTGCAAGCAGCAGGCAGAAACCATCGGGGAAGAGGCTGAGATACAAGGCAAAGACCGTATCTGTGACAGGGCTATGGAGACAAAACAAGGAGTTGAGGACCCACCGAGAAGATTCTCTGGGAGCACTCAAGACTTTAGTTTCCTGCTGCAACAGGTTACCACAAATGTCATGACTTCAAATGGCACAAATGTGTGATCGTGTAGTTCTCTAGGCGGGAAGCCTGACCCGGGTCTCGCTGGGCACAGACAAGGTGTCCGCAGGGCTGCATTCCTGCTGGAGGCTCCAGGGCAGAAGCTGGGTCCCTGCTTCCTTCCGGGTCCTAGGACCTGCTCCTGTTCCTTCTCTGCGGCCCTTTCTTCCACCTTCAGCACCAGCAAGAGCAGTCAAGCCCTTGTCACCCAACGTCACTCTGACCTCCTCGTCTGCCTCCCTCTTCCATTTTTAAGGACCCTTGTGATGACATCAGGAGCACCCAGCACACGCTCCCTATTTTAAGGTCAGCTGATCAGCAACTTTAATTCCATCTGCAGCCTTCATGCCCCTTTGCCATGTACCCTAACCTCTTCATGGGTTCTGGATGTGGACCTCTTGGCAGGGGCGGGAGGGCTAATTCCTCCAACACACGCTTGAAAGGTTATCTCCCAGAAGCAAAGGTGAGTAAGAAGTAAACAGCCTTCACAAAACCGAGACACTGCCCTGAATCATCCCAGTCCCAAACACTGGGATTAAGGCCATGTGCCCCGGTGTCACAGCCTGCAGAGCAAAAATAAATTCTGTCTGGAGAAGTGGACATCATCCAGGGCTTCTGTAACTTCTCATAGAAAATGTCAGCGTTCAAGACCACCAGACATAGCAATATACAAGAGCCAATGACCTCTTGGTTTCTTTCCGCTTCCCCCACTAGATTGCGAGCACACACACACCCCCCGGCCCCCCGGGAACAGGGACTGTGTCCAGTGGGTTCCACCCACTCCTCGCCGCAGGCTGTGCATTCTCAGTAGCAGACTCTCGTTCCCACCATGGCTGCCCCTCAGTGGGAAAATCAGCTGGCACCGAGCAGAGGTTTCAGAGCCGACATGAAACTCTCCGAAATCCTACAGCACCTGCGAGAAGGTTACATTTCCTCCAGGGCCAGCTTCCAAGCCAATCTAAACGCCGACAATTATCACAACAAGAAGGAAAAAAGACAACCGAGTGGCCGGTGCTGCCCGCAGCTCCTAAGCCCAGGTCGGGTTCCCTCCTGGGGAGAGCAGAAGGCATACCCACAGCTGAATGCACACCTGGCTTCCGGGGGCGACAGATGCTCAGGCTTCAAGCCCCTCCACCTCTTATTCATTTTGAATGTTTTAATGTTTCTCTGAGACCTCACCCTTCCAAGATCCCTCCCAGGAAAACTGCTGAGAAATGAGAGACGTGGGAGGTGAGAGCCAGGGCTGCTGACATGAAGGTGATGCCCCCAGACTAAGCCAAGAGCTCAGTGAGGTTAATTAATGGGTCAAGATCACACAGCCAGAAAGTGGCAGAGCCAGTGGTCAGTGTGACGCCAATACGTGGTGTTTGGCCACCGTAAAACCCTGCCTCCCCCTCATCGGCTAGTTCTTGTGACTGTCATTGAGTCCTCAGCCCCTCGGAGCCGGGAAGACAAAGACTATGTTTGCTGAGGGGGGTAGCTGAGAATTTTCAGGCTTTGAGTAGGCACGGAGCCCCTTCTCTACCACACTGGCGCTAATGGTGCCCCCACACCCTCCAGCCCAGCGCAGGACTCATGGGTGATGGACCACGTGATTCAGTAAGATTTTTCACGTGAAACAGGTGGGAGGGAGGGAGAACTGTTAGAGGGCGGGTTGGCAGTTTCCTTTTTGCAGAACACAGAGGTTTTCGTGTGAAAAGAACGAGGTCTTGGTCCCCTTACGGCCTGCAGAATATTCCAACGTGATCCACTCCCTGAGCTGTCGTCACCGCCGGGTTGCATGAGTACCGGAGAGCATCGCCCTGTGATTAAGGTGCACTTTGGGGACAGTGAGATCCATTTTTAGCTCCAGAGTCCAGAAATCAGCCTGTGTGCCGGAGGCTTAGTTGCCAAGGCAACAGCAGCCACGTCTGACGTCACTGAGGGAGGACATCTCCGCAGGAAAGCAGGGCCCGGCTTTCAGATCAGGGTGATCAGCACTTGGTGGCCTTTGTCAGATTTGATTAATTCCCTGAGCGTCTCCAGAACTGAAGAGTGATCCTCCCTCCCTCCTTACCCACCTCAGCAAACACAGGAAAAGAAGGAGCTGCCCTTATTAAAGGTCCTTCGTCTCCCTAGTCACCTTCTAGCCAAATCATCAGAAAATAGTACAAAGAATCAGGGAGTGGGGTTGTGACTTGTTCCCAGGGAAATTTATCTGTGCCTTTTTTTTTTTTTTTTTTAAGGAGGACGCAGCTCACAGTGGCCCATGTGGGGATCAAACCAGCAACCGTGGTGTTATTAGCACCAGGTTCTAATAACTGAGGTAACGGGCCACCCCAATTTATCTGTGACTTTGCTTTGATATTGGGGAAAGGGGAAATGCACAGCAGCGAAGGAGACCCAGGCCCAGAGCAGCCAATGAGAGGCAGGTGAGGAGATGAACATTTGGGGACAGGCTACAGGGAAGACAAAGGTAAGTGACATTCTAAAACCAACGCTTTGTAGATGAACAGAGAGGGTGCGGTCCGTCTTACAGCGGGTTCTCCCAGAGAAGTCAAGCAAGCTCTGATGGAAAGAATCCCATACAGTGGCCCACGTAAGGAAACACCAATACTTCTTGCAAAATGTATCACTGAGTAGGTATCATCATCCATACGTGACAGGAATTTTCCTGATTTAGGAAATTGACACGCCCTATTTTGGAAGGCACCTTGGGTCTCCCCATTACATGTTTAAATCTTCAAAGCCTTGGATGCCGCAAGTCCACTTCTAGGAACTTATCCAACAAAAATATTCCCACTCTCAGAAATTTACCGAGAAATCTATAGAGACATTCACAGTTGATAGGTCGTGCATTTTTGAGTTGTCATTCCTGAGAAATTTTTGTCACTTGTTTCCTGGTATGAGAAATGGTATGCATGTGTGAGGAGGCTGGTTAGGATTCAAGATGTCATCGGACCTCATAAAGGAGCCAAGACCTGGCCTTTTATCATTTGTGTCTAAGCCGATCTCCAGCCTTGAGTCCCTTCAGGGCAGGCCCCCACCCGGACCCCCACCCACCCCGTTTTAGCCACTGAAAACGTTTTAGCCGTTTTCAGACCTGTCGCAAAGCCCAGTACATAACGCCTGCCCAAGTGCTGTCTCTTAAATGAATTCATGATGGAATGGGGCTTGGATTAAATCCAGGCTCTTGCCCTCATTAGCACCGTGTTCTAGACGCAGAGTCCGTGGAGATGGTCACCTCCTCGCAGCTGTGTCCTGACTCCCCACTCCGTGTAGCTGCTGGTTGAGGAAGGGAAATGAAGGGGTTCAGGAGAAGGAAAGAGGAGAGCATGGCTGACCACGTAAGTTCTCAGTATGAACCAAGCTGGGACCTGCAGCTTGTCCATACCTTGAACTTCCTGAAAGGATATGCAGCCCTTTTCTGGGGGAAGTGTGCCTGGCTTTCATGAGCTTCTCAAACAATTCAGGTCCATGACAGTCCTAAAAATACATGACTAAGAATCGCTGAAGGTAATTTGCTCAGAAAAGAATATGTTCAGACAACTTCCTCCAAGAAGTCATAAATACAACACCGTAGGCCAAGGTCATAAACAGACCTACCCATGACGACAAAAGCTATCCGCTGATGTTCCAACTTTCCTTTCGCAACCCCTTAATACTTCAAAGCATGACAATTTAAAAAGGGGTTTATTACAATACCAACCCCGCTCAGAAACTTATCTTAACATTGTTGTATGTCCTCATGAATTGTGAAAAAGTATTTCTGACTTTAAAAAAACTAAGAGGGGGGAAAATATCCTCAGAAATGAACAAACTGAATCTCTAAAACATCACCTATAAAGCAAAACAGAACACGGGACACTTCTCAACACCATTCACTTTGACACTGAAATTATCAATCAGACATTTCCAGGCAGGCCGTCAAAAGCAGTTGATTTGCTATGACAGCATTTCATTAAACTTAGCTCGGAATCATTTCGGAAGTAAGATGACGGCCGTTCATCTGTTTCCTGAATCCTCAGAATACTGGCTTCTCCCCATCTACACAACCACTGTTATTTTACCTGAAGAACAATACAATTCAGCCTCCTTTACTTGCTTTTAGAAGGCTCTGCTCTGCTGCTTGCCACCTTGCTTACCTTCCAAGGTGTCTTCCAAGGTGTTCTTGATATTTCGTAATGAACCGAAGTTAGATTTAATGGAAGAAATTTGCCACAAGATGTAGTAAACTAACTACTGCACTCCCAACCCATCACTACTCTCTCCTTTATGTAACATGGCTTTTCCTGAGGCGGGACGTCCTGCCTCCCTCCACCTTATCCCTCCACCATCCCACCAGCTCCCATGCCTACAGGTTTACAAAGAGCTGTGTTTGCAGCCACCTGACCCTGTGCACGGGGAGAGGGTGGGATCACCAACACCACTTATAAGCATTTCCCTACTGGCTTCATCATGCTAAGTGCTACAAGGACCAAAGAGATGCACAGCTTGGTCTCCGGATGCCGACCAGTCAAGCAGAGAAAAACCTGTACTTGCACCAAAGCGCATCTGAGCATCTGGGGCAGCAGACAGAGAACCGACCTGGGGGACGGGAGACCTAGCTGAGACCTCGCAGTTTAGTTTTACACTAGCTAGGTAAGTGGTGAAGTAGAGACGTGAAGAACCAATAAACGCACACATACAGCATTTGCACTTTTTCATACAGTAAGGCTGTTTTGCAGATCAAGCACCGCGGTGTAAACTGGAGGACACCTAGGCCAGTAGGACAAGTAGTGAATCAAAGACTGGCGCTCTGGATCACTCAGTTCCGAGTTCCTGTGTCCCTGTGTCCCTGTGTCCTCTACCGTTCCAGGGAACTTCATCTCCCTGGCACCTTTCCAGCTGACAGAGGCGAGAAAGGCCACAACCACCAAAGACAACGCAGAGCCCACCCAAAGGGGTTGAAAACTTATGTCCAGACAAATACCTGCTCGTGCATGTTCATTATCACAGCTTTATCTGCAATTGCCAAAACCTGGAAGCAGCCAACGTCCTTCAATGAGTGAGTGGATAATGAATAATCCAGACAACGGAATATTATGCAGGGCTAAAAGAAGTAAGCTATCAAGCCATGGAAAGACATGGAAGAAACTTAAATGCATAGTATGAGAAAAAAAGACAATATGAAAAGGCTACATACTATTTCATTCCAATTAATGTGATTGTCATGAGAAGCCTAGTAACAATGTGTCACCACACAAAGGTATTACGATATTATTGACTAAATTCCCTGTACTGCACGTTACATCCTCATGACTTATTTTCTAACTGAAAGTTTATGCCTCTTATTCCCCTTCACTGTTTTCACCCAGCCCTCGGCCCCCTCCCCTCTGGCAACTATCAATCTGTTCTCTGTGTTTATGAGTCTGTTTCTGTTCTGTTTGTGTGTTTTTTAGATTCCACATATAAGCGAAATCATGTGATATTCGTCTTTCTGCCTGACTTATTTCATTTAGCGTAATACCCTCTATGTCCATCTATGTTGTCTCAAATGGCACAATTTTGTTCTTATCTTATGGCTGAGTAATAGTCCATCATATATGTGTGTGTGCGTGTGTGTGTGTGTGTGTGTGTGTGTCTATATCACATCTTCTTTTTGTTTTGGTTTTTTGAAGATTTTATTGGGGAAGGGGAACTGGACTTTATTGGGGAACAGTGTGTACTTTCCAGGCCTTTTTCCCAAGTCAAGTTGTTGTCCTTTCAGTCTTAGTTGTGGAGGGCGCAGCTCAACTCCAGGTCCAGTTGCCGTTGCTAGTTGCAGGGGGCGGAGCCCACCATCCCTTGCGGGACTCGAGGAATTGAACTGGCAACCTTGTGGTTGAGAGCCCCCTGGCCCATGTGGGAATCGAACCGGCAGCCTTTGGAGTTAGGAGCATGGAGCTCTAACCACCTGAGCCACCGGGCTGGCCTACATCACGTCTTCTTTATCCATTCGTCTATCAGTGGACACCTAAGTTCGTTCCATGTGTTGGCTACTGTACATACTGCTGCAGTGAACACAGGGGCACCATTAGGTTTGTTTGATTACCTCCATTTCATATATTAGGAAGCTGAGCTCTTGACACTTTTATCAAATTCTCTGGGACCCATTCACTAGTCTGTGAGGTCCCTGAAGCTGGACTACCTTTCACTTTTCTGCCCCCAACCTCCCGCTTGCACTCAGCAAACCATTGTCCGATGGCACTGGGCCAACCAGCCAGAAGAGCGCTCCATGCAGCCGACTCCTGATAACGTCCAGCAACGATCCCGCTGTTCTGAGAGCCCTCGCTCGTTCACATTCACACAATAAAAACGGACCTGAATACCACCTGCTCTATCAGTGGCCACATGACACCACCAGAGTTTTGCAAACTAGGAATGGTCAGAAATCTCGCTCTCACCACATCTCCCACAGAACAGAGCCAAAAGCAATCATCTGGGGTTAAGGGGTGCACGCACAAGCAGTGAGGACCCCTGCCAGCCAGGTCTCTTCCTGGGGAGGTAAGCTTGCAGCCTGGGCACTTAGGAAAATACTGCACACACAGTATCTGCTCCTTCTGGCTGCCCTGGAGGCCTTGACAGCTGTCAGCTCTGTTCCAACATATCCTGAAGATAATGAGCCAATAACTGTCTTCAAGGTCTTGCCAAGGCCTCAGATCCCTGGTGCTACCATATGCTGGGGGGAAGATGCCCAGAGAGTCTGATTCCGAGGCAGCGGCCTTACAAAAGGATTTAAGCCCAGGGCTTATGCCAGACACACAGGCACCACAAGTCAGGCCTGACCTGTCACGGCAGGGTTTAGAATGCAGGGCCAACGGACCAAGCGCCCCCAAGGAGAAAAGCAAAGGTTTTCTAAAGACAGTGGGACCTGCTGTTCCTCTTAGGAACCCATTTTAAAAGGATAATAAAAATTATCATTAAAAGAACATATTTTCAACGCTTGTTCCCTCCAGCAGGCTGCAATTCCTGTCACTGTCCGGGAACAGCTCTGAGCTCTGCCGAGCAGCTCCCACTCCCGCCTTTATTTGGTGTTTCCTTCTGCCTGGAAGTTCTTCCCCCAGCTCTTGGCTTAACTGTCCATCACCCTGCTAAACCCCGCCCACACTGGGGTCCGGGGTGCCTCCCTGTCCCCCTCGGGCTCCCTGCTTTTCACCTCCCTCAGGGCACTTCCTAAGCTATAGTCTAACTGCTTGTTTTCCACTGGCCAAAAAATCCCAGTGTCTTCTTAGCATGTCACACGGTGCTTACTCCCTGGTATATGCTCAATAAATATTTGATGAAAGAGCAAATGTCCAAGCTGTGTGACAAATTAGTCATCAGCCATATTTCCAACTCCCCAATTATGTCAGATATAATCCCTGTTTGGACTCAGCTCAGGAAGGTTTTTCTCTTATCTCTTCCAAGGACGTTCAAATCCCAGACGGACAGAGGGCGGGAAGGGGCACAAAGCCGAGCCTGGTTCCCCAGGAGTGGCCACAAAGAACGGACCTTCAAAACTGCAATGTCCCAAAGAGCACGGGGCCCTGACACACTGCGGGAAGGACCCCTGCAGCCTAGGTGGGATCAGAGACCACAGACTCACTGGACGGCCTTCTTGCCCCCTGGGCTCCAGTTTCCTCACCTATAAGACGAGGGGCTCCCCGTCTCCAAGAACCAACTCACGTCTCAGCTCCTCCATGCAGCTGCCCAGCCCCCCACCCCACGGGGGCCTTGACCTTCCTTGGATTGCCCACGTGTCGTCTGTACACATGGCATCATGCCAGCTTACCTATGGCCTCAGACCTTGCCTCCGTTGATCCCTACATATTAGTATGTTCTCCTCATCAGGAACGTGGGCTTCTCAAGGAAGAGACCCCATGCTCTCTTTCTTTCACACTCCCCTCTCAGCCTGCCTCAGACACTGCTAGCCAAAGAATACTGTTTAGTGACCACTGACTAAGGAACTCGCTGACTGAATCCCACCCCTTCTGAGTGTTCACGGGGCCGGCGCTCCCTCCCTCCTTCCCGTCCCTCTTCTCCGGCACACGCTTTCCACCATGTGCAATCATCAGCATCATGAGCGCACGCCCCACCATCCACTGGGCCCCCCACAGCCCTCGTTGCATTTCCCAAGGGGTTCTCCACACCCCTCCGCAGTGGAGAACCCCCATCCCAGCACCCCGTTCCCTGACGCCTCCGCGTCTACACCCCTTCCCAGACCGCCACCTGACTTCCACAGACAGAGCGGTATAGGGCACCATCCCCAACAGACAAGAGTGGCAGGAGCCAGGCAAAGTGGCGGGCAAGGGCCACGACAGGAGAACGGGCAGAAAGACAGACCCCAAACATCAAAGCGAATGGTTGGTCGAGAGAACAGGCCCCAGGTACGAACCTGTCTCTACCTCTCAGGGTGTCATTTCAAGCTTGGTGTTTTCCTAGTGTCAGGATAAGGTCAAGTGTGGGAAGAAACACTGAGAGCCACACTTCCTTTCCCCCAAACCTTAGATGGTGCCAGATAGAGATGCCTTTGAGCCAAAATCAGTCTAATGACCTCGAGCAGTGCCCCGCAGGTGGCCCCCCCTGCGACGGGATCGTGCTGTTACTGTGGAAGTTGGTTTTTGTGAACTTAAAAGGCATTTCCCCGTAAAATTATTTTTATAAGAGGTGGCTAGGTTGCAAAACCACCTGCAAAAACGTATTTCCACCCAAACTGCAGCTGAAATAGTGCACATCTGCAAAAATAAAAAAATCAGTTGGGGGCGTGGGGGCGATGAGTGTGATATAAGGAATGAATACAAGAATATGATTTTAAATAATGAGTAAAATTAGCTTTGCGAGCTCCTTGAGGGCACGAACGTTCCTTCTTTAATTATTTTCCTGCCTCCCAGGTCTTAGCTCACCACCCATCACTAAATGCTTTCGCTCACTGTATTCCAGAGCTTGAGAAGGAAGCAGGTGCCATTATAGGTGGAGGTGGGGGGACCTGAAAATGAGTGGATTCTCTGAAACGACTTCCAGCACTTTCGATCTGGCCGCCCCCATTGTCTAAATAACATCACCTCCGATCTAGAACGTTCCTCTCCTTCACACAGATACATAGTGGAACTAGTCATGCACTTATTAAGGATAATAAGAATGCTTTTTGTTGTCTTTTGTCCACAAATGGACTAAATAAATTAAAAGAGAAAACAAAGGAGACCAAAAAAAAGCAGGAGGAGGAGGAGGAGAAAGAGAGATAGAGGGAGCTTTTCCTAAGGTATCTGGCAAAAGTGGGAAAAGAAAAGGAATATTATGAAGCTGGGAGAAGAAAGACAGCAAAAGAAGAGGAGGGAGTCAGAGAGAAAGGGAGGGGAGAAGAGAGAGAAATCAAGACGAGGCGGGAAAAGGAGCAGGCCCCACACGGCCTGCTGTCCTTCCTGGTGAGGAGAGGAAGGCGTGGCCAGGCGGCTTTAGCGGACGCTGGGCCGCCAGCTCCCGGGCTGCACCTGAGGACGCTGAGCCGCCAGCTCCCGGGCTGCACCTGAGGATGCTGGGCTGCCAGCTCTCAGGTTGCACCTGACCGGGGCGGCTTACACATGCCCGTGTGGCTGGACCCGAGGCCTGGCTTACATTGTGTCACTTTCAGGAGCTTCTTTATTTGAAAAGTAAAAATTTTGTTTAATGAACTTAGAGAAGACCAAGTTCTAGCCTAAGGGTCTTCTCTTGGCATTTTGCGAAGGTGAAGGTGAGCCATCCGTCCTCCCTTGCTTTTCCACCTGCATGATGGGAGGAGAGAGCAGACTCTGAAGCTGGGCCAGGCTTACCCTTCCAAGCTCCTACCCGCCCTTGCTCTGTGGCCTTGGGAAAGTTACTTAATGTTCACCGGCCTCACCTGTCCCATTTCTAATATGGAAAAGGTAACACCTTGCTCAAGGATGGGAGGATGATAAGAAATACGACACGTAAAAGGTCAGGCACAGTCCCTAGCGTCTGGCACACCCTCAAATATGGGAGCCATCATTTTGTTAATATTATAGGACTGCTGTGAACATTACAAGACCACTAAGGTTACAGTGAGGGACTAAATGACCTCAAATCAGCCTTCCACTGTGGCCCACAAAGGGACACACTGCACGTCACCAACCAGGACCGCACATCCACAGCACAACGCAGGGCGGCAGGGCTGTCCTCCCAGCTTCTGGGGCTCCTGGGGAACATACGCATTCAGCAAGGGGGGCCAGGGGACACTTGCGCGCTGTCCAAAGGTCCAGCAAGCACCCCCCTTCCTATTTGGGAGAATTTCCGATTCCGTGAGTCTCCCTAGGAGCGAGCACCCCCATCCACACTGCAGAAGCCAGGGACCGCATCACCCAGCATTATGCCCGTGAAGCACCTGTGCTCCTGCCTCAGGCCCCAGCAGCCCACCTGGTCCCCACCTGGTCCCCACCTGCCTGTCAAACCTGCCTCTCCAGCTCCCCAGTGAGCAGCAAGCCGGAGTCTGTTTCTGTTATTTACCCCGAAAGGAGTCCTGGCTGGCACAGTCACTGGTTTCCATAGTTACTCAGGGTACTTCTTGCCCAGTCATGACCTTTGTCACTTCATCAGGTCACTTCCCACCTCAGAAGCTGCAGAGCACCTTGAATACCCACCACCCCACCCTAAGTAGAGAGGCGCTGTCCCCAGCCCCAAACCCAGGGCCACCAGCCCTACCCCCCCCCCCAACACCTTGGCTCAATGCCTGAGCCGTTGCCCCCCAGACAGCCTTTCTGTTCTTGATGAGCTCTGGTTACAACAAAATAACATCTGGCTGCTTGAAATTTGTAACTATTAACTCATCAACTTTTTAAAGAGCACCTACTTTGCCATAGAATTGAAACAAAACAGAGTTCCTGCTTTTAGGGTTGTATCTTCATGTGGTGATAATAAAAAACAAGAACAGAAAACAGTAACTGGGAACAGAGGCAGCCACGCTTCTGGGCTCTTTGTAGAAAGGCATCCATTGAAGGCTCACTGCCACCCCGAGAAGTGGGTACAGTTATTAGCCCCCGTTTTACAGATGAGGAGATGGAGGTCAGAGAAGTCAATGGGTTGCATGCTTAGAAAGAAACAGGACCAGGATTCGAACCAGGACAGTCAGACTCTACAGCCCAGCATCACACACCAAGCCATCCTGCTTCTAGAAACTGCCCGGAAACACATAAATATCATGGTGCCATTGCTAATATGCAGCATGAAGAAAAACTCGATGCGGAGAAGAGTGGGTTTAAAGAATGAGTTCTGGCCTTTGATGCCACCCAGATCTAGTCAGTCCCGCTTTTATATGAAATCTCTTTCAAGCCTCAAAATGATCTCTCACGTCCCCCTTACTCTCCTTTCCTCTTCCTTAAAACACCCCTTTGTTGTGTTTTGCTTGCTGGAGGCCTGCTCTGACCACACTGCTGACTCACTGTCAGCCTTACAGATGGCAAGTCTGCAGTGCGCCTGGTCCCAGGTGGGCTGGCCCGGGGTCCTCAGGCAAACGTCCTCACACGGAAACCAGGCCCTGCACATCTCTGAGTTCTCACGATCCCTTTATCGGCGGTAACTTCTTACTCCTTACCTTTCCCCAGGAACAGTTCTTGTTCCATATTTCAACAACTGCTTTTCTTAAATCGATGAAGTTTTCACTTCATCATGGTAGGCTCAGCCGATTATTTCAGGCCACTAAAATTATTTTCAAATCCCGGTCTTATCATCATCGTTACTAGGTTCCTCTGAGCGTTGTCTCACCCGCTGGATTCTAAAATGTTTCTTTCTTCAATCAAGTCATGGCTACAATTCTTCAACAGGACAAAGGACAGAGTCCTCTTCCTCAACCAGACACCGTCCCACAGGCTGAGGAAGGGTACTGTTTGTTCCAACAGGTCTCCGTACGTCTGACAACAAGTGTCCAAATATTATACATACTCTTCTCCACTGAGAGAGCCCAGAACACACTTTCCTAAATTGCCAGGCAGAAAGGGTAATATACCATTTTCCTGAGCTTGCAAATTAATTGCTCTGTTTTTAAAAAAGCCGAATGACGCTCACTTCCTATATTTTCTTCCTGTAGGAAATAATTCATTTCAAAATATTCAGAATCTCTAAGAAGTGAGATTTTGAATGTGATCTGTGTCAATAGCTTGCTTCTCTGCCTGCAGCTCTCTGTGATGTCTCACGTTTTCTGCAAAAGCTCTAAAGTCAAGCCTAAATATTTCTTCAGCAAAGCCTGTCACTGCCTCACCTGCGTGGAGAGGGCCTCACTCTTTATACTTCTCTAGTCTCCCTTCCGGAGAAAAGGAAACTGGCGTCAGTCTGATGCCAGTTTTGGAAACACACTGGGGAAAAATGAGCATAAATAAATATAATAAGAGAATCACAAGAGGAGATTCATTTTTTTAAATCTTGAATCAGCTTCTGCACAGAGTGAGGATTTCTGGATCCAAACAAGATGTCAAAAACCTTTTCTATCATGCTGAGCAGTTTTTGGAAGCCTGCCCTGCCTAAGACCTTTGCTTTCCCTACCATGCTTTCCCCTAGGGGCTGAGGATAAGATATTTCCTTGCCATTCAAAGCTCCTCTTGTAGGCAGCACCCAGAGTGGGGGTGCCACTGGGGGAAGGTCGCACAGCAGGTGCCAGACCTGACTTCTGCCCGACTTGGTGCTGGTCTATTTTGAGTCACTCTGCAACCACACCACCCTCAAACCCTCCACCACCTCACCCACCTTTCATATATATGGTCTGTCTTCAAGGAACTTGTTGGAGGTGTGAAAGCAAACGGATGATACGAATCTGAGTCCATGGCTGAACATTTCCCCTCAACTTAAGGGGGAAAAAAACAAGATGCATAGTGCGGTGAAGGAAATAAAAGACAGTACAGTTACCTGATTAAGGGACCCCTGCCCTTAGCTAAACACAGCCTGAGAGCAGGTGACCCAAGGGGAGTATATCCTGCTTTCTCCCCGCCATTTCAGAGTTTTGTGGGAAATTAAATGCTGCCTTTGGAAAAAAACAATATAAAAAAAAAAAAAAGATAATGCTTGTGGGCATATGGCAGAATTAGTGTACTCATTTGTTGCTTGTCACAAGATAAATTGGTACAATCATTTTGGATGGTTAATGTAAAGCAAGGGTAAGAAATTCACAACTTTTGGCCCAGTCATCCGTTTCCAAGGATGTTAACCCTGAAGAAACAATGAGAAGAAAAAAATATACAGGGGCAGAAAACTGTTCACTGCAGCATAAAATGACAGCTTTGCACAGTCCCACGCATTTTTATGCTTCAAAAATATCTGCTAAAAGCTAAGTAAGTCCAATGGTCTCATAATGGTTTAATCATTTTTGGTACATGAACAAGATGGGATATTACACAGAAATTAAAATTATAATAGAAAGTCTATAAAAATATGGGGGAAATTGCACAGTATAAAATTAAATAAATATACTACAGTATAAAATAATATTCGGGTTGGTTGCCATTCAGCAGATATGTGTACACATAAGGAAGATAATATGCTAAATAAAAATAATTACAACAAGTGATAGGATGGAAAACAATCTTTATGATTTTATTAAATTTTCTCTCATCCTGTTGTATTTTCTTTGCCACTTCAGGAGTGGCTTTTTACAGAAAGAAAAACATACTGCCTGTCAAGGCAAGAGACGACACAGATCTTTGGGATTCAATGTAAGCAATCATCTTAAAAGCCATTTAGACGACTTGGAGAGTTAAACTGTCAAGGGAAGGGGGCTGCCCCAGTGGGAGACATGGAGGCGTCACTGAGAGCTATGTAACTTCCCAAACTAGATTCCTTCTTGAAACTTAAAGCTTCTTGACTTGTCTCTCCATAAAACTGCATCCAGAGTGTCTCCTTTGACCCTGGATTCTCATAGAGTTTCTGAAAATCCAAACCCTCTCTTCTAACTCCCTACCTTCCTGAGCTAGTTCTACATGTGCTTAGCAGGACTCTGCTTCCCTTCCAGAAGGTCACAGAAAGGAGTGGTCCCTGGTCTGACACGTCACTGAGAGGGAGCAACCTGCCAGGCAGGAGGGACTGAGATCACATATCTCTTGGGCGAAGCTCCCGTGGCTCCCAGATGCCTTCTTCCCGTGAACCGGGCTGCACGCACAGTACACACCCCTTCAGCCCGCTTTGGGCCTGGGCCCGTCATACACGGCCTGCGTGGCCTCCGGGGAGGGGGGAGCCCCTCCAACCCCACCCCCAAATCGCCCTGAGGCAGCAGCTGCAAATTGGCCAGAGCCAGACCGCACAGGGAGCTGATGCAGGACGGGACCTGAGGCTTTTCCTTTCTCCTCGGGTGAGGATACACCTGCGGGCCCACCAGGCCCTCCCCCGCAAGGCCGCTGAATTTCCTCTAGACCAACCCGTAGGGGAAATAAGCGCCACTGGGTAGGTCAGGGATTGCAATCTGGAGATGCCATGTTCACCCCAGAGCCGGTGCCATGGCCTGGCCTCCCCAGACCCCGGCCAGCTCCATCCAGGCCCCTGACGACACGGAAGTTTGCCGCCCACGCAGCGCGGTACTCACCCTTCCAGCAGGCCTGTGAGCTGCAGCCGGGGACCCCAAAGCCTCCCATCTCCAGGACGAGGGAGCCCAGGCCCGCAAGTGGCTCGACGCGGCAGCCGCCACCGTGCGTCTCCACGCGGCCAGGCCACCTGACGGGCTCTGGGGCGCCCATAGCGGAGGACACGCAGGCCAGGCGCCGGCGGGCCAGACAGTCGGTCCTCTCCCGCTCTGCCGTGGGCACAGGCGCGTTGGGTCGTTCAGAGCTGAGCGTCAGGCAGCTGCCCGGTCCCGCAAGAGCCACTCCTGTGGCCCGGCAGCGCCTGTGACCCAGCTTCTCAGGCGACACCGGCCAGACCCTCGTACAGGGAACTGCGCCGCCCGCGCACGAGCCTACGCGCCGTCAGCATCCGGGGCTCCTGGGCCTCCAGGTGTGGAGCTGGCGCGACCCGCACAACCTGTGCGGTGCAGGTGCGGGTGGGGGCGGCGCCTGCCCCGTGGAGGCGCCCAGGTCCCTCACGCTGCTCACAGGCGGCAGCTGCGAATGGGCCACAGTCAGTCCCCATTTGGACTTTATATGTCACGGGACCTGGGGCTTCTCCAGCAACCAGGGCCCCAGGTGTCTGTCATGGGAGATACTCAGGCCAGCCGGCCCGGCATCCCCCTGGCGTGGCCATGGAGGTTCCTCAAGCCCTGCCTTCAGTGAGAATATGTGCCTTTGGGTACGTTAGGGGCTCGGAATGAAGCAGAGCCTTTGTTCCCCCAAGAGCCCCAAACTCTGACCAAAACGCTCATGACCCCTTGGGGAGGTTCAGAGCCTGGCTACCCTAAACCGCGCTGAACCCCCTGGCACAGTACACATCCCGTCAGCCTGCCTCGCGCAGCCGGGGCCCTCCAGGCCTCCACAGCTCGAGCCAGGCCTTCTAACTACCTGCGTAGCGCCCCTCCTGGCCCCGCCCCCCTCCACAGGTGCATGCCCTCTGGCAGGAATAAATCTGGGACACAGCACAGAGAGAAAATGCAAATGACCAGCAAAGCTAGCATAAATCCACTAATTTACCAGGCCGCCCTTTAGATTGTCAGCAGAGAAATTAATTTTAGTGAGGTACTGTGTGAAAATAGAATTGTAGACTTTGAATGTAGGGGATTCATTACCTGCCGACTCTCAGTCATCAATCAAGGAAAGCTTTCTGAAGCAGGAGGGATTTCAGGCAATGTATAAATATTAGCAAGATAAGCCTCAAATGCACTTGTGTGGGATACGTGATCCCGGACCTGGGACGGCAAGTGGATTTATCTCACCCCTTCACCCAGGCTCCTAAGACACAGGGCACATGGCCGTGTCCCGTATCATTGAAATCACAGGGAGAACTTGAAAAGTGAAGAAATCAACACAGCCCCATAGATGGGAAATCTGTTTCTTACTCTCTGTAAACATACAGCTCTCAACTGCCCTCGAAATTCAGGGCTGCTTAGGATGATGGAGAAAGAGAAAAAGAACAGTCTGACAGGGCCGTCCCCCCAACCTCCCACCTTCACCCCGTGCTCTGATTCTGGCTTCCTCTCCACAGCTTCTCTCGTCTCCTTGCCATCTCCACAGCCACGTCGTAGCTTCCAAGCAGGCTGAAAAGCTCGTCTTCAGCAAGAAGATTGCTTTGGCAAGTGTAACAGCTTCAGCTGAACACAGGCTGGCTTTTTAAAGGACTTTGACAGCACTCTGAAAAAGAAAATCCTATTGAGGTAGCAATGTTTTGTGGGCGGGGGTGGGGAGCAGGCTGGTGGGGGTGGGCTGACTAAATCCTAAGAACCAGTTGGTCTTTGGGAGACAGGACTCAAATGTTCAGGACCGCGGAGAGTGCTCGTGTTTTCACCGCCTCTGTGTCCCCCACTTGTCTTTTTCCTCCCTCTGGGATGCAGCTTGCAAGAGGGCTGTCATGCAATGGGTCCAATCATCTACTCTCTGAAGTCTCTGCCTTAGAAGCAGATGGATTCTTTCTCCCGAGCTAATCCTTGTCGATTAGAAACCCCCAGCTGAGATCCAAACGTTTTCTTATCTACAAGATGCTCATTTAATACTGCAGGGCCTACAGGCAGTAAAGCAGGGCTGCCTCCTCTAGAGCCAGCTGCCAAGCTGCCAGGAGAAAGGGCCCCAGAACCACAAGCTCTGTCTCCGAGCACTCCTCCATCGCTGAAGTATCAGCTCCGAAGCACCAAGGGCCAATCGCATTGTATTCTCAGCGGTTTCATAAATGATGGCTTGCTTTAGGGGTTCTTTTGTTTTTTGCTTGCTTGTCCTATTTAGAAGGCAGCTTTCGTCCTGATGACGTCCCAGTTATCGCTATGGCTCCCTTTAGAGCTGCCAGTCTTGCATGGGTAGCTTTTTCTCTAAAAGGAAAATCTGCAGCATCACTTTTTTTTTTTTCTAAATTCTGCGTCAGAAGCCGGCCAGGACGCAGCTGGGACAAGGGGCTTTGCTGCCACCTAGTGTCGGGCCTGCGAGGTTGGTGCGGTAGAGGCCGGGACCGCTAGTGGGCAGGGATCTTCAGACATCCCAGTCGGGGGTCCGTAGGCTCCAGGCCCAATCCTGGGTCGTAGTTGGCTCTGAACCGTTCAGCTGCAAGGCTCTGATTCAAGGTGGCCGACCACGCTGACAGACGGAAAAAAGCAGAGGCTGGCGCCTGCTCCTTTCCAGGTGCCCTCCAATGATTTCTTTCTCCCTCCTGAATCCCATTCGGGGAGTCCGCCCATATCCTCCCCTGGTGAAAAACTGGAGAGGAAGGATGAGGCAGGAAAACATAAGCACTGTAATTTTCTCTGGGCTCCTCAGCTCCCCGCAGAGAGCTCTGAACACTAGCGCCAGGACAGCTGAGGGCGAGAAAGCGATCTGAAATCCATACTGAATTCTCCAGCAGACGCGAGTCGTCAGCGGGGTCTGTGCATCTCCCCAAGAGGATGGGCTCAGAGCACCCTGTGAAGCAACTACCAACACGCTGAGGACAAAAAGCTAACGCTAATTTCACTGAAATTACCTTTTTAAAGGGCTTTCACGGTTCCTATGGGATAGATTGGAGGGAGGGGAGATGGAAATTGTGTTTCCTTTTGTATTTGGATAGAAACAAGAATGGAAGCACCACCTTGAGCAGGCACAGAACCAGGGAGAGACTTTTCTATCCTGCTCACTTGTAAGTGCATTGCATTGAAATATTTATGCTCGCTGCCTTGCAAATACATGGAACCAGATAAATGCTAAACTCATAACATTATTTATTCATCTAGATAGATGGCCCTCTGTGTCTCCAGGAATCCCAGGGAGTCTGTCAACAACAAATAACTTTTTTAAAATACTCATCAAGATAAAATAATGAAGTCAGCAGAAATGAATGGATGCTTAGTAAAGGACAGAGGCATGAGATCAAAATAGAGGGGCGTTCAATTCAGAAGCAGTCGCTGAGTCTCTACATGTGTCACATGTATTTGTGTCAGTTGCTAGAAAAACAAAAATGAAGGCGACACAGCCACTGTTCTTGGGGAACTTCATCCAGTGAGGAAGAAAGATGCCTAAAAAAATAAAACTGAGGCAATGATAGAAACCGCAACCTATGAAACGCTGCAGTGCCAATGTCAAAGGACTTTGGAAAGTCTACCAACTGACACAGGAAGAATTACATAGAAGGTCATCCATCTTCTCCTGGGCTCCGGGTGGGAGAAAAATTCTCCCTTGATAGTTCAAAACTTTGAACTAAGACTTTGGATTTAGCGTTGGTTCAAAATCTGGGGACAAGAAAATCCTAAATTGAGACATTAATATTAAAGTTGGTCCTGGACTGGTATGGCAGGGTTTTTTTTCTTTTTTTTCAAAAATGGCCACAAAAACATTGCCGATACCACATGCTCTTCTCACAATGTGACGCTGGCACACTTACTATCAAAAGGTAAAGTCGGCATACCCTCCCCCTTGAATCTGGGTGGTCTGTGACTATGACAGAAGTCACGCTGTATGACTTCCAAGCCTGCGTCATAAAAGGCAAGATGGCTTTTTTAAATACTTTTTTTAGAGCAGTTTTAGGCTCATGGCAAAATTGAGAGGACAGTGCAGATATTTCTCTTATGCTCCCTGCCCTCACACATGCACAGCCTCCCCCCTTATCAGGGCCCCCCAGCGGAGGGGTGCATTTGTTACAGCCGAACCTACACATCCATCTTTATCACCCGGAGTCCACAGTGTGACCTTAGGGCTCGCTTAGTGTCATACATTCTATGGGTTTGGACAAAAGTATAATGACATGTATCTATCATTAGAGTATCATACTGTAGTTTTGCTGCCCTAAAAAAATTCTTTGGGCTCCACCTGTTTATCCTTCTCTCCCCCCACAATCCCTGGCAACCACTGCCCTTTTTAGCGCCACACAGCTTTTTCCTGGTTCTCTTCAGGATGTTCATTCTGAGAACCCCAGCCAGCCATGCCATGCGCCAAGCAGCCGCGAAAGAGGCCACATACATGCATTCCAGCCAACTAGTCCAGCTGAGGTCCCAGCCCACAGCCAGAGTCCACCACCACACACGTGACTATGAAGCCTTCAGGGGATTCCGCACCCACTTTGGTCCTTCTCAGCTGAGGCCCCAGGTGTCCTGGAGGCCAAGCCCATCCCGACAGTGCCCTTGGTGAATTCCTGTCCAACAGACGCCACGAGCATTTCACAGGGTGGTGGTTTTGTGCACTATGCTTGAGATTCTTAATTATGCAGCAGTAGTAACCAGAGCAGCTGGTGAGAAGCCAAAGGTACAAATGTGAACCTTCTTGAAAAGACACTCTCATGACTCACACCGACCAAATGTACCAATACACAAGGACGAGATCTCTCATGGGTGCAAGTCCGACGACTCGGTAAACTGGAGAATTAGACCCAAGAACTTGAGCTAATAATCAGGAAAACAATCAGGAAAGGCACATAAAATAAACATATTTTAAATGATTTAATTTTTTAATAAAAAGCCATAGTAAAAATTAGGAATAGATGTAGCAGCTACGAATAAGACAAAACCCAAAATAACGGACTTAAACGAGACAGAAGATGATTTTTTTCTTTGTAAACAAAGCCCAAAAGAAAGAGGTTTAGGGCTGACGTGGTGGTTCAAAGAGGATGGTGAATTCAGACTCCTGTCTTGTTCTTCCATCTCATGGCTTCCACCTCATGGCTCCAGACAGCTGCTTATGCTCCATGTATCACATCTGCATTCCAGCCAACAAGTAAAAGGAAGGCTAAGATGTTCTCACCTGCCTCCCTTTAAGAACACTTCCTGGAAATCATACATGACAGTTTGCTCACACCCTGTACTAGGTTGAATAGCGTCATCCCCCAAAATTCATGTCCACCCAGAATGTGACCTGATTTGGAAACAGGGCCTCTCTAGACGCCATTTGTTAAGTTGAGATCATACTGGATTAGCGTGACCTCAAGACGAAGAGAAAACAGACACACAGACAGACCCACAAAGAGAACACATTGTGATGACGGAAGCAGAGTGGAGTGACACATCCACAAGCCAAGGAATGCCAACAATTGCCAGTTCCCATGACAAGCTAGCAAGAGGCCAGGAAGGGCCCCCCTAGAACCTTCCGAGAGAGCACAGCCCTGCCGACACCTTGATTTTAGGCCGCTAGGCTCCACAACTGTGAGAGAACACATTTCGGGTGTTTTAAGCCACCTACTTTGTGGTACTTGGCTACAGCGGTCCCAGGAAACTAATCCACACCCCTTTTAGTCACACGGGCACACACAGATGCAAGAGAGGCTGCCAAAAGGACATACTTGTATTAGCTGCCTGCATTTTTTTTAAGCTACATACTCCGATCACCTCTTCCTACGGTGATTTTTGCAATATTATTTTCTGTAGAACAATAACTCAGTCTTTTCTCTAAAATAACTGATCAAACTTTGGTGTCATGGGTTTTTTTTGGGGGGGCGGGGGGTGCTAATAGTTCAGGGCAGTTTATTTCATCTTCACAACTAGCTATTGGTAATTTCCTGTGAATTTCTCTAATTGTCAAATTTTGGAAAACTTACATCAAGTTTCCTTGACATCTGAGCCACTACACACGTATCTGCTGTATATAGTATAGCTACAGGTCTGTGCCTTACAAACCCAGGAATTCAAATACAGCCCATTTTACAGAACCCCCATCAAAAGAGAAAGCGTGTGTTGCGTTTGTGGTTGTATTTGCTGCTTTACTGAGTTTATTCCTGGCAGGAGACAATTTCCATTTTGACAAGGTGTCAGCGATCTCTGAGTTCTCCGCTTCCAGGCCTGTGTGCCTCATGATTGGATAAAATTTCTGCACAGCAGCTTCTGGGCGTGTACGTTTCGATCTTGTTTCTGTTCCGTTACCCAGCTCTCCTGGTGCCAGGTGCCACAGGACATGATTGTATCCCAGTGCAGCCTCTGCCACTGTGTTTCCATGTCATGAGCGGTAGAATGTCCCCAGATGCCATTTCTGCAATGGGAGCATGGGGCAGCAATAACATGGATGTGACTGTGAGTCCCATAAATATACTATTTCACTAAATCCAAACGAAATGTATTTTCAACTCAATTTCCCTTTAGTCAGATTCCAAAAATGCCCAACACCACCCAACACAAAAACGAGTGTTACAGAAGGGGAGTGGGAGTGGAAAGAAAAATTGGTCTTCACCAAACTGTGTTAAAATAGCTTACATTTACAAATTTTACAAAAATAGGCGATCATAAGAATATACTGCCGCTCCCCCTCCGAGGTTCCTGAAAGAGGCCTGGACACGCAGGGAACCCTAAAGCTAAGTTTCATACGCTTTACCGTAGACCCACCCTTTACCCACAAAGAAACCTGTAAAAGAACCTGTAAAGCCTAGAACCTGTAAAGAAAGACAAATTACTCATAAGAATTAAGTGCACAGAAATGAAGAGGTTTTCATAGCGAGCCCACATGGCCAAATACTAAGAAAAGATACTCCACTTCAGCAAAGATGAAAACTAAAACCACTAGATAACATTTTACATCATTCAAATTGAAAAATATTAATAGCTCAGTCATACAGGATGCTAGCAAGATTGAACACACATATTCCTACTAGGATTGTAAAACGATAAACCAGTTCAAAGGACAATTTCACAATATTCACCAAAGCTGAGCTGCAGGTGTCCTCACACACGCTCACGAGAGACATGGCAGCACTTTTATAGCAGAAAACAAGTAGAAGTTAACTAACTGTCCTAAGTAGGGAAATTACATAGAAACTAAGGTTTATTCATAAGATGGAAAACTACCTAATATGTGACGATAGAACAATTAAAATGAATAAACTGTAGTTAGGTTTGTAAACATACATATATTTTAAAACACGTTGAGTTAAAAAACAAGTTTCAATGGGACTTGTAGAGATTGATATCACTTACCTATAATTTACGATGCACAAAACACAGTGGCATTTCCAGAATCTTCTCTCCTTTCGCCAGTGGAGCCTTCATTCCAGGGTTCCCCTCTTTGACTCCAAACTCACAAAGCTTACAGTTGTCTTTGGAGACATAAAAGATTAGCCTGTATTTCAAAAGATATTCTGATTCGGCCTTCCTTGGGGAAGCAGACAGGTACCTGAGGGGTTTTTCCTCCGTGAAGGTTAAGAGGACACAGGGCTATTTACTGTGGTTTTCATGTCTGGCTCAATGAGGGTTATGGCAGTTGGGACTGAGAGAAGAAGGTGCTCGAGTTGAACCAAAAGGTACTTCCTGAGGTAACACACACCTGAGGTTAGTCAGATGTGGCAGAGGAAAGAGATTCTCCGCTAACTCACGAGTTTCTGGTGTTTAGCACCTGAGTGAAGGGTGACGTTCATCTACACTAGGAATGTAGAAAGAGAAGCAGTTATCAACTTGAGTTTCCATGTGTCGGCACGAAGGCACCCACGGGACACAGAAGTGGAAATATCCTGACGGCAGGACAAATGTCCTGGATGGCCTGGAACCAAAAGAAGAGGTCTGTGCTGGAGAAATTTTGAGACATCCGCGCATACTCGTATTTTGCAAGTTGACGCCATGGGCTGACCTATCGCTCCACAAGCATGGCAAGCAGACCTCACTGTGGGGGTGATAGATCCTGTTGGAAACCCGATGAAAGCTATGGATCCCTTCCTCTTACCCCAACCCTCCCGCAATGTACATACACATACATGTCTGTGTACACCACAGCCCCTGCTTAGAGTTGCTGATACCCCAGGTTTCTATGCAACTCTGGGGACCTTCAGGAAGTGCCCCACCGGCTCTGACCGCACCGGCAGCGACCTCTTCAGGACTCGCAGGGAACCAGCCCCACGTGGCTACAGGGCAGGAGAGCAGGGCATTGGAGGAGGCTATGCTCATTCTACTGCCCTTCCCCTGCCTGGGTGAACCCCCGACAGGGTCCCACCTCTTCAATGACCATCTACTAGTTGACCCTGGGCGATTTCATTAGCACAACGCAAGAGGCCACCATTGAAACTCCTGGGGTTTGAGCTGGTGACAAATCCTAGCCTGTACTCGGGAGTGCTGTCAGCCGTGTGACTTACCAGCTCCGATCCTCGATCCATCTGTGAAACCTCACCAGCTCTGGGCCACGCGCCAAGCCTGGAGTGTCTGCAACAACCTTGAGAAGAAAGCCTTAAGACTGAATGCAGCGTTTCTAGATCTCAGACCCTATCAAGCCCTTGGCAGGGAGACACTCGATAGAGATGGGCAGATGTATAGGTTTGTCTGTCATGAAACGGGCAGTTGCTTTGACTGCATGCTACACTTCCAGCATCTCTGAGCAGCAGTTTCTTGCTGTAAATAATTGTATTAAGCAACAGATCCACCGACAGGATGCCAGGGCAAGCAGAGAGGAGGCATTAAAGCTGCAAAGCAGGGTCTCACTTCAGCTTGGCTGCTCCTCTGCTCATCGTGGTCCTTTACAGGAAGATGGTCACTCTCCACGTGGTCCAACGAGCACGCCCACTGGCCAGCCCCAGAGCCTATGTCCCACGCTGAAGGCTGACCAACTCATCCTGGGCAAACCCATGGCGTCTTGTTCCAAACTGAAGATCGCACATCCCAGGAAACCCCTGAGTCCCAGGCAAGCCAGTGTGGTCGCCTTCTGTGTTTGCCAGTCCTCTCCCAAGGACTCACTGACGTCTCTCTGGGACAAGAAGGTTTGGGGGCGAGTGGCAAACACCTACCAGGCTTCAAATATCTTTTATTGGAAGTTTTTGAATAACTTATCGCCTTCATTCTCCTCATATCACCAACTCCCCACCCTTTCTCCCCAGTTCTAGGAGGCGTCCACAGTGATAGGGAACCAGCAGTCTCCTGAAAGCACCCGGCTTAGGTGTGGTGAGCAGAGGTGTTCGGTGACAAGGCTGGCTCACCTGCAGAGGGGCGAGGTAGTGAGGCCATGTCGACCCCCATGAAAGCCCCATGAGGGGTGACACTTTCAAATAGAGCAGGCCTCAGGGAGACTTAAAATCCCCACCATCTGGCTAAAGGAACTGTATTAACTCTTTCTCTTCAGGTGGGGGTTACATTTCTCTTAAATGTCCTGTGACAGGCCTAACACCCTAAAAGTGGCACCGTTTTTGTTTATAATGGGCTGGGTAATGAAGATGCATGAGCAGGAAACGGTATGGAAGTCTCCCAAGTTTCTCAACTACATCAGAGACTCTGTCGTTTATTCAACGGACTCAAGTACTCAGGTGTGGTTTCTCCCAATGTGAAGTCAGCCGCAGACGGTCTGGAGAAAACCCCAGGACGTGTCTAGCTCTGGCTGCATGCCTAATGCCAAACAGAGACCCTCTCTGCAGAACCTGCCGGCACGCTCGCTGTGTGTTGAAAAAACATGGCAGTTTCCAAGCCGGGCATCCCGGAAGATGGATGACACATACCACCCCCAACTCAGCTGATGCTTCTGTGTTCTCTCTGTAGAGGACCCCATTCACCTGAGCAACAGAAATGAAAAAACAATGAAGGCCACTGTCTTGTCTGTGCTGGGCCTCGTCTTCCGTCTGCTCCAGGCTGGGGGAGGTGCAGGAAACGGGAGACTAAAGATAGGTCTTCCCAGGCCTAAGTGCTTTGGCCAAGCATGCTGGACTAAGAGGCCTTTGTCTGACTTCCAACAGAACAAGAAATGGGGTACCTTCTATAATTTACCCAAATACCATCTTGCACAGATGCTAATATATTAATATCTTAATGGCCTCTAATGGCATCACGCAGGGACTGGGGAACCAGAGTCCTGTCTTGGGGGAGCTGACTCAGCAGCTTTCAGAGAGCAGTCGTGTGGGTACATTGTTCCGCCATCACTCATACCGATGAGGGACCTGGATGAGTGCTGCCCGGGATACCATGTGGTCCGAGAGCCAGAGATCCAAGTCCACAAATGGAATGGCACAGAAAGGAGGAACCACACTTGAGTGCTTAGGTTGGTTCAGAAAATGGAGTCTGAGGTGCATTCAAGAAACTTGGGAGCCTTTTATGTGCTTCCCTGCTCGTGCATCTTCGTTACCCAGCTCCTACCCGGTGGCGCGAACCACAGAGTGTTAGAGGACCCTTCCCTGTAGAAAGCAACAAGAACGCACCAGCACCATGTTTGCACGTCCCAGACAAGGCTTGGCATGGGGGGAGCTGGAGGGGCTCAGCTGGTGGAACAGTGGTGGGAGCGGCCGAGCCACTGCCAGGCTCCCAGTGGAACCTCAGACTCCCTCCATCACACCCCAAGTGACCGCTCAGGTGGTGCAATGTGACGTCATGGCTGAGAGAACCACTCATCGCCCAGGTCTGGGAACCTCACTTCCGGGCTTATCAGCACATCCAGCAGAGGGTAGGAGAGGCAAAGGAAAACCACTGAAACAGTGATTTTGCTCATCAGCTATGGCAATGACCTTGGCTGAGGCAGAGGTTGAAATTTTTACCTGAAATGAGGTTCTAGAGTATTTCTCATAGGTTCTATTTCTCTATTCCTGGCAAATCATTTGCAAACGTTGACTCTGGACCATTATCTGGAGCCCTTCTTTGAAATGCAGATCCCAGGAGTCCAGCCCCAAAGAGACTGATCCAATCGGTGTGCAGTGTGCACAGGAATCTGTATTTCTAACTGGTGGTCCAGGCGGTGCCAGCCCAGGGCCAATGTTTGGGAGTAGCTGCCTTGGCCCAAACCATCTCCATATGTCATCAGTCACCGAGAACTGGCTGTCCCAGCGTGGTCCTGGGCTCCCACACAGACACGCTACCCTGTCCCGGACACGTGTCTCTGAGCGCTGCCTCCCAGCGAGCTCCATCACTGTCCCTGTAGCACACACACTTCACACCAATTCAACTCAGCCATGTTTATTGGGCACCTACAATTGGCAAAGCACACACAGGATCAGGAGCTGTAGGTACAAAGACAAAGCTAGACCTCACCCACGGGGGGCTTACAGTCTAGTGGGAGAGAGACACACACGCAGGTAAGGAATATACAGGCAGAATGAGGCAAGCTTTATGACAGGCAGAACCAGGGGGACGGCAGGGAGCAGGGAGACCGTGTGCCGGGCAGGTCGGATGTTGCATGCAGGGAGTGGCGCTTCGGCCGGCCCCCGGGAGATGGGCAGGGTTCACACAGGTGGGACTGGACAGATGAGGACAGCTCAGGCACAGGAGAAGGTCGAGCGGTGTGAGAAGCACACTGACTGTGCAGAGAACCAAGGCAGAATGCCTGCCCCGACTGAAATACAGGATGCTAAAGGGTCACAGGGAGCTAAAGCTGGAGATGGTTTGAGGCTGTCCTGGGAGTGAGGAGATGTGACTTCACTCTGCAGGCACCGGCTGGCCATCGAAAGTTTCCGAGCACGGGAATGAGACGGCCTCATTTCCTCGGTGCCAGGCACACTGCTCCATTACAGGATTGGCTCCAGTTTTGTTCATTTCACACTCAAAGCAGAAGCCCTGGGGCCACACATCCTTTCCAGGCTGCGCAAAGCAGCGACGCCGTGACCTGAGGCTGGGTAAACTTTGAGCTCACTTCATACCTTTGCAACACCTCACGGAACAGGATACAGTGTTCTGGCATCATTTCAGAGCACGGGGCAGGGCACAGGAAGGTACTCAATGAACTTTTGTTGCCTAAGCATCGCATGGATAAGTTGCAGAGAAAACGGAAGTACAAAAGGAAAATTCCAGAAGAGATGCAAGTGACATAATGAGCATCATCCACACTGAACAATCTTCCAGGAGACTTCTGGTCGAACCGACCCCACCCTCCAGCTCGCTGGGTGGGCAGACCCCGCAGTCTGACTCACTGGAATCGTAGATGGGGGTCCTAAGTGCCCTACACACACAGGTTCCCTGCTGACACCGTCCCTAGGCACCTGCCTAGCTGTCCAACGAGGAGGGAGAATGGCGTCCAGCCCCACCGGAGCCACCCCAGCCCGAGAAGGGATGCGAGGCCACTGCTGTCCAGGTGGACACGGCAATGCTGGTCAGTGAGGGCTCCCCCAGAACCTCCACACCAGCAGAAGGGGGTGCCTGGCTGGAAAGGGGCGAAGTCACAGCGGGGTTGCCCAAGAGAAAGGCCCCTGGGGACCCGGTGTGCACCTCCGGGCCTGAGCCTGCAGGGCCCCCACCGCTGTTGCTGATGGTCCACAGGCACGGGTAGTGGCTGCAGAGACAGAGAGAGAAAGACAGACAGGGGGCTTGATGACACTCCCAGAAAGGACAGCCACCTGACAAGCACATACAATGCCAAGGGGCGCGGGTCTGGGAGGGAGCTCTGGCCGCGGTTTTAGTTCTAGCTCTGGCACAGGCTGGCCCTGTTTCTGCAGGAGCCTAGAGAAGCAGAAACAGGTAGTCGAGACGCATATGACTAGGTGTCCTGAGACCCGGCCCTACCCCTAGGAAGTTGTTCAAGTTTGAACACAGAATTTTGTCTCTGGGCCTCCCTCCCCTGCAGCCTGTGTACATGGGCAGGGGAGAGAAAGGGGGATATTTGGACGGTATGATCTGTGAGGGAGATGTCTTACTGGCCAGGGGAGGCCACATGGCGTAATAACCAGGACAGACCGGGGTCAGAAAACCTGGGTTTGCATCCTAGCCCTCCCACTATTAGCTCCGTGGCCTTGGTCAAAGTATTGAACGTCTCTGAGCATCAGTTTCCTCACCTTCGAGATTTGGAGTGTGATCATTATACGTGCCTTACACCTACTGCTGTGAGGATTCAATGAGAAGGTGAGTATAGGATGCCTGGCACACCACACGCAGTCAAAGCTGGCTGCCATCCTTAATCCTCCCATTCCCGGTCCCTCCCGGTCAGCTCCAGCCCCTGGCAGAAAGGCCGGGGACTGAACCGCTTTCTTGGACGTCTCTTATTCTAGAGCACTGCTTCCCATGCGTGGCTGCACATTGAAATCACCTGGCGAGCTTTTTTGTTTGTCAGTTTGTTTTTTCAATTCTGCTGCCTGGGTCCTCCCCCCAGAGACTCCGATTTCCCTAGTCTGCCATGCAGCCTGGGAAGCGGGGTTTTTAAAACCTTTCCCGTGCAAAAAATTTCACGTCTTAGCATCCTGGGAGAACCGAGATGGAAACGACAGCAGTGGGAACAGGAGGAATAACCTCCAGGGCTCAGAGCCTTCCGTCATCCGCGTGTTCTGGCTTCTTAGAGCCTCTGCATGGCCTGAGGCCGCACTGTTTGAGAAGCGGCTCATTACGCAGCGACTAGCAACATCTTTATCGAGTCAGGAATGGGTTAAGCATGCCTCTGAGGAAACCAGTACTGTGCCCTATTTCGATACCATAGACCTCCCTGGGCCAGAGGGAACTGCGGAAGCCCACGCCCTGACTTTTTTCTTTTTTTGGAGCCAGCTCAGCTTGCTAGGACGCTGGCCCCAATTTCTTCTACACTAATCGCTCAGAGCTCCTTGCTGATGCCTCCTGGGCCCGTGGGAAAACCATGGGCTCTGCGCTACATAACTTACTGTGTGACCTTCATGTTTTAAATACTTCTCCACTTTAGCTTCTCCGTCAATAAAACAAGAATTTTGATACAGGCCTTGAGGATAGCTTTGAACACTATGAATGACTTACACCAAAGGTCTAGGACGGAAACCAGCACGAGACTGTTTAATATCTTCAAGGCTCTGCGCTCTCACTTCCTACCACAGCCCACATCAGCGCATTTCCCTGAGGTCCTCCAGGCAGGCGCTGTCCCACTGAAATGAAATGTGAGCCCCACATGCCAGGCGAAACTTCCCAGTTGCCACATTTTTAAAGAGAAAAAAAATGAACTTATTGTTAGTAATAGTCTACGGAACTGAAAATATTTAAAATGTTATCATTTCGTATTACGCATTCAATGCAAAAAAGAAAACCCTGAGTTTTTTATTCTTTGTTTCGTACCAAGTCTTCCAAATGCTATGCGTGTGCTACACTTACAGCACATCTCGACTTGGACGAGTGGCATTTCAGGGTTCGGTGGCCACAGGTGGCTGCTGGACTGGACAGGACGGTGCCAGACCCCTGTGGCCACAGCTACGTCATCGTCAAGGTCATCAGATCACCATTTATAACAATGTCAGCAACACCTGGAAGCTGGCGGAAAATGCAGTCTCAGGCCCCACCTGTGCATTTTAATCACATCCCAGGCGATTCTAATGCACCTTCCGTGTGAGACGTGCTGCCGTCGACCAAAGCCCTACCTGCTGCTACCTTTTAGAGACCTACAAATCACTAGTTATCTGACACCTCCCAAGTCCCGTCTTTTCATGTCAAATCCCTTTTGGACCTTCTCAGAACTCCGCATATCTCTTGAACGTAACGACTGACCTGCACACAGAATGTTACCACTTCACAAAGCATTTTAATGCGTTTCCTCATCTCGGTCTCATTGTAACTCTACAGAGCGACAGCTGAGAAAGCTTAAGTTCAGTGAGGCTAAGAAGATGGTCCACGGTCACCAAGCCAGCAGAGGCAGAGCTGAGATTCAAGCCCATGTCCGTCAGACGCCACGCTCCCTTCCCTTCCCCTCCACCACACTGATTTCCAGAAGTCAAAACTGAATGCAGGTCTCTGGTGTGCGAGTTCCACCATGGGTCCCACCTGCTACACTTCGCCCTGTGACCTGGGGGGTGGGCCAGGAACCCACAGTCCATCCCCGTTAGGACAGGCAGCTTAGAAGAATATGGACAACCAAGGGTCTTCAATTCTCAGGGCGTATTTACACTTTTCCCCCTCAGTTCCCCTGTATTCATTATCTATCTGCTTCCACCACAGTTTATAGGATTTCTGAGAAACAATCCCAGGCCATAATGCAAAGCTACCAAAGAAAGAGTATATGCCCGAGCAGGCGCTTTCCCACCACCCTTTCTCCAGAAGGGAAAGGTCCATCCTGCTGTGACCTTCACTCCCCAGTGGCTCAGCAAGCAGGACCATAGTTTGGACCAAGCCTCCCCAACGAATGCGCTCGAGCCCCAGGGCCCACGTACGTACGCCCCAGGACCACTGAGCAAGCGCTGGTGGTATTCTCACCTGGGCCCTGGATTGATGGGTCCACTGGTGTGGGGTACGGACAGGAGGCTGGCGTGCGGTGTGGAGGACAAGGGCGTCCAGCTGTCAGCTCCCGAGAAAACTTGCAGATTATTGCTCGAACTCTCTATCAAATTCACTTTGGGGAAACAACAACAGTTCAGTTGATGGAGCAAGGTCCTGGGTGACGCTGCAAGCCCAGGACCACAGTACAGCTGTCGCTACACTGTAGGATGATGAATGATTTATGTATCCGTGTAGCCCGCGGCTCCTCCAGGGAAGAACCTGTGCCTTAATCACCTTCCATCCCCACTGCTGAAAGGAGGGCACAGCACAGGCTCAGAAGAGGTACTGTGTGTGCTGACCACGGAAAGACCCAGGAAGCAGGGTGAGAATATTGCTCACTGAGGTCATTGTTGCCGGAAGTAGCGGGCGAAGGGACCCAGGGATAGGTACTGGTGACCAGCAAAGCCCTCTGCACACACAGAGCTCAAGGCTCCCTGATCTGGAGTCTTCACACCCCCCTCCATCTCCCGTGCCATAGGTTGTACTTATTTAGTATCAAGCTCCCTATGTGAGAATAGACTCTCCAAGAGGGTGGGGTACTTGTCAATCTTGTTCATGGGCAGAGCCTGGAACATAGTGAACCCTCGATAAATATTTGTTGTATGAATGACAGAATAAAAAACCGACCCTTGGCTTCCTTGCTCCGTTCTTTTGTACAAATAACCAGGCAAGGTCTGGGCTTACACAAGGCAGCCGTCCGTGAGGAAAAGAGCACGCGACAGTGTCAACTTAACAAATAATCAGACTGCAGAAATGATTGAGGTGGGGTTTGCACGCCTCCGCCTGAGTCAGACCCAAGCCTGGATGTACAGTGACGCGGCTCCCCAGGGGCCCTCCTAATAACTGCTCACTGCTGGGACCAGTGCAGCATCACCGTAGGAAAGGGCCACGTGACGGTGATGAGAGCTGGGCCTCAGACCCCATGACCTAACCTGGCTTTTAGAGGCATAGCCTGGAACTGCTCAGGATACCAGCGCCCCCGAAGGAGCCCTTCCACACCCCTCAGAAGCCGGGAGACTCAGTGTCTTATGAAAACTACACAACACTAGTAATGTTATAAGGACGGAATCAACTGTCAGTCGATGAACGAAAGCATTAAAATAATGACACACAGTAATATCATCTAGGTTAGATGAAAGGGGTTCCAGCTTCAGACACTGCTTTTCACTAGCTGTTTATCCATTTCTCTCCACCACTACCACCCCACCCATGCCCCTGAGAGTGTCATTAGCAGAATCACACACCTGAGGGAGAATGGTTTCTATGCACGTACGCAGAAGGGTAGGGAGCCGGCCGGTGTCCACGGAGGCCAGGATAGCGCTCACAGCCATGGTGGGTGTGGGGAGCAGACAGAGGCAAAGGAGTTGCATACTGGTAATTGGCATTTCCTGCTGTGCACACTCCCTCCGGATTGGAAAAGATCCAGCCTCCCACTGGAAGAGACAAGAGGAAGACATAGAGACTGACTCCAAAACTCAGGTTACCAGCCACTGGGCATAGCTACGCGTCTGCTTGCATGGAACTGAATGTCTGCCCATGTGGAGACAGATACCAGCGCCCCCGCTGCCACTCCCTTCCACACTAGCAGCTACGCTGGCTTCTTTGAAGAGGGATGACAGGTCCTATCCAAGTTTGGGAAACCTCGTAAGGAACACTGGAATCATAGCTATATAAAAAGACTATTTGAACGTATGAGGTAATAGAAATGCAAAGGTTCAGTTGCTTCTGAGTTGAGTGAATTAAATCAAGTCAGTGTAAGAAGGAGGTGTTAGCTGTGTGTGTAGCTCACTGATCTACAGCTACGAGGAACGTTTACTGTGGTTCCACAGAAACAGTGAAGGCCTCTCTATTTCTGCTCAGCGGGAAGGGTCGCACTCCAAGCAAGAGGAGACCTGATGCCCCCCACCACCGCCCCACTGTCCTGAAAGCGAAAAGAGAGGGAGCTGGCTAGCGCGCCTTCACAGTGAAGAATCTTCTAGAACATTTGGGAACGCTGCAAAATATTACATAGAAATTTGTTTGTGAACGAGCATATCCATTGCTGAAAAACAAAAAGCATTTGACAAAATTGAACACCCTTTCATGACTTAAAAAAAAACAAAACACACTCAACAAACTAGGAATCGAAGGGAATTGCCTCAACATAATTAAGGCCACACATGACAAGCCTGCAACGAACAACAAACTCAATGGTCAAAACCTGAAAGCTTTTCTTCTAAGATCAGGAAAAAGACAAGGATTGTGCCCCCCACCCACCCCCACCCCCACCCCCCCCACACACACACACACCACTCCTATTCAACATAGCACTGGAAACCCCAGCCAGAACAATTAGGTGAGGGAGGGAGGGAGGGAGGATGGGAGGGAGGGAGGGAGGGAGAGACAGAGACAGAGAGACAGAGATAGAAAGACAAAGAGAGAGACACAGAGAGCGATAAGGAGCCAAAAAGTTTGCTAAGAAGACGGCAAAGTGTGAATTTGGAAAACATGCGGTTCGGCACGTGTCCAGCCTGTACAAAAACTTTTTATCCCAGGGCACTTTAAAAAGTGCTTTTCTGAGAGCTGCTTCTCAGTGTGGCTATCCTGCCACTTTGGCAACGAACAGAGGATGCATCAAGGTATAGGGGTAGAAGAGAGTCGGGATCTCACAGCTGGAAAACTGCAGAAGGCATCTTAGCAAACCACTGTGATGCAAGCTGAAGTGTGTCAGACACCAGGGCTGACTTCTCTGCTCTCATGTCACTGACCTGGGGTTACTGTTGCAGCTTTAGATGACATGCAGTGGTGACCAACTTGAAAACGAGCAAGTACTAAGAGCAGGGGAAATCCAAAACGGAGAGGCGAAGAGTGAAGAGGTAGGAGACCCGCCCAAAGGGCACTTCTGAGAGCTCTTAGCCTCACCAAGAAACTAGAGTCTAAGAAATTCATCGTTTCCATTTTTATCTCCTGCCTAAGATTTGCTGAAGCCCCCTCGGAACACGGGTTGTCTCTGGGAACTCAAGGGCATAGACTTGTCCTGAGTGGAAGAAATAACCTCTTGGGTCTTGATAGATTTGGAACAGGCCTTAGGCAGTCACAACAGGGAAAACTTCTGAGGTGGGAGACGGCTGCAAGTGTCCTCCCATCCAGTGTCCCCCCAACTCACAGTGAGAATAGGTCACGTGCTGGCTCTCAGCGATAGCTTCTGGAACGTCTTTGAGGTGATTCCTGGAAGAGTAACGAAACGTACCATGGCTGTCCAGCTTATTACACAACTCAGCACAAAGTCTGCCCCGAATTCTCCTTGGAGAGCAAGCAATACATTTCTTGGAAACCAAACACCTTTTTTCCTCAAACCTTCTATCTTTCTCCCATTCTCCTTCCTCCAGGGCACTTTGCTGACTTGTGCAATTGCTCTTTGAACTGCCATTTTATGGTGACTCCAACTCGCCCTATTTACAGCTATTCCCATTTGGTTTGATCTTCGTGATCTGGGATCATTGCTCCAGCCTGGCGAGATCCAAGCAACGATAACCACAGCTAAGACTTGCGGAGGACTTCAGGGCAATTTCACATCTGTGATGGGCTGGACCCACCCGTGATCCTGTGAGGGAAGAAGCATCACTATGTCCACTTTGCCGATTTAAAAAGTGGATGGACCTCAGAGAGGGAAACTGACGCAGGCCAGGTCAAATGGCCAGGAAATAGCAAAGCTCGGACTCAAAGTCAGGACCTCCTAATCTTACTCCAAGTCCTCAATTATTTTCATTACACCACCTACTATCCTATGAGCCTGGAGTCTGTCATCTCACATATCAGATTTTCTTTAGACCTTCAGTTATCTGAAAAAGTTATGTATCTTCTAGATCATTGAAATTAAATCAAATATTGATTGGACCGATTCCTGTGGCATCAATATAAACATCAGAGCCTCTCAGATGAAAAGGAAAGATCAGATAGGTACGGGTGGTATCAAGACAGACTTGAAACTCAGAGGATAACACCCGAACGCTTTGAAGGTAATCACATTTATACTTTCGGCCCTGTTGATAGAATTAAGGATAAGTACCATTAGTCTTTGATTTTTTTTTTTCCTAGAATGGAAAGTAAAGATATAGAGACATGACATCACTGACCCAAAGTGGCAGAGTTATCATTCGCACCCCAGAAGTCTCTGACTTCTCTCAGACCTCTGAGTAAGAACCTCTCACGTGTATGGGTGACTCACATTTCCCAGGCTGAACATAGTTTTAAAAAAAAAGTTTTTGAAACCATACTATTCAGAGATAAATGGGGATGGGGTCGGGGTGGGGGTGGCAGAGTGAACTATGAAAGATCTAAATCAATTATTTGTTTTAAATGCGGTTGGGCTACTTTCAAGAATCTATAGCAAAACAGCGGACAAACCACTGCCAGTGAGAGGTTGTCCTGGACCTGTATTATAAGGAACAGATAATTATGAGTTTACTGAATTTTGTTGATCTTGTTAAACATGAAATTGAACATTGAGAACATAATTCCACCAAAGGTAAAGCACGTGCTACTAGCCTAGCTTCATCCTGGATGACCATGAATTTCACATTTGTAGAAGTCAGTTCACAGATTTTACTTAAGTGTCTGCGCTCACCTTTCCTTGGCGTCCAGGAAGGCTTTGGCAAAGGGATTGTACTTGATTTTCAGAGCTGTTATCTTGTGTTGACAAAGATAAGAAGTGTTAGTAAAAGCAGAACACGCGTGAGCAGACAGAACCCTTTCTCTTCACCCGTGAATTTCTGCAAAAGCAGAATAAATTTTACTTCCTCTTTTTCTCCCTCCCCATCTTTCCTTGCTTGTATCTGCACGAAATCACTATTGCACTGCATCTGGCAAAGAACCTTTTAGTGTGTCCTGTGGTGGAAATGACAAATGCAGTGCAAGTGAGCAAAGAACAAACATTAGAAAGGAGCAACGCATGCATTCTTCCATCCATCCATCCATCCATCCATCCATCCATCCATCCATCCACTGCTTCAACAATTACTGAACACCCGCCACACATCAGTTACATCTGTAATCGCTGGGAACACAGTGGAGAGTCACACACTAACATCCCACACCCACCCCCAAGAGAGCAGCCTGGCACCTCCTCCCTGAATCTTAAATGATCACTTACCCATCGTCTGTGTTAGCACAAAACCATCACCCACTGTCACGCTTTGTCCCCCCGGCCTTATCCTGCTCCATTTTTCTCCAGAGACATCTGACATATAGATGTCATATGTAAGACATGACACATGCTTGGTCTCCGTGCTGTAGACCCATATGTGGTCCCACTGGGACCACGTGCCTGAGGACACATCATCACTGTACGTGCCTGAGGACACATCATCACTGCGCTATTCCCAGCACACAGAACAACATCCAGATAGAATAAGAGTCAACAAATATTTGCTGAATAAAGAATGAAAAGAATGTTTCTGTCAGCAAGGGCCTGAGCCACGCTGCTGTCTGGTGGAAGGAAGAAAAGCACAACAAAAGCCAAACTCTTTCTGGCCCAGGAACCACGGGTGGGAAGAAACCCGGAGAAAGAGGGAAGAGGGCTACAGAGTCAGATGCATGACCTGGCCTTTCTCCTTGCTTAATGCTAAGCGTTAAAGTGTGTTATTTCAACACGCGTCCTGTGCATATATATAAATCTATATTCTCATCTATATGTAAAACAATTGTTAAGTTAAATGAAAAGGAATCCAAGCTTCCCCAGGTGCTTCCCCAGGCCTGGGATCCCCCCCAGAGTAGAGAATGGACCCAACACCCTGCCTGTACCTGCTTCACAGAGGCCAGCCCCTGGTCACTCAGTGTGGCTCGAGCCAGGCAGGGAAAGACCTAAGTGTGGCCACAAAAACTAACCAACAGGACGGACAGGACAGCGCACACCCAGGGCCCCGTTCGCAGGGTCTGGCTTCTGTAGCAGGACACACCCAGTTCTGTGCACACCAGCCCTGGAAGCAAAGATCCCTGGGTTTGTGTTGGTTTTATTACAGCACAAAACCTGCCTCCTGGTCCCAGAGAGGAAGTGCTGGCGCCCTTTGGCAAACAGGCTGCCTCACTGTGGACCGGCATCTCTGCCGAGTGCGTCTGAATCCTGGAGAAGCTTCCATCCCAGCTGGGTCACGGCAATGCAAGCCCCCCAGCAGGGCCCCCACGCCCTCCCAGGTGACGTGGACATACTCACCTCCTCGTTCTGATAGGCCGTCACAGCTATGAACTGGGTCTCGGGGAAGGAGCAGTTCATCACCATTCGATGGGCCCCTCCCACACGCACGATGTGAACCTGGGGTTCGTATTTATGCAGAGAATTCAACATTATCTGTTGAGGTGGAAGGAGAAGAGAAAGACAAGAATGGGGTTTCAGAGGTGATAGACCCGCAGGCTGGTACCCACCCAGTTAGGGCCACACTTCAAATCCTCGGTCACCTGAGCTGGTACCACATCTCTCTAAGAACTGAACGTGGTGGGTGGGGTGGGGCGGGGGTCAGAAGCTCCCAGGGAGAGTAACGCTGGAGCTTCCAGGGGGGTGCGGGTGGGTTGCCAGGGAGGAGTTGTCAAGTGTTCAGTTTTTCTGCCCAAATCCTGGCTTCCTTGTTTTTTTTCTCTCCCTATGTTCAGCACCACAGTGTAGATTTTGACCCATTAGGACATATTGTTTTCCTTCATAGGAACCCTAGTATTTTGAAATGCTAACCGTGGCTACATTTCACAAGGGACAACTACCTAAAGAGTAATGACACCTGACATCGGCTGCTTACGCAAAACCCACTCTGGGCTTCAAATGAAAGGTCTGTTGAACGTCTCTGGTTGTGAAATCTGGGAGGCAGTAACAGTTTACTTTTCAATTTCCTGTTTTAATCAAGAACTGGAACCTTCTGAGTATTGCAAAGACTTGGGTGGATTGCCTCGCCCTCCTAAAACATGAAACTCCTACGTCTCAGCTGGCTAAACACAGAGAGAGAGCAGGGAAGAGAGACGACAACTGAGGGTTAGGTGGCTCACCAAAGCGAAATATGGGGGAACAGACCTTGCCCTCTAATCCCCCCCACAAACAGTGTACCTTTTACAAGGTAAATAACCACCTTACACAGTGCACTAGTATTCATAATCCTCCCAGAGAAAACAAAAGAGGAACAGGCCCCCAAATCTTGTTTACTCTAATAAAGACCTAAAATAAAAACCTTCCTTATTGGAGGTTTGTTTGGATTTTTGTGTGTGTTGTTTTTTTTTTTTTTTTTCTGAAAACCCAAGCTGATTCAATTTCTATTGATAATTATCCTAATGCCCAAGTGGAGGTAGCAATTATTTCATTTAGGCGCAGCTTTTTATTAAGGGATCTGTCCATTGCCAACATACCACTTACACCGAAAAAGGGGAGAGGGAATAACAAAACGTGGTACCCACAAACCTCTCCCTCCCGGCCGGGTAAAAAGCAGCACACACAAGACGGGACTCTGAAAGGGCCCCTGATGGGTAAGTGAAGTACGACGCACTCACTCTTAACATCAGGAAGTCCATTAAAAACTGAAAGCACCAATTAAGAGCTGTTTATTCCTCTTTACATTTGGACTCCAGGGAAAGACTGGCTTCTGTGGGAGAAGAGGCCGGCGAGGACCCCTCTAATTGCCTAAATGCACTCTTGATATTTCTTGATTGGCGTTGTGGGGCGGCCGGCGGCCGGGTGACCCGGTCATACCTGCCCACCTCCGTTGAGCTTGTTGGTGAGCTTGACTTTGCTGAAGGAGATGGGCGCCTTCATCCAGTGGGCCCCGAAGTTGGGGGAGTCCGGGTGGATGTAGACACAGCTGTGGCTGGAGACCTCCGGTTTGCCCGCGGGCACCCACTCCCCGTTGACGTACTTCCAGCGATGACTGTCCGTTGGGACAAAGTCCAGCAGGAGGGAGTACATAGCATTGGGGTCCAGCCCCGTGACACTAATCTTTAGAACAGGGAACATTCGTCTAGAAGAAAAGACAGGAACAGCCCCAGGAGGGATGTTAGCATGTTAGGGACACTGCTGCCCCTCGTCCAGCCAACTGCCCACTGAGGGGACCGCTCACGATGTGCCTCAGGGGCGCAGAAAGTGCCCAGGAGGGGCCACACAAAGAGGGACCAGGCCAGGAGCCCCCATTCCAACACAGCCCCTTTTCATAAATGCATGTTATATTGGGGTTTCACTCTAAACCGTTGTGCTCCATTTTTGAAGTCTGGGAACCACCGATCTAGTCATTTGCTGGAGGAACCTGGAGCCCAAGGTGTATAGTCACATGCCACGTGCATACAGAGAGCTTTCTTCCAAGTCTTCTTCCTGACACACATCAGATTCTCACGCGAATCCACAGAGCAGCCCTTCCCGGTCTCACAAAGAACCCCAGCTCTGAGTAACGGTAATAGCACTGATAGTGAAAATGGGGTTTCACGGTCAAGTAAGTGAGGGGAACTCTTGGCTATTCAGTTAGACCAGCTCCTGTCCTGCAGGACTTCTCAGAGCCTTTACTGTACTGACGTACTCCATAAACCTTTGAGAAGGACAAATGAGACGGTGCGTTCGCTGAACTCCAAAGAAAGTACAGCCGTCTTTTCACTGAGCATTTTGAGGGAATCTGTGCGCAAGGAATATCCTTTGCGACACACTAATCTGAATTCAGTGGTCCTTCTTCGGTCCCCTAGAAAAACACCGGCAAGTTTGCTCTCACAAACGTTTGGAGATGCTACCTCACCTGGCTTCCGATTCCCTTTGGTTAATTTTTCCTTCACCAAACATTCTACGTTGCTCCCATCTTTCCTCGAAAGACCTGGTTTCCGGATACATACCCCACCCCTACCTGATTGGGCCAGGTGCTGTCTTATCGGTCAGCGCCGCTGGTACACGTGGAACCCCCAAATTACGGCGCTGATAATCTAATCTAGACAGTCGGGCCTCACTGTGGTCCGTGAACCAGCAGCATCAGCTAGAAGTTTATGGAAATGCAGAACCTCAGATTTCACTCCAGACCTACGTGCTTTTTCAAAAGCCCCAGAGGAGCATAGGAACATTAAAGCTTAAGAAGCACTGCTCTAGAGTATCTTTAGCTTTTAAGAAGATAATTAAGGACTTATATAAGGGAATGGGGGTGGAGGGAGAGTCACTCATAGGATCTGTGCTTCTGATGAGCTGGCAGGACGAGGAAAAGGAAAAAGCTGCAATGGGCCCACTGCTAAGAGAAGGGGCGTGAGGACGCCAGGGACGGAGTTGAAAGCAGGGATGGGCCAGGTGAGAATCTGGAGGGTCACCAAGGACATGCTGTGTGGCCACGCAGAAGGGGTATTGTCACATATAGAAAAAAAAGGAACTGAGCGACAGACGACAAGGAATAGGTCTGGAGATGAACCCCAGCCTTCCAGCCTCCCAGTCTCCTGAGTGTAAACTCCAGGACTTCTTGAGCTGTTTGGACAGCAACAGGTTTTTTCCCCTTTGGCTCAGGCCACCTCATCAATAGTTCCTTTTCAACTCCACGGCTGGCTCCATTTCCAAGTTAGTCCTGCAACTATGCATACAGACTAGGGTTCTGTTTTCGCCCCTGCCCCCTTTTCTAAATGCCTTAGAGGCCACTTCTAATCTCTTCACGGAAGAATAGAAGGAACCTGGGGAACTTACCATCAGACGGACCAAGGTCCATCTCTTTGTCTGGCACTGAGGACGTAGGTACTCAGTAGCTAGTACCTTTCACAGGCCATACGGATGGATGATTTTGACTGTAGGTCCCGGTTCCATTTGCCTGGCTTCAACTCCCACCCTTCCTGAATGTACGGCTAGAAGCTGCCCTGCTTAAACTCTCCAACCTTCAATTTCATCATCCCTCTCACCCAGCTTCATAAAGTTGTTGCAAGAACTCAATGAGCATAAACAACCAAAAAAAAATGTAACTAAAAGAACTCAGTAAGCTAATTCGTGCGCAATGCTCATGCTGGCTCTACTGTCGTTCCATCCAAGCCCTTCACCTGGCCCAACTCTGCTTGTGTTCTAGAATCTTACCTTGGGCAGTGACTTTGGAAGTTGGAAACACAAAGGACATCAACTCTGCCTCCCTCCTGCCCGGCTCACGGCAACCACTTCCCTCTGCTTTTCTCTCTGGAGGTAAGAAGTCAGGTCGAGTGGGGAATGACTGCCAGTGGCTATGGGGTTTCCTTGGGGTGAAACGTTCTAGAACTAGTCATGTCTGTTGCACAACTTTGTGACTATTCTAAAAACTACTGAAATGTACACTTAAAAAGGGTGAGTCTGATGGTGTATGATTAGTTCTCAAAAAAGAGTAAATGAATAACTTTCATACGACCTCAATTTTTATTCTCCAGCTGAATCGCAATCATTTGCAAAGAGATAAAAAACCGCAGACCCAGTGTCTTGTTCATAAAGCTTACATTTGAACGGAGAAGTCAGCCAACCAAAATGTAAACAAGTTTTTGGGTTTTTTTTTATGTAGAAGATAATTTTAGATTGCAAGAGTGCCGTGAAGGAACTAAAATGGGGGACATCACCCAGGGAGATGACAGAGTAAGCAGCTATGCTACATGGACTTCAGTAGGTCCAGGGGTGACGTTTAAGCTAAGACCTAAATAATGGGAAGAAATGAGTCATGCGGATGCTGGAGATAAGTGATGCAAACACAGCTACACACAAAAGGAATTGCAAGTGCCATGGCCCTGTGGTCCACTGGACTCCTGAGGAAAGACAAGGCCCGTGTGACTGGGGCAAAAAGGAAGACGAAACTCAGATTGTCACTTCCGCTGCTAATGGATCCGAGTACCCGCCTCTCTCCTTCAACTGTCCCTCACAAAGAATGTAGCATGACCTTAATTCCAGAATGAGACGTGTGCTGGCTTCTCGCCCACACTCCATTCAGGAGCTCCACCTGATGCCCTATGGACACTACAATCACAGGAAGAGATTCTCAACGTCACTAGCCAGAAGGGAAATGCAACCCAAACTGTAGTGATACCATTTCACATTCACTGGGTGGGGGAGGGCTGTCTTAAAACAGGTGGACAGCTACAAGCGCTGGCGAGGACGTGGAGAAACTGGTTGGGAATAGAAGAGGTCCAACCACTCTGCGAAAGAGTCTGGCAGTTGTTCAGCCACTTAGATACAGAGTTCCCAGATGACCCAGCAATTCCAGTCCCAGGTATATATGCAAGGAAAGCACACGTCCACACAACACACGAATGTTCATAGCGGTCTTATTCATAATAGCCCCAAAATGGAAACACCACATATGTCTATCAACTGGTGGATGGAGAAACAATGAGGGGTATATTTATACAACGGAATGTTACTTGGCAATAAAACACTACAACATGGATGAACCTTGAAGCCACTATGCTAAGTCAAAGAAGCCGGTCGCAAAGGGCCACGTACTGGATGATTCCATTCGTATTAAATGTCCAAACCAGGCAAATGTACAGTGAGAGACAGAAAGTAGATTCGTGGCCGCCAGGGCTGAAGAGGATGGGGGACGAGCAAGTGAAGGTTAAGAATGCAGGGTTTCTTTGAGGGACAATGAAAATGTTCTAAAAATCATTTGTGGGAATATATGCACAACAGTGCGAATATACCCCAAACCACTGTGTGGTATGTGAATTATCACAATAAAGCTATTAACAAAAACAGTAAAGAAGTGAAGAAGCCCCGTGTCCTGCTCTTGGGACACATCTGAAAAGTTGCAGAATGGCTTATTGCTTTATTCTCTTCAGCACTTCATGTGCCAAGAGTTTTATAATTATTTTTATCACCACAAAGGAACTAAGAGGTGCTACGTATCGTTTAGTCTCTATTACATCAACGAGGAACCTATAAAAGTCAGTCAACTTGCCCAAAGCCTGGTAACAGGGACTGGAGCTCACCCTGCCTCTGAGCCAAGTTCAGCTCCTCCTGCCTCACGATGGCCAGGATGCTATGGATTCACCAATGGGCAGCGCTCAACACCAGGCTTGTTTTCAGAGATGAACTGCACTTCCAGTCAAGTTGATTTTCGCCCCTTTTCTTTCCAAGGTGTAGCTAACTACAGACGCGACCAAGAGACTGAGGAGCTGAGAAGTACCGTGTTTCCTCGAAAATAAGACCTAGCCGGACAATCAGCTCTAATGCATCTTTCGGAACAAAAATTAATATAAGACCTGGTCTTACTAAATTTACTATAAGACCCGGTCATATAATATAATACAATATAATACAATACTGGGTATAATACCCTGCCTTATTTTACTATAAGACCGGGTATAACATAATATATTCTGACAATTTAATCCGTGAAACTAAGAGATTGAGAGTCATTCCAGACCAAGCTCATGCATTATCAACCACATCGATCTCTTAGAGACTTGTCTTTCTTCTTTATCTGAAGTGTAAAGGGAGCTTCCTATCTCCTGGCAAAATAAATCTTGACCCAAGGGGGTCAGAGCCCTTCTAGAAAAGATTCAGTCCAGTGGAGGAGGACAAGCCACGCAGGACCTCCACAGACAATAAGAAAACCAAGTGGACCACATTCAGGCTTTTCTACAAAGAATAGTTTTCACGTAGTTAATATCAAATGATTTCAAACATGGGAAGAATTTCAAATTTGAAATATGGAGAAAACATTATGTAGGTGCAAAAAGGCAAGAGAAAGTACATGCCAATATGACAACATATTATTAAACTGAATGTTATAATGGTTTCAGAAACTTATTTATTCCTTATTGAAATAGATGAACTGCATTGTTACTTGGCGACTGTACTTCCTTTACTTTCCTACATGGACACTGACAGCCCAATAGATACTATCAGGCTAAGTGTTAGTGCAACTTCTACAATAAGAACAAAGAATTAGCAGAAAGTGCTACCTGCTATCGGACATCATAACAGTTTGACAAGTGTATCATCCCTCATCTTTGACAGGAAACTAAATCCAATCAGGAATGTCGGGTGATTCTTTGGAATGAAAAACATGTTTTAGGTCTCTTTCTTCCAAAATCATGTGTAATTACTACAGATCACGAGTAGGAATGGGCGTAACTGCAATTATAGATATTAAAAGAAATGCATCCCATATATGAAATAAGTAGGGGACCCGTTTTGAGAGAGAAAACGTAAGTATCAAGCAAGGCTGACATTCCTGCTACTCAGAACCATCAGTGTGTTGAAATGTCCTCATTTCTTGTACACCTGTCACTCTAACGCACTCTAATGTCACGTAACTGCCCTTGGGTCAGTCCTCCTCCCAGACAGACAAGGAATGGTTCACTTTCCACACTGTGCATTTCCTTCAAACGTGGAAAAGCAAGACATCAGGAACGGAAAGCATTCTGCACAAGCACAAAAGCCTGCCAGAAGTTCAGCTGGACTTGACTTTTTCTCTACTAGAGAGAACTTCTCTCAAGAGTGACAATTACACTCTTGCCAAACCTCACCCTACTTGAAACACCTTTCGACGTGTTGTCCTTTTGTGACCATGTGAACCCAGAGATCAGCTGGATGCTGGGAGCTGGCATGGCCAAGCAGGGAGAAGTACAATTCTCTCTCAAAACGTCCGTGTCTCTTCTACTAAGTGAAAGCTTCTAGTATTACCGACTAGATTTAATAGACTAGATTTAATAGAATCCAAGAAATGCCAAGAGAGATCAGGTTCAGTTAATCCCTAATTTGTTGCAATAAGGGGGGAAAAGGCATCTCCCCCTCTCTCAGGCAGTAGGCTATGGTCTCATTAACTATAATTACGTCTCTCACATCACACTCACACAGCCTCAAACACACACCAGGTAACAGATGTAGTGACAGGCAACGATTAAATTTGCCCTTTGGCTCCCAATCTTCAACTAGTCTAAAATTTCCAGCAAGTTTGCTATACTAGAGAGAAAACCATCCCACTTCTAAATAAAGTTGACTTTCAGCTTATCTGAACAAAGCTGGGGCTCAGTTCTGCTCCAGGATATGCCGTCAGCCAAAGATTAGTATTTTCTGACATTTGAGCACATTTCCTGAACCGCTGGGGCATGCCCCCCACACCCCCCTGTAGACTCACTTCCCAGAATGTCTCCATTTAAAATACATGCAAGACAGGTGGTCCCATCCTCTGATGGACTAAGAGAGATTAATTATGTTGGCCGGGGGAACGCGTGTGACCATTGTCGTGAGGGTGTTTCATCGGCCCCCTGGGCCCCTGAGTGAAGAATGGCCTCAGTATCCCTGGGGTCTCACCTGTCTTGCCAAGCCCTGCCAGCCACAGCAGGGCTGCAGATGGACTCACCTGCCATTCTTGGTCACGATCATTTCGTTAGTGACTTCCTTGAATCTCTGCCAGAGAGGGGCGTCCTCCAGGGTGATCTGCAGCTCCTTCTCTGTAGGGTCGCCTTTTTCCCTCCCTGCCTGAAGCTCTCTTTCCACCACGTTGAGCAGGCGGGAAACGGTGCCATCACCAGTCTTCTGTGTGCCCAGCTCACTCATGGCCCCAGGCCCCTCAAACTTGCCTGACAAACGTCACCTACCTTGCCTGCTTCCACGTCCCTGCTCCTCTTACTCGCCTGTGAGAGGACAGTGCCTGGCTCTTGCCTAAGCTCCTAGCATGACACCCTTTAAAGTCTCCAAATTATACCACCAACCTGTTAAGCTTTAGTTGGGGGGGGGGGGTGGAGGGAGGGGAGAGGGGGAAGAAAAAGCCCTCTCTTAATTACTCATTGGATCAGGTGGGAGAGAGCCCCGCGTCCCGATTGGCTGCTGTGCATAGAGTAACCGTTTAAGAACGGTACTCCATCCAAATTATCAGGCTTTTATCTTGTTGTACCTGAAGAGGTCTAATCGGTGTATTGAGGACCATTTTCCCGTTAATTAAAATTGTTCCAGGCCCAGACTGCAACAATCAGGCAAATCATGTTTGTGTATAAATCATGGCATGTGGCACCTATAGGAAAGGGGTCCTGGGAGAACCAACCAACTTGGTGCCAGCACAAGCTTCCCCAAACCCTCCGCCATCCGCCGGCCCAGCAGAGAAGAGCATATACGGAAGGCCAAAGGCGCCGTGCCAAGGAACAGGACCAGGGAACGAAGGAAGGGGTGCGGTGTGCCACCACGCACGGGTCAGAGATCAGGAGGAAAGAGCCAAGGCCCTCTGTCCCAGCGTGTCCCTTCCCAGTGAGCTCTCTCCTGAGGGACCCTCCACACACCCACACCCGGCTCGCCTGCCACAAACAGAAGAGCTCTGGACCTTGTCCTCCCTCCCCAGAATCCAGAGCCCAAATTTTTCTTACCTCCAGCTCCAGCCAGAGGGAGGAAAACAGTAATGAGCATCGTTACTTACTGTCCCTTAGGAAGTACTGTGCCCCAGTGAGTGACAATACCCTTTTTCCATTATTATGCGGGCACTTGTGATCCTGGGTCCAGAAAGGCACTCTGGCTTTCCCTTTAGACAGTCCGTGGCCCGGCTGGCATTCTGGGGTGAATGTCCACCTTTCCTGGGAACATACCAGGAGCAACCTGGTTTCTTGACCCCCGACACACAATACAGACTCGGGAAGGAAGGGACGGGGCAGCTCTACCTGCTCCACGCTGCGTAGATCCTGGGGGTGACGGGTTCTTCTCTCGCTACCACAGAAAGTCAGAAGATCACAACAGAAGGGAAATAAGAGCAAAAAGGGAAGAGAAAGTGAGGCTAAGGATGACACTTAACATGCATTCAGTGCCTATTAGTGCCAGGGACTAATGAAGCATCACATCCTGTGACAATTGACACAAATGGCCGCGTCTTCCCGGAATTTAGAATCGGAGAGAGAAGATGAACAGTGTAAACAGGAACTAGAAGATCGTGGAGAGTGAGAAGCGGCTGACGGCTACGGAACAGGGTGAGGTGTTGGAGGGCATGTGCCCCGCAGGCCGGGGAGGCCCCGAACACATCGGGGTCGTACGGAAAGGCTTCTCTGAGGAGGGGACAAAAAGGTGACCAGGACTTGTCAGGGAGGGGCTGGGGGCAGCGTTTAGGCACAGGGACCACATGTGGGAAGCACGACCTGGGCCAGTTGGAGAAGGGGGGGACAGCGGGGTCACACAGGTGGTAAAGAGCGTCAAGGGAGATGGCTTCGAGAGCGGCTATCACAATCTGCTTTATTCAGCACGACAGGAAACGAGTGGAGAGTACTCAGCAGGAAAACAGCACGATTTGCTTTGTGTGTTTAAAAATCTGTTTAAAAAAAGGCAAGAGTTGAAGTAAGGAGACAAACGAAGGGACTATTATAGGGATTCAGGCAAAAGATGGTGGTGGCTGAGCTTAGAGAGGTGGCAGCAGCCACAGAAATACGTGACTGGACTCTAGATACATCTTAGAAGTAGATATGGCGGAACGACATGAGGGACTCGGGGTGGGGGTGAAAGGGAGCGAGGAGCCAGTGTCCGAAGTGAGTAATTAGCAGATGGAAGGGCCACTGACAGAGATGGGAACCCCATGGGGTATTTGTTACAGCAGCAATAAGAAATTAATACAAAGACCACGAGACATGTAAGTGGAGATTTCAACAAGGCACTGCTTAGAACTCTGGCACAGGGGTAGCTCCGAGCTTCCTAGCAGCCAGTGCAAAGAGGAGGAATAGAATCTGGTATACAGGACACCGTGTCCCTAAAATAAAAACAAGCCATTTGCCCCTGAGAAATTTCTCTCACAAGTCTTTATAGGGAAGACACTGTGTGATAGGTGAACGCTTCCCCAACGGTACACAAATGCCAGTAGACTAAGGATCCCTGTCCTCAGAGTTTAACAACCCAGGAGGGAGGAAAACGCCTACGCCCAGGGAATTCCAGGAGAGAGACATGTGCAGTGTCTTGGAATTACCAATAAGGGAGAAAAAGAGGAACTAACACTGCTTTTTCTCATCAGTGACATGCAAAACAGAATGCTCCTGAACACTCAGTTAGCACATGAGTGTCTTCAGCCAGTGGGCCCAGGAGAGAATGGTTCTCAGAGAACGGTGCATGCAAAGGATACGGGCAAACTCCGAGAGAGTGGCCTCGCAAGAACAAATGGTTTACACTCTCGTGACCTTGAGTCTGGCCTGTGTAGACAACGACTCCACTTTCCAGGCTCTGTCACTTCCAAGGTCTATATTATACATTTTAGACTGAACCGTGTGGAATTGCTAATATTCAACCTTTCTTGTCCCTAAAAAAAAAAAGCAATTTCTTATGATTCAACCTAATTGTTAGACGTGAGTCTAATATAAAATGCTCTGACTGATACATCTATATGATGATACCATTCTACTTGAATGACTGTTTTCTAGTTACTATCTTGCCATAGACAATTTTGAAAGATACAAGCAGGAAAAGAAAAACTATCCATATTCTCAACACCCAGAGATGGCCTCTGCTAACAGGCTCAGCATAGATATGTTTTACTGACAAATATATCCACACTTTTTCCTTTAAAAAGATGGGGTTTGAAAAAGGTGGTGATCAGGCAGAGCAGACCGACCACGCTTTAAAAGCCTCCTCTCCTTCAAACCCCTCTAACACGGCCCCACGGTCACATAAGATGAAAACCCACCAAGGTGAAGAGCACAGACAACAGCAGCAGGTAAGAGATGTCAACGAAATTGTGGAAGCTGACAAAACAAATGGCTGAGTGGCCACAGATGGAGCACATCAGAGAACACTGGAATCCAAGCTGGGGTGCCCCATGTGTGTGCAGAACTCGGAACCATCTTGGCGACTGGAAGGGAAGGGGTGGGTGTTTCTGGCTAGGACCAGATAGGGACGTATCTTGAAACGCTGTGTAAGAAAAAGTTAACTTTTCAAAAAAAATTTTTTTTTATTTTTTTAAAAGGTTTTATTGGGGAAGGGGAACAGGACTTTATTGGGGAACAGTGTGTACTTCCAGGCCTTTTTTTCCAAGTCAAGTTGTTGTCCTTTTAATCTTAGTTGTGGAGGGTGCCGTTCAGCTTCAAGTTGTTGTCCTTTCAATCTTAGTTGTGGCGGGCGCAGCTCAGCTCCAGGTCCAGTTGCCATTGCTAGTTGCAGGGGGCGCTGCCCACCATCCCTTGCAAGACTCGAGGAATTGAACTGGCAACCTTGTGGTTGAGAGCCCACTGGCCCATGTGGAAATCGAACCAGCAGCCTTTGGAGTTAGGAGCATGGAGCTCCAACCTCCTGAGCCACCGGGCCGCCGGCCCCAGAAACAGTTAACTTTTGAGACCCCACCCCTTAGGCAAGCAGCTGTTCCTCTCCTTTACTAGCAGCAGAAAACAAGAGACTGACTTTCAGAAGAGAATTTTTAAGGATCTGTACTCAAGAGCTAGCAGTCACAGATGGGGGCAGGCGTGAAGACCACAATGAAAACAGAGGATTCAGACACACTCCTTCGGGAAGAGACTTGATTTCTCCGTGAAATGACCCACCCCCGATTACCAGAAACCCCAGTCAAATGGGCAAAGCCAACATCTGTAAAGCCCTGCCCTTGCTCATAGCAGTCCATCGGCATGTACGTACCTCACCCTTAAATGTGACCACACAGTAAAGGACCGACCATCAGATATAAGACACGGAAGTCAAACCAAAGCAAAAAAAAAAAAAAAAAAAAAAAAATATATATATATATATATATATATATATATATATATATATATATATATATAAAGAAATTCTGAGGAAACAGAGACTAGGCAAGGAGATGATAACAAAAGAAAAAGGTAACTGTTCAACATGATCACTTAAACATAAGAGAAAATACTGCATCCATGAAATAGACAAGAATATCGGAAGGGACGGAGGAAGAGTTTTCTCAGAAGCTATCAGAAAATGTCCTTAAGTGAAACAAGGGAGGAAATCCAGAAAAGAGAGGAAAACATGAAGCCCTGGAAACAGGAGCCTTAACACAGAAGGAAAGTGAAGGAAAGCCCCTAGAATGACAAGTGCGTGACCATCGTACGGACAACCATCCATGACAGGTTAGGATTTATGAGGAAACCAGAGCCTGGGACCACTTGGGTCACTCAGGGTGTATTTACCCAACACACACGGACGGGAGTGGCCACACAGAGCGGACATACTGTGAACGTCTGTCTCCAAACGTCCTCACCCGTCGACATAGTTGTTGCCGATGAGTTTGAGGAAGGAGCCCATCAGATCCGCTTTAAGCCCAAATGCTCCCACCTATACGTGTATATGTGGAGCAGAATCACACTTGTACACCTGAAACCAGCTCCTGGGGCCAGATCCCTCCAAACTCTGGAAGTTATGCGATTATGCCGCTAGCGTGTGCATCGTGCCACACACGTGCTGCACACAGAATCCTCTGAGGCCCTCAGCACCTCCAGGCTGACAGAGCCTCACCGGTGCACTGTGGGACCAGAAGCAAGTTTAGCTCCCCGCCGTGTCTGAGTCACACAAAGCAGCCCCAAGAGGCCCCATTCTACAGCCGTGCAGCACGTCGGGAGAGCAGCCAGCCCACACCCCCCCGGAGAACCTAGAAGCATGTGTCTTTGAAAAGGGGTGTTGATCAATGCCTGATACCCATGACTTTATCAAGAGGCATTTGTAGGTTTGGGGGACAGTTTGCAATTGAATTAGTGATAGGTACATGTATTAAGTTTTTTATCGCTGCCGAAGAAATCACCACCGATTTAGGGGCTCAGAACAACATCCATTTAAGTCCTAGTTTCCGTGGATCAGAAGTACAGACACCGCGTAGCCAGGCTCCCTGCACTGGTCCTCACGTGCCTCCATCACCTGAAGCATTCATTCATTCAGCCCACATTTTCGGGTGCTCATCTGTGCAGGCCCACGAGTGACCTCGGGGAGCTCACAGTTGGGAGGAAACTGAGGAGTTACCTGCAGTGGGAGTTCGGAGGGGAGGTCGCCAAAGGAAGCACGGAAAAGGGAGAGCCAGGAACACCTTCCCAGAGCAGGGGACACCGAAGCTGACAGGACGAACTGCATTCCAGGAAGACAGAATATTCCACGAAAAGGTCAGAAGGCATAAAAACACTGCTCCAGTTACATGGAGGCGTTCAGCCCGTGGAACATGAGACGAGAGAGGAAAGGATAACAGCGTTTGGATGCTCAACAGGTACCTCCAGGAAAGAAATGGAGGTGGCACCTGGGCCAACATTGGTTATTACTGTAAGTGATGCCAGAGAAATATAACCAGCATGTGAAACCCCGCTGTGAAGGATGGAACTTAGCACAAGGGAAAAGTAAGACAGTTAAGTATAGATAAGGCAGTAATGGAGGTAAAAGCTGGACATCGCAAAAGTGGCAGGAAGATGACGAAAATGGAGCAAACGCTGCATTTTAGGAGCCACCGAGCCAATTTAAACAAGCAGACAACCTGACGAGGAGGGTTGGGTGCTGAGGGCCAGCGAGGCAGGTGCCATGGGGAAGGGAGGACGCAGAGATGTGAGAGCTGTTCAGAAGGTGGGATCCATGGGCGCCGGTCACCGCTGGGTACGGCTGTTAAGGGAGAAGACGTGTGACGATGCTCAAGCCTCTGGTTGGAGAACCGGGAAGGTGGCAGGACTGTTCTCCGGGTCAGAAGACACAAGAGGAGCAGAGTAGGGAGGAACAGCAGTCCAAGCTCATCACGACCAGAATTAATTTCTAAGAACAGTCTGCAGCTCACAGGCTGTCTGTGAACCACTGTCTGGACCTTCAATATTCGAAACTGGGGGATGCCCCGCTCTGTGACCTCTGGCTTTGACCACTGAAAGGAGTGAGGCTAAATGTTCTTCTGCCTGACGACTTAATGAAGTTTTACCTTACCAGCCCGCCAGCTGCCCTGCTGCTGGTTTGGGGGGTAGGGGTGGGGGCTATTAATTAAGGTGTGCGGGCTAGCTGACACCTGATAGTACCGCTGTGTCCTCTGGCCCACAGCGGCCCACGTCTCGGACTTAAAGGGCAGACATTGAAAGCCACGCAACCTGAGCTCACGAGCTCGGGCCCCCCTGCCCAGTGCCCGGATCTCTGGGCACACACCAGGTAGAATCCATGTGTGCCCGTCAGCCCTTGCAGGCTGCAGAAACCTAACACCGCCTGACCACCCCCAGGGCCACCAGGAAATTAGTGCTCACCCAGATACCTGGTCATAATTAAACTGAACAAAGAGACAGCTGCTCTACCGTTCTTTTTTAATCACCAACATGCAGCCCTGGGGATTACTAGCTTTGGGGTGATTTAGGGGAGGATTACTCTTTCATTAGTGTCCGGGGTCAGTTCCAACACACTGTCCTAAGAGCCTTGTAAGATACCTGCCCACACTTCATCCAGGTCTGAAAGGTTAGGTTATACAAAGCCACTGGCAAGCTATTGGTCAGACCCCCAAGTATCAGATTTTTCACCAGAAACATCATCCAAAAGTGACTTCTGCCCTGAGTTTCTGGGTGTCTATGAGAATGTCACTCTAAATCTCTTTCCCTGACAGTGATATGAAGGACCAGCTCTGGGGTAGGAATATGGCTGCCCTCCACGTTGACAAAGATTCTTGACTTCCCTACAGCTACCACGTCCTCGTGCAGCTAACCCAGGGACACACACACTGGCCACACGCTGAAGTCTGGGCACTCCAGGCTGGGGAGATGGAAAGGCACACGCCCACCCAAAGGCATCAAAAGACAGGAAATTGTACACACAGTGCAGCGATAAACAAAACATGTCTGCAGGCCAAAGTCGGCCTGTTTGTGACCTCCCCTGTCTATTTATACTTTAACTCACTCAGCAAATATTTCTGAAGTGCCTGCTCTCCTCTATGCGGCGTGCTCAGCACCAGTGGAGGGGGGAGGACATGGCAGTTAGCAAAAACAGACACTGCCCTCATGGCCCTTGGTCTGCTGAGGATGACACACTGATCGGGGAGGGAGGGAAGGCGTCCCTGAGGAGCGAGGCGTACTCTGAAATCTGCAGGGTAAGCAGGAGGGCACTCAGCAAAGAGGAGAAATACAGGGCCGATGAAACAGCAAGTGTGATGAGCATACGGTGAGAGAGAGACAGCGTGACAAGAGAGAGTAGTGAACTCAGAGTGAAAAGGAAAAGGTAGGTAATGGCCAGACCGTACGAGACCACACAGTCTTGGAGATCAAAGTATAAAATGTTGCCTCATCCTAAAAGTAACGGAAAAATGCGTTTTCAAAGACCACTCTGGTTACAATGACGAGAATGTACTGGAAGATGCTAGAATTCAGGTAGAGAGACAAAGTACGCCATTAGCCTCAGCGAGGGGTGGTGGTCGCCTGGACCACCTGGACGGCCTCTCAGACCACAAATGCCATCTCTACTCCCTGCTGCGTGGCGGTCGTTTGAATCCACAGGCCTCCTTTAATCTTCAAGGAGTAGCTCTAGGTCTTGGACTTGAGAATTTGGTGGCACCAACCTAGGTTTGCTCTGATATGACTCCCATTCTCTCCAGAACTACAGTCTTCACGTACAGCCCGTTAGCTGGCTTCGTGTTTCCTACCCTAAAGACGTCAAACCTCTTTACTCTGACCCTATTCAGAAGCCCTTGGGTTTTGTGAACCATTTCTAGCTCTTTCACAGCTTTCTCATCACAGGGGAAAAAAACCTGTTTTTGGATCTACGTGAAACAATTCATGTTAACTAAACTTACCTGTGGTCGTCATTTTGAATATGTCATTCAAGTGATTTTACTGTCCACCTTAAACTTATACAAGGCTGTATGTCAATTATATCTCAATAAAACAAAGATAAAAATTCTGGAGAGAACCAACAAAGTGACACTATAAAATCAGGAAAAGTGGTAATCTTTGTGAAGGAGAGATACAGGACGTAATAACTGGAAGAGAGCTTACGGGAACTTCTGAGATGTTGGTAATGTTCTATTTCTTGACCTGTGTGGTGGTTATACCATCACTTTGCAATAACTCACTGAGCTATACATTTGTGATTGTTTTACATTTTGTTTCTGTGTTTTATTTTTCAAAATATTTAAAATAAACAAATTATAAAAAGACTGAATGGATAAATCCAAATTATAACTAACACATCTCTCTCCATAATTTAAAGAAGTAGACAAATCAGAAAGGTTAGAACTTCAACAACACTATCAGACAATTTGACCTAATTGATATTTATAGAACACTCCACCAAACAACTACGAAATACACATTCTTTCCAAATACACATGGAACATACACCAAGACAGAATGTACGCTGGGCCAAAACAAATCCCAATAAATTTAAAATGATTAGAATCATTTAAAATATGTTCTCTGACTACAATGGAATTAAATTATAAATCAGTAACAGATATTTGGAAAATCCCCAAGTGTTTGAAAGTTAAACACAGTTCCACGTAAGCAATGAGTCAGGGAAGAAATCACAGGAAAATAAGAAAATATTTAAAACTGAATTAAAATGAAAACACAACATATCAAAATTGGTGAGATGCAGCTAAAGCAGAGCTTAGAGGGAAATATGCAGTATTATATTAGAAAAGATGAAAGATCTAAAATCAATTATTTAAGTTCCCACCTTAAAAAGCTAGAAGAGTAAGTTAAACCCAAGTAAGTATAAGAAATAATAAACGTAAGAAAATAAACCATGTAAATGAAAAACAGACAACCAATAGTGAAAACCAATGAAACAAAAGTGCGTTGTTTTTTTAATTGTAAAATATATCATACCACAAAAGTGCACACACACAAAACACACAGTGCAATGATTTATCAGAGTGAACACCTTGTAAATACCATTTGACCAACATATAGGATATGACCAGCACCCAGAGTCCCCCTGTACACAATGTCCCTTCTCAATCACTAACCTTCCAACCCTTCCTAACTTTTATGAAAATAACTTCCTTGCTTGTCATATAATTTTACCACCTACGAATGTATCTTTAAAATCTAGAATTTAGTTTCATCTGATTTTTAATCTTCATATAATAACACAGTATGTGTTAGATGCGTTTGTTGACCATTCGTGTATCATTTTTTTGTTACATGTCTGTTCAAATCTTAACAGAGGTGTCTTTGAAACGATCAATAAAATTCATAAATCTCAAGCTAGACTAATCAAAATAAAGAGATGAGACTAATCAAATTGCCAGTATCTTCAATGAAAGAAGGGACATAACTACAAATCCTACAGACGTGAAAAGAATTTCAAAAATTATGAACAACTTTACGCTAATTAATTTGACAATCCTTGTTTACGCAAAGTGACCAAACCAGCTAGGTGTGCAGGAATATCCCAAAATAAACACTTAAAATTTCTTACCTTTCAGAAACCTTCAAAACTGTTCTTAGATTCATGTTAATCTCTAAGTCATCTGAAAGAGAGGACTGCATAACAATTCAGCTCAAAATATATCTTTAAGTGTCTATAATGTGTGCTACCCATTAAGGATTCACATTAAAGACATGGTCTTTTCTTATGGTCATATAAGATTTAATTTGGTTTAGTGACTCCTGGAAAAACAAACATAAATAAGAGACAACACTAGATTTATTAAAGATCATAATGATATCATTTATTAAAGAAAGGGGAAGCAAAAAAAAAAAAGGAATTGGTTTGTGATATTTGGGGGGGGACACAGCTTATCAGCAAAATTCTTTCTCTAAAATGAGTCAGTAGAAAGAACAGTCTTCATTGTATGAAACAGAGCCTCCAGATAGGAAAAGTAGCACATGAGAATATATTTTTGAATACAAAAAGTTCAGTTACGCAATCAACAGCATTCAAAATCAGTCGACTGACTATACAATTACAAAAGCGATTCATGTTTTAACAAAGTGTTTTCAAAGTTCATCACATCACAACAGGCACAATGGTCTGAAGGCACAGAAACTCCCCGTGTCGCCCCCAACTTCACAATCAGAATTTACAAAAGCAGCAAAAAAAAAAAAAAAAAAAAAAAAAAAAAAATCAGAGTTCAGGGTTTTGCGTTTGTGTTGTTTTTTTGCTTCCTTTGTTCAAAGTGGCTAGGTCAAGCAAATATATTGAAAAAGGCAAAATAAACACTTTTCATAGCAGGAAGACCCCAAGACTGAGTGTCCCCTAGGACTCACCTTGAGGACATTGCACAAATACAAGCCTCGTGTGTACTCAGGGGAAGGTCAGTGTGGGACTCTCCACAGGCAGAGCACGGCACCTGCCCAGATACCTCTGTCTGGTCTCACAGGATGACGCACAGGACGCCCCGTTCATAGCAGGTCCATGACCCTTTCTCTGGTGCTGTTCATTACATGTAGTGACATTACTCTGCTGTGAAAGCATACATCGGTATTTTATTACAATGCTATGGACTGATCTTGGCTTCAACCAGCCCAGTTTCTCCCATCTAGAGAACTCACTCTTTCCTGCTTTCAGCTCGTCAATCTACAGAAAATCCTAGTATATGTCTAAGCCTTTTATTAGTTTGTCAGCTCCTGCTAGGAGGGATGTAATTGTATCGTCCCTTTACTTTAACTAACACTGGCTCTGCTGCTCCCGGGCCCTCTCACGAGCCCTGGAGTGAGGTCTGGGAGGCCGTGCTACACACACCTGAGCGTCCAACAGCAAAGCTTCGGTGTTCCAGGGATATGGGAGGGTTCCTACGCATTTGGAGTATAACTGAAAATAGCCAGAAAGTGGAACTAAACACCCAATCTCGAGTGAACTAGGATGAAATAAACTGAACAGCACTTTCCTCTTTACTCAGCTACAAACTCTCAAGATCTCAGAATTTCATAAAATTATGAATTGCAAGGCACTTTAAAGACATACAACTTAACCACCCAACCGATTTTTTTAATAAGAATTCCCCCAAAAAATCTGTAAGTCTAAATCTAAATTCTTTTGTTAATTTCTTACCAAGAGGCACACAGATATAAAATCGGTATTTAACTTCAGTGGAAGGTCTACTAGCTTTTCAAAAAATGACATCTGCCAAGAAACTGCACATCTTTAAACATCAAAAAATTTTTAAATGTTAAAATTACAAAAACTATGCCAAAAATCTAGCAAGGTGGCTTGATAACCCTTTAAAACACTGATTTGTTGTTGATTTGTTGAAAATGAAGCCGAAGGCGAGGCTGTGGGTTTGTACGTCTTTGTAACTCTGCAGCTGACGGTGGTCACGAATCATCCGAGCAAAGAGGACAGCAGCTGCCCCACAAAGGGATCCACAGCCATGGGCTGCGGCTCAATGTCCTAATTCGTTCCATGAAATCTCTCAGCACTCAGGCGACAGCACTGGTGGAGCCCACAAAATCAGAAGCAGCCACACCAGCATCCCCACTCCCCTCCTTGGAAGGTATAACCCACTTAATAGTTTTCTAACGGAAGGATCCCAAAGTCCCCTTATTTACATGCATTTCGTGCTTTTGTGTCTTGCTCCCCGAGCACACACTGAAGAGGGTGGAAAGGAGGTGGCACTCAGGTAAACAGTCCACAGAATCGCCCTGCGAGAGTGACGGAGAGAAGCTGCAACTGCCCAGGGAGAAGGCTCCACTGGGGAGAGAGCCCTGCCTGCCCTAGAGATGACAGCCCCAGGCCACCTGGGGGATGGACAGCAGGGCTCTCCAGCCAGCGCAGCCCAGCCAGAACCAAAGGGGAAGTGTCTTATAGTGAGAAAAGGGAGAAGGGAGGCAGTGAGTTAGCAGATAGCCCCCAGTCTTGGGGCGCGGGGAGGGGAGATGGCCAAGAGCACAGACCGGCCCTCCAGGTGGACAGCGGGGCTGCTCCCAGCACGGCCATCAGAACCAGCAAGAGGCGCAGGGCTCCATGCAGCGGGAAGTGGCACCGCAGGTGAGCACATTTCCAGTCTGCAAGGGTCACCTCCATGGTTCCCCTCACTCCAGAAACAACGGCCTCTCCTCCACCCGGCAGCCACCAGAGCAGGATGCAAGGCAGGGGCGCAGAAAACGGAGACCACGACCAGCTCCGGGGTCTACAACCCCAACTCTCCACTCATCTCCCCGCTAGGTTGCTTGGTAACAGCTTTTAGCGGATTTGAAATGGATTTTCTCCCACAGTCCAGCAGACGAAGACAAGTCAGGAAGCAAACAGAGAACAAGGTGACAGAAGGAGAAATTGAGGAGTCTGAAGATCCTGGAAGGCAGAGCCGTCCAAAAGCTGCCCAAGTGTCCTGAACGGAGCCGTGTGAACAAGTGGCCACCTGGCCACCAGAGCCAGGGCAAAGCAGGAGCTTTTCTGCAAGAACCGGCGCCCCCTACCGGTGAGATGTGAAACACACCCCTTACCCTGACTTCCTTCTTTATATGAATAATGGAGACCAGACCACTAGCCTGCAGTTACTGCGAATATTCAATGAGATCATGCATGGGAATATCTCCAGTTCCAGACACAGAATACGAGATAAAATTTTCTTACATAATCTAATGGCCAGACACATTCACCCCGTCACCTTCAAGGGTCATCCGTTATTGTTGGGATTAAGCAATAGTACCGACCTTTTACTGAGTTACCCTTCACCTGTGCTGGGTCCCGTGCTAAGCACCTGACACGTATTTCACTGACGTCCTGCAACAACCCAGCAGCAACTGTTTAGTCCCGTTATTTTGAAACAGATGAGCAATCGGAGGACCACAGGCGATGTGAGGTGGTCAACATGACATAAGTGTGAGCTACACAACGTTCACGACCACTACGGTGACATCTCAAAAGGCACCCTAGAGCCCTTCAGAAATCTGAACCATCTCCGAGAGGCGCCTGGGAGGTGAAAAAATTCCACGAAAGCCAGAGGGCAGCATTTCACTTCCCTTCCTGGCTCAAGGCAGGTTAGGGACCGCAGCCTAAGGCCAGATGCCCGCGAAGGCCGAGAAAGGGCCTGGACAAACGGGCTCCACACTCCGCGCATCAGGCCTGCTCGCACCTCCCCAGCTTAGAAGAGAAGGCCGGCCAGAGGGAGCGGGAGTTCAGCAACCAGCCACAAGCAAGGAGAGGACAGTGGACCACTGCCTGTGTGTGGGAGCCCAGGGGGCGGCTCGGCCTGGTGAAGAGCAGAAAGGAGACTCCATCTCCCTGTAGGAGGCCTGCAGCCGCGGACCCTGGCAAGGAAGACGGGCCATTGTGGTGGCCAGGCAGCCAGGAGCTCAGAGCACACAGAGAACGGAGATCCTGCAGGTCCAGGAGGACGCTTCCCAAAGGGAGACAGGGCGGGACACATGCAGCGACGCAGCTGGACTGGGACCAGAAGAGGCACAGGCTTGGCTGATGCCAACAGCAAGCAGTTACAGGAGGTACCCCGAGCCGCACCAGGAACCGTGGGAGCATGAGATGAAAGCTGGGCACCAGGCTCTGGGCTCAGCTCTGCCACCAACTGTGGCTTTGGGTGGATCTGGTGACCTCTGTGAGCCGTGACTTCCCCTGCTTCGTCACAAGGCTGCGCCAGGACGAGACAAGATCACAGACACAAGAGGATTTTGTCCGTGGTTAGGCCTCAGGCTGAGATGTGACCACCTTGCAGCCTGTCACGTCTCGTCTTCTCCCAGTGCTTCCAGCACAGGCTCACGTGTCAACAGCGGGACGCTCGAAAGGTCACCGCGCAGGTGGGCCTCCTTCCTGCTGGCCCTACAGGGGGCTGCCTTCCCACCCGCTCTCCCCTGGCCCCACTCCAGCAGAGAATGGAAAATAAAATCCGTTTAAAAGCAAACATTTATAAACAATGAAGAAACAAAATAGAGCAGAGAACATCAAACATTTTCAGCTCCTCTAGGCTGTTCTCCAAAGGACAAGCACCCTTTTCTCTGTTGCTTTGTCCCCTCTCAATCTCGTTCCAGGAGGTCATGAGCACAGTTATGTGGACAGAGGAGGAAAATAAGACAGAGAAACCCAAGAGAGAAAGAGGGCCCTGAGGTCAGCAAATCTGTTCCACAGTCAGGTGCGGCTCAAGAGCCAGAGTGCCGAGGTTCAGACTTAAACAGTACCTGTCACCAGAAAGCCCTCCTCCCTCCCCGGCCAGGCTCTGCACGGGCTCGTGTGCAGCTGTCTGTCAGGGCAGGACCACCTGTCCCCAGACGCCAGAGCAGAGGCATGTCCATGCCACGTGGGGCAGGGTGATGGTCTCCAAGCCGCGGGACAAGTCTACAACTTCCTGTTGAAGCCCACTCCGTTCCTTACTGCTGCACCCCAGCCATCTCCGAAGCGGCTACCTGGGGTCACCTGGCCATCCCTGCCTCCCAAGGCTTATCTGCTGCTCAACACCGTTGTCATTTATGAGAATTCAGTGGGACACCATCCAAAGAGGGAAGGGAAGCAGGAGCAGATTCCTCCCCGTACCACCCAGAGCCGACCCCTCCCACTGTGCTAGAGACACATGGGGCCGGGGACACATCGCTGCCACGAAAAGCAACCCACGAATGTTCATACGGCGAGAAACACACTGCTGCAAGACGAAAGGCACATGTCTATGAGAGAGGTTTAAAGATATGTACAAAACTGTCCACCAGTTTCCATCCACAGGACCTCCCAAAGCTTTGCACAACTGGCCGCACGTTATGCGAGACACACAGAGAAACACTTCTTCACAGCATCCCTAGGAAGAAAAAAACACAAAGATAAATGGG